>NC_092741.1:33940100-34590327 GCF_047496795.1 Chiloscyllium punctatum
ATGGAATGTACTGCCAGAGAAAGTGGTAATGGTGAATACAATTACAACATTAAAAGACACTTAAACAGGTAAATGGGTAGTAAAGGTTTAGAGGGGTATGGGCAAATGGGGCTAGTTCAGTTGAGGATACCTGGTTTGCACAGACGCAATGGGCTGAATGGTCTATTTCGGTGTTGTATGACTCTAGGACTCCATGACTCTTCAATTCCTTTCTCTCTCATGCCTTTATCTAGCCTCCCTTAAATACAGTCTTGCTGTCTGCAGCAATTATTCCCTGTGCTGACATGCTCTGCAGTCTGACTATTCTCTGGATGGAGAATATTTCTCCTGAGTTCCTTTAGGTATGGACATTTAAAACTCTCAACATCTTAAACTTGTTTGGCTCTCATAGTTTTTCTGACCTCACGTGCATTCATCCCCACCCACCTTTCCTAAACTGGTTCCTACAAGCATCTGAAAATCTCTAAACAACTTCACCACACCATCTCACTAAAACCCCAATCATCAAGTTGAGTAATAAATCCCAACTGCAACATACAGACACAAAATTACCGCAGGCAACATTCATATTCAATTCGCACTTAGATTGCTCCATCCAGATGCTGGTTTGTGATATCACAGCAGACTGCATTATCTCAACATAAACATCCAAATTAGTCACAGTTTAACTCTGGATGTCTGAGATGTTCAGTTGGTGACTGTGTTGGAAAATATGCAAAGGGATTCTGCTTCCATTTTACTCTCTGAATCTGCTAGCCAGTGTGCATGACAGTTAATCAAAGAATACACTTCTTACAAAGCCGCAACTTGCTCCAATTAATCGCTGTGCTGTCGTGATAGAAGCTTGGCATGAAAGCTTGCTGTTTTTCTCCTTTAATCACATATTTATGTTTTGTAAATATTGTCTGAATTCCTATCTCTTTGCTGCTCTGATTGTAGATTACTTATGATTAGAGTTTGTTTGCTGAAGTCCTTTTCAATGCTGTAATTTTGTCATCATATTTATTGGCACCAGCTACTAAAGCAAACTATTGATCATGTAATTATTTTAGGTAATTACCGAAGTGGTTAGGCAAGCTATCTTGTGAACTGCAGTTTACCTGAGGGATTAAAAAAGAAGGTTGAATAGGCTGGGGTTATTATTACCTAGAAATGGGAAGGCTAAGTGATGGATTCATAGATATCATGAAGGTTATGAACTAATTTGATGGGATAGATGTAAAGAATAAGTTTGCACTTGTGGTCGATAAAAATAAAAGTCAGGGCTAAATGTATAAGAAAACGTAAGGTAGTCATCAACAAATCCAATAGAGAATTCAGGAGAAATGTTTTTATCCAGAGAGTTGGTGTAATGGAATAGAATAGCCTTTATTGTCACATGTACTCAAGTCGAGAAGTACAAGAGTATGGAAGTATAGGAGTACAGAGAAATGTTTTTACAATGGCTGCCTTCTAATGGCACCATTTTAGGTGCATGGATACAAGACAGGAATGAAAGGAAAAGTAGTAGCATTTCTTACAGCATCTAAAAAAGTAAGTTAGAAATAAGATAATTCTAACATAGTTAAAGGACTGATAATCTGGTAATGAATTTCAAATAGCAGCAGCTTAGCACATGGCCTGACCACCCGCACCAGACCCCAGTCCAAGAACTGTCCGCGCTGATTCAAGCCTCCAGTTCTCTCCACAGTGGCACTCAGCTGCACCAAGGTAAGTCTGATCTGGGAGTCATTTCTCCTCGTTCTGCTCCAGGACTCATTTTCCCTCGCTCTGCTCCAGGACTCATTTCCTCTCATGCTAATCCAGAACCCGCTCCCTCTTGCACTGCAACTACATATAAGTAGCCCCTCATTTATTAACAGTGAGGTTCATTTGGGTAAGGAAAGACCTTCAGCCCATTATGTCACATGCAGGTTTTTTCCAAAGGTGCTAACTCTCACTAGTATCTCTAATTGCCCTTGAACAGAGCAGCTTACTAAGCCATTTCAGAGAATATATAAGAGTCAAACGCATTGTCATGAATCCAGAGTCACAAGTAGGGCAGCAGATTTCCTTCAAGAAAAGGCACCAGTGAACCACTAATGGATTTTTACAACATTCGCTGATTACCATGAGTGAGTCTCGACTAATTCCTATATTTATTAATTGAACTTAAATTGGAGCAGTTGCTGTCGTGGGGTTTGAACCCATGTCTCCAAAGCAATAGTCTGGGTCTTGGGATTATTATTCTAACAGCATTATCATGATGGCACCATTTACTCCAAGCTCTCTGAACCCCAGACACTTGGCTGCCTCCTTCAGCGTTTTCTTCTCCACTTCTTCAGGATGAAAGTCAATAAAATTGTCTGCCTTTTGTGTGCATCTCAGCTCCATCCCGTGTCCCCAATCCTTTACAATTAGAATGGTGCCATGGGCTGGAGTCCTCCAGGAGTTTCATGGAAGCAGCACCCAGTGGGTTTTTGAACATTGGAGAAGAACGTAAGAAACAGCACTAGGAGACCAGCAGCAGAAAGTTGGAGTTTGGATTGATGCAGTAAGGTGAGGCAGTGATATAGTGGCAATGGCTATATTGTCAGTAATCCAGAATACTAGGCTAATATTGTATTGACATGAGCTCACATCCCACCATAGCAGATGATGAAATTTGGGCGGCATGGTGGCATAGTGGTTAGCACTGCTGCCTCACAGCGCCAGAGACCTGGGTTCAATTCCCGCCTCAGGCAACTGACTGTGTGGAGTTTGCACATTCTCCCCGTGTCTGCGTGGGCTTGCTCCGGTTTTCTCCCACAGTCCAAAAATGTGCAAGCTAGGTGAATTGGCCATGCTAAATTGCCCATAGTGTTAGGTACAGGGGTAAATGTAGGGGTATGGGTCTGGGTGGGTTGCTTTTCGGAGGGTAGGTGTGGACTTGTTGGGCCGAAGGGCCTGTTTCCACATTGTAAGTAATCTAATCTAATCTAAAAAAAATTCTGAATTAAAACCTAGTCTGCTCTTAATCATTCAACCATTGTCAATTGTTGTAAACATCCATCCGGTACACAAATGTACTTTAGGGAAGGAACTCTGCCATCCTTACCCTTGTCTGGTTCACAGGTGCCCCCAGATACCTTAGCTGTTCTCCGAAAGGGCCAACTAAGACAGTTAGGGATAGACAGTGATTCCCACATCCCTATATAAAGGACAGGGTGCCATACCTCCATGTCAAAGTTATGGTAACTAACTGGAGAAGATATGAATATGAATTAGACAGTGCTTAAGTCACAAAACACAACATGACTTGGCAGAGGAGGGAGAATCAAATTGGTAGGGCAAAGGTTCAGGATTTATATCAGTGCCAAGAAATATCCCTTTATACAGTCAGAACAGATTAACCAAAAGAATTGTTTGAGGCCAAAGCACTGAACTGTGGTGTGGTAGGGAAAATCAAGGATGTGCAAGAGCCAGAATCAAGGATAATCGTGGGAAGTTGTGTGTGGAGTCAGAGGAGACAGGGGAAGCACTAAATAAATATTTTTCGACAGTGTTCACTATAGAAAATGAAAATGTTGGCAAGGAAGATACAGAGATACTTGCATCTAGACTAGAAGAGATTGAGGTTCACAAGGAAGAGGTATTAGAAATACTGCAGAGTGTGAAAATAGACAAGTCCCCTGGGCTGGATGGGATCTATCCTAGGATCCTCTGGGAAGCAAGGGAAGAGATTGCTGAGCCTTTGGCTACAGGAATAGTGCCTGAGGACTGGAGGATAGCAAATGTGGTTCCCTTATCCAAAAAGGGTAGTAGAGACAAACCTGGTAATTACAGACCAGTGAGTCTCATTTCAGTTGTTGGTAAAGTGTTGGAAAGGTTATAAGAGATAGGATTTATAACCATCTAGAAAAGAATAATCTGATCAGGGACAGTCAGCACAGTTTTGTGAAGGGTAGGTCATGCCTAATGAATCTTATTGCGTTTTTTGACAAAGTGACCAAACAGGTAGATGAGAGTAAACCGGTTGATGTGGTGTATATGGATTTCAGCAAAGCGTTCGATAAGGTTTCACACAGTAGGCTATTATACAAAATGTGGAGGAATGGGATTGTGGGAGACATAGCAGTTTGGATCAGTAATTGGCTTGCTGAAAGAAAACAGAGGGTTGTAGTTGATGGAACATGTTCATCTTGGTGTCCAGTTACCAGCAGCGTACCGCAAGGGTCGTGTTGGGTCCACTGCTTTTCGTCATTTTTATAAATGACCTGGATGAGGGCTTAGAAAGGTGGGTTAGTAAATTTGCGGATGACATTAAGGTCAGTGGAGTTGTGGATAGTGACGAAGGATGTAGTATGTTGCAGAGAGACATAGATAGGATGCAGAGCTGGGCTAAGAGGTGGCAAATGGAATTTAATGCGGACAAGTGTGAGGTGATTCACTTTGGTCGGAGTAACCGGAATGCAAACTACTGGGCTAATGGTAAGATTCTTGGGAGTGCAGATGAGCAGAGAGATCTCGGTGTCCATGTACACAGATCCTTGAAAGTTGCCACCCAGATTGACAGGGTTGTTAAGAAGGCATACAGTGTTTTGGCCTTTATTAATAGAGGGATCGAGTTCCAGAACCAGGAGGCTATGCTACAGCTGTACAATGCTCTGGTACGGCCACACTTGGAGTATTGTGTACAGTTCTGGCCACCGCATTACAAGAACAATGTGGAAGATTTGGAAAGGGTACAGAGGAGATTTACTAGGATGTTGCCTGGTATGGAAGGAATGTCTTACGAGGAAAGGCTGAGGGCCTTGAGGCTGTTCTCGTTAGAGAGAAGAAGGTCGAGAGGTGACTTAATAGAGATATATAAGATAATCAGAGGGTTAGACTGGGTGTACAGGGCGAGCCTTTTTCCAAGTATGGGAATGGCAAACACGAGGGGACACAACTTTAAAGTGAGGGGAGATAGGTATAAGACAGATGTCAGAGGTTGTTTCTTTACTCAGAGAGTAGTAAGGGTATGGAATGCTTTGCCTGCAATGGTAGTAGATTCGCCAACTTTAAGTGCATTTAAGTCATCATTGGACAGCCATATGGATGTACATGGAATAGTGTAGGTGGGATGGGCTTCAGATTAGTATGACAGGGCGGCGCGACATCAAGGGCCGAAGGGCCTGTACTGCGCTGTAATATTCTATGTTCTATGTTCTAATTGGAGGAGTACAGATGTTTCAGTGGGTTGAAGGACTGGAGGAGGATACAGAGTAAGGAAGGAGTGAAACAACTACAAAACCAGGAGCCAGTTTATACAGCAAATGTATGAATTATAGAATCATAGAAGTTTACAATACATTCAACCCAGCTATTACAAGGGGGCATAGCTTTAAATTAAGGGGGGGTAGATATAGGACTGATGTTAGGGGTAGGTTCTTCACTCAGCGAGTCGTAAGTTCATGGAATGCCCTGCCAGTAGCAGTAGTGGACTCTCCCTCTTTATGGGTATTTAAGCGGGCATTGGATAGGTATATGCAGGATAGTGGCTTAGTGTAGGTTAGGGGTGCTTTGATCGGCGCAACATCGAGGGCCGAAGGGCCTGTACTGCGCTGTAATGTTCTATGTTCTATGTTCTATGCCTGTATTGGCTCCTGAAAGAGCTAACCGGCTAATCCCATTCTCTAGCCTCATCTTTGTCGTTCTCTAAATTAATCTCTATCAAATATATATCCAACTGTCTATGGAATCTTCCTCCACTACTCTCTCAGTCAGCGCATTCCGACTCCTAACAACTGTCTGAATAAAGAAGTCTCTCCTTATCTCATTCCTAGTTCTATTGTTGACAATCTTGAAATTCTGATCCCTAGTTACTAAGACTCATACACATATGAATTAGAAGTAGGGGTAGGCCACTATATTGGAGGTGTAGTGGACAATGAAGGTGGTTACCTCAGAGTACAACGGAATCTTGATCAGATGGATCAATTGGCTGAGGAGTGGCAGATGGAGTTTAGATAAAAATGAGGTGCTGCATTTTGGAAAAGCAAATCAGGGCAGAACTTATACACTTAATGGGAAGGTCCTGGGGAGTATTGCTGAACAAAGAGACCTTGGAGTGCAGGTTCATAGTTCCTTTAAAGTGGAGTCTCAGATAGATAGGATAGTGAAGGAGGCATTTGGTGTACTTCCATTTATTGGTCAGAACATTAAGTATAGGAGTGGGGACATCATGCTATGGCTGTATAGGACATTGGTTAGGCCACTTTTAGAATGTTACGTGCAATTCTGGTCTCCCTGCAATAGAAATGATGTTGTGAAACTTGAAAGGGTTCAGAAAAGATTTACCAAGATGTTGCCAGAGTTGGAAGGTTTGAGTTATAGGTAGAGGGTGAATAGACTGGGGCTATTTTCCCTGGAGCATTGGAGACTCAGGCTGACCTTTATAGAGGTTTATAAAATCATGAGGGGGCCTGGATAGGGTAAATAGACATGGTCCTTTCCCAGGTTAGAGGAGTCCAAAACTAGAGGGCACAGGTTTAAGGTGAGAGGAAGATTTAGAAGGGATCTGAGGGGCACCTTTTTCATACAGAGGGTGGTGTGTGCATGGAACAAACTGCCAGAGGAAGTGGTGGAGGCTGGTACAAGTATAACATTTAAAAAGCATCTGGATGAGTATATGAATAGGAAGGGTTTAGCGGGCAAATGGGACTACATTAGTTTAGGATATCTGGTCGGCATGGATGAGTTGGACTAAAGAGTCTTGAAGCAGCGGCAGTGACAGAGTTGTACAGTGTTGTGGTTGATGTTGTCCTGAAGGCTGGGCAGTTTGCTGTGAACAATGATCTGTTTAAGGTTTGATGGTTGTTTAAAGGTGAGAAGTGTAGGTGTGGGGAAGGTCTAAACAGGCTCATCGATGAGGATGAGCACCTCGCCAAGACCTTCCCCACGCCTCCACTTCTCACCTTTAATCAACCACTAAACCTTAAACAAACCATTGGTGGCAACAAATTACCCAGCCTTCAGGACAACATCAACCACAACATCATACAACCCTGTCATGGCAACCACTGCAAAATGTGTCAGAGTGTTGTCATGGATAACACCATTACATGTGGGGACACCTCTCATCATGTACGCAGCAGGCAGTCATCTGACTTGGCCAATGTTGTCTATCTCATACATTGCAGGCAGGGAGGCCCTGAGGCATGGTACATTGGTGAGACCAGGCAGATGCTACGACAACAGATGAATGGACACTGCGCAACAATCACCAGGCAGGAGTGTTCCCTCCCAGTCGGGAACACTTCAGCGGTCTGGGACCTTTGGCCTCGGATCTTCGGGTGACCATCTTCCAAGGTGGACTTTGGGATATGCAACAACAGAAAACGGCCAAGTAGAGGCTGATAGCCAACCAAATCATCCGCCAACATTTCCGCCACCTCCAAAAAGACCCCACCACCAGGGATATATTTCCCTCCCCACCCCTTTCCGCCTTCCACAAAGACTGTTCCCTCCGTGACTACCTGGTCAGGTCCACACCCCCCCCTCAACCCACTCTCCCATCCTGGCACCTTCCCCTGCCACCGCAGGAACTGTAAAACCTGTGCCCACACCTCCTCCCTCACCTCTATCCAAGGCCCTAAAGGAGCCTTCCACATCCATCAAAGTTTTACTTGCACATCCACTAATATCATTTATTGTATCCGTTGCTCCCAATGCGGTCTCCTCTACATTGGGGAGACTGGGCGCCTCCTAGCAGAGTGCTTTAGGGAACATCTCCAGGACACCCGCACCAATCAACCACACCGCCCCGTGGCCCAACATTTCAACTCCCCCTCCCACTCTGCCGAGGACATGGAGGTCCTGGGCCTCCTTCACCGCCGCTCCCTCACCACCAGACGCCTGGAGGAAGAATGCCTCATCTTCCGCTTCGGAACACTTCAACCCCAGGGCATCAATGTGGACTTCAACAGTTTCCTCATTTCCCCTTCCCCCACCTCACCCTAGTTCCAAACTTCCAGCTCAGCACTGTCCCCATGACTTGTCCGGACTTGTCCTACCTGCCTATCTCCTTTTCCACCTATCCACTCCACTCTCTCCTCCCTGACCTATCACCTTCATCCCCTCCCCCACTCACCCATTGTACTCTATGCTACTTTCTCCCCACCCCCACCCTCCTCTAGCTTATCTCTCCACGCTTCAGGCTCACTGCCTTTATTCCTGATGAAGGGATTTTGCCCGAGATGTCGATTTCGAAGCTCCTCGGATGCTGCCTGAACTGCTGTGCTCTTCCAGTACCACTAATCCAGAGCCAAGTTCAGTTCCCTTGGGGATGGCCTCAAACGGGACACACACACACACACACACTCTCCTATGTACTCACACACTAACACAGACCTTCTCTCATACACAAGCTCTCTCCCATACGCACACACATACACCCCCACACTCACGCCCAAGCATGCACCCTCTCACAGCTTATACCCCATCACACTCACACACAAATTTTACCAAGCTTACACACACACACATAAACACATTCACATGCACTCACACCCACATGCACACACTCACATACACACACCAACTCTGTCTCTCCTGCATGCACACACATAAAAATTTATTGGATGAATCCATATTTGCAGAATTATATTTTATTTTGCTCAAAAAATGCATAACCTTACAGAATGTAAGATTCCCACTTCAGAAATAGAACCAGTCTGACTCAAGATTGGGACACAGACAGACATTAACTTTATACCTTTAATGCATTGTCTGAGCTGAGGTGACACATTTTGTTAGAAAACCTGAAGGTATCTTGAGAGTGTGACTTACAAGGAGTTCTGGACTTTACATATTCATGAACCGAAACTAGCAAAACCATTCTATAAGATGAAAGACTTAACCTAAGTTTGTTTAATATATTTTAGCTGCATAACACTGTAACCTTTTGCTATAAATTCTGTGTCTTATGGTCCTGCTCCACTAGTTACCTGACGAAGAAGCAGCGCTTCGAAAGCTAGTGCTTCCAAATAAACCTGTTAGACTATAACCTTGCGCTGTGTGATTTTTAACCATGGATAGGAAAGGTTTAGAAGACATGGGCCAAATACAGGCAAATGTGTGGATAGTGTGGATTAGGGTTAGTGTGGATGGACATTTTGGTTTGGCATGGACCAGTTTGGACAACAGGGCCTGTCTCTGTGCTTAGGGCTCTATGACTTCCTGTCTATTACATCACATCATTGTGTTATCTCTGTTTGAACCTCTGTTATTTTTGTCATAATGCAATCTCTGTTTCAATGTTACTAGCACAGAGAGATCTGGTATTTATTTTCTGACTGTGTTAAGATAAAGAACAAAGGTTTTGATTCCAAGAACAATGGCAATTTTGTTGAGGATATGTGTGTGTGACTGATGTGATGATTAGATAAATGACGTATTGATAGCTTTGCCACATATAACAGGACAGTACCAAAGGGCAAGTTACAGTCTTGTACTCAGGAAAGTGCAAATAAATGAGAATAGAAGACAAGAAAGGAAAGGAAAGAAACAGACTGAAAGAGTGTGTAGTAGTTCCTTAACTTTGGTGTCAGAGGGAAACATTCTAAACAGGCTTCATTAACTTGCCTTTGGTTTCGTTGGGCTATACTCTTTTCATTCATTTTGAATGCTGTTTGAGACATAGACAAACTTGGTCATTGTTCTGCACACATCAAGTTAACATAAACTACTGATGAGGTGAAGGTATGGTGAATGTGACGTTGGTCGTGGAAGAGGCCAACAAGAGTCAAGGTACCAGGAGTGGTTCTTAACACAAACTAAATAAATTCTATCTATTTGAGCAATCCAACAGCAACTTGGATAAAATCTCATTGGAAAACAACCACCTCCAACAATGTTACAACCAGAATCCCCCCAACCCCCATCAATCACCACCACCACCACTGCCCTGAAGGTAATGGAGCATTAAAATGGGAAACTTTCAAGGTGATTTTTCTATATTAAAACAATGAACACACTTCAAAGTAATACTGCACCGATATAAAGTGTTTTGGGACATTGTAAGGTCACAGGTTGCCACATGGAGGCAAGACTTTCTCTTTTCTCACTTTAGTGTGAATAAAACCATTAAAGAAAATACTTTATCTTCTGCTCAGACATTCATGCTGTAAAATAAATTTACTTTCAAGAACATGCAGGCAAATACTGAACAGATGGCAGACAAGCTTGGTAGCAATTAGTCATTTGCTTCCAGTTTCCAGATGTGGAAACAACGTGATGACAGTTTCTAATAGTTTATAGACCTGTCATTTTGGTAAATGGCTCAACATCCCAGAATCATCCAGCTGAACATATCTCTGAGACAGGAAGCTGTTGCATTATTTGTCACCCCTCAATGCTGGATGAACCATTCTTCATAACACTGTGCTTCAATGGACGAATCCATTTTGGTTGTGAGGGGAAGGGGGTGTTCCTGCTTTGGCTCATTTAAATCACAAAGATAGTGGAGTTCTATGTGAAAGATAATAAAATTAGCTTATTCTTCTCTATCATTTTTAACATTTAATGGTTATATGTGGTTGATAAAATCGTCACACAAATTTGACCTGAATGCAGACGAAGTGAAGAGCTAAAGAATAAATATTTGCTGTTATGAACTATCAAAAAGATGTTAATCACCTGATGTGATGAGCAGTATTTTCCTTAAAATGCTGAATGTGATTTCCAAGGCTTATTTTACTAAGAATTGTTTTACTGATTCATTTGCTGCAGTAGGATTGGACTAGGTTTTTGTGATGCAGTGGTAAAACAATGACTGCAGATGCTGAAAACCAAATACTGGATTAGTGGTGCTGGAAGAGCACAGCAGTTCAGGCAGCATCCAACGAGCAGCATTGAGTCCCTGCCTCTCTCAGCAGCAGCTTCAGGTTTGAACCCTGTCCACTCCAGAGGGGTGCAATCACATCTCTGAACATTAGTTGGAAAATACCAACCGTATTCTACAACACTGTGTTGTTGTGGCACAGTGATAAGTGACCCTACCTCTGAATCAAAAGCCTTGAGTTCAAGGCCCATCTGCTCCAGAAGTGCATAATAACGTCTCTGAACAGATTGGAAAACATCTATAAAGATAGGGTTTTTGTCTTTAACAATTCAGCAATCTGTGTGAATAATAAGGGGTCTGCTAGTAATGGCTTTATCAATGCATAATTGGAATGAGTCTAAAATGTAAGCTGTTTGCTTTAGCAGACCCTCCTGTCCTACAGGAAGTAGTTGTCACTGATAAATGAAAATTGTGAACTACATCAGCAATTGGTGATGTTTGTAAAACAATGGCGATTGTCTATGGACAGAGATGGTGATTGCAGTAAAAGGGGTTAATAGCTGATGAGCTAATTGTTAGAGTGCATTGCCATTGATGTCAAATAATGTCATTTTGTTTGGGGAAAGACTGCAGAAATTTACAGCACAGGATTTGAGGGTCCTCATCCATTAATCAAAAAAAGCTGGCACCAATCACAGGATCGCACAAGTTTTGCAGTGCCGAAAGAGGCCATTTGGCCCAACATGCCAGCACCTTCTTCAGCTCTACTGCCAATCTACCAATTCTCCATATTCTTGCACACAATTACTATCTAAAAATCATCCAATATCCTCTTTAATACCTCATTTGAACTTCTCTCCACTGCATTCCCAGGCCATGCATTGCATACCCTAACTACTTGCTGTGTAAAAGTTTTTCTCACAAGATTTTTGCTTCTTTTGCACATCACTTTAAATTTATATTCTCTTGTTCTGTTTCTTTTCCAGGTAGAAACAGCTTCACCCTATCTGGTCTGTCCAACTTGCTCATGATTTTGAGAGCTTCTACCAAATCTCCTCTCAGTACTTTTCTCCACAACAGGAACAGTCCCACTTCTTCAATCTACCTTTAGAACTCAAGTTACTCATACTGCCATTCTGATCATCACTTCAGCGTTCTCTCCAATCTATTCACATTAGATTAGATTAGATTAGATTACTTACAGTGTGGAAACAGGCCCTTCGGCCCAACAAGTCCACACCGCAACCCACCCATACCCCTACATCTACCCCTTACCTAACACTACGGGCAATTTAGCATGGCCAATTCACCTGACCTGCACATCTTTGGAGTGTGGGAGGAAACCGGAGCACCCGGAGGAAACCCACGCAGACACGGGGAGAACGTGCAAACTCCACACAGAGAGTCGCCTGAGGCGGGAATTGAACCCAGATCTCTGGTGCTGTGAGGCAGCAGTGCTAACCACTGTGCCACCGTGCCGCCCACTGCCACCGTGCCGCCCACATCTTCCTATAATGTGCCACCCACTACTGTATACAACATGCCAGCTGACGTCTAACAAGTGTCTTGTTCCAGGTCAACATCACCTCCTTACTCTTGGACTCTATGCCCTATTAATAAAGCTAAGAATACTTTATGCTTTGTTTTCTTCCCTCCCCACTTGTGCTGTGTACTTCAATGATCTGTGCACACATACACCAAGGTTCCTCTGCTCCTGTACTCCCTTTAGATTTGTACCCCTATTTTATATGGTCTTCCAATGTTCTTCCGACCAAAGTACAAAACCTCACACTTCTCGGCATTGAATCTCATCTGCCACAAACCCACCCATTCCACCAACTTAAAATTCCACACTAATCTCACAGTTAGCAATTCTTCCAAGTTTGGTGGAATCTGCAAACTTGGAAATTGTCCTTTGGATACCGAGATCCGGATTCTTCCAGCCTGAAAAATACCCTTTGTGCATTACTCTCTGTTTTTTATCAGCCAATCTGTCCCTTTGATATTTGGCATTTAACCTTATGCACAACTCTGTTGTGAGGTGCTGTATCAAATACATGGTGGAAATCCATGTTTACCACATCATAAACATGACCCTCAATGATGTTTTCTGTTAATTCTTGAAAAAAGTTAAAAATCACACAACACCAGGTTATAATCCAACAGGTTTACTTGGAAGCACTAGCTTTTGGAGCGCTGCTCCTTCTTCAAAACCACCTGAAGAAGAAGCAGCACTCCAAAAGCTAGTGTTTCTAAATAAACCTGTTGGACTATAACCTGGTGTTGTGTGATTTTTAACTTTGTCCACCCCAGTCCAACACTAGCACCTCCAATTCCTGAAATATCTCCAGCAAGTTAGTTAAACCTGATGTCGTCTTTAAAAGTCCTTGTGGCCTCTCCTCTATCAACCAACCTTTTTCCATGTGAATATTAATTCTATCCTGAATAATTGCTTCCAAACATTTCTTCAGCAATTACAAACCAGTTTGTTTAACTTACATCCAGGGGAACATCATGACTTTCCAACTGCTCCTCACCCAGTCTTGTGCCATGTGAGTCACACAGTGTGTCCTTCTGGAGCTTTTCAAACTTTTGAAAATCTGGTTATACTAACAAGTTGTCTTTACAAGATATAAGGAAGCACCTTTATGAAGCTGAGCACACATCTTGCCAGGCAAACAGGGAGACCAGAGTTTGAACTGACATGAACAAGATTGTTTAGTCTGATTAGGTCAGAGAATTGCAGAGGTGCTGGCCATCGTCTTCCCTGTGCACAAAGAGGTGACAGAGGACTGGAGAACTGTAAATATCACAGCCTTGTTCAAAACACTTATCAAGATGAGTCCAGCAATTACAGACTGGTCTATTTAACTTCATTATTGATATTCCTGATGAAAGGCTTATGCCCGAAACATTGACCTCCTCCTCCTCGGATCCTGTCTGACCTGCTGTGCTTTTCCAGCAACGCTCTTTTTGACTGTTTAACCTCAGTGGTGGAGAGTCTTGGTAGAGACATGGAAAAAAGGGTTGTCTAGGAAGAGCCAACATTGATTAGAAGAGAACATTGTATTTGACTAACCTGTTGGAGTTTTTTGAGGAGGTCATGGAAAGTTTCAATGACGGTGATGTTGTTGACGTGGTGTACATCGACTTTCAAAAGGCATTCAACATAATACCACACAACAGATTTGTGAGGAAAGTTATCACTTATGGAGTAAAAGGAACAGTAGCAATGTGGCTACAAAATCTCTTGAGTGATCGAAAACAGAGGTCAACAAATAATTTTCAAACTGTAGTAGGAATCCCCAGGGTTCAGTGTTTGGACACTTGCTTTTTGTGGAATATCGATCAATGATCTAGATCTTGGTGTGCAGGGAACAATCCAAAGTATCTGAATAATATGAAACTCAAAGAGTAGCACTGCAAACATTTACAATATATATCATTGGTTTGGAGGAAGGAAGTGAATGTACAAAAATCGCGAGATGGACGCAAACAGTTTACAGGG
Source organism: Chiloscyllium punctatum (assembly GCF_047496795.1). Classification (NCBI taxonomy): domain Eukaryota; kingdom Metazoa; phylum Chordata; class Chondrichthyes; order Orectolobiformes; family Hemiscylliidae; genus Chiloscyllium; species Chiloscyllium punctatum. Next base: position 33,954,392 of record NC_092741.1, read on the forward strand.
AGATATTGATATGCAAGCTAAATGGGCAAAAAGTTGGCAAATGGCATAATGTGGGAAAATGTGAATTTGTTCATTTTGGAACAGAGTATTATTTAAATTGAATAAAACTGGGGAGTTGGTGGTATTTGTGCATAAACACTGAAAGCTAGCACACAGGTGCAGCAGGTAATCAGGAAGTCGAATGGAACATTGGCCTTTATTTCGGGTGGGGGGGGGGTGAGCGGTTGCAGTATAAGAGTAGGGAAATCTTACTACAACTATCCAAGGTGCTTCTGAGACTGCATCTGGAGTTCTGAGAGCAGTTTTGGTCTCCTTTTTTAAGGAAAAGTATCATTTTTTTGGAGGCAATTCAGGGAAGGTTCACTAGGAGGAACCCCAATATGGAGGGATTGTCTTATGAGTAAAGGTTAAACAGGTTGGCACTCTACTCACTGGAGTTAAGAAGAAGAAGAGGTGTTTTCAGTAAAACATATAGGATTCTTTATGAGCTAGACAGGGTAAATGTTCAGTGGATGTTTACTCTAATGGGAGAGCCTATGAACACAGTCTCAGAATAAAGGGGTTCCAATTTAAGACTAGGATGAGGAGGAATTTCTTCTTTGAGAGGATTGTGAGTCTTTGGAATTCTTTGCTACAGAGATATGTGCACGTATCGTTATTGTGTATATTTAAGGCTGAGATAGATAGATTCTTGATTATTAGGAGAATCAAGGGAAAAAGCAGGAAATTGGATGTGAGAACATCAGATCAGCTGTGGTCCTATTGAATGAGGGAGTAGGTCTTATAGGACTGTGTAGAACTGTGAAGGATCATAGATAAGTTGGTGGAGTGGGCAGATAGGTGGCAGATGATGTTCAATATGAAGAAGTGGGAGTGATGTAAATTGTAGTGAATATGTCAATGTGTTTCTTGCTCCACTATTTTAAAATAAAGGGATTAGCACTTTCACTAAGACCTTTGACAAGGGAATTTCAAGCAAATGCTTTTGCTTATTCACTCTCAGTACCACACAAGGAGACTTAAGCCCTAACAGGCTGTTTTGCTCAATAACTCTAAGGAAATATCCTTTTATGGTCCTCTGACTTCGCTGTTAAAATGTTTATCATTTCCATTGTTTATTATATGATTGAAGCAAAAAGTACTCATGAAGATATTTATAACATTTATTACCTGGTGGTTATCTAACACCTCAATCTCAATATTATGGCAGAGTCTGGTCAAGAGCGTTCAAGTGCCTTGCTAAACCACAAGAGCAGAGCTCAACTCATACATGAAAATCGTTTCATTCTGTGGGCTGAATGAATCAGAGGTTTTACATCTCAGCTGTTATTATCTGGAATGCACAGCCTGAAGCAGTGGGGGAAGGGGATTCAGTACAAGTCTTCAAAAGTGACTGGGTTAAATACTTGAAAGGTGGCAACTTTCCAGCTCTACAGAAAAGTAACAACAGGGATATGACTTATTAGGTCACTCGGTAAAAAGCATGGTGATGATGAACCAAATGGCCTCATTCTCTGACAAGGGAAAGAGGCCAGTACAGAGTCATGCAGTGTTAGAGTACATGACCATCCAACCGGTAAGGGGAAATAGGAAATAAACTGCACAGGCAGAAAGAACATTTCAAGCAAGTTTCTTTTTTGTATATTCTGTTTTAAATGTAATAGTTAACTGCCATATTTGTGTGCTCTGTCACTTGTCTCCTGTAGTCACCTTAACTTTTCCATTCAAAGAAGAGACCTGCAATGTGCCAATTAGCAAGGAGTTAAAACTCCATGCCCACTAGTCAGCAGCCCCCCAAATACTTCCATACGATTAAACATTAATATCGAGTCTCAGTCAGTCTAAAAATGGAGACGTTCAGACAAAGTGAAATTCCATGTGAGGGAAATCACATTTTGAAGACTGCACTTGGGCTAATGTTGGCATCTCATGTCACTAAAGACAACTGGCACTGCCACTGAGCCAACTGTGGCACGAAGATAAATCCCATCTAGGAGGGAGAAAATCTCACATTGTTCTGTTTCTCTTTATGATATAACAATTGTCAGAGATCTCAGTGTTGGCTTGCTGAGTAAGTGTTCATCTTTAGCTGGGTTTTCAGTCAATTAAAGACCAGCTTTATTTCCCTCAGTGCTACACCCACCTACAAAATGGACACAGAGACCTCAAAAAACCCAGAACAAAAAACAAATACCTTTTGAAGCAAACAGGGTTTAAGAATAGGCAGAATACAAGTTGCATTGAGTTTTTGAAGGGATTCTCACTGCAAGACTCAGTGAGGTTTTTCACCATATCTTACTACCATGAGTTTCCCCGTCACTATCCTTGACCCCACCACGTCCAATCTTTGTCCCCTTAAGCCTTGACTCCCACTCCCTATAGGCAGTGTTTCCCTCACTGCAGATGCTGTTGCACTCTTTTTCACATTTGACTGACAGTCCCCAAGGACTGTATTCACCCCAGATCTCTGACTGGCTTCCAGGAGCAGCCCCTGATGATTGACACAAGTGAAGTTCCCTGACTGACAATACTCGATTCCCCTTACTGTTGTTGCTGGCCTTCAGGATGGACTGTTGCCCCTCCCCCAGGTGAGGGCTCCTTGTGACTGCTGGCCACAGATGAATGGCACTTGGTAGTGAGCAATATGGGGCTGAAGAGACTTTCTGATGTTTAGCTCGTTTAGTGAAATAGGAAGCTGAACATTAAAGCAGTGTTAATCAGGCATTAATCAAGCTTTAATCCCCTTAATTGACTACTCATCACTGCCTACCGAGAAACCTGCTGCATCGCTCAGCAAACACAAAAACATTCAGCCAGTTGCTCTTATCATCAAGACGGGCTTTGCTGGACTTCCACAACAAATCCCATCATTGCTCACATCACTCAGGTCCCTGTAAGATTCCAACCTATGTGAAAGTTCTAACATTATGCAATTGATACAGTTTATAAAAATAGATTTGTTAGCAGAATTGAAACTCATGGTTTAAGGGGACAATCGAAACATGGATAAAAAAGAAGCTAAGAGGTAGAAAGCAGAGACCAGTGGTGCACGGTTGTTATCAGACTGGAGGGGAACATGTGGGCTCCAGAGATTAATATTCGGATCACCATTCTTCTATGAATCTAATGATCGAGACTTGAGAATACAGGGCAGGTGCAACCAAGCTCGGGGTTTGGAGGATAATGGCAAAATTCAGGTGGCCCCAGACCAGATCTTCCCAAACCCCAATCCCATTGTCACTCCATATGGAGACTTGAGAATTGCAGTGACGCCAGAGCTGTGAGAGATTGGGGTAGGGGAGATGGTTGGGGTGAGGAATGGAGACATGTGACAGCAGTTGGTGCAGGAAATGGTGCTGAATGGCTGCTATTTATAAAAAGCAAGGATTTAAAGGACCTCACAGTTGTTAGCCCTTGGTCTGAGCTCCACCCAGCCACCCCAGCGAAATATCCCACACATTAGGAAGCCCTAAGTCCGGACAGTCTGGTGAAAACATGGCTGATAAAATTTAATGCAGAGAAGTATGAAGATATGTATTTTCAGAGAAAGAACGGGAGAAGCAATAAAGTCAAATGATACAATGTGAAAATGTTGCAAGAGGACTCAGCAAGATGGCGGCGATTCTGTAGAACTGCTGTGGACAGCTCTGTCTAACAGCCAAGGCATACTGGTGTTTTTTGCCATCCCTGGCCAACTTATGTGGTAGAAATATTAGTTTAAAACCTTACAGAACACATATTTGTTAATATTTGGGAGTGGGAAGGATGCCAAAGGGAAAAGGAGCGAGCAAACAGCACTAGGGAGGACACTCCCCTGCAGCACCTACCACACCAGAGACTGCAGCAGCAGCCTCTCCTGAACCTCCCGGGGAACTGACAGACTCACAGGAATTGGCTGCGGCGATGGAGAGACTTACCTTGAAAGTTGAGGCTGTGATTGAGGAGATCCATGGGAAGATTCGTGCCCAGGTCCAACCTATCACATCCATGCTGCAGAAGCATGAGCAGGAGATCCAGGGCCTCGGGGAGTGGCTGGAGGAGGTGGAGGGTTGAACTAAGGCCTCGGAAGCTGCGATGGAGTTCTCCTCCAGTCAGATCCAGGTGCTGGAGCGAGAGGTGCGGGCCTTGCGAAACCATATTGACGACCTGGAAAATTGAGGTCGGAGGATAAATCTCCGAATTGTCAGGCTCCCTGAAGGTGAGGAAGGTGAGAAGCCAGTCAGCTTCTTTGAAAACTGGCTGCCGACGTTTTTGGGCTTTCACATCGAGTCCAGCAGGCTGCAGATTGAAAGGGCGTATCGGGTTATAGTGCACAGGTCAGGGCCAGTGCAGCGTCCCCGCCTGGTCCTAGTGCACTTCATATAAGGACAAGCGAAAAGTCATAGAAGCTTCCAGATCCCTGGGAAAAGATTCGCAGGCGCTGCTGTACAAGGGGTCAAAAATCATGTTTTTCCAGGATTTTTCAGCAGCTGTAATCCGAAAGAGGAAGTTCTTCGATGAAGTTAAAAAGAGGCTGAGGAACCTGGATATCCAGTACTCCATGAGATACCTCACAGTACTTCATTTCAGCTACAAGGACTCAGTTTATACATTTGACTTGGCGGATAAGGCTAAAAACTTTGTGGACACTTTAAAATAGACAGATTGGCCTGAAGAATATGGTTAATGTTTGTTCTCTTTTCTGTTTTTCCCCATGTTTTTCCTTCCTTTTTTTATTCCTTTCTTTCTCCATAATAATTTCCTTTTTGGAAAGGGGGGAAAAGACTTTGGAATAAGTTGTTCCTTTTTGTAATAACTGGATGTTTTGATGGGAAATTTTGTGGATGTTCTTTGTTGTCTCTCCCCCTTTTGTTTGTTCTGTTTCTCTTTTAGTCACAAGTAGGGGTGTCATGAAGCCAGGGATGGGTGTAGTGCTCATCCTGATTTTGTCTTTTTTTCTGTTGATTTAAGGATCAGCTCCTTGTTTTTTTCTGGCCTAAGGCTGGGGCACAGTCCAGGTTTGAAGGAGCTGTGAAGGAGGGGATGGGTGGAGTGAGTGCCCCCTATGGGCAGGGGGAAGAGTCTTCCCTGGTTTTCTTTGTAGTTTTTTGGTAGTAATAGTTGTTTATAGTTATGATAGAGTAGTTTTTGTATATATAGTTTTACGATTCTATGAGTCTTTATTTACTTATGCTTGGCGCTTTGTAAGCAGGGTTCTCCCTGCGAAGGGTTCAAGGGTGTCTGAAAGTGTCTTATTAAATGGTGTACCTGGAACATTAAGGGAAGTCATTCGCCTATTAAAAGGAAAAAAAGGGTTTTCTAGCCTTAAGAGGGAAAGGGTTGATATTGCTTTGTTGCAGGAAACCCATCTTGATGATGGGGAACACCTGAAATTACAACAGACGGGTTGTGACCAGGTATTCTTTTCATCCTTTACTACTAAAAGTAGGGGAGTGGCAGTACTTATGTAGAAAAATCTTCCGTTCACATTATTAGAGCAGGTGAAAGATGAGCAGGGATGGTTTGTGATACTTAAAGCTCTGATACATGGGGGAGGAATATGACATTTTAAACGTTCGCTGTCCTCCGGCGCATCCCCTCAAATTTTTGATTTGTGCTTTCTCTAAGTTGAGTGCTTTTGGAACACTGCATATTATTATGGGGGGGCTTTTAATTGTCTTTTGGATCCGACAGTGGACAGGATGCCTTGTGGGCGCCCCCAACTATTTCTTCGCAGGCCAAGCAGGTGGTTGACTTATGCGAGGAGTTGGGACTGGTGGATATTTGGAGATGTCTTCATCCTAATGGCAGGGACTTCACCTTTTTTTCAAATCCACATAAATGTCACACGATGATTGACCTCTTTCTGGCTCCCTCAGCCCTTCTGGATTCGATTATGAGTTGTAAAATTGGGAATATAGCTATCTCTGATCACGGGGCAGTATATTTGGAGGTTAAGGTCAAGAGTGAAGGGCTAGGTTTGTGACACTGGCGTTTGGATCCTTTTCTCCTTAAGGATTCCAAATTTGTGGAATACTTTTTGAAGGAGTTTCAGGAATGCTTGACTCTCAACTCAGGCACAGCTAGTAATCTGTCTATGCTATGGGAGACTGCTAAGGCCTCTGCTAGGGGATTAGCTATTTCCTATTCGGCTAGCCAGAAACGACAAAAGGAGGAACAGCAGCGTCTACTTGAGATGCGGTTGAAAGCCGCCAAGATGGTACATTTTGCGCAGCCTTCGGTGACTAAGCTACAGAGGATCACGACCCTCTGGGCTGCCTTAAATTCAATACTGACACAACACACAAAGAAAGAACTTGCTTTGGCTAGACAGAGGTTGTTCGAATATAGGGATAGGCCAGGGAAGTATTTAGCGTAACTGACTAGGAAAAAGCGTGCTCCCCAATCCATTACTGCAAACAGAGACAGGGCCGGGGTCCTTACATATGATGCTAAAAAGATTAATGAGGCTTTTCATAGCTTTTACTCTGAATTGTATCGGTCTGAAGGTTGCAAAGACAGGAGGGCTAAAATGGAAGCCTTTTTTAAGAACCTGGATCTCTCAGGGGTAACCTTGGAACAGGCCTCTCTCCTTAATGCCCCCTTGACAGTTCAGGAAATACAGGAGGCAACTAAGCAACTTCAGAGTGGGAAAGCACCTGGCCCTGATGGTCTCCCTGGTAAGTTTTATAAGGAGTTTATAGGGATTCTGTTAGGGCCGATGTTGGAGATGTCCAATCACTCCTATATGCATGAATGCCTACCACCATCTTTGAGAGAAGCTAATGTTTCCTTAATTCTTAAGAAGAGGAAGGTTCCTGAGGATTGTACCTCATACAGGCCCATCTCTCTATTAAATTCAGATTTCAAGGTTCTGTCCAAGATCCTGGCGCTGAGATTGGAAAGGGTGTTGCCCCATATTGTTAAAGAGGACCAGACAGGCTTATAAGGGGCCATAGGTCCTCTAATAATATTAGAAGGTTGCTGAATGTGGTCCAAGTTTGTCAGCAATGATCGATTCAGGGGTTGGTGATTTCCTTAGATGCAGAGAAAGCATTTGACCGGGTGGAATGACCACATCTCTTTTATGTCTTAGAATAGTTCGGGTTGGGTGGAGTCTTTGCTAGGTGGGTGGAGGTTTTATATCGCTACCCTCTGGCCACGGACTTCACCAACGGGGTGATGTCTGGGAATTTTAGGATTGGTAGGGGTAGGCGGCAAGGCTGCCCCCTCTCACCGTTGTGGTTTACGTTGGTGATAGAGCCGTTGGCAGAGGCCATTCATCAGAACATCCACATAACCGTTCCGGAAGTGGGATCGAGGGCACACAAGATTACACTGTACAGGATGATGTCCTTCTGTTTTTATCGAACCCGATGACCTCCATACCCCATTTGACACAATGTATCAATTCATTTGGGGCTATTTCAGGATATAAGGTTAACTTTGCAAAATCGGAGGCTATGCCTTTGGGGAACCTTAAGGATGTGCCAGAAGTTGAAGGTGGCCCTAAGTTCCCTTTTAAGTGGTCACGGGCAGGGCTCAGGTACCTAGGCATTTTTATTACCCCCAAGTTTGATCTGTTATTTCAGACTGACTTTGCTCACTTGCTCGACAATATTAGGCGGGATCTCCAGAGATGGGAGGCTCTTTCGATTTCATGGCTGGGCCGAATATCTCTCATTAAGATGAATGTTCTTCCTTGTTTGCTTTATCCCATGCATGTGCTCCCTATATTGTTTCCCAGGTCAACGCTGCAGAAGCGTATGGGATGGTTTGGTTCCTTTGTCTGGCATCGTGGGCGGCCCCTCATCAAACTTACTAAATTGCAGTTGCCTCAAGGAGGGGGAGGAGTTGATTTCCCAGACATCAGGAGGTATCAATTGAGTTTCCTGCTGTCCTTTGTCTGCGATTGGGTAGGGAACGATCCGAACTCAGTATGGTTGGATATTGAGGCCTCCCAGGCAAAGTGCCCTCTTATTAACCTATTGTTCATGGATAAGATGAGGACAGTTATGGACCCACGGCCGGAACCCCAGTCAAGGCATGGAGGGTGATACGTCAGAGTGAGGGTTGTTTACCCAAGACTTCACCACTTACACCTATAGTTGGCATGTCAGGGTTCTGACCAGGGATGACGGACTGAGGGTTCAAACTATGGGCAGCGAGAGGAGTTTCTAGTTTGGGAGACTTGTTTGAGGGGGAGGTTATGATGTCTTTTGAGCAACTGAGCCACAAATATGGGTTACCTAGCAGAGATCTTTTCCATTTTTTTCAGGTTAGGGATTTCATCCAGAAGAAGACTATGCTTCTCACTAAGCCCTATAAGCCCAATACAGAGAGGTTGTTGCTATGTTCCACAAGCACCCTTTTGGTTAGTGCCCTCTATCACCTGCTGGGTGGCAGGGCCTGGCAGGATATTAACCGGTTATGTAAGGTCTGGGAGCAAGAGCTGGGAGGGGAGATCTCTTCTGAAACATGGGAGAACATTTGGGAGAATGCTCGAAAGATCTCAATCTGTAACAGGACATGAGCTACGCAGTTAAAAGTTCTGCACAGGGTTCAACTGGCACCAGACTGTCTGGCAAAGTTTAAAAAAGGGGCATCTTCAATGTGTCCCAAATGTAAAATAAGTGTAGGTACTCTTACCCATTGCTTCTGGACGTGCCACAGGCTCCGTGTTTATTGGAGTACCAAGGCGAGAGAGATAGGGAGGGTATTGAGGACTGAAGTCAAAGTAGACACAATATCTCTCCTCTTAGGTCTACCGAATTTACCATCTTTAGACGGGCATGGGAAGACACTATTTAATATTCTTGCATATTGTGCACAGAAGAATACTCTGATAAACTGGGTATCTGAGAACATGCCGGGCTTATTGGGATGGCAGAAATTCATTATGGAGCACATTCCCTTGGACATTTTCACAAACATGGTGCACCACACAACAGATCATTTTTATAAGACATGGCAGCCCTACCTGAGTTATTTGGATATAAATTTGTCAGTTATCTTAACTAGGACATTTGTTTAACCAGGATGGTGAGGTTTGTCAAGCTCTGGGCCCTGGAGGGGGTCTCCCGAGTTAATATGGGTGTGTATACAATGCTCCCGTTCCTTTGTTTGGGAACCTTGTGCCGAGCATAGCTGTTCTGTATTTTGTGTTTTTTATTTGTTTTTTTTTGCTTTTCTTATTTTTTTAGGTGTTGCTTTGCACAGTGTTAGGGTTTGCTTTGTATTATTGAGTAGGTTATTAGTTAGTAGATAGTAGCTGTATTGTAATTTGTGTTTTTTTTATTATACTGATATTTGTGATTGGTTGTTTTTTTCAATAATTTTATATGTTTGTAAAGTTAAAAAAAATTGCTAATAAATATATTTACAAAAAAAAAGTCGCAAGAGAGAAAGCTGGACTGTATGTAGACAAGTCTTTGGAGGTAGCAGGACAGGTTGCAAGGACAATTTAAAAAGCATGTGGGTTCCCTGAATAGAGCAATAGAGTAGAGGAATAGCAAACTAAAGCAAGGAAGCTACACTAAACCTTTATAAAGTACTGCTTAAGCCTGACAGGAATCTTGTATTAACTCCAGACAGAACACTAGGAAGGGTGTCTTAGATGCCTCGATATAAATTTATTAAGAATGTTATCAGGAATGAAGAGCTTCAGTTAGTTATGGAGAGTCGAGAGCTGGGATTGAATAAAGAAGTGAAAGGCCGGAAATTTAATAGAGTCATTCAAAATTACAAGAAGCTTTGATAATTCAAATAAGCAGCAACTGCTTCCTTTGGGAGGAAAGCTCATAGCTAGAGGAAGATAACTTGCAAAAAAAAAGGGATTGTGAGATTGTTGTTTAAAAGGTGGGTTGGTTTGATCGAGTATACACTGCCTGAAAAAGCAGTGAAGGCAGATTCAATAATAAATTTGAAAAGGGAACTTGGCAAATACTTGGAAAAGGAAAATAACCTATAGGTCTACACCTAGAGAACTTGGGAATGTGATTAACAGCTCTTTCAAAGCAGCAGCACAAATACGATGGGTTAAATACACCCCTTATGTGCTTTATAATTCAACTTTGAGTTGCTGTTGAAGTGGTGAAATATGTAATATAGTGCTCTCATTACAATAGGAAAACTTCTCTGTCATCTGAATACAGTATTGGGGTAAGGTAGTGTTGTTATGTATTTTTTTCCATAATGGTTCATTAGTGGTAACTAAACTTTCCATAGATCTGTCAGCTGCCTAAGCAACAAATCAAAGCTGCCACGTGTAAAATTTGTCTAAATAAGGAGATGGGAAGTATGGGGAGGGGGGTTCATATTTTGCTTCATAAGGAACAAGGCATCACTTGTCAACTCTTAAACCATATTTATCAGAATGCAGCTGCTGGAACAAGTTGAAGGGTCGATATCATTATGTCTGGCAATGGTGTGCCTTGAAGGCTGGTTGTGTTTTTGTTTCCAGTGTTCAGGTCCAAAGTGATTTAACTTGCTTTTCCCTGTATGCTGCATCTGTCTTTGTCTCTCTACCAAAGCCTTAGCAGAGAACTCAAAGGTGCACCACGTGTTAGAATCTTCCCTTAAATTGTGATGTCTTGAAAATGGAAAGTAAGCTTTTTCAATATGTGCTGACCTTGACACATAATATCTGAGTGCTTAGCGGAAGCAGAAAAATAATAAGGAGATTCATTTTGCTGAATTCAGCTGATTAATATCAAGCTGGAGACAAGTTTACTGACTTCTTTATAAACTAACCCTTCATTCCATTATATTCTGACTCAATGTTTGCATTAAAATAATAAATGGCAGGAGGAGTTTTGCTTTAGGTATTTGTGATAGTGACAGTTGATGTGATACTAATGAACTAAAATGACTGTTTGATTTCCTTTGCATCATTCCTCACATGCAGCCCAACAATGCACTGTTGACTGTCATTCCTTGCTGGCTACATACACTTCCGTAAATGGAGAGGCTGTTTGAGCTGTACAGCAAGTCTCCCTCCAAAGTGCTGTTGGAGATCATCTCAGGAAAGGCCCACATGGGCGCCATTACTCAACTTAGTCTGATGGTGAATTAAACCTTTTTGCATTTTTGCACAAAAGGGGAGTTGTAAAAGTCCTCAGTTATATAAACTGTTGATGGTTTCACTTCAGCATTCGCATTAATCTGTCAGGCTCTGTTGTCTGGAGTCCTGTAAAGCTCTGTTATGCGTAGACAGTCTGGGTCAGTGCTGAGCATTCACATACCATCCCTGGTGCTCATTCATATCTTTCTATATCAGTGAGGAATGCACAGAGCAAAGAATTCAGTGCCTCAATAGCAGCGGTGTATAGTGCGTTTGTTCCAACTAATCCCTGGAGGAGCTTCCCCAAATTATGATGGTTCCAGACTTGATACCCCAAATTTGGGCAAGGAGGGATGAACTTCAGTATTCATGCATCTGCTTGGTTAGGTGCAGCCAGGATTAGTTGACAAAATGATCTTTTCCCTTGTGGATACTTTTCTCCCAAATCTAAGTGAATTTATGCTTCAAAAGGAGCCAATTTAGAGCCATAGAGTCATAGAGATATACAACATTGTAACAGACCCTTCGGTCCAACTCGTCCATCCTGACCAGATATCCTAAATTAATCTAGCTCCATTTGCTATCACTTGGCCATATCTCTCTAAGACTTCCTATTCATATATCCATCCAGATGCCTTTCATATTTTGCAATTGTACCAGCCTTCGCCACTTCCTCTGGCAGCTCATTCCAGACAAGTACCACACGTTGTGTGAAAAAATATCCCCTTGATTCCTTTTATATCTTTCTCCTCTCACCCTAAACCTAGTTTTAACCAGGTTTTCTTGAGTTAATGGAAGAGGGTATTTATTAGCTACTGAATGTAAGAAGAATACTAATGTAACACAAATCCATACAGATTAGAAATGAGAGATAAGGCCAAAAAAAAGATAAAATTTAGAAGATCTATGGGTCATTCATGAGGAGCAGATCGTGTGGAGTCGGTAAGTCTATGGTCAATTTCAAGAGCTAGATAGGTTAGTTGGAATTCTTCAATTCTGTTTTCTTTCAAACTGGCTTGACGATTGGCTTCTAGCTCTCAGTGAAAGAGTTCGTTATTTGTCATGCAGGGGAGACTAGTGGATGAATTTTTTAACTTGACTTTCAGAGCAGACTATGATTGATCCCAGGTTAGTACACATGAGTACCTCAGTCCATTATCACAACAAGCACCTCAGTCCACTAGCACATCCACATCATGGTCATAATTGCTTCTTAACCCCAGCTCTTGTGTATTCACTGCAGCCTTTGCAGTTAATGAGCTAATATGTTGCAAAGTGCTCAGAACATGTTCCTAAAACTCAAAGCCAGGCTGCGTTGAAGTCTCAAATCTCTTAGTGGTTCCTCCGCCTCCACCAACAACTGACATGACAGTTTTCAAATAAACAGGAGGTCATCTTGACAGAAGGAAGAAGCCAAACCTGGGCTTCCTTTCCCACAGAATTATGTTCCACACTGTCAGGTTCTCTGTAGTTGGCAAAACTAGAAATCCTACATTCGCTGGGAAAAGGTTTTATCACATTCCCATTCTTTGAACATAAGAACATAAAAACTAGGAGCAGGAGTAGGCCCTTTGGCCCTTTGAGCCCGCTCCGTCATTCAATAAGATCAGCTCCACTTACCTGCCTTTTCCTGATCTCAGATCCACTTACCTGCCACCTCACCTGAACCTTAATTCCTCCACGGTTCAAAAAGTTATCTATCTTAACTTTAAAAACATTCAATGAGAAAGCCTTAACCACTTCACAAGGCAGGGAATTCCACAGATTCATAATCCTCTGGGCGAAGACGTTCTTCCTCAATTCAGTCCTAAATCTGTTCCCCCTACTTTTGAGGTTGTGCCCTCTAGTCCTAGTTTCACCCACCAGTGGAAATATTCTCCCTGCTTCTATCTTATCTATTTCCTTCATAATATTATGTGTCTCCATAAGATCCCCCCTCATTCTTGTAATTTCCATTGAATATAATCCCAGTCGACTCAGTCTTTCCTCATAAGCCAAACCCTCTCAACTTTGGAATCAAACTAGTGAATCTCCTCTGCATCCCTTCCAGTGCCAGTACATCCTTTCTCAAGTAAGGATATTAAAATGCAGGCAGTACTCCAGGTGTGGCCTCTCCAGCACCCTGTACAGCTGCAACATAACCCCCTGCTGTTAAGCTCAATCCCTCGAGCAATAAAGGGCAAAATTAAATTTGCCCTCTTAATTACCTGTTGCACCTGCAAACCAACCTTCTGTGATTCATGCACAAGGGCACCCAAGTCCCTCTGATGACACAAAGCTGGGTGGGAGGGTAAGCTGTGATAAAGATGCAGAGACATTTTAGTGTTTGTGCAACTGAATGGCAGATGAAGCATAATGTCAGTAAATGTGAGGTTATCCACTTGTGGGAAAAAAAGCAGGAAGGCACATTATCATCTGAATGGTGATAGATTTGGAAATGGTGAACTGCAATAAGAAGTGGGTGTCCTTCTACAAGGCAAGGACTGTTTAGGGATAGTCAACATGGCTTAGTGTATGGGAAATCATGTCTCACAAATTTGATTGAGATTTTTGAAGAAGCAACGAAAAAGATTGATATTGGTAGAGTGGTGGATATGATCTATATGGAATTCAGTAAGGTGTTCTACAAGGTTCCCCGTGGTAGACTGGTTAGCAAGGTTAGATCTCATGGAATACAGGAAGAACTAGCCATTTTAATACAGAACTGGCTCAAAGGTAGAAGACAGAGGGGGGTGGTGGACGCTTCCTTATCAGACTAGAGGCCTGTGACCAGTGGTGTGCCACAAGGGTCAGTGATGGGTCCACTACTTCATATTATTTATATAAATGATTTGGATGTGAACATAGGAGGTATAGTTAGTAAGTCTGCAGATGACACCAAAACTGGAAGTGTAGTGGAGAGTGAAGAAGGTTACTGTAGAGTACCACGGGATCTTGAGCAGATGGGTCAATGAGCTGAGGAGTTTAATTTAGATAAATGTGAGGTGCTGCATTTTGGAAAGGCAAATCAGGGCAGGACTTAGACACTTAATGGCAAGCCCCTGGGGAATGTTGCTGAACAAGAGACCTTGGAGTGCAGGTTCATAGTTCCTTGAAAATGGAGTCTCAGGAAGATAGGTTAGTGAAGGATGCATTTGGTATACATCCCTTTATTGGTCAGAGCTTGAATATAGGAGTTGGAAGGTTGTGTTATGAATGTACAGGACAGTAGTTAGGCCAATTTTGGACTTCCATGTACAATTCTGCTATATGTCCTACAGGAAGGATGTTGTGAAACTTGAAAGGATTCAGAAATGAATGTTGCCAGGGTTGGAGGATTTGAGCTATAGGGAGAGGCTGAATAGGCTGGGGCTGCTTCCTGGTTCATTGAAGGCTGAGGAGTGACCTTATAGAGGTTTATAAACTCATGAGAGGCATGGATAGAGTAAATAGACAAGGACTTTTCCCTGGGGTGGGGGAGTCCAAAACGAGAGGACATAGGTTTAAGGTTAGAGGGGAGAAGTTTAAAAGGGACCTAATGGGCAGCTTTTTCATGCAGAGGGTGGTGCATGTATGGAATGAGCTGCCAGAGGAAGTGGTGGAGGCTAGTACAATTCCAGCATTTAAAAGGCATCTAGATGGGTATATGTATATGAAGGGTTTAGAGGAATATGGGCCAAGTGCTGGCAAATGGGACTAAATTAAATTAGGATATCTGGTTGGCATGGATGAGTTGGAGCGAAGGGTCTGTTTCAGTGCTGTACATCTCCATGACTCTCTGATTCTAAATTGGACTAGATTAGTTTGGGATATCTGGTCGGCATGAACGAGTTGGACCAAAGAATCTGTTTCCGTAGCCGTACAGCTCTATGACTCAGTGACTCTAAATGCTGAAATATGCATATTCAGCAGGTGGTGAAGAAGACAAACACTATGTTGATCTTATCAGTGAGACGATTTGAGTAGAGGAACAGGATGTCTTGCTGTAATTGTGTGGGCCTTGGTGAGACCAGACTTTGAGTATGGTGTTCAGTTTTGGTCTCCTTATCTGAGGAAGGATGTTCAGACTATGGAAGGAGTGCAACAAACCTGCTGCGTTTCTTCAGCAATTTCTGTTTTTGTTTGTTCGAACCATATTTAGGCATTGTTAATCCTAGATGGCAGGACTGAGGAATGAAGAGATACTGGATCCATTAGGACTGTATTCAGTGGAGTTCAGAAGAATGAGGAGGGATTCCATAGAAACCTGTAAAATTTGAACTGGAGTCGACATGATAAATGCAGGATGGATGTTCCCAACGACCAGAGAGTCCAGAACCAGGGGTCACAATTTAAAGATACAGGTAAGCCATTCAGGACAGAGATGAAGTGAAATCCCAGAGAGTGATGAGCCTGTGGAATTGTCTGCCACAGATTGCGGTTCAGGTCAAAATATTGAATTTTTTACCAGAAAGAGATAGAGATAATTCTTAGGGCTAAAGGGATCAAAGGGTAAGGGGAGAAAGCAAGAACAGGCTTACTGAATTGGTCATGGTGTAGCAGTTCTCGATGAAGGACTGAATGGCCTACTCCTGCTCCTTTTTAAAATGTTTTCTATCTTTCTATTAGCCAGATGTCAGTCTCCATGGCAAAAGGTACTTCTTGGTTACCTAATGAAATCAGCTACAGTTTGCGAGTTAACATTGGAGTGGACTCACATTTCATGAACCTCGATTTAGGACTGAAGTCACAATTTGTTCCCTTCCAGTAGTAGACCACTCATTGTATCTAAAGATGAATTTGATCATTTCTATGTCGCTCTGACAAAGGGCCAGTACAGACATGATGTGCCAACTGGTCTTCTTTGTTTATTGTGTCATGAACATGTGATGTCATAATTCATAATTTTCAGGAATAAGACTTTCTACTTTGGGAATTTAAAGTTTTAAGTGTAAAATAACTGCAAAGACATGGTTTGAGAAGTTAGTAAACACACTGAAAGTAATTGCAACTCAAAGGATGGCCTATGCTCACTTAGATCCAAGTTAGGACAAGTCAGGGAATTATAGACCGGTGAGCCTGACCTCAGTGGTGGGCAAGTTATTGAGGGAATCCTGAGGGACAGGATGTACATGCATTTGGAAAGGCAAGGACTGATTAGAGATAGTCAACTTGGCTTTGTGTATGGGAAATCATGTCTCACGAACTTGATTGAGTTTTTTGAAGAAGTAACAAAGGAAAAAAAAAAGAGAGATCCTATAAAGTGGCCAAGAGCACTGGGAAATCAGAAGATTGGGAAGGCTACAAAAACAAACAGAGGATAACAAAGAGAGAAATAAGGAAGGAGAGGATCAAATATGAATGTAGGCTAGCCAGTAATATTAGAAATGATAGTAAAAGTTTATTTCAATGCATAAGAAACAAATGACAGGCAAAAGTAGACATTGGGCCACTTCAAACTGATGCTGGAAGCCTAGTGATGGGAGATAAGGAAATAGCAGGAGAACTTAATAAGTACTTTGCATCAGTCTTCACAGTGGAAGACATGAGTAATATCCTAATAATTAAAGGGAGTCAGGGGGCTGAGTTGAGTATGGTTGCCATTACAAAAGAGAAAGTGCTAGAAAAGCTGAAAGGTCTTAAAATTGATAAATCTCCTGGCCTCGATGGGCTACAGCCTAGAGTTCTAAGGGAGGTGGCTGAGGAAATAGCGGAGGTGTTGGTTGAGATCTTTCAAAAGTCACTGGAGTCAGGGAAAGTCCCGGATGATTGGAAGATCGCTGTTGTAACCCCCTTGTTCAAGAAAGGATCAAGACAAAAGATGGAAACTTATTGGCCAATTAGCCTAACCTCGGTTGTTGGTAAAATTCTAGAATCCATCATTAAGGATGAGGTTTCTAAATTCTTGGAAGAGCAGGGTCGGATTAGAACAAGTCAACATGGATTTAGTAAGAAGAGGTCGTGCCTGACAAACCTGTTGGAGTTCTTTGAAGAGGTGACAAGTAGGCTAGACCGGGGAAACGCAGTGGATGTGGTCTACCTAGACTTCCAAAAGGCCTTTGATAAGGTGCCACACGGGAGGCTGCTGAGCAAGCTGAGGGCCCATGGTGTTCGTGGTGAGCTACTGGTATGGATTGAGGGTTGGCTGTCTGACAGAAGGCAGAGAGTTGGGATAAAAGGTTCTTTTTCGGAATGGCAGCCGGTGACAAACGGTATCCCGCAGGGTTCAGTGTTGGGGCCACAGCTGTTCGCATTATATGTTAATGATCTGGATGAAGGGACTGGGGGCATTCTAGCGAAGCTTGCCGATGATACGAAGTTAGGTGGACAGGCAGGTAGTACTGAGGAAGTGGGGAGGCTGCAGAAGGATCTAGACAGTTTGGGAGAGTGGTCCAGGAAATGGCTGATGGAATTCAATGTGAGCAAATGCAAGGTCTTGCACTTTGGAAAAAAGAATACAAGCATGGACTACTTTCTAAATGGTGAGAAATTCATAAAGCCAAAGTACAAAGGGATCTGGGAATGCTAGTTGAGGATTCTCTAAAGGTCAACATGCAGGTTGAGTCCGTGATTAAGAAAGCGAATGCAATGTTGTCAATTATCTCAAGAGGGTTGGAATATTAAAAACACCATTGTGCTACTGAGACTTTATAAAGCTCTGGTTAGGCCCCGTTTGGAGTACTGTGTCCAGTTTTGGTCCCCACACCTCAGGAAGGACATACTGGCACTGGAGCGTGTCAAGCGGAGATTCACACGGATGATCCCTGGAATGGTAGGTCTAACATATGAGGAATGGCTGAGGATCCTGGGATTGTATTCATTGGAGTTTAGAAGATTAAGGGGAGATCTAATTGAAACTTACAAGATAATACATGGCTTGGAAAGGGTGGACGCTAGGAAATTTCCGTTAGGTGAGGAGACTAGGACCCATGGACACAGCCTTAGAATTAGAAGGGATAAATTCAGAACAGAAATGCGGAGACATTTCTTCAGCCAGAGAATGGTGAGCCTGTGGAATTCATTGCCGCAGAGTGCAGTGGAGGCTGGGACGCTAAATGTCTTTAAGGCAGAGATTGATAAATTCTTGATGTCACAAGGAATTAAGGGCTATGGGAAGAATGCGGGTAAGTGAAGTTGAAATGCCCATCAGCCATGATTGAATGGTGGAGTGGACTCGATGGGCCAAATGGCCTTACTTCCGCTCCTATGTCCTATGGTCTTATGGATTGATAAGGGCAGAGCAGTACATGTGATTTATATGGACTTAAGTAAGGCATTTGACAAGGTTACCCATGGGAGATTGGTTAGCAAGGTTAGATCTCACTGAATACAGAGAGAACTAGCCATTTGGATACAGAACTAGCTCAAAGGTAGAGAATAGAGGGTGGCGGTGGAGGGTTGTTTTTCAGACTGGAGGCCTGTGACCAGTGGAGTACCACAAGGATTGGTGCTGGGTCCACTACTTTTCATCATTTATATAAATGATTTGGATGTGAACATAGGAGGTACAGTTAGTAAGTTTGCAGATGACACAAAAATTAGAGGTGTAGTGGACAGCGAAGAGGATTACCTCAGATTACAACAGGATCTTGACCAGATGGGCCAATGGGCTGAGAAGTGGCAGATGAGTTTAATTCAGATAAATGTGAGGTGCTGCATTTTTATAGCAGGACTTATACACTTAATGGTAAGGTCCTAGGGAGTGTTGCTGGACAGAGAGACCTTGGAGTACAGGTTCCTAGCTCCTTAAGAGTAGCATCGCAGGAAGATAGGATAGTGAAGAAGGCGTTTGATATGTTTTCCTTTATTGGTCAGAGTATTGACTGCAGGAGTTGGGAGCTGAAAATGTTTGCTGGAAAAGCACAGTCCTCACTTTTTCCCTGCAGGAGTTGGGAGGTCATGTTGTGGCTGTACAGGACATTGGTTGGGCCACTGTTAGAATATTGCATGCAATTTTGATCTCCTTCCTATTGGAAGGATGTTGTGAAACTTGAAAGGGTTCAGAAAAGATTTATATGGATGTTATCAGGGTTGGAGGATTTGAGCTATAGGCAGAGGTTGAATAGGCTGGGGCTGTTTTCCCTGGAGCATCGAATACTGAGGGGTGACCTCATAGAGGTTTATAAAATCATGAGGGGCATGGATAGGATAAATAGACAAGGACTTTTCCCTGGGGTGGGGGAGTCCAGAATTAGAGGGCATAGGTTTAGGGTGAGTGGGGAAAGATATAAAAGAGACCTAAAGGGCAACTTTTTCACTCAGAGGGTGGTGTGTGTATGGAATGAGCTGCCAGAGGAAGTGGTGGAGGCATTTGGATGGGTATATGAATAGGAAGGGTTTGGAGGGATATGGGCCGGGTGCTCGTAGGTGGGACTAGGTTGGGGCGGGATACCTGGTCGGCATGGACAAGTTGGATCAAGTTGTTTCCGTGCTGTATATCTCTATGACTCTCTCACTCTGTGACTAATTTGGAAATGGGAATTTGCTAAACAATGGATGCCCAGCAACCACCCTCACCCCACCCCCCAGCCTTGTCACCCCACCTCCTCAAAGCCCGAAGCTGTGGATCCTGTTGTGAGTTCATGAAAATAACATTTTTGAATCCAAACTGGTCAATGTAGAACAGTTGATCAGCCATATTCTGAAGGCTGGTCAGTGGATCTGAAATGTTGCCTCTGTTTTTAATCTTCACAGATGCTGTTGGAACTGTTAAGTTTCTCCAGCAATTTCTGTTTTTGTTTGTTTGAGTCATAATCCTAGACACGGGATGCGTAGTAAATCTTAGACAGCTGTTTGAACAGGATTTGAACAGGTGAATGGGTTAAGGAACCATCTCAATTGGTTATCTTCGGTGAGAAGGGTATTGCTCCTAGTGTTCTTACATAGCTCAGAATAGTGATTAGAGAGTTGGTTAAAATCTGGATGTTTTAATAAAGATCCTCTATTACACGCTAAGTAAGTATATTCTTGTGCACTACAGACTTTATTGATTGGTACATCTGTTCATAGGCTGTCCTAATGCAACTATTATTTATCATTTTTCATTTGAAAATATGGATGATGCTAGAAAATGACGAGCAGGGTCATCAGGAGGAGAGGTGGAAGACTATCCAGTTTTGTGGAAAAGCTTGTAACTTTTTAAAAACTATCTTTACTAATGCTTTTTAAAAATTTGTTCTCTGAGCTTGAATAATGTTGACAAGGTATAGTTTACCTGGACTGAGGCCTTCTTCTTGAGGTCTGTCTGGATATATAGTTGAATGGTTTCCTGGACCACTAACAAAGACTGAACAGTGTAATGTGGAACTGCTGTCAAGAGTAAGCAGGGGGAAGCAGATTCCCTTACCTCAGTACATCAACCATTTCATTTAATGATGAATTTGATCATTCCATATTGCTCTTACAAAGGTCCAGCACAGACATGATGGGTTGGTTGGTCATCTTCTGTACTGTAAAGCCCCATGGTTCGATAATTCCATTTCAATCTTGTTTACTCCTTTAAAATCACCAATCACATTCTGAGTTATTCGGTTTAACAATTGCCTTTTGCAGAGTGGGTTGGGAAACTGGAAATCTTAAATACAAATTTTAGAGTTACAATACATGCTCTATCATGTCTATAAAGGGAACAGTCGATTCAGGAAATGGATTTGGTTCAGGGTACAGTTGGCAGTCTAAATATTAACCAACATTGAAAGGCCTATAGCAGTTGGCCTTGTGGCCTTTAATTCTCTCTGAATGCTGAGAGTTTATCACATGAGACTAGAAGTATGAGTCACTTGTTAAATAATGTTTAAACTACTCAGCATTGTTCCATCTCCCTGGTGTGATCAGTGTACCATTGCACCACATCAAAGGATACTTAACAGACTGAAACAAACAAGTTGATCTGAAGATGTGTTTGCACTGTGGAGCTTTACTCCTTTAATCATAGAGCAGGTCATGAGATGAACACATCACGATGAAATAATTATTCATTCACGATGCATAATCAGAGCTGTCAGCACTGGCAGGAGCAAGATTTTTGATCAATAAGAGTGAGATAACCCACAAACCTCATTTAAGATTGGTATGGACAGAAAGATTCATGCAAATGATTTACAGTCTCTAAATCTAAACTGATTAATCATATCACCAAATGAGTGAAAGCCTGTACTTTTGTTTCATTCTACTGTACAGTTCTGACTTATTCCTGATCTCTTTGACGTTGTCTAGTGTCATACCCAGGTAATCAAAGCACAGTATCAGCAAGCTGTCCACTCAAAGGTACATTTGTCCAAACACAGAATCATAGAACCACATAATGGCTATAGCACAGAAGGAAACCATTCAGCCCGTGTTTGCCTTGCTAACTCTCTATATGGGCAATTAATCCAGTCCCATCACCAATAACCCCTCCCCCATCTCATCCCATAGTCAAAACAGTGTTTTATTAAGGCTTATCATAATTTCTTTGCCTTTGCACTATGTGCCTCTATATATAAAGCCAAGGGCCCTTTCATGTTTATTGACTACTTTGTCAACCTTCAATGATTTATGGGCACTCCTTTCAGAATCTTCTTTTTTTATTGTCTATCATTGTTCTTTCTAGCAAAATGAATTCCTTTCCACTTCTGTGTTAAATTTCATCTGCCAAGTGCCCAGATGCATGACTACATCCTCTTAAAGCTTATCATGATCCTCCACATTGTAAAGTCATCATAGTCCGACCAAGCCATTGATCTGATCTATCTTTTAGAAAGAGATGATTGATGGTGGAGGATCAACACACCTCAGGCAAGAGGAGAGATTAAGACCGTTTCGTGGGATTGAACCTAGGCTGCTGGCATCACTTTCCATTGCAAACCAGCAATCCAAGCAATTGATCTTCACACATACACAGATGCACACACTTTCTCTCACATACAGACACACACAGACACACACATACATACTCTCTCTCTCACATACAGACACACACAGACACACTCACACACACACAGATATACACACAGATATGTACACACACACACACAAACACACAGATACGCACACACTCTCTCTCACATACAGACACACACACAAACTCTCTCTCTCTCACATACAGACACACACAAACACACACACACTCACACACACAGATACACACACACACACACAGATATGTATACACACACAGACACACAGGCACACACACAGACACACAGATATGTACACACACACAGACACACAGGCACACACACAGACACTCACACAAACACACCAACACACACTCACGCATCAACAGAGACACACACACAGGGAAAGAGACACACAGGCAAAGACTCAAACATACAGACACACACACACTCAGAATCTCACATATACACACATAGGCACACACACCGATATATAGAGACACACAGAGACACACACACACCTCCTGCTAGAGAGTAGAGAGGCATGACAGTAGAGTACATGTGGCAATTTGTAAATAAGGGTGAGGATGTTCTGTGAGCTGCTGCTGAGAGAACTGGAGTCAAGTGGGAGGGACATGGTTTGAGTAACAGAACAGAGGGGAATTGAAGTTTGTGTAGATGAAGACAATCAGTCAACATGATGTCTATTGAACATAGGAATTCTGAGGACAACAGAAATATGGATAAGTGCCATAACGGATACACATAAAGGCAAAATGAAATGGCACCATGGATTTGGAAGTAAGTGACAATGTGATTTGATGGTACAGGCCATATAGGCCCTGAACTCAGCTGAAGCAACCTGGGGAACTGAAAAAAATTTGACCTAATGTTCATCTGGCAGATTTATGAGCAATGAATTATGCAACAGCTTCATCATGACTGCAGTCTCATCAGAAGCCCAGGAGGAAATGCAGTCTTTCCTCGGACATTATGGTAACAGAGTGGGAACTAAGTACCACTGACAGCATGTGGGTTTAGACATTCCTGGGATCAGATTTTGTAGGCTATCCCCAATTTTGGGCAGTTTGCTCAAATGGGGTCAGGCAGTTACTGCAGAAACCTCCCCAGGCAAACGTAATTGGCAACCAAAAGGACTGAGGAAGTGTTATTTAATGAAAGCTCTTTGGTTCAGACAGTCTTAGGTCAACACAAGAATGTAACTAATTCCCTCTGGGAGGGATCATCTTACTCTGAGAAATATATTGGGCCCTTAGAACATTATCCATTAGGAATGCCCTCTATCCACATTCCAAAGCACATTACAGCCAATGAAATACTTTTGACATGTCGTCACTGTCCGAGGGGTAAGCAATGAGGCCACAAAATTGTGTGCAGCAAAATCCCACTGACTGCACTGTGAAAATTCAGGAGAATCTTTTTTAATGTCATAAGGTCTTTAACGTCAACCTGAGCTGGTAGGCAGGAGCCCCCTTAACATTTTTATGTGATGTATCTCTAACAGTACTGCCCTCCTCTCGTTATACTTGGCGCAATTCTAATTTTTACACTGAAGTAGGATTTGAACCCACACCTTCAGACTCAGGCAGGTACATTGTCACCGAGCTATGGAAAATACCTTGCCTTAAATAGTGGTGGTAACTGGATTTTGTTTTGTGTGCATTTGTTTCACAAACACTATGATCAGTCTTTAACACTCAGTAAGGCAGTGTCTAGCTTCCCGCCTCCAATTTACCAATAAGGACAGTAAAAGTTTACAAGTTTGAGAGTATTAGCATCATATATCCAACGATGATCTTAATTATTCACTTCTTAATTACTAATCAGAAATGCAATTAGTTCACAAATTGATTTCCAACGTGTCTCAAAGAAAATTCAATCCCACATTAGGCCTGAATGTAAAAGGAAGGATCCTACGAAGCTCAGGAAACCATTCCCCAACCTCCTTCAGTACCCGTTGGAGAGGCAGGGAGATGATTGTGCAATCAATTTAAATGTGTCAGAATTCCTAACTAGCAAGGATCCAATGCAGGGTGTGCTCCACCCCCTGACACCCACCTGCCCTGGATGCATCCTCACTAACCACAGAGGTATCAGGACCTTTAAAAATAGAAATAACTGGATCATAATTCACATGCTTGACAGAACCTTGCTGTGCTATTCAAGAAAGTGAGATATGACGATGGTGGATATTGACACTGACAACTGCGAGGCAATTGCTGAAGGCCATGGCCTTTGAAGGTTGACTGTTTTGAAGGGCATTCAAAGGGTATTTGAAGAGGCATTAAGTTCAGCTGGTTTAGAAAAGACCCAAGAGAAAAGAGACCAGTCAATCTTGCACCTTTTCTGATCACCATCTTCCTCTGCTGCAAATATAACGGAGACTGCCATTTGAGAGTGAGGTTTCCTGAGTTGCAACACTAAGACGTATCATTGAAATCTTCAATTTGATTTGGGCAAGTTAACTAAATGGGCAAATACATGACACTTGCAATATAATGCGACAAATGTGAGGTTATCCACTTTTGTAGCAAAACAAGCAGTCAGATTATTAAACAGACAAGCCTTTTACCTGGCGTGGGAGAGTCCAGAACTAGAGGGCATAGATTTAAAGTGAGAGGGGAAAAATTTAAAAGGGATCTAAGCAACAATATTATGATGTAGAGGTTGGTGCATGTTTGGAATGAGCTGCTGGAGAAAGTGGTGGAGGCTGGTATAATTACAACATTTAAAAGGCAGCTGGATGGGTATACGAATGAGAAGGGTTTAGAGGGATATGGGCCAAGTGCTAACAAATGGAACTAGATTAGTTTGAGATATCTAGTCAGCATGGACGAGTTGGACAGAAGGGTCTGTTTTCATGCTATATATCTCTATGACTGTGACTCTACATGATAGTTTGGGTAAGGGGAGGTGCAACTTTAGTGTCCTCATACACCGGATGCTGAAAGTAAGTGTGAGGTACAGCAGTCAGTAAAGAAGCCAAATGATAGGCCTTCATAGTGAGGGAATTCAAGTACAGGAGCAGGAACAGAGATGTCTTGCTTCAATTGTACAGGTGACAGCACACCTGAAGTATTGTGTACAGTTTTAGTCTCCTTATCTGAGGAAAGATGTTCTGGCTATTTTCACGGACTGCAAAATAAGTTTACCAAATTGATTCCTGGGATAGACTAATGTATGGAAGAGACTGAATTGGTTAGAATTATACTTTATGTATCTCCATGAAGGCTGGTATCCAATGGCCGAGTCACCCTTTATTTACATGCGCATAGTAAAGGACACTGACCCAACTAGCCCAGAGTCAGTTCCTATAGTGATCGCAATCCCTGACACTCCTGTTTATATCTGTCAGCCAGAGCTCCCTGATTGAATCACGTTAACTGCCCCAATCAGGGAACTCATAGTCTATGACACCCTCCTGTCTGATCTTGTTCCGAAGACGACAATGTTCATCAGCATTTACAAGATTGAGGGGGGATCTCACGAAAACCCATAAAATTCTAACAGGATTAGACTGGAAAGACCAAGATAATTCTTACAGGGCATCACAGGGTGATGTAGATAGGATGTTGAGTGTTGAGTGGAACCTCAAGGCACAGTATCAAAATAAGGGGCTGCCATTTAAAATGGACACGATTATTATTTATTCATTAGACTTCGGTTCGGTCACATTTGGAATACTGCGTATAGTTCCGTTCTCCACATTACCAAAAGGATTTGGATGCTTTGGAGAGGGTGCACCAGGATGTTGCCTGGTATGGAGGGTGCTAGCTATGAGGAGAAGTTGAGTAGGTTAGGATTATTTTCATTGGAAAGAAGGAGGTTGAGGGGGGACCTGATTGAAGCCTACAAAATCATGAGAGGTGTTGACATGGTGGATAGCAAGAAACTTTTTCCCAGAGTGGAGGACTCAACTACCAGAGGTAATGAGTTCAAAGTGAGAAGGGAAAAGTTTAGGGGAGATATACAGGGAAAGTTCTTCACGCAGAGGGTGGTGGGTGCCTGGAACACGTTGCTAGCAGAGGTGGTAGGGACAGGCTTGATAACGTCATTTAAGATGTATCTAGACAGATACATGAATGGGCAGGATGCAGAGGGATACAGATCCAGAGAAAATAGACAGCTGATTGAGATAGAGGATATGGATCGGCACAGGCCTGAAGGGCCGAAGGGCCTCTTCCTGTGCTGTAATGTTCTTTGTTCTTTATTCATGGACCTTGACCTCGTTGGCTGGCCAGCATTTATTACCCATCCCGAGTTGCCCTCAAGAAGGTGGTGGTGAGCAGCCTTCTTGAACTGCTGCAGTCCTTTTGGTGAGATTACCAAATTTGAGAGTGAGAGCAAATCTCAGGATTTTGACCCAGCAACACTGAAAGAATGGTGAGTGGTTTCATGGGGAACTTTTGTTGGTGGTGTTTCAATATATCTTTGACCCTTGTCCGTCTAGGTGATGGTGGTCCTAAGTTCGGAAGGTACTGAGTAGGGGAGCCTTGATGAATTTCTGCGGTGTATCTTGTAGATAGTACCCACTGCAGCTACTGAGCATCAGTGATGATGGGAGTGAATGGGAGTGGATGTGGTGTCAATAAACAGAGCTGTTTGTACTAGATGACATTAAGCTACTTGAGTTTTGTTGAGCTGCACCCACCCTGGCAATTGGGCAGCGTTCCATCACACTCCTGACATGTGCTTTGTAGTTTTGGGGAATCAGGAGGAGGAGAGTTACTCACTGCAGGTTTCCTAGCCTCCGAACCGCTGTTACAGCCATTGTATCTTGTGAGTCTAGTTGAGTTTCTGGTCAATGATGTTGGTAGTGGGAAACTCAGTGATGGTAACAATAGTGAATGTGTAAGATAATGGCTAGATTCTCGCTTGTTGGAGATAGTGATCCTGTGGCACTTGTGTTGTGTAAAGGTTACTTGCCACTTGTCAGCCCCAGCTTGGATATCATCCAGGTCTTGTCACATTTGAACATGGACTGCTTCACTGTCTGAGGAGTTGTGAATAATGCTAAACATTGTGTAATCATTAGTGAATATCCCCACTTCTGACCTTATGATGGAGGGAAGGTCATTGATGAAGCAGCTCCAGAGAACTATGCAATCCACTGCAATCATTGAACATGTCCAAGAGGTAATTCATTCTTGAGACTAGTGGCAAGAGACATAGTGATAGCAGGGATAAATGGGCAGAGGTATCAGCCATGAAGGATGATCAGCAATGAACTGTTTGAATGGTGAAGCAGACTTGATGGGGTGAATGGCCTATCCTTGCCTTCATTTACTCAGTCACTATTGTTGATAAGATTAATATCTTTTTGCAGATATTGCAGATTTTACAGATTTAACAGTTAATTGAATTACTTTTCAAATGATATTACTACTCTGTTACTAGGAGGAGATTCAGCTTGGAGTTAATGCTGCACCCCTAGATCAAATCTATGTTATCACATAATTGTCTCATACTGCATTGTATGATTTTAAGCACACAACCACAACATTCTAGGGGGCAAGGAAGGCTCGTGGTTATGATACTAGACTATACAGTAGTTGTGATCTTAGCTTTACCATGACAAGTTGGACATGTTCCTTTCACTTAATATCATTAGTGAATTCAATTAGGTTATCGTCAATTTCCATTAACTATTAGCTTCCATGGTGCCAGCCTGAATTATTAGTGTTACTGAAATGAGTTCTCACAACAATAGAAAACACTAGATACTGGCTTTGTTGCTGGGAGACAATAAATGGTCCCGCAGAATATTGAGCAGCTCTGGACTTCAAAGGTCTGACTTTGATCTCTATTTCCTTGGCATTGGTGGCCACACTATGGCATTGCTGGCTGAGATGCAGTAAAAAGGGCACAGATGGAGAAGCAGGAGAGGGAAGATGGACAATATCATCCAAAGAGAGGACAGCAGACTTGTATCAGCACACCACCACTGCAATCTTAGTAATCAATTGGGGAATGGGTTGACGGACTGTTGGCAGAGCCCAGCAAGCCCCTTTAAACCCTGAGATTTACAGTCGCAATGGCAGGAGTCTGAGCCTGTATAACAGCTAATACAGTGTTAATCAGTACAGTTGAGCTGCTACTGTGGGCCTCCAGCTCTGTTCCAAAGAGATGAGATAGTGACCACAAGAATTCTATCATGGAGCTGGCACCACTTCAACATTGGAATGAATTGGCTCCATCGAGTATGAAAGTACCAGCTCCAAAATCTGCAGGCAATTAAATGGCTGGCAGCTCCAAGGTCCAAACAGTGCCACTGACATTGATGGCCACTGCCGGAACTGCATATAGTCACCAGATGAGATTGTCACTGAAACTGGACACTGAAGCTGGTTGGGGTGGGAGTGACCGGGGCACATTTGGCAGGTCCTGCTAGCCAGAGATCAACATAAGTGGTGGACTGGAGTGGATAGACCAGGGGCAGAGGGGCAATGCAGAAATGGGGAAGATCTTGAGCAGGAGGGCTTCTAATGGGAACAAGGGTCACATAAACAAGATATACCCACTCACCTTGCCCATCACCTTCCAAGCAGTGACAACTGCCAGGCTTTGCACTTGGTGTCTACCCACCAGGGGAAAAATGACAGCAGGGGGAGGGAAGAGGCCTGAAAGTGGTGTGGTAATTAATTAGCAATTTGTGGATCCGAGAGTAGGCCACCACTGCTACACATACCATTACAATGATGGCAGGGAAGTAGATGCCAGAAAAATAGCATTACATCCAATTTTACACTCTGCTGGCCCACGATCTCTCCTTTTCCAACCTCCCTCAAGACTTCTCCCTATATTTCATCGAACCTTATCTACATATCAACTATTCCTTGTTGTTGTGAGGTCTGAATTCTTACCTGTTTTTGGGTAAAGAGATCTCACCTGGATTTCCCACTGGATTTATCAGAGATTATCTGTCTCTGATATGTTCATGGCTGCTGGACTTGGTCTTTTTTTTAATTCATTCATGTGATGAGGGTGTCACTGACCCGACAGCATTTACCACCCATCCCTAATTGTCCAGAGGGCAGTTAAGAGTCAACCACATTGCTGCTGGTCTGGAGTCACATGTGGGCCAGACTAGATAGGGATGGCAGTTTCCTTCGCTAAAGGGCATTAATGAACCAGATGGATTTTCCTGATATCCAGCAATGGATTCATGATTATCATTAGATTCTTAATTCCAAATTTGTTTTAATTGAATTTCAATTCCACCATCTGTCATGGCAGGATTTGAACCCAGGTCCCAGATCATTATCTGCATCTCAGTCTAGCAATATTGTCACCAGGCCATCACCTCTCCCACTTCCATCCCTCTTCTTGGCAAGTGGGAACAGAGACCCTATCAAATAAGTCATAACCTTGCAATCTGATATCAGGCTGCTCCTATCTCTCTTTCTTAAAGTTCCAAAACAATGCAACAGCATATAAAACAGTAATTGCTGCTCCTGGAATTCGAGGAAATCACCTCCAACACCTAAAATACCTCAAAAAAGGAGCAGCTCTTACAGCCAGAAATTTTTTCCTATCCTCCATCTTGGATTACCCAGAATTATGAGGGGCATGGATAGGATAAACAGACAAAGTCTTTTCCCTGGTTGGGGGGGGGGAGTCCAGAACTAGAGGGCATAGGTTTAGGGTGAGACGGGAAAGATATAAAAGAGACCTAAGAGGCAACGTTTTCACTCAGAGGGTGGTACGAGTATGGAATGAGCTGCCAGAGGAAGTGATGGAGGCTGGTACAATTGCAACATTTAAAAGGCATCTGGATGGGTATATGAATAGGAAGGATTTGGAGGGATATGGGCCAGGTGCTGGCAGCTGGGACTAGATTGGGTTGGGATATCTGGACTGAGTGGACAATTTGGATCGAAGGGTCTGTTTCCATGCTGTACATCTCTATGACTCTATAAAGAAAAGAGCCTCAGTTAGTTCAGCCACTGCAGATGTTCAGTCAGTTCAAGACATGAAATACCCACAATTGTCAGGCTGCACGCAGTTTGTTTGTTAACATGCTGCAGACACATCACTCATGAACAGCTTGACAATGGTTACAATCCCAATCAATGTCTTGTTGAAGGGCTGCTCCCAGGAATGCTACCTCTTACAATGATGGGATTCCCCACACAGTGAGACTCTGCTTTCAGCCATGCCTTTGAACTCAGTTGCCAAGAGGAGACACAGTGAAAGGAATGAAAACCAACAGGACCATTATTTATATTAAATCACTCTAGGTTGAGGCAGTCGCAGTGTGAAAGCTGGGCTCTGACTGTCTGCCAATGTCATGCCTTCCTTTCTTTCAGTGAAGAGCACGTATATGGGAAAAAAATGACTCAACACTATTCATAACCTCAGCATCAATGTCCTGAAGCACTTTACAATGAAGTGCATTTTTGGTGTTGTAATGTAGAAAACAAAACAGCCAATATACAAGCAGCAAGAAAAACAGAGGCAAAAAAACCTCTGGGCTAAGTACACCAGATATCTGTTTTACAAACATTGGTTGAAAGATTAATATTGGCTAGGATACTGATTAAACCCTTATTTAAAGGCAGGGACAGAAATTATCAGCCCCTCTTTTCTCCTTACTCGAGACTGAGACCTGAGCACAGGGGCCCTGCCCTTGTCAAGGCAGACTGGTCCCAGAGGAGCACACTCATCCCTTTGTCCTGGGTTCTGCCTTTAGGTGCATTCTCCAGAACAATGCCACTTGCCAACTAGACTGCATGCTCTTGTCACACATCTTAAGATGCTGTTTACCTTTACATCGATAAATCTTGTAAATGTCCTGATGAAAAGCTTTAACAAAAACTTTCAGCAATACTCAAGTTTTATGCAACTAACCAGTTATCTGGACATAACTCTAGAGGGGAGGTGAGAGTGACTGTACTCGACTCCAAGGGCTCAGTTAACTGAATGTGGCACCAATCAACTCAAGCAAAACTGGAGTCAGTGGGAATCAGGAAAAATCGTTTGTAAGTTGGAATATGAAAACAAAAAAATGCTGGAGAACGCAGTGAGTCAGGCAGCTTTCATGAAGAGAAAGCAAGCTACTGTTTTGAGTCTAGATGACTTTCCCTCCACCACAGGATGAGAAATTGGGTTGTTCACTGATGATTGCATAATGTTCAGCACCATTCATAACTGCTCAAATTCTGAAAATGTCCATTCAATATATGGTTAGTCCAAGGTTAATGGTAATGTATATGGGATTCAGAATGGAAATTTCATTGAATGTACAGAAAAGGTGACTGGATTTTCTTTTGTTGGATATTGTCATTTTCTGGCACCTTATATCGTGTGAACCCAACTCTCCACCCAGAAAGACAAGGGCAGGAGGTACATGTAAGAACTACTTTCCAGTTCCTTTTCAAGTCACAAGCCACTGTGACTGGGAACTTTACTGTCATTCTTTCACTGTTAATGGATCAAAATTCAGGAGCCACTTTCCTAATAGCACTGTGGGACACCTTTGTAGTATTTCCACCATCCTTCTGGGACTCTCCTGCCATGACTGACCTTGAATAGAGCAATTGCTTTTGGGAATCTGTTGACAGATATGTAAACCACCACAAGTCCCACCTGGTGGAGCTGATTTTGAATGATCCATAACTTGACGCTAGGCAGTATCGGTTCAAGAAGGCAGTTCACCACCACCTCCTCTAGGGGATAGGCTATAAATCCTGGCCTTGCTGCATCCCATGAAAGAATAAACGAAAGAACTTTGCAAATAATAATATTAAATATACATAATTATGGAGATATGATTTCAGCAAAAACAAAAATAAATTGGGCTTTAGTTGGAAAATAAATGAGTTCTTGTCTTTAGTGATTGTTCATCATGGAGCTGTATAGCTTTCAATTTCTATAGGTAAAGCCTCCTGCAGAAACTGTGCACAGACAGGGCCATTGTTATTTCAGATGTGCAAATATCGGGACAGTGTTCGAAATTCCATAAATGTACATTTGTTCATGAACAGAGACCTCTCGGGTAAGAGTCTGGAAGTTCTCCAGTGTGGATCAGTGTGCAACCCAGCAGAGTAGCAGACTAAACATTTGTACAGCCTCTGCTCACCAAGATAACTAATTATTGTAATTAATGTGTGATTTAAAAACTGATGGGAGAGCCAGGAAATCACAAGCAGGCATGTTACCCACATTACTATGAGGCTGTCAAAATTTGAGTGGTGTTCCTAATGCCTCCTCGTTAATTACATTACTGTGACTCAAGTGTGACTTTTCTTGATTGTGCCAACTCCCTTGATGTAACCCTCTGTTAGTTTGAAAGACTGCATGAATAAATAAAAGCAGCAAATGCCAGAAACCCATAATAGGTTAAGGAGACAGAAGTAGTTAACGTTTTTGATCAGTGACCTTTTGTTAGAAACATGCTGACTAAAAGAGAAAAGAGATTACGGTTCAGGGCAATGGGGACTGGCAACAAACCAACAGCTTCAACATAAGAAATCAATATGCGTGTCCAGTTAAAAATGGTTACTGCAGAGCCATTTGCACCCTCATGATCTTAATTTGATGAATTCAACACTACGTTTAGCAGACTATAAATTGCCAAATCTATAAAGGAGGCCCAGGTATGGAGGAATTTTCCTATGAGGAGAGATTGAGTTGTTTGTACTCATGGCCATTTAGAAGATTGAAAGGCTCTTTATTAAAACATATAAGATGCAGAGAGGCTATTTCCTCTTGTGGGAGAGTCTAGGACCAGAGGGCATAAAGGAGTCAGCCATTTAACTGCTACACACCAGACCTTGTCATCACATGCGACGCAACCACAAGCTGCAACCTTTTCGCCCAAGACTACAGGAAATTATCGAGTTGTGAACATCGCCCAGTCCATCACGAAAACCATCTGTCCTTCCATTGCCTCCATCTGCACTTTCTGCTGCCTCAGGAATGCAGCCAAAGTAATCAAAGATCTCTCCCACCCCAGTTATATTCTTTCCCACCCTTTTACATTGGGCAGAAGATACAAAGGTTTGAAACACATACCAACAGATTTAAGGACAGCTTCTTCCCTGCTATTATCAGACTTTTGAACGGACCTCTCATATATTAGAGTTGATCTTTCTCTGCACCTTCTGTTTAGCTGTAACATCATTACCCTGTTGTATTTATGTAAGATATGATTTGTCTGGCTAACACGCATAACAATACCTTTCATTATATCTTGGTAAATGTGGCAATAATAAATCAAATCAAAACAACCCATTGTTAGCCACTAATGGTCCCCTTTAGCAGAAATTGATTCACACAGTTTGACCTTTACCTTTTTCTTTGTTCATCCAACTGTGTTTTTCTCTCTCTCTCTCTCTCTGGTCTTCATCTCCATCTATTGCTTACTCCACACCTCCCCCCCCATTCCGTTATATATTAACCTTTTCTGAGCTACATTCAGTTCTGAAGAAGGGTCACTGGACCTGAAATATTAACTCTGCTTTCTCTCCACTGATGTTGTCAGACTTGCTGAGTTTTTCATAGAATCATAGAATGCCTACTGTGTGGAAGCAGATTATTCAGCCCATCCAGTCCACACCGACCCTCTAAAGAGTATCCCACCCACCTTAACTCTGTAACTCTGCATTTCCCATGGCTAATCCACCTAGCCTACACATCCCTGGACACTATAGGGCAATTGAGCATGGACAATCCACCTAACATGGGGAGGGCAGGAAACCCACTCAGATGGAGAGAATGTGCAAATTCCACACAGAGGGTGAAATCAAACCTGGGTCGATGGTGCTGCGAGGCAGCAGAGCTAACCACGGAGCCACTGTGACACTCTTTTCCATCAATTTATGTTTTTGTTTTTTATTTTCATGTTTAAATCAACACGAATGAATGCTGGAGGATGCAACCATTTCGTAATGATAACCTCACTGTCGTTGTCTGCTGACAGAGATAACAATTTTGTTAAAATATTACACAGTGTAATGTTATGAATGGGATCTTCATGGTCTTTCAATATGAAGTAGAGATGAGAGTGCTTGTTCTGGAGGGTAGTCAACCATTACTGCCACATAAACAGAAGACTTCAATTCAACCTGGTTCATAAAACACGACTCTGTTAGCTTCTTTCCAGACTTGTAAAATAATTAGATCTCTGCTTGATCATTAGAAGAACATCTCTCATTACTAACTATCTTTATAGGAACATTTCTAAATGGCCTTTTCCACTGAGGTCTATATTTGCAGCTGAGGGGAAATAGCTGTATGCTAACATGCATGGAATACTATTTCTTATCTGGTGCTCTGCGCCTGCAAAATGCCACTTACCTACAAGTATACATTGTGTACCTATCCAAAGGATCTTGTGACACAGTAGACTTGCAAGACTGTATCTAGTGTAGTGCAGAGTGAGCAATGGGACACCTGTGAGTTTGGTGAGTGAGTGAGGACGGTGTTTTTGTAAAGTTTTTCTAACTTTGTCAGCTTCCAGGAAATCAGGAATCAGAAAGTTGCACAAAAGGCTGCGTTTGGTAGGGGAAAAAAGGAATAAGAACACAGGAGAGCTGTCAATTCATTCATCTCTAATTTTAAGTACAAAAGTACGACCAAGCAGCACAGCTCAGCCATGTCCGATGGATTTGTGGGGAATCAATGAAACTTCATGTAACCTGGATGAACATGTGTGTAGGAAGAGTCACCAGCTGCAAAAAACAGAATTCTGAGTTTCAGAACTTAAGTGGCAGCTGGAGTCACTGTGGTGCATCTGTAAGGAAATAAGGGAGGCTCTCAACTTGAAAGAGAGGGCATACGACGTGGTCAAGATCAGCTGGAAACTAGAAAATTGGGAAAGCTTTAAAGGTCAACAGAAAGCCACAAAGAGCATTGCAAAGAAAAGTAAGATAGATATGAGTAAAGAACTAGCTCAAAATATAAAGACAGATAGCAAAAGTTTCTATAAATATATAAAACAAAAAGAGTGGCTAAAGTAAACATTAGTCCCTGAGAAGATGAGAAGGGGGATTTAGAAATGGGATATGAGGAAATGGCTGAGGCATGGAACAGGTATTTTGTGTCAGTCTTCTCAGTGGAGGACATGAATAACATGCCAGTAATTGACAAAGAGATGAAGGTAGGTGAGGACCTGGAAATAATCATTGTCACAAAAGAGGTAGTTTTGGGCAAGCAAACGGAACTAAAGGTAGACAAGTGGATGCATCATAATGTGCTAAAAGAGATGGTGGGAGAAATAACAAATGCACTTATGGTAGTTTTCCAAATTTCACTGGACTCTGGGGCAGTTCCAGTAGATTGGAAACAGCAAATGTGACGCCACTGTTTACAAAAGGAGATAGACAAAAGATGGGGAATTATAGACCAATTAGCTTTACTTCTGCTGTGGGAAAAATGCTTGAGGCTATTATCAAGGAAGAAATAGCAAGACATCTAGATAGAAATTGTCCCATTGGGCAAATGCACCATGGGTTCATGAAGGGCAGGTCATGCTTAACTAATCCACTGGAATTCGATGAAGACATTACAAACACAGTGGACAACAGTAGATGTGTATCTAGATTTCCAAAAGGCATTTGACAAAGTGCTGCACAAAAAGGCTGCCGCATAAGATAAAGATGCAAGGTGTTACAGGCAATGTATTAGCATGGATAGAGAATTGGTTAACCAATAGGAAACAAAGAGTGGCGATAAATGAGTACTATTCTGGTTGGCAATCAGTGACTAGTGGTGTGCCTGAGGGATCAGTGTTGGGACAGCAATTATTCACAATTTACACAGATGATTTGGAGTTGGGGACCACGTGTAGTGTGTCAAGGTTTGTGGATGACTCTAAGATGAATGGTAGAGCAAAGCATGCAGAGGACTGTGAAGCTTGCAAAGGGACATAGATAGTTTAAGTGAGCGGGCAAAGGTCTGGCAGTTGGAGTACAATGTTAATAAATGTGAAGTCATTCATTTCGGTCGGAATAACAGGTAAGAAGGTCAGAAATGGTAAGAAATTGCAGCATGCAGCTGTGCAGAGGGACCTGGGTGTCTTTGTGCCTGAATCACAGAAGGTTGGGCTGCAGGTACAGCAAGTAATTAAGAAGGCAAATGGAATTTTGTCCTTCATTGCTCAAGGGATTGAGGGACGTTATGTTGCAGCTGCATAGGGAGCTGGTGAGGCCACACCTTGAATACTATGTGCAGTTTTGGTCTCCTTACTTGAGAAAGGATGTACTGGCACTAGAAGGGATGCAGAGAAGGTTCACTAGGTTGATTCCGGAGTTGAGGGGTTGGCTTATAAAAAGAGACTGAGTAGACTGGGATTATATTCATTGGAATTTAAAAGATCAATGGGGATCTTATAGAAACAAATAAAATTATGAAGGGAATAGATAAGATAGAAGTAGAGAGGATATTTCCACCAGCAGGTGAAACTAGGACAAGAGGACATCGCCTCAAAATTAAGGGGAGCAGATTTAGGACTGAATTGATAAGGAACGTCTTCACCCAGAGGGTTGTGAATCTATAGAATTCCCTGCGCAGTGAAGTGTTTGAAGCTTCCTCAGTAATTGCTTCAAAACTAAGATAGATAATTTTGAACAGTAAAGGAATTAAGGGTTATGGTGAGACGGTGGGTAAGTGGAACTGAGGTCATGAAAAGATCAGATGAGCCGGATAGTGTACTCCTGCTCCTGGAGCTTATGTTCTTATATCGTTATGTCAGACTGAGAGTTATGTGGATAACATATTTAGTGAATGTTAATATACATGTTAGGGGCATGCAGGCGAATAGTTAATGAGTGACCACCAGACAGTCCAGGAGAACTTGGCAGCTTGTGCAGAAGTGCCTTGAGGTCCTACTTGAAAATTCATTGTTCATTATGGATATCAGTGATGGTGATAACTCCGCCGATGTGTACGGCAAGTTCCAGGTTCCCCCCAGTGGGCCAGCTGTCTAGGGGGAAGGAAAAGGAGATTGGATGGACAGCAGTGATGGAGGATTCATTAGTTAGGGGAATAGGCAGGCATTTCTGCAGCCAGAGATATGACTCCAAATGTTATATTGCTTCCCCGTTGGCAGAACAGCTGAGGGCTGTATGTCAGCCAGATGCTGACCTACATTGGGACAATTGATATAAATAGGGAGAGAATGTGATTCAGCAGTCAGAATCTGAAGAACGAGGGAAAATAATTAACATGCAGGATCTCAAAAGTAGCAGTTTCCAGATTACTCCCAGTACCACAAGGCATGAATTACAGATAGAACAGATGAATGCCTGGCTGGAAAAAATGCTGGTGCAGGAGGGAGGGCCTGTCATTCCTGGAATACTGGGATTGGCTCCAGGAAAGTTGGTACCTGTGAGGAGATTATACCTGAACAGAGCTAAACCTCAGTTCCTTGCTGCATATTTTGCCGGTGCAGTTGGGAGTGCTTTAAACTAATTTGGCAGGGATGAGAACATTAGAGGCAAATACATGGGTTCACAGAATACTGGGAGAGACAGATAGCTCTTGAATAAAGAATAGTAATTTAAGTGGAGCTCGAGTAAGGGTAAAATTAAAATATTCCAAGTCAGGGTTACACGGCATGTATATTATTGCGAAGTACAGGAGATAAGATTGGAGAGTTACAGGAGCAGATTGGTACATGGCAGGGAGCATAAATTACCAGAATATTGACTGGGACAGTGACAATATAAACAGAAAATTGGAATAAGGTGAGCCAAATAGAACAAGCATCATTAAGGGACATTTGGGAGACTATCACCACTGCATCTTCAGTTAACATAATCCCAGAGGACCACTTTCTAATCAGAGAAAGATGACTGGTTGTGGCAGTTTAACCTGAGGGTAACCATGCCTCAGGTGAGGTGAAAGGTGTAGGAGGTGCAACCTTCATGGTGACTTCAGCAGTACGGGAACTGAACCCATGCTGTTGTCGTCACTCTGCATCATTCTCACTTTCTCATCACAAACCAGCCATTCAAGCTAGCCAACCTGGAATCAAAAGGTTTAGGATGATGGTGGGAAACAACAATGGACAATCCAGTGTAAGAATAATTAAGTGGGGGAGAGCAAATGGATATGAATAGAGTGGGGCTACATCGCCCTTCTTGTCTATATCAGTAGAAGTGAAAGTTCACTCGGTTAATCCTGAGCATGGAGGGACTGTTTTCTGAGGAAATGTGAGTAGGTGTACCCATTGGAGTTTTAGTTATGTTCGTTATTATGCTAGTCCATAATGATTGCAACTGTAATTTCCTTGCAGATTTGTTTCTCAATATCCTTCCTACTAGTTGGTGGCCTATAGACGACACAGAGCAATGTACTGTATCCTTCTTGTTCCCTAATTCTAGCCAAATCAATTCTGTTCATGAACCCTCTGAGACATTCTGTTTCTTCACCACTCAAATATGGGTCAGGAAAAGGCAGGTGGGACTAGTTTAGCTTGGGATTATTTTCAGCATGGACTAGTTGGACTGGAGGGTCTGTTTCCATGTTGTATGATTCTATGACTCTATCCTACATGACTTCTGCTCTATCCTAAGTGTTCTACATTGACTCTTTAGTATTGGCGGTGGCTGGTATAACAGCAGACTTGCCTCTGAGACAGAAGGTTGAAAGATTCAAAAAGGTGAAAAACAGAAGGAATATTGCTTCACTAACATACCATCTTTTAGATTAATCTTTAAACAAAACTCTCTGTCAGATGGATGTAAAAGATCCTAAGGCATAATTTTGCAAAAGAGCAGGGGAGTTATTCCCAGTGTCCTGACTCTCAATTGATGTCACAAAAACAGATTATCTGGTCACCATCACATTATGTTTGTAGGAGCTTACTGTGCACATATTGGCTATTTCATTTCCAAGATCATAGCAGTGTACAATAATTTAAATCACTTGAATGGCTTAAAAGTCTTAGTGAATGTCTGATGATCATGAAAAATGTCACATCAATGCAAGTCTTTCTTTCTATCTATCCATCCATTCACCCTTCTCAATTTCTCCAATTTCTGGAAACAGTCACCTTTCATCAATTCTCCACTAACGCTCTCACCACATCACCTATTATACCTTCTACCTGAAAGAAAATGTTACATTGAAAATGACAGCATATAGCAGGGGTGCTTTAATGAGTCTTCCAAAGATCAGCAAATTACAGGCCATGCGGAATGTGACTGTTGCAGACTGCAGATGATTGACTTGCTGAGAAAGCAGCCATTGATTACAATTATGAACAGGCAGATTGAATTTAATCAGGTTTCAGCTTCAGAGTCACTGAATCCTGAGTGTGATGTAGCCTAATTGGAATTTGCCATTCAAATCATTTGTTCCAGAGGAATTATTGCATCTAACCTCATTAGTCATACAGCTCGGATGAAAGTTTATTTAAAGAAATTGTTTGCCAGCACTAACTGGCTGTACTGTCACCTGTGCAACTAAACGAGTCTTTAATAAGGTTGTGGCTTTGATAAAACAGGTTTTACAAGTTTTAAAAAGACAGTTGCTATTTCGAGAAAATCTTTGCACATTAATAACCTTTCTGTGGTCTGTGCAAAAAAAAACCCCAAAAATTCTTATAGTTTAAATAGTCACTGACAAGAACGTTAGGAATGTTAAAAGAGATGATTACCAGTACCACTTGGCCCTGAACATTAATCGACGACCTCTAACTGAAGTTTATCTCTCTTCCCTTTTCTGTTCAGAATCCCAGGAGGCCTCATGCAACTTCCATAAACAGAAGGAGCTGATTATAGGCCCCAAATAATTCAGCTTCCTCGGAAATGGATATTTAGATGAGAATAGAAAATAGTTATAATAATTTGAATTAACTTTAATACCTCATGATATCTCACTTTGCAGTTCATTTATAATTTTTATTTTTGATACTGTCATTACATCTTACTGACAGCAGACTGGTCAGTTTTTAAAATTGAGAATTGTATTTGGAGAATCATGCCATGGTTCATCTGAGCCAGATGTGTCTGAAATGCTTTACCTGAAGACCGACATCTATGACAGTACAGCAGTTCCTCAGTATTGTACCAGAGAATCAGCTTTCTTCACTCCACTCCACTTGTAAGTTGAGGGTCAAATCTACAAACGTTTTGCCAAGACATGTTGTCAAAGGAATTGAGCAAACTCCACCATTCCACTAGATAATTGCTGTCATTAATAATCTATCTTAATGACAGGGGATTCTATAGTAAGGGGAACTACTGTTAGAGATGTAACACCTGGATAAAATGTTACCTTCCTCGTGCCAGGATCAAAACGTCATTGAGCAACTGCAGGCTATTCTGAACGGTAAAAGAGAACATGGGGTCCATGTCAGGATCAACAACATAGGTAAAAAAGACAGAAGGGGTCTTGCAAGCAGAATATAGGGAGCAATAAATTAAAAAGCAGGACTCAATGGTACTGATCTCAGCATTACACACTTGGTCATAGTGAGATGAGGAATATGAGATCAGACCAAATGATTCCATGGATGGATGGTGCAGTTGGGAGGGATTAATGTTCTTGAGGCATTGGGATTGATTATGGGGAAGACAGGAACTATACAAGCTGAACAAGATGCACGCAGCAGGACTGGAATCAATATCATTTACGGTGGGCGGCCGGGTGGCACAGTGGATACCACTGCTGCCTCACAGCGCCAGAGACCCAGGTTCAATTCCCGCCTCAGGTGACTGACTGTGTGGAGTTTGCACGTTCTCCCCGTGTCTGCGTGGGTTTCCTCCCACAGTCCAAAAATGTGCAGGTCAGGTGAATTGGCCATGCTAAATTGCTCGTAGTGTTAGGTAAGAAGTAAATGTAGGGGAATGGGTGGGTTGCACTTCGGTGGGTCGGTGTGGACTTGTTGGGCCGAAGGGCCTGTTTCCACACTGTAAGTAATCTAATCTAATCTAATCATCACAGGGGCATTCGCTAGTGCAGTGAGAGCGGGTTTAAACTAGAGTGGCAGGGAGGTGGGAACCTGAGCAGGGAGATAAGAGTGAGGAAAACAAAGATGAAAATGAAAGCAAAGTAGAAATGTGGTGTAGCAAGTACAGCTGGCATTAAAAAGATGTGATAGACTGGATAACTTCAGTAAAAAACATGACAATGAATAGGCAATGGTTAATACTTAAGGAATGAATACATGCATTGGAGCAATTATACATTATCCAAAGGAGGAAAAATAAGAATATAACAGTAAATTGACAAGGAACATAAAATCTCATTGCAAGAGCTTAAGTATTGTAAAAATAAAAAGATTAATGAAGACAAATGCAGATACCTTATAATCTGAAACAGGAGAATTGTTAATGCGGAACAAGAAATTAAATTAAACAACGACTTCCCTTCTTTTGGTACAGAAGAAATAACTTCTTGGCAAGAAGGAATTAATGGGGTTGAAGGCGGATAATAATCCATAGAGCCTGATAATCTACATCCCAGCTTGCTAAAAGAGTTGGCCCAGAAAATAGTGAATGAGCTGGTTGTCATCTTCCAAAACTCTGTAGATTCTGGAGCGGTCCTGGCAGTTGAGGGTAGCAAATGAAACTTCACTGTTAAAAAGGAAGGTGAAATCTGGGAATTACCAATCGGTTAGATGAACATCAACAGTAGGGAAAATGTTGGAGACTATTATAAAAGATGTGATAACTTGAAACCCTTGGACATTTGAGAAATATCAGCAGTAATAAATAGAGTCAACATGGATTCATGCATGTGAAATCATGCTTGACAAATTTGCTGTGTTTTTTGAGGATTTAACTAGTAGAATAGATAAAGGGGAGAACCAGTGGATATGGTGGATTGGATTTTCAGAAAGCCATCGATAAAATCCCATAAAAGGTTAATTTGCAAAGTCAAAGCACATAGGATTATGCTGGCATTGGCAAGAAACAGAGTAGGAATCAATCGGTTGTTTTTGAAATGAAAGGTCATGGCAAGTGAGGTGCCATAGTGATGAGTGCTTTGGCTTCAGCTATTCACAATAGATATTAAATGTCTGGATCAGAAAATCAAATGTCGTTTTTCAAGTTTGCGGATGACACAAAACTAAGCGGGAGTGGTGACAAGCATGTAACGATGCTTCAGGTTGACTTAGATAAGATGATTGTCAAACACATCAGATGTACATAAATGTCAAGTTGTCCACTTCAACAGAAAAAAAAAAGCAGAATGGCAGAGTATTATTTAAATATTGATAGATTGGGAAAGGGGGACCTGAGTGTTCTTCTAAGTAAGCCTATAGGTGCAGCAAGCAGTTGGGAAAGCAAATTGTATACCAGCCTTTATTATAAGAGGGTTTGAGTAAAGAAGTAAGGATGTCTTACTGCAACTGTATAGGGTGAGATCACACCAAAAGTATCATGTACAAATTTTGGTTTCCTTACTGAAAAGATATATTTACTATTAAGGGAGTGCAATAGAGGTTCACTAGCCTGATTGCTAGGTTTGTCATGAGGAGAGATTACACCACCTGGTCATGTGTTCACTGGGTTTAGAAGAATGAGTGAATATTGCATTGAAAGGATGGATAGACTGAATGCAGGGATGTCATTTCCCTTGACTGGGAGGTTCAGAACAATAGGTCATAGTCTTACAATACACTTTAGGTAATTGGAGTCAGATTAGGAGAAATATCTCCACTCAGAGAGGCAATTCTGTGGAATTCTTTACCACATAAAAGCTGTAGAGGTGAAGTCACTGAATATATTTTAAGTATGCATATTAAAGAAATCAACACATTTCTAGAAACTAAAGACGTCAAAAGATTGTAGGGAGAGAGCAGAAGTTTGATGTTGAGGTGCAGGGTCAGCAAGGATCATTTGCGAGATTGGCATGGGCTTGATGGGTCGAATGACCAGCCACCTGCTTTTATTTTCTATGTTCCAATGTTTCAGTGCAAAATAGTTGCTTTATCTCCATGATCCCTGATGTTGTTTATCTCCAGAAATTGATCACATTCTGGC
Organism: Chiloscyllium punctatum; assembly: GCF_047496795.1. Classification (NCBI taxonomy): domain Eukaryota; kingdom Metazoa; phylum Chordata; class Chondrichthyes; order Orectolobiformes; family Hemiscylliidae; genus Chiloscyllium; species Chiloscyllium punctatum. The sequence goes on from NC_092741.1 coordinate 33,997,228, forward strand.
TTGAACATGCTCAATGATTGAGCTTCCACAGCCCTTGGATAAAAATATTTTAAAGATTCATCACCCCGTGAGTGAATAAATTCCTCATCTTGGTTAGAAATGTTACAACCTCAGGCAAGCTAACACACGAAACAGTTGAAATTAAACAATTTAGCACCTTGTATGTTTTCAACTAAAAGCTATAATGTATTGGCAGGCAGGAGTCTATTACTGATGGGCTAAACTCAGCAGGAACATTTGTGAAGCAGGAACTCTGATGCATGTGGAGTTCATATTCTAACATGCATGTGGTCTACCTATACTCTACCATGTGTGGACTCTGTATCTTAACAGGTGTGGTTTCATTACCCTCAGGAGACAAAGGAAGCAAACTAAAAATCAGCAAAAGTAGACTTTCCACATCCTATCCTAAGAAATAACAAATGAACCTTCACTTTTGGGTCACATCCACGATAATCATTCCTAATAGGCATAACTCTTACCTCATTTTCTGCTAATCTTTAATATAGCTCAAAGACAATGTAACTTTAGCTGTTATAATAAAGATTCTTTGTGACTTCTTATGAATTTTGTATTACGTTTGGCATTTTCCTATTATACATTTATTTACTGTATATGTGTGTACCATTGATAATAAATGCGACCTCCAGCAGCAGTAACTGAACTGGCAGTTGGTGTTCTATTCTGTTGTGGACTTTTACAATGAGAGCCTTGTATGAAGTGTAATAGTACACCAGTTTCTGTTACTCACTATAAACCATGGTATGTTACAAATGCTTGTGACACTTTTGACTGAAGAGTTATATATTTCCAATCACCACTTAATTTTATATTCAATAAATTTGCTGCTAAAAGCTATGCAAGAAATAAAGTTCGCAAGAAAAGGACTCTCAGCTTATATTCATAGATGTTCATTTTGATCAGGAGTGGAACCAATGCTTCATGCTGTCACCAGGCAAAGTCACTGAAGGAAATACCATCTTCAAGGGATCATGAAAAATAACTCCTGTGACACCTGACACTGCATGATATTCCATTATTAATTCTTTATTCTGTCAGATGTTGCACTTGTTTCAAGCAACATGTGTACATTTAAGCAATGTTTCACAAAAACAATTTCTTTGGAAAGCAAGCAATAGTTGACTAAAAACAGATAGTTGCAAACTACCATTATAGTTGTGAAGAAATTAAATTTTAATAATTGCCTGAATAAAGGATGGGTACCACGGACTCAAAACACACCAAGTCCATTTGCACAAAAAAGTGCTCTGCTCTAGTGCCATAACAATGACCTAGCCATTGACAAGTTTCAACGGGACCCAGCTACACTGCAAACATGATTTCCTCCCTGGTGAACAAGTGGGCAAAAGTTGTGGGATGTCTTTTGCCATAAATGCAGCAGTGGAAATTGTATCACAGCCAAACAGCTCATCGGTACAAAAGACGACTGCAGATGATGCCGAGTCCATTTCTAAGAAGCAGGTGGCAACATTGACCTTTCATCCTCAAGGTCAATAGGCACATATACAGGTTCTTTGGTTCAAGTGTATTGTGAAAGAGGTCCAAGATCTCCGTTGTTGACTTTGTTGAGAATGGGTTTGTTATTTGATTTCCATCTTGTGCTTTTTGTCCATAACGTTAAGTACATCATCTAAAATAGAAGGTCCTAGATCCAGCTGAAGAGAGAGAAGTGATCCGGTGAGATTGTGGAGAGAATCCTTTGATGCATTGTTTGTTTTTGTCATTCCACACTGTGTGATCCTGTGAGTGGAATCTTCCTCCATGATTTTACACTCTGTAGATTGTCCAAGAAGTTTCTGTGAGTGATTGATGCTGGCTTCACCATTCTGTAATACCATTGGATACTTCTTCACCTCTCTTCCTTCTGTATTAATGTGCCCATTCCCACAGTGCTCATCCTTGCCTGGCATGTGTTGTTCTGTGGTTGGGTGGAGTCGAGGGGGTTTGGGAGGGGCTGAGAAATCCTGCTTTGAAACAAAGCTTACGGCAGTTAGTAGAGGAAGATTGAGGGCTTGAGATCCGCCAATGCTTGGAAGTGATATGGCATTCTTCAGAACAGGTGAGGGCATCTCAGAGAAAGTAGAATTTGGGGTACTGTTTGCCCTTGAAAATTCACTGTGCCCTACATATTGACTAAGCTTTGCCTGACCTTGATTTCCAGGCAAGAGGTCGTACTTCCCTTGGAGGAATGAAATGTCCCCAAAAACGTCATGCTCCCCTCCATTGCCAATGTGAATGGTGTGGCGGAAGTCTCCAAGAGGAGGACTGATCATGTCAGGGGACAAAATGTCCCTCAACTTAAATTTCTTGCCTTTTTTGTTGTTGGTTGTTTTCAGGTAAATTGGTGTTTTAGCTGGCATCCCTCAGGCAGTGTTAGAAAAATGTCCAGAAACATCCAATTTTTCTCACAGATACAAATAAAAGTCTTCCAAGCAAAAAGACTTCAGGTTCCGTCTCCCCTGCTTCTTTGCAGTGAATTATTATTATTTTGAAGAGAAACCAATCTCATTGCCAACTCGTGAAACCTTTTCAGCTTCTAATGGATATTGTTTCTTCCACAGTGAAAGGGAAGGAAGACAAACACAAACTTGGGTAGCTCTATAAAATCTGACGTCGTTATCAGTTATATGACTCAAAACCTGGAACATCTGGCCCCGAGAAAACATGCGGTGATCTCTGTAAGGAAATCAAACAGACAATGAGCATGTTTATTGATCAAATTGCAAACTAACTACTGGGTCAAACTTCACTATGAGAGAATGGTAGCATAGTCTTGATACTACAAGACTTGTGATCCAAAGCCCTGGGTTATTTCTTCAGATTGACACATTTAAGTCTGGCCATGGAAGCTGGAGGAATTTAAATACAGCAATTGATAGATATAGGAGAACAAGCTAATCTCTTTAATCAGCACAAAACTGTAGGGAGAAGATGTTGGCATAGTGTTAATGTCACTGGATTAATAATACAGAATTTTAGGCTAATATTTTGGGACATGGGTTCTAATACCAGAGCAGCAGCTGGTGTAATTTAACTTAAATTTAAACTCAGTAATAATGACCATGAAATCATTATCATAAAAAAACATCTAAAATTAGTAATCTCCTCCAAGAGAAGAAATCTGATGTCTTTAAGTTGAGAGAGGGGAATACTTTCCAAGACCTGGGTCTCTTCTCGCACTATTCACTGAAAGAAAGTGTGCGGATGAAGTAGGCAATAAAGAAGGTAAATTATATGTTGGCCTTTATAGTGAAAATATTGTACACAGTTTTGGGTCTCCTTTCTGAGGAAGGATGTTCTTGTTATGGAGGGAGCATAGCAAAGGTTTACCAGGTCTGATGTATGAGAAGAGATTGAGGAGGTTAAGATTATAGTCACTGAAAAATGAGGGAGATGTCATAGAAACCTATAAAGTTCTAACAGAACTTGACAGGTTAGATGCAGGAAGGATATTCTCAATGGTGGGGGAGTCCAGAACCAGAGGTCACAGTTTAAGGAGAAGGGGTGAATCTTTTCAGACCATGGTGAGGAGAAATTTCTTCCAGAGAGTGGCAAGCCTATGGAATTTACTACCACAGAAAGCAGTTGAGGCCAAAGCATTGTGTTTTCAAAGGGGAGGTAGACATAGCTCTTGTGGCTAAAGGGATCATGGGGTATGGCAGTGGGGGTGGAGGGGGGGGGTGGGGGGTGAAAGAGTTTGGGATAAGGGTATTGAGCTCAATGATCAGCCATGATCATAACGAATGGTGGAGCAGGCTTGAGGGATTAAATGGCCTACTCCTGCTCCTATCTTATATGTTTCTATGTTACCAAACCTGAGCTACATGTGATTCCAGACTCATGGCAATATGATTGTTTCTAATTGTTCTTTGAAGTGTCCTAGTAAGCCATTCAGTTGTATCAAACAGCTACTAAAAATGGCACTGTGCTTGTACCATACAAACTACAGCTGATCAAGAACATGACTCAAGGGCAATTAAAAATAGACAGTAAATAGTGGCCTTACCCACAATTCTGGTGCTCCATAACAAATAAAATATAAATTTGGTAAATGGGAGAGTTTGCTTTAATAAAAGTTTCCTTCTTGCTTATCCATTACCTTAAATAGATTGTGGTGGTTCAGCATATCTCACAGAATGATACAGTATAAAATGAGGCCTTTCAGCTCAGCATGCCTATGCTGTCTCCTTGAAATTACTACTTCTAGTCCTGATTTCCCCCCTTGGCTGTCAAAGTTTGCCTTTACTATTCTTTCCATGTTATTTTAAGCATGCCTATTAAACCTGCTTACTCGAATCTTTCCAGAGTGTAAAAACTTTTTTTTCCCCCATCAGATGTCTGGTTCATCTGTCAATTATTTTCAATTAGTGTCCTTTCATTACTAACCCTCCTTCTGGTGAAAACAGTTTATCTATTTACTTCTTCAAAACTCTCCTGTTACTGTACTTTGAGCACCAGAGTTAAATCTCCTCTTAGCCTTCTCTGCTGTAAGGAGAATATTATTCACTCACTCAGGGTTGCTAAAACAAACTCAGTTATTTTTGAGAGTTCAGTTTTAAAAACAGGTTCTCTTTTGGGTTATCCTACTAAACATCTGCATGGTGAAGGGGACCATGCATTTGGGTGACTCACCACAGCAGAAGGTAGTGATGATTTACAGCACCACACACCTCATTCAGCACAAAACTGTTAACTGTAGATACAGCTGCAACCTTTCCATACAGCTAAAAGCTTCAATAAAAGCTTCAAATTGACTGAAACAACAGCTACAGCAGTTTAACCAACTGGTAAACAGCTCAGAGCACTTTTTTCTTGGTCTGAACTGTTGATGATCACAAATAGGTCAATGATAGTGGCATTACAAATTTCCATGAGTGATGCCTGACACTGGAGAGGGATTGAATAAGAACAGACTTAGTTCCTGTTTGCAATTGTTACATTCCAAAGTTAACCACTAGGTAAGAGAAATAACATTAGGGAGAATGAGAACTTCCAAAAACTGGGCCTGACACATTCACTGTTGCAGTATTAATTTGAATTACAAGGGAGAATGAGACAATGTTAAATATTGCTCCCTTGCAAAAGTATTCTGATGTTTTCGCTGTAATGGAACAAAACTTAACAAGACACAACTTAATAGAATGGAGACTTCGATACCTATTGGGATGGGTGAATACTGAATCAGTGATACATTCAGGGTTGTGTCAGATTTGGACAGGACAGGACGTAGCTGAAGAAACATGAAGGGAAGGACACAATATATCAGATGTATAAAGGAAACAGCAAAGGATCATAACTTGAGAAAAGTGAATGAGAAGCATCGGAGGCACAACGTGTAGGAGAAACTGATAAGAAATAAGTTGAGAAACGAGTGGTCAAAGGCAGAGTCAAAGAAAGGGAAAAAACAAAATCAGATGAAACAAAGCATTTATCCCCCTAAGTAATGAAATACTAGGGTTCTAAAGAGATAAATAGCTTACTTTTTTATAGCTGGTTTCATATGCTGATGGCACAAAGTACTTCACACTCAAGGTATTAATTATGAAATAGACATTGGATGTTATATTCTATTGAAAAACAACGTTTTACACAACTAAGGCTTATGGACAGAAATGTGACAAATGGCCAGTTAAGCTTCTGTGCGGATTATTGCTTCTGTTCTTTTTGCCTGATGCCATGGACAACCACACCCAAACACAGTCAGAGAGGGAAAGATCCCTGTATTACTATCTTGCCCCAGATAGTAAATCCATCAGAAGTAAGCAGTGAAGTACTACTTAAATTTACTCTGTTTTGGTGCTTTCAGTGCAGAGCAGCTCTCTTTAACAATACATCATTTGGGGAATTTATTGGAAGCTTGAGGAGGGGCTATCCATCGGCAGTTAGGCTGAAATATGATCTGTGGAAACAGACACTTTGATCCAACTCGGCCCTGCTGACCAGATATCCTAACCTAATCTAATCCTGTTTGCCAGCACTTTGCCCATATCCCTCCAAACCCTTCCTATTCATATTCCCATCTAGATGCCTTTTAAATGTTGCAATTGTACCAGCTTCCACCACTTCCTCTGGCAGCTCATTCCATCATGTACCACACTCTGCGTGAAAACGTTGCCCACAAGTCCCTTTTATATCTTTCCCCTATCACCCTAAACCTATGCCCTCTAGTTCTGGACTTCCCCACCCCAGGTAAATGATCTTGTCTATTTATCCTGTCCATGCACGTCATGATTTTATAAACCTCTATAAGGTCACCCCTCAGCCTCCGATGCTCCAGGGAAAAAAGCCCCAGCCTATTCAGCCTCTCCCTATAGCTTAAATCCTCCAACCATGGCAACATTCTTGTAAATCTTTTTTGAACCCTTTCAAGTTTCACAACATCCTTCCAATAGGACGGAGACCAGAATTGCATGCAATATTCCAAACGTGGCCTAACCAACATCCTGGACAGCTGCAACATGACCTCCCAACTCTTATACTCAATACTCTGACCAATAAAGGAAAGCATACAAAATGCCTTCTTCACTACCCTAACTACCTGCGACTCTACTTTCAGGGAGCTATGAAACTGCACTCTAAAGTGTCTTTGTTCATCAACACTCCCCAGGACCTCACTATGAAGTCCTGCTAAGATTTGCTTTTCCAAATGCAGCACCTTGCACTTATCTAAAATTAAACTCCACCTGCCACTCCTCAGCCCATTGGCCCATCTGATCAAGATCCTGTTGTAATCTGAGGTAACCTTCTTTGCTGTCCACTACATCTCTAATTTTTATTTCATCTGCAAACTTACTAACTATACCTCCCAATCATTAATATAATTGACAAAAAAGTAGCGAAACCCAGCACCGATCCTTGTGGCACTCCACTGGTCACAGGCTTTCAGTCCAAAAAGCAACCCTCTACCACCACCCTCCATCTTCTATCTTCAAGCCAATTGTGTATCCAAATGGCTAGTTCTCGCTGTATTCCATGAGATCTAACCTTGTTAAACACCTTACTGAAGTCCATATAGATCACGTCAATGGCTCTGCCCTCATCAATCCTCTTTGTTACTTCTTCAAAAAAACTCAATCAAGTTTATGAGACATGATTTCCCACGCACAAAGTCATGTTGACTATCCCTAATCAGTCCTTGCCTTTCCAAATATGTATAAATCCTGTCCCACTTAATGGTAAGGTCCTGGGGAGTGTTGATGAACAACTTGCCCACTACCAACTTCAGGCTCACCAGTCTATAATTCCCTGGCTTGTCCTCACCAACTTTCTTAAATAATGGCACCACATTAGCTACCCTCCAGTTTCTGGCACCTCACCTGTGACTATCGATGATACAAACATCTCAGCAAGAGGCCGAGCAATCACTTCCCTAGCTTCCCACAGAGTTATCTGATCAGGTTCAGATAAATGTTAAAATGTCCCAAGTAGTACTTCAGGCCTACATTCCTCCTTCATTCAAAATCAAAACAGACAAAACTAAGCATCCATTACATTCAGAGCAAAATCAAGCAATCAAAACAGCTGATCTATGGCAGTCTTTACTTCACACAAGCCTCCATTCCACTCTAATCACCACACTGTCTTATGTCCCTATTCTCTTCTCCCTATTACAGATACCAATCCTGTCTTTGAATGCATTGGTAATCTGCTGCAATCACTTCATGAGACAGTAAGCTTCACATTCTCAATCTATGAAGGGGCAGGATTTATTTTGGTGAATGAGTGAGAGCAGGCACTAATTGATGCTGTGCGCGAAAGACACAATCGGTAGGAAGCTTGGATTTAGCCATTCTGGGTCTCTTTGCTGATTGTCATAATTTGAATCAAGCACTAATTAAATGTAATTTTCATTTACATGTGGGGTCCTACAGATGCCTAATAAGCTGGAACATAAATATCAATTTTCTTTAAGTGAAATCCCTAGAGAACTTTCAGAACAAATATTAACAAGAGTGCTAATGATACCTTGACAGTGTCAGAAAGTTTCCAGAAATGTATCAAAAGTTCTCATGGAAGCCCAGCAGAAAGTGAATAGTAAAAAGGTATTTCCCCTGGAATGACTAGTTTACTCCAATCAACTTGTCATTCTCGGTCAAGTGCCCGCCACTAAAATGTCGTGCAGCTTCATCAATGAGCACTAGTAAGAAATCTTTAGAGGCAATCACAATTTCCAAACCTTTACACTTTGTTTGTGTAAGTTTCACTTTCTAAATCAAAATGGAATGCTACACTTTAAACATGCTAAGCCAATGTTCCTCTTCTCTCACTTTCAATGACATCTTTTAAGATTTATCTCCAGGTATCAATATTCTTTTTGCCAGAAATGATCTAAATGTGGTCCAACTAAAGTTCAGTAAGAATTTAATATCATCCCTTTGCTTTTATATTCTTGTCTTTTAAATATGAACCCAGCACATTTTTTAAGGTCATTTAGAGTGTAAACACTTACATTGCTACTTTTCATAACTAATGTACCATATCCACAAACCACTTGCTCCTCTAATACATTCAGTTCCTTTAAAATAAATTGTCTACTTATTCCACCCACAATAGTGAACCAAATCACCAGAGTAAAATATATTTTCCTATTTCGAGAACGCAACTTTAAATCAGTATGCACTTCAATCCTGGCAGTCTTCTGGAAGTATGTGTCTGAGTAGTTGATATTTGCTTTCTTCGAGAGGTTGAGTAGTGAGTATGATTGTAATCCTCGGGAGATCACATTGGGCTGTGTTATCTTTTCATAATTATGCACCTGTAGTTTAGTAATAGATAATTGAGTCTTTGGCAGTATTGCATCTGATTTTCCTGTTGCATGTAATGTGCTTAAACCTGGCAATCTTTGAACCATTGAAGCTTACAGCATAGAATGTGATGACCATTTAGAATTAGAATCCCGACAGTGTGGAAACAGGCCCTTCGGCCCAACAAGCCCACACCGACCCTCTGAAGAGTAACCCACACGTACCCATTTTCCTACCCCTTACTAATGCATCTAGCCTAAACATTCCTGAACACTACGGGCAATTTAGCACAGCCAATTCACCTGACCTGCACATCTTTGTGATTGTGGGAGGAAACTGGAGCATCTGGAGGAAACCCATGCAGACACAGGGGGAATGTGTAAACTCCACACAGACAGCCACCCAAGGCTGGAATTGAATCCAGGTATCTGGCACTGTGAGACAGCAGTGTGCACCACTGAGCCACCGTACTACCTTTAACCCAATGTCCATGTAGGCTGCTTGCGCCAGCATTCTAAAACTCATCCCATCATCTTGTCTCTTGCTTTGAATGTATGTTCAATCCATTTTATCTTTGTGTGTCTAATTCCCTGAAGTGCTGGTTTTCAAATGTTCTTGACTGAAGGATCATTTGTGAGATGGATTAATAATCATGGAAATCACATTTAAATTATAATAGTGATACTATTAGAATACTAATACAAAAAGTATTATATGTAGGGTATTTTAGTGATACTTCTATAAAAATGGCATTTTTCAGGATCAGTAAGGGAATCCAGAGTTACAAGAAATGGCAGGAAAGTGGTTATGAGGAGTATTTTGGATCAGCAATCATCCTATTGAATGGCTAAGCAGGCCCAAGAGGCCAAATGGCCTATTTCTTATTATCTTTTATGTGCCTACTTCTCACTGCAGTTGTTTGCCTATCCTTGTACATTTCCCCGCGTGGCTGCCACCCTCCAGTACCAGTTTGGAGAACTACTGTCTAGATTTTAAACCAAGATTATCCCATTTTTCAGATTTTGTTTGTTCAGATATTGGCCCATTTAAGAGTCTGGACATATGGAGACTATGGCCCTAATCTCTGAACACTAAATTGGCATCCCACTAGGTAAGTTTGACAAACAGATATTTACAGCACAGAAGGAGGCTATTCAGCCCATCATATCTGCACCACTCAAAGATTTGACTACACTAACCCCATTTTCCAACTTTTGCCCCTATTCTTGGATAATATGACAATACAAGTGAATACCTTAATGTTGCTTGAATGTTACAAGAGTTCCTGACAGTGAGTTCCAGATTCCCACCTCCCTAGAGTCCAAAAGATTCTCTCAATTTTCCTTTCAGCTTTCTACCTCTTACCTTAAATGTTTGTCCCTGGTTATTAACCCCTCTACCAATGTTTTTCTATCCACACTCCTCATAATCTTACTGATATTTTCTAATCAATCTGTTCAGAGATGTTATTGAACAACTCTGGAGCAAGTGGGACTTGAATCTGGGCCTCCTGGCTCAGAGGTAAGGACATTTTTAATCGGGTCTCTTTCAACTTTTGCTGCACAAAGGAAAATAGCCCCAGCCTATTCAATAGCTTACATCTCCTGCACTCTCTCCACTTTGGGAATGGAATGGCAAATTTCTCCATGCATTTGGCCAATTCCCCTGCAAAAGATGAAGTTAGGCTTCCTGTCTTATTATTGAGAGAACATCTTTGTTATGGAAACAACACACCTGTTGCATGTAAAAGCAGTGGAGGAAATGGCCTCATCTGTTGCATGCTACAGAAGTGAAACCGGAGGAAAAGGAAGAGGAGGAAGAAAAATACCCTTATTTCCACTCTCTGAAAGTGGGCACAAGCAGAGGCTTCCGGACACTAAAGAGCCCTGTTTTAACTGGCTCTTTGCATAGTTAGGTTCCCAAAGAAGGATCACATGAGGAGGTTCTTATGCATCAATTTCTAACCTCAGTTATCAAGTCATATGAAAAGCTCAGCCCTTGGTGAAGTCAGAGGTATATTGTAAAAGCCAGTAAAACCAGCATCTAAATACAATGAGAGGAAGTGATATTGTTGTGATGCAGTGTACAGCTGAATAGTCATGATGGATAAGCTCAGTGCTAAGAAATATGATATAAAAGAATTTGCAAAACTTTCTGAATTTCTTGTTCACTTTTCTTTTACTGTTATCTGTTTAATCCAAAAACAATCAATTGAGTGAAATTTCAATATAGGGATAGAAAACAAGAAACAGCTAATTTCCCAATCAAAGCCAATCCTGGCGGTCCCCTAATATCCCAACTGCATTTTCCTTAAACCTGTATCTCTGCCACTGCACCCTAACATATTATTAGATATCTGCATGAGAAGCCTTTCTGGTTACTATTAAACAAATAAGGGGATTATTTTATAATTTGGAAAGAGCTAGAAACTAATTACTTTGTGAATACATAATCCATAGTGGCACATTCATGGCTGCACCACAATGTGTCTGGTAATAATGTGTCAGTCTATCAGTCCATAATCTGTGTGAAAAGCCAAAATACTTCCATTAGTCTCCAGCAGTTTGAGTCAAAAGTGTGATTATTTCCTCTTTATTGGAACCAGAGGTCATGATGGAGTTATTTAAATCAATGAATTTTAGAATACAGTAGATGACAAAGGAGTCTGCTTGGTCTGTCAAATCCAGTAATGGTACTAACTGATGAAGCTCCAGTAATTTATTTTCCAGAGCACAATATTATTCCAAGTCAATTCAATTCTTTAGCAACAAACTCGTCAGAGTTTTTCACATAATGGGTCAGAGACACGGACAGAGCATTTTCATTGACAGAGTTCCCCTGCAACATTAAAAAATAATACTACATTAAAGGTTGTACTAGTACGGTTACAGTTACTTTACTGTTTCTAAATAAGAACAGATGCACATTGATTCTTATCTTTAAGAATCAGCGTTATGCAAATGAAGCTGACCACCAAATTAACTGGCAGTCCATGTAGCCTCTGTAGAGAGAGGAACATATGTCGCCTGACCTAGAGTGTTTTGCACCCACAGTATTTAGTTTCACAGATGCAGCTTTCATTTTAGAGGGGTTGCCCAGCATATTCTAGACCCACGCGCTGAAAACGCTAATCTAGTTGAGTTACATTTTTTCCGCAGTCTGTTCCTGCACATTAGCTAAAACAATATTCAAAACATCAGAAACAAGACTAAATTTTGCCTTAACTTTGAAAAAAACTTTCGGGTTTTTTTGCATTTTGCGATATTATCGTATCTATTTAATCCCAACCGCTTTAGCGAGAATAAACTATTGGTTGAGGTGCTGACACTTGGTAAAAACCCCGTAATGGGTGGAGGATGGTGAATCATTTGGTTTTTGGGGCTGCTTTTAGTTGATAGATTAGGAACCTCTTTTATATCCAGCTTTAACTCAAGCAGATCTCTAGCTAAGCAGAAAGAAAAGAGCTGTCAACCATAGTCAAGATGGGAAGTGGGAGTGAAATGAAAGAAAGAAAAAGACTTACGGTCTCCCCAGAGCCTTGGCGGAATGAGGCTAAATATTTTTCACTATCCTGTCGATTTGTCCTTTAGAGAGAGAAATTCCTCTTTGCTGGGTGCTGAAGTAGTCGAAAATCAAATCCCCAGAGCAAGGTCTGGCAGCGTGAGCTCCCCTGAAGTTAGTGGCGTGCGCAGGATGTGTGTGTCTGCGGAACTGAAGAGTCAATTTCAGTGGCAGCGCGCCAGATGTTGTAGCCACCCTTGGATCCTGACAAGCGGCTTCCACCTGTGTCTGTCTGTCACATTCACGTCAGTTGGGAACAGTCTTTACCCTGTTGCTATCTGTCCCTCCCTAAGCCAAACAGCTGGGAGGGGAAAGAGGTGGGTTGCCTGTCAAGTGGCCGACAGTAAGGAGGATAACATTTGGGGAGCGCTGCAGATACCACATGAATCCAACTTCTGCAGCGTGAAGGGAGCCCGTTATATATGTTAAAATAAAATGAAGCTGGTGCAAGGAACGGTCCTACCCTCCTGAGCTTAAAACAAGACACATCACAAGTTCTGTTATACACTGAGATGGGTGTGTAAGCTGAGGAAGTGGGGAGTACTACTGAAAACTTGGTGTTCTGGATCGAGATGCTGGAGCAGTTAATAATTACCGTCTTTAACAATAATTCAAAAGCGAACTCAATACTCAAATTGGATCGGTTCAAAAATGTTTGAAACTAAACGTTGTGTGTAATCAGAATGTACTCAGCGCAAATATAACTTTACAGTCAAGTCAATTGAAAACAAAGCAATATTTGTCAGTTTAAAATCCAGTCCTGGTTTTCCAAACGATTTGAGATTCCAACTCCTCTCCAGTGTTTACACAGTCAAGAATATATTTGTACAGTGGTAATGTGCTGGGCTAATGCAAATGTAATGGAAACACAGATATATAAATTCATATTAACACAGTCGGAATACCCAGAGTCTAAAAGAAAATGTTTTAAAATTATAACGACCAAAGGAGGGAAGTTGAATATAATTAGCTGAAACTCACTGTGTCCAACCCGAACGGTCTGCTCCCAGAAACTTGGGGTGGTGCTGAGGTTTAGATTGAAGGTATTGTAAAAAGCCTGTAATGTGCATTTAATTTTTTTTAATATATTGATTCTGGCAACATGTTACATTTATGTTGGCCTTTTAAAATGAAAGCTGAAAATGTGTTGCTGGAAAAGCACAGCAGGTCAGGCAGCATCCAAGGAGCAGGAGAATCAACGTTTCAGGCATGAGCCCTTCTTCTCCTGCTCCTTGGATGCTGCCTGACCTGCTGCACTTTTCCAGCAACACATTTTCAGCTCTGACCTCCAGCATCTGCAGTCCTCACTTTCTCCTTTTAAAATGAAAACCAACTCAAGGGCACTTTGTAATGAGAAGTTGTGAGTTTAAAAAAATGCTTAAGCATGTCTAAAGGTGCATCCTTTGCTAACTTCAAATCTCACAAGGCTAGATGAGATGCCATGAAAAGAATTCACTTTTTTCTGGCTTTAGGATCAAGGAACCATGGTTTAACTAGAACATATGGGAAACGGGAGAGAACTCTTCTGGTTGGAGCCTGGTACACAAGATTATTGTGATTGTTGGAGGTCAGTCATCTGAGCTCCTGGACGTCTCTGCAGGAATTCCTCAGGACAGTGTCTTTGACCTAAACATCTTCAGCTGCTTCATCACAGATCTTCCTTCTGTCATAAGGTCAGAGGTTGAGATGTTTACTGATGATCACACATTGGTCAGCACCATTCACAACTCTTCACGTACTTAAGCACACTACTTCCAAATGTAGCAAGACCTGGACAATATCCAGGTTTGGACTGATAAGTGGCATGTAACACTGGTGCCATACATGTATCAGGCAATGACCATCTCCAAAATGGTGAATTTAGCTATTGGCCCTTGATATTCTATGGCATTACCATCACTGAGTCCACCTTATCAAAAATCAAACTGCCCTCTGTAGTCTGTATTAAGACGATCTAAATGGAAAATCTCAGTTGCATCCATGCCAAAAGTGATGACTATGGTTATACAGTTGACATGGATCTGCAGTTGACAAATGAATAGTGTCATTGACCATTTGACACCCGAGTTGAAGGTCAGTCTAGATCTCTTCAATTTATTCTTTAACCTTTATTGTCTCATGCATTCAATATAAAATACAGTGAAAAATGGGTACTGTCGCTCATACATAAGCTGCATTCACAGAGTAAAATAAGAAAAAACTTAAAAGAGAAACCTACTTTTCCTTCTCCGCTGCTACAACATACCACCATCAGAATCCCACTCTGGACTTCCCAGTCCCCACCTTGCTGCTGAGAGAGTGTCCCACTCCAGGCTTTCCAGCACATGCTATGCCACCAAGACAGTGACCTGCTCCAGGCTACATCAGCCTATGCCATGCCATCGAGAGAGTGACCCACTCCAGGTACACCAGCCCAAGCCATGCCATTGAGAGACTATCCCATTCCAGGTACACCAGCCCACACCATGCCATTGAGAGACTATCCCAGATACACCAGCCCACACCATGCCATTGAGAGACTATCCCACTCTAGGTACACCAGCCCACACCATGCCATTGAGAGACTATCCCATTCCAGGTACACCAGCCCACACCATGCCATTGAGAGACTATCCCACTCCAGGTACACCAGCCCACATCATGCCATTGAGAGACTATCCCATTCCAGGTACACCAGCCCACACCATGCCATTGAGAGACTATCCCATTCCAGGTACACCAGCCCACACCATGCCATTGAGAGACTATCCCAGATACACCAGCCCACACCATGCCATTGAGAGACTATCCCACTCCAGGTACACCAACCCAAGCCATGCTGCCGAGACACTGTCCTGCTACAGGTACTCCAGCCCACACCATGACACCATGCTCCAGGCTTCCCAGCCCACGCCACATCGCCATCAGGGGCCTACTCCATGTGAAAGCGAGAGTCCTGCTCCAGGTTTCACAGGCCGACTGACCATCTCTGCAGTCACATTGGCTCTGAAAATGCTGTCACCACTCAGGAATCCACCTCCTGCCGAAGAGCTCTCTTTATCAGATAAGTTTGAAGAAGAAAAAAAGGGGTATAAGGAAAAAGAAAAATGCAGACCAGGGGACAAGCCCAGGCACAGGAGCCCGAATACTACTTACTCCATTGCCGCCATCTTGCATGCAATAAACTCAGTCTGCCTTTGAATGTTGCCAAAAACAAAGTGAAATATTCCATCTCCCATATGTTGACAGACTGAACACTTCCCAAACCTTAGCAGCAAACTCATTCAAAAACTGAATGCTGATGTAGAGATCCAATAGTAGATCAGTTGCACCAGAATGTTTTTCTACAAACCATGGTCAGGAATGTTTGATAGGAAAGACCTCAGCATTTCAACAAATACCCTGTGTGCAGAGCAGTTGTTGTCAGCACATTCCTATGTTGCAGTGAGACCTGGACTGTAAGAGAAATTCCACCAGTAATACCTTCGTCAAATACTCTGAATACACTGGGAGGAATGTTGAACAAATGTCAGTGTGGTTCTTAAAATCAGTTCCAAAGATTTTCAGGAAAAGCTCCTGAAAGATCATCTTTGATGGAGTGACATTGTGTCCAGATAGCTGGAAACAACTTCCTCTGCCAAATTCTGTTCCCTCAACTCTCAACCAGTCAACATTCCAGAGAAAAGAAATAAAACACTTCAAACACTCTGAAATTCTCCTTGAAGCATAGCAGCAATGACATTAATTACTGAGAGGTGCTTGCTATCAATCATTTCAAATGGTGATAAATTGTCCATGAAAATTATCATGCTTTACGTTGCAATATCTTAATGATGAGGCAGAGTGCTAGCAGTGAAAGAAAAAAGAGGTCATGCATTCTGGATACTACTACCTTTTCAATATCCTGTCCTATGCACCCAAACATTTGTGAATCAAAACTGGTCTGTTTAGTCACATGAAGACGCATGTCAGAAACTCAAGTGCACTCCTGAGTAGACATAGTGACCATCCCAATTCTCTGAGATTTTGGTATTTTACAATTATAGGGCACACCATGGGGTATTCTCATATACCTCTAGGCAACTGGCTATAAGCCAACATTATGAGACGTGTGTGTGTGTGTGTGTGTTCCCAGAGGGGTCTATATTCAAATGGAACATGGTTTGTGCAGGGAAGGTCATGTCTTAGAAACCTAATAGAATTCTTTGAAGAGGTGACAAAGTTGATTGGTAACAGAAGGGATGTAGATGTCATATATATGGACTTCAGTAAGGCGTTTGATAAGGTTCCCCATGGTAGGCTGATGAAGAAGGTGAAGTCACATGTGGTCCAGGATGTTCTAGCTAGAAGGTTAGAGAACTGGCTGGGCAACAGGAGACAGAGAGTAGTAGTGGAAGGGAGCTTCTCAAAATGGAGACCTGTGAGTAGTGGTGTGCCACAGGGATCCGTGCTGGGACCACTGTTTGTGATATGCAGAAATGGTTTGTAGGAAGGTTTGGTTGCCTCATTAGCAAGTTTGCAGATTACACTAAAATTGGTGGAGTAGCAGATAGTGAAGTGGACTGTCAGAGAATACAGGTAAAAACAAGGACTGCAGATGCTGGAAACCAGAGTCTAGATTAGAGTGGTGCTGGAAGAGCACAGCAGGTCAGGCAGCATCCAAGGAGCAGGAAAATCGACGTTTCGTGCAAAAGCCCTTCATCAGGAGTAAAGGCAGAATGCCTGCAGAGTGGAGAGATAGAGAGAGGAGGAAAACTTCTTCAAGGCAGGTTGGAGAGTTGGGCAGAGAAATGGCAGGTGGAGTTCAATCCGGACAAATGCGAGGTGATGCATTTTGGAAGATCCAATTCAAGAGCAAACTATACAGTAAATGGAAAAGTCCTGGGGAAAATCAATGTACAGAGAGATCTGGATGTTCACTGAAGGTGGCAACGCAGGTCAGTAGAGTGGTTGAAAAGGCATATGGCATGCTTTCCTTCATCGGACAGAGTATTGAGTACAAGAGTTGGCAGGTCATGTTATAGTTGTATAAGACTTTGGTTCGGCCCCATTTGAAATACTGCATATAATTCTGGTCGCCAAAGTACCAAAAGGATGTGGATGGTTTGGAGAGGGTGCAGAGGAGGTTCACCAAGATGTTGCCTGGTATGGAGGGTGCTAGCTATGAGGAGAAGTTGAGTAGGTTAGGATTAGTTTCATCGGAAAGAAGGCGGTTGAGGGGGGACCTGATTGAAGCCTAGAAAATCATGAGACATGTAGACAGGGTGGATAGCAAGAAACTTTTTCCCAGAGTGCAGGATTACTTGATGTCACGAGTTCAAAGTGAGAGGGGAAAAGTTTAGGGGAGATGTATGTGAAAAGTTCTTTATATAGAGGGTAGTGGGTGCCTGGAATGTATTGCCAGTGGAGATGCTGGGGCAGGAATGATAATGTCATTTAATATATATCTAGATAGATACATGGGCAGGGAGCAAAGGGATACAGATCCTCAGAAAAGAGGAAGCAGATTGAGATAGAGGATATGGATGACTTGGAGGGCTGATGGGCCTGTTCCTGTGCTGTAATGTTCTTTGTTCTTTGAACACAGGTTTCCAGAATGTAGTCTTAAATTTTGGATCTGTGCTCAATTTGTCTGTGAGGGTGGGAGCATTAAATTTTTCTCTTAAGGTCCACTAACAGTAGTAAATTAGAGAAGAGTTATTATTGAATCTATCAGGTGTATTTCCTCTCACAGTCCTTATGTTACAATTGTTATTCAGCTCAAAAGCTCATGAGGTCTGGCTCAAAAATGAAGGAGTAACAGATGATGGCCTTTGCCATTTAACAATATGGGATACATTTCTACAATAGTTCCAGTTACTGATTTACAGCTAATACTGTACACTTGATACACCTCCTTTGCATTGTAGAAAAGTAACCAATGGATCAAAACTCAACCTTCTGACTACAAACTGTTACCAAGTTGATATTTACAGGTATCAGAACTATTCCTTATAAGCCATCTCTTTAGCCAAGCTTTTGGCCAACTAATTTCTCCCTGTATGGCTTAGTGTCAAAATTTATTTGAAGTTGCTTCTGTGAAGTGGCTTAGGACCTGCTCCTTGTTAAAAGTTATAGAGAGAATCATAAAGCTTTTACAAGATGGAATAAGGCTCTTCTATCCATTGTGTCCATATTGGTCATCAAGCATCTATCTTTCCTAATCCCTTTTATAGTACTTGGTCTTATATGTTATAGAGTTTTAGAACTTTTAGAATTTAGAATTTAGAATTAGATTTATTGTCACATGTACTCACAAAGGTACATAGGTACAAACCAGAAAAATAAAGACTCAAGGTTAATAAGTTAAACTTTACAGTCCTTCTTATTAAAAAATAGAAAAACAAATAAATACAGTGCGTGTCTAAATACTTCTTCAATATCTTGAGTGTTTCTGTCCCTACCACTCTTTCAGGGACTGAGTTCCAAATACCCAACGCATTTTGCGTGAATATGTTTTTCCTCAAATCCCCTCTAAATGTTCGCTTCTTACCTTAAATCTGTGCCCCTTGCTTATTGACCCCTCTATAATGGGGGAATAAGTTTCTCCCTATTTCCCTCCATTTGTCATGGTTTGGTACACTTCAATAAACCCCTCCCCCACCCCACCCCACCCCACTGCCTCAGCCTTGCTTTAATGAAAGCAATCCAGCCTACTTAGTCTGCCTTCATTGCTGAAACTCTTCAGCCCAGGCAACATGCTGATGAATCAACATGGTGCAATCGTATCCTTTCTATAGTGTGACAATCAGAACAGAACACATTTCTCCAGCAGTGGCCTATCTAACTTTATGTACAATTCCATTATAACCTCCTTGGTCTTGTATTCAGTGCTTTGACTAATGAAGACAAGTTTTCTATATGCCTTTTTAACCACATTATCGACTTGTCCTGCTGCCTTCAAGCATCTGTGGATATGCACACCAAGGTCCTACTGATCCTTTGTATTTCCAAGGGTCTGACCATTCAACATGTACTCCCTAACCTTGTTAGTCTTCAGGTTAGCTCAATTGGCTGTGTGGCTAGCTTATGACGCAGAGTGATGCCAAGCATGGGTTCAATTCAAATGCTGGTTGAGGTGACCATGAAGGTCCTGTGATCTCAATCTCACCTGAAGCATTGATGACCCTCAGGTTAAACCCACTAATCAGCTCTCTCTTATAAAAGTGTGGGACTACAGCAACTTTACCTTTTAGTCCTCCCTAAATGCATTATCTCATTGTTTTCGAGATTAAATTCCACTTGTCACCATTCAGCTCATCCAATCAGCCTGTCTGTATTGTCCTGTAGTCGAAGGCTTTGCTCAAGATGCTAGACAAATGCAAGCTCCTTTTTATTAAACCTCAAAATTAGAAGTATCTCCTTTTCCAAAGAGCCTTTCTGGCCTCTAACAAATCCTGAAGTGGAGTATCACGCTGGCCTGACTTGACATTTTTTGCTGTCTCACAGCCAAGAATTTCTGTTTACAACTTCACATGAAGAAGTTTCAAAACACTCCACATGCAAGCCCATTGACTCCGACAGTGACCTAGACTACACATCCTCCCACCCTACCTCCTATAAAAATGCCATCCCTTATTCCCAATTTCTCCCCCTCCACCACATCTGTTCCCAGGATGACTTATTCCAGCCCAGAAAGTCCCAGATGGCCTCCTTCTTCCACGATTGCAACTTCCCCTCACACGTGGTTGATGATGCCCTCCAGTACATACAACGCATCATCCTCTGCCACCTCCAAACAGACCCCACCACCAGAAATTTATTTCCCTTCCCAACCCTATTAGCATTGCAAAAAGACCATTCCCTCCGTGACTCCCTTGTCAGGTCCACACCCCCCCCATCGACCCACACCCCACTCCTGGCACCTTTCCCTGTCACCACAGGAAGTGCAAAACCTGCGCCCACGCCACTCCCTTCACCTCCACCCAAGGCCCCAAGGGATCCTTCCTCATCCATCAGAATTTCACCTGTACCTCTACCAATGTCATCTACTGCATCCCTTGCATACGGTGTGGTCTCCTCAGGGAGACAGGACATCAAGTTGTGGATCGTTTCAGAGGACATCTCTAGGACACGTGCACCCACTAACCCCACTGCCACGTAGCAGAACACTTCAAACCACCCCCCCCCCCCCATTCCATCAAGGACATGTAGGTCCTGGGCCTCCTCCACTGCCTCATTACTACCTGATGCCTGGAGGAGGAAGCCCTCATATTCTGCCTTGGGACCATGCAACCACACGAGATAAATGTGGATTTTAACAGCCTTCTCATTTCCCCTCCCCCACATAATCCTAGTCCCAAACCTCCATTTGGCACCACCCTCTGGACCTGTCCCTCACTCCCCTCTATGACCTATCACCTTCTCCGTCACTTTCATCCACCTATCGCTTTCCCAGCTACCTCCCTCCAACCCCACACCCCTCCATTAATGTCTCAGCCCCAACCCACAAGCCTCATTCCTGATGAAGGGCTTATGCTCGAAATGTCAATTCTCCTGATCCTTGGATGCTGCCTGACCTGCTGTGCTTTTCCAGTACCACACTCTCAACAAATGCAATAATTACCCTAAGAAGAAAGCTGCTTTAAATTAACTAACAACAACACTTATGTTTGCACCAGCAACATTAAATAGAAAGAATAATGAGGTGAGGAAACGTTTGTTGAGGGCAGATTGTTAGCTAGACCACCAGGAAAACTTCTGCGCTATTACAATGTCAATAGACCACCAAAAGCTTCAGAACCCATTTAATTAGAACCTAAACACTTTGGACAATCAGACCTTGGAGTTGTCCCATGGTACCTTGCCTTAGTGTCAATTTACTTCACAAGTCAATGCTTCAAAACTGGACTTATATTTGTCCAAACAAAATGACCCAAGACAGCTGGAATTGATAAGTGTAAACTTTATTTCACAAATCCATTGCTTGAACTGTTCAATTTAAGTGGTGAAATTGCTCGTGAAACTTGCTAATAGCAACTGAACAGCTACTCTCATAACACTAAGAAATGACCACAACTGCTCCTTTTAGATTAGCAATATCACTGCACAATGCATCTGCATCCTTCAGAATGATTATATTGTTTAAAATCTTGCTTTATTTACAATGTGTTTCCTGTCGACTAACTAATTCAATCACATTACCAGATAGATCCATCAGCACTATGAAAATGAAATTAAGCTAAATGCCCAGTAGAAATTATTAACCCATTGAAAAGTTAAGTAATCTAATAAGGAAAATGCCAAACAAATCTTCTGCCTGTGGCTTGTATTACATATCTCATCCTTCATCCCTTTTCCTACTATTAATGACATTTTATTCAGATAAATTAGACCTATCCTCTGGGATTGCCTCTCCATTCTCACTGCCATCTTGAAAAAAGCTTTATAAATGCCATGAATTTGACTAAGCTCCTAATATCTACCTCTTTGGGTCAGCATCTATTCATCTCATGAGCTCTGTTATCAGACGTGTTAGAATGTTCATTTTACTGTAGATACCCATGTTACAGACTCAGGTGATCAATGTATCACTGCTGTACTGCTAATACTGAAGATTTCACAATCAGATAACTCAGTTTGGTTTTAACCAGATAGTGAGGATGGCTAGGAAGAGTGAATCCCAATTAGATTAAAGGGTAAGTGCATGCAGGGATAAGAAATTAGCTAAAAGATCCAAAAGCAGAGAGCAGTAGTGAACTGTTGTTTTCAGACTGTTAGGAAATGTGCAGTGGTATATATCTGCTAGTTAATGTTGGCATGGTTGTTCTTTTTACAAATATATTAAGAACCAGGAAATGGATGATCTTGGGATATAATTTCAAAGTTTGCAGATGACATGAAATTCAGAAACGTAGTTAACAGTGAGAAGGTAATCGCTATTTCTTCCTCATTCTTATGTAGATGGGTGAAATAGATAGATACATGGCAGATGAAATTTAATGGAGAGATGTATGAAGTAATTAATTCCAGTAGTAAGCCATTGAGCCAAATAAGATTAGGTCTAAAAGCATCAAAAATAAAGCTATAACCAATTTGTTTCTCCTGCCGCCATCTATATCATGTCACATCACAAGTCATAAGAGACAGATAGGAAAGTGAAGCTGAAACTACAACCTTATCAGCCATAATTTTATTGAACAGTTCACTGGCTCAAAGGGCTGAATGGCCTGCTCCTGCTTTTTAAGTCCTATGTTTTTATATTTCTAAGTCATTTTTTCCAAGTCAAATCGTAAGTCACGTTATTCAGAAGAGAACGTCAATAATATGTCCTCTTACTTTTTTAGCTGCCTCAATGTACTCTGCAAATCTGACAGGGTCTGAAGTTAAAAATCACACAAAAGCAGGTTATAGTCCAACAGATTTATTTGGAAGCACTAGCTTTCGGAGCACTGCTCCTTCATCATTCTCCACAACCATCTGATAAAGGAACAGCGCTCTGAAAGCTAGTGCTTCCAAATAAACCAGTTGGACTAAAACCTGATGTTGTGTGATTTTTAACTTTCAACACCGGCATCTCCAACACAGGGACTGAAGTGTAAGCATGAAATGTAAAGAAGCTTTTACTTTTTTCCATTGGTTGACTGCAATAATAATCTTAGGCTGTAGGCCTAGTCTTGTTAGTAAGTGAACTTTGCCTACTGTCTGGATACAAATTTTCTGATATTAGTCACAGGATAATTGATTGTAAATTATATTAGGCCAAATGGTACAAGGAATTTCTTACAGTCAGTCATGATGGAAGATGTCAATATTTCAACCAATATAATATCTGAATTCTCCACCTGCACACACGCGATATTGGTGCTGGGAAAAATAAACATTACCGCTGCTTGGTGGTAGTGTGGAGGTTTAAAAAGAAGAAAAAATATATAACCAGGAGACTACAATCTCCTCAGGAGAAAGAATATAAGATCTGAAGTAATTCAGAACTATAGATTTGAAAAAGAAACGTTGTTCCTTCAAATATATGTAGGTCGTGCTTTACAGAGTGAGTCACAGACTTAGTCTGTCAGGCTAGGTGATGCCCTACATCTTCATAATCTCTTGTTGGTTGCCCTCTCTTTCAACTCCATAGGTTTTGATTTTGCACATGGTCCAACCCAACCCATTTATTTAGCTGTTTGTCTCTCTACTTTACCCCTGAGTCACAGGCATACCATGTCATCATGCCAATCATTGTAATGCACTGCTCTCTCCTCGAAGCCTGGTGCTGACTGTCAACAATCCCCACTCCTGCACGACCCTTTTCCCTCCTAAGCCCTATCATCTCCCCCTTTTAACGTTAAGTTGCACCTTTCACAATTATCATCTACTCTGCTTCTCAGCATGCTGCCTCCAATCCCCACAAGTTCCCAGCTTCCCTCCCACAACGTGATCCCTGATCATGATCTTTAAGATTTAGTGAATAGGCCCCTTGGGCTACCCCTTGACTAATTTGGATGGCAAGTTCTAGTTAATGACTGACCAGAGCCTGATTAATTTCAATACAGCTCCTTAACTTATTTACTGCGGTTCCAATGACTTGTTACACTGGACCTTCAGGGCTGACCATGGCTGATTCTCTGAAGTGTAGAAATACCAACCCCTTGACTTTGGTCACTTCAATTTTCTGACTGACCAAGCTCCTGGACTGATATTGGAGGCTGCGCTTGATATAATTTGTCACTATCAAAATGCTCTCCCTTAACTTGCATGCGGAGTATTCCTTTGAACTTTGAAACATGACAATTTGGTTGATGCACATACGTGTGTTTGCCATTTACATGGCAAGCACATTATGCAGGTATGAAATTGATGTAGTGAGGTGACGTACCCACTCTCGTGCCCACTCTCTTCTCTGATAGCTGCTGACAATGATGACGAGCTGCCTGGCTTTGTGTCTGTGATAAACAGTAAGGCAAGACAAGGTATAGTAAGAGATGCTATGAGAATCCAAGTGGGCACAAAGTGAGTGAACACTAGGACAGAAAGCAAGGAACTGTGAGATGTACCTGTCTTCAATCTATCAGTCGGCTGTCTGTCAAAGTATCTTGGCAGCAAATTTCCAATTAAAAATACTAGCTTGTTCCAAAGTGCAGCATTGAAGTGCTGAACCATGTTGTAAGTGAATTGGGGGTGTGCCATGAGGGTGTGGTGAAGCTGGTAAGTGTCCAATGCTAATAAAGATAGTTGTTGCAATGGCCTGTGCTTGGAAATGTTCATGACATCTACTAGATCACATTTCATGTTGAAACATTGATTGCCTGTAACATGACAGGATTTGAAAAATAAATTTTTTTAAAAATGGAGAAACATAGAAAATAGGGGCAGGTAGGCCATTCAGCCCATTAAACCAAAAGAGAAAATGCTAGAAAATCTCAGCAGGTCTGGCAGCATCAGTAAGGAGAGAAAAGAGCTGACATTTCGAGTCTAACTGATCCTTTGTCAAAGCTGTCCATCAAACCCACCGCCTTGCAAAAAGGTGGAAGTTAGGAACAGCAAGGGAACAGCCACCTCATTGTGGGTTTTCTACAGACCCCGTAATAGCAGTAGAGAGATTGAAGAGCTCATAGGCGGGCAGATTTTGGAAAAATGTAGATGTAGCAGGTTTTTGTTATGGGAGTTTTCAACATTCCTAATATCAACTGGAGCGTCCTTAGTGCAGATGGTTTGGATGGAGCCGTTTTTGCCAGGTGTGTTCAGGAGGGTTTCCTTACTCGGTATGTAGACAGACCAACGAGGGGAGAGGCCATTTTAGATTTGGTGCTTGGCAATGAGCCAGGACAGGTGTCAGATCTTGTGGTGGGAGAACACTTTGGTGAAAGTGATCACAACTGCCTCACATTTACTATAGCCTTAGAGACGGAAAAAACTAGTTACCGAGGGAAGACATTTAACTGGGGAAAAGGAAATTATGACACTATCAGACAGGAGTTGGGAAGTACAGACTGGGAGCAGTTGTTCCACAGGAAGGGCACAACAGATATGTGGAGACTGTTTAAGGAGAAGTTGTTGCCAGTGATGCATTAATTTGTACCCCTGAGACAAGTAAAAAGGGGTAAGATTAGGGAACCTTGGATGATGAGAACAGAGGAGCTTCTTGTCAAAAGAAAGAAGACAGCTTAAATAAGGTGGAGGAAGCAAGGATCTAGTACAGCTTTAGAGGATTACAGGCTTGTTGAAAGGAGCTCAGAAATGGACTGAAGAGAGCCAGGACGAGGTACGAAAAAGGCTTGGCAAGAAGGATTAGGCACTTTACTCATACGTGAAGAATAACAGAATGATCAGAGAGAGGGTAGGGCCAATCGGGGATAGCGGAGGGAACTTGTGCATGGGGCTCTGAGCAGATAGGGGAAGCCCTAAATGTGTTTTTTGCTTCAGTTTTCACCAAGGAAAGGGACCCTGTTGTGAATGAAAACTTTGAGGAGCTGGGATATAGGCTTGACCAGATCAAGATTGATGAAGTTGATCTGCTGGAAAGTTTGGCAAACATTAAGATTGGTAAGTCCCCAGGGCCAGACCAGATTTATCCTAGGTTGCTCTGGAAAGCGAGAAAGGAGGTTGCTAAGCTGCTGGCGAAGATCTTTGCCTCCTCACTCTCCACGGGAGTCATACCAGAGGATTGGAAGGAGGCGAATGTTGTTCCTCTTTTCAAGAAGGGTGATAGGGAAAATCCCTGGCAATTACAGATCAGTCAGTCTTATAGCTGTGGTCAGCAAAGCTTTGGAAAGAATTCTGAGGGATAGGATTTATGACTATTTGGCAAAGCATAGCGTGATTAAAGGAAGTCAGCATAGCTTTGTGAGGGGCAGGTTATGCCTCACAAATCTTATTGAGTTCTTTGAGGAGGTGACAAGACAGATCGACAAAGGTCGAGCAGTGGATATAGTGTGTATGGACTTCAGCAAGGCTTTTGATAAGGTTCCTCATGGTAGGCTCATTCAAAAAGTCAGGAAGTATGGAATACAGGGAGGTTTGGCTATTTGGATTCAGAATTGTTTGGCTGACAGAAGGCAGAGAGTGGTTGTAGATGGAAAGTATTCTGCCTGGAGGTCAGTGTTGTGTGGGGCGCTGCAGGATTCTGTTCTTGGGCCTCTGCTCTTTGTAGTTTTTGTAAATGACTTGGATGAGGAGGTTGAGGGTTGGGTTAGTAAATTTGCAGATGACACAAAGGTTGGAGGTGCCTTTGATATTATTGCAGGCTGCAGCGCGACATAGACAGGATGCAGAGCTGGGCTGAGAAATGGCAAATGGAGTTCAACATGGATAAATGCGAAGTGATGCATTTTGGAAGGTTGAAGTCGAATGCTGAATACAAGATTAAAGACAAGATTCTTGGCAGTGTGGAGTGAACAGAGGGATCTTGGTGTTCAAGTATATAGATCCCTCAAAGTTGCCACCCAAGTGGATAGGGTTGTTAAGAAAGCATATGGTGTTTTGGCTTTCATTAACAGGGGGATTGAGTTTAAGAGCTGTGAGGTTTTGCTCTACAAGTCCCTGGTGAGACCACACTTGGAATATTGTGTCCAGTTCTAGTCGCCCTACTATAGGAAAGATTCAGAGGCTTGGAGAGGGTGCAAAGAAGGCTTACCAGAATGCTACCTGGACTGGAGGGCTTGCCTTATGAAGAAAGGTTGAATAGGCTCAGACTTTTCTTTCTGGAGAGAAGGAGGAAGAGAGGAGGTCTGATCGAGGTATACAAAATAATGAGAGGAAGAGATAGAGTCAATAGCCAGAAACTTCTCCCCAGGGCAGGATTGACTAGTACAAGAAGTCACAGTTTGAAGATATTAGGAGGAACGTATAAAGGAGATGTCAGAGGTAGGTTTTTTACACAGAGAGTTGTGAATGCATGGAATGTGTTGCCAGTGGTGGTGGTGGAAGCAGAGTCATTAGGGACATTTAAGCGACTGCTGGACATGTACTTGGATAGCAGTGAGTTGAGGGGTGCGTAGGTTAAGTTATTTATTTTACATTAGGATTAATCCTCGGCACAACATCATGGGCCAATGGGCCTGTTCTGTGTTGCACTTTTCTATGTTCTATGGTCATTTCTGATCCTCTATTTCAAAAACCTTGTTCCTGCTCTCTCTCTCTCTCTCTCTCCCCTCCTTGACATCTTTAGCCTCTAGAAATCTATCTGTTTCTTTCTTAATTATATTCAGTATTTGGCATTGAGCATAGGAGCAGGGACATCATGTTGCAGCTGTACAGGACATTGATTAAATTAGATTACTTACAGCGTGGAAACAGGCCCTTCGGCCCAATAAGTCCACTCCAACCCGCCAAAGCGCACCCACCCATACCCCTACATTTACCCCTGCCCCTAACACTACGGGCAATTTAGCATGGTCAATTCACCTAACCTGCACATCTTTGGACTGTGGGAGGAAACCGGAGCTCCCGGAGGAAACCCAAGCAGACACAGGGAGAATGTGCAAACTCCACACAGTCAGTCACCTGAGGCGGGAATTGAACCCAGGTCTCTGGCGCTGTGAGGCAGCAGTGCTAACCACTGTGCCACCGTGCCGCCCTTTTTTGGAGTACTGTGTGCAGTTCTGTTTGCCCTGCTCTGGGAAAGATACTATTAAATTGGAAAGGATGCAGAAAAACCTTTGAGGATGTTACCGGGACTGGAGGGTTTGAGTTATAAGGAGAGGCTGGATAGGGTGGGACTTTTTTCCCAGCAGCATTGAAAGCTAAGGATTATAAACCTTTATAAAATCATAAGGGGCATAAGTAAGATGAAAAGCAAAGGTCTTTTCCCTAGGGTGACAGAATTCAAAATTAGAGGGTGTAATTTTAAGATGGAGGGGAAAGATTTAAAAGGGACATAAGAGGCAAGTTTTTTTTCACACAAAGGGTGGTGTGTATATGGAATGAACTGCCAGATGAAGCGGTAGATGCAGGTACAATGACAACATTTAAAAGAATTTAGACAGTTACATGAATGGGAGAGGTTTAGAGGGATATGGGCCAAATACAGGCAAATAGGGCTAGTTTAGTTTGGAAAACCTAGTCAGCATGGATAAGTTGAATCTAAGGGTTTGTTTCCATGCTCTATACTTCTATCACTATTTGAGGGGCTGGCTATGCCATGGTGCAATCTGAAAGCAAGAATGAGAAATTAAAATTGAGGCTGGCTGGGAGTGAATCGAAGATAAATAGATTAGATTCCCTACAGTGTGGAAACAGGCCCTTCGGCCCAAGCAGGCCACACCGACCCTCCGAAGAGTAACCCACCCAGACCCATTTCCCTCTGACTAATGCAGCTAACACTATGGGCAATTGACCATGGCCAATTCACCTGACCTGCATATCGTTTTAAGTGTGCGAGGAAACTGGAGCAACCAGAGGAAACCCATGCAGAGTTGGGGAGAATGTGCAAACTCCACACAGACAGTCACCCAAGGCTGGAATCAAACCTAGGACCCTGGTGTTGTGAGGCAGCAGTGCTAACCACTGAGCCACCATGCCATGCCGTGGAATGGGTTGCAATTTATGAGATGGCCACAGACTTTGAAATTAGCTAAAGGCTAGTCTGCAAGGAGTGGGCTGAAGGAGGAATAGCAGCAGCACGGAGTGAGTATAAACCTCACTGAGCTTGGGGAGCACGGCCTAGTCTGCAGGGGAGCGGGCTGAAGGAGGAACACTAGCAGCATGGGGTGAGTATAAAACTCAGGGCACGTTGTAGCTACAACAAATACTGCAGTGACGACACAGTGACCTGATTGGCTGGTAGGAAATCTGCACTAAGTTTGCAAAAGAACCTAGCGGAGAAGTATTAAGAAATTAATTAACACATAAGTTTACATCAATTAATAAAGTAACTAAGTAGAGATGGCTGGGCAGGTGATGTAGTTGATGCCATTGTAAACAGCAGTGACCACATCTCCAGCAAGTGTTGGTTGCTGGAGGAACTCTGGCTCAAAAGTGATGGCCCGAAATCTGAGCTTCAAACACTGCGGCACATCTGGGAGGGAGAGAGGTACCTGGACGTTTTGTTTCAGGAGATGGTCACAATTGGTAGATCAAGTAACTCAAATTCAATCAATGATGAGGGACAGCAGGGTGTGACTGCAAGTAAGGCAGGTAGGGGGATTCTGAGTTCAGGAATGGAGGAGCCTCAGCTGTTGACCTTGGTATTTACTCCCTGTGTGGATGGGGGAAAGGGTTGCAGGGAGAATGAGATAGCTGACCACAGCACCAAGTTGGAGGCCATTCAAGGGCGGGAGGAGAGCAAAAAGACAAGTGGTAGTTGTAGGGCAATCTATAATTAGGGGGATAGATAGTATTCTTTGTAAGCAAGATGGTGAGTCCTGCATGGTGCTAGGGTTCAGGACACCTCTGACCGGCTTGAAAGGATATTGGAGCAGGAGGGTGAGGATCAAGTTGTTGTGATCCACATTGGGACAAACAACATATGCAAGGCTAGGAAGGAGGACTTGTTTGGGGATTATTAAGCACTAGAAACAAAATTAAGAAATAGGTCCTCAAGGGTTATAATCTCCAGATTACTACCCAAGCCACATGCAAATTGGTTTAGGGATAAGAAAATTAGGGAAGTAAACCTAAGGCTAAGGGAGTGATGTGGGAAAGAGGGGTTCCATTTCATGGGGCATTGGCATCAGGTTTGGAACGGGAGGGACCTGTACCATTGGGATGGTCTCTACCTGAACCGATCTGGAACCACTGTTCTAGTGAAAAGGATAAATAGGGTGGTTAGCAGAACTTTAAACTAGTGAGTCAGGGGGAAGGGAAGGGGAAAAAGACAGGAAGTATGGTGGTAAATAAAAAGGAAAGCAGCAGGTTAGCATGTGTGCAGGAGGGTTTAACTACTTGGCAGACTATGAAAGAAGTAAAAAAGAAGGATAACTTAGGAGATATCATTATGGAGATGTTGGGACAGCACATTGACTCAGTGGTTAGCACTGCTGCCTCACAGCGCCAGGGACCCAGGTTTGATTCCAGCCCCGGGCGACTGTCTGTGTGGAGATGACACATTTTCCCTGTGTCTGCGTGGGTTTCCTTTGGGTGCTCCGGTTTCCTCCACAATCCAAAGATGTGCAGGTTAGATGAATTGACCATAGTGTTTAGGGGTGTGTAGGTTAAGTGCTTTAGTCAGGAGTAAATGTAGAGTAATAGGGTAGGGGAATGGGTCTGAGTGGGATACTCTTCGGAGGGTCAGTGTGGACTTGTTTGGCCTAATGGCCTGTTTCCACACTGTAGGGATCCTATGATTCTATGATAAAGAGGGTACAAAACCTAGCATAAGGGCGTTTTAACTGAATGAGTAAATGGCATAAATCATCGCGAATGAATATGATTTAGTAGCCATTGCGGATTCATGGTTGTAGGATGGTCATGACTGGGAGTTAAACATCCAGGGGTATCAGATTATTCAGAAGGATAGACAGGGAGGTAAGGAAGGTAGTGCAGCTCTGATATTTAAGGATAGCATCAGGGTGGTGGTGAGAGATGATATAGGTTCTATGGAGAATAAGACTGAATCCATTTGGGTGGAAACTAGAAATTCTAACAAGAAAAAGCCACTGATAGGCATAGCCTATAGGCCACCAAATAATAAAATCACACGGGGGCAGGCAATAAGCAAAGAAATAACTAATGCCTGTAAAAATGGTACAGCAATTATCATAGGGGATTTTCATCGACACGTCAATTGGTTGAACCAGGTCGGTCAGGGTAGCCTTGAGGAGGAATTCATTGAATGTATCTATGGTAGTTTTCTTGAATAGTATGTAATGGAACAGATGAGGGAACAAGCTATCCTAGATCCTGTGTAATGAAACAGGAATAATTAATGATGTCATAGGTAGGGATCCTCTTGGAAGGAGCGATCACAATATGGTTGAATTTAGAATACATGTGGAAAGTGCAAACATAGAATCCAATACCAGGGTCCTGTGCTTAAACAGGGGAGACTACAATAGGAAGAGGGAGGATTTGGATAAAGTGGACTGGAAGCAAAGACTTTATGGTGGATAGTTGATGAGCAATGGAGGACTTTCAAAGCAATTTTTCAAAGCGCTCAGCAAAAGTATATATTTTTGAAAAGGGGTAATCTGCCATGGGTGTCTAAGGAAATAAGGGAGGCTATTTGCATATTCTCCCTGTGCCTGCATGGGTTTCCTCCGGGTGCTCTGGTTTCCTCCCACAGTCACAAAGATATGCAGGTCAGGTGAATTGGCCATGGTCAATTGCCCATAATGTTAGGTGCATTAGTCAGATGGAAATGGGTCTGGGTGGGTTACTCTTCGGAGGGTCGGTGTGGACTGCTTGGGCTGAAGGGCCTGTTTCCACACTGTAGGGAATCTAATCCTAATCCTAAATGGAAAGAGAAGGCATACAAAGTGGCCAAGATCAGTGGGAAACTAGAAGATTGGGAAAGCTTTAAAGGCTAACAGCTGGCCACAGAAAGAATTATAAAGAAAAGTAAGATAGATTATGAGAAAAAAATTAGCCCAGAATATTAAGGCAGACAGCAAAACTTTCTATAAACATATAAAACAAAAAGAGTGTCTAAAGCAAACTTTTTTTTTAGAGGATGAGAAAGGGAATTTAGTAATGGGATATGAGGAAATGGCCGAGGCATGGAACAGGTATTTTGTGTCAGTCTTCACAGTGGAGAACATGAATAACATGCCAGTAATTGACAAAGAGATGAAGATA
Organism: Chiloscyllium punctatum; assembly: GCF_047496795.1. NCBI lineage: Eukaryota > Metazoa > Chordata > Chondrichthyes > Orectolobiformes > Hemiscylliidae > Chiloscyllium > Chiloscyllium punctatum. Next base: position 34,029,243 of record NC_092741.1, read on the forward strand.
GGTGAGGACCTGGAAATAATCATTATCACAAAAGAGGTAGTGTTGGGCAAGCTAAAGGAGCTAAGGTAGATAAGTCTCCTGGCCCTAATGAATGCATCACAAGGTGCTAAAAGAGATAATGGGAGAAGCAAATGCACTTATGGTAATTTTCTAAAATTCACTAGACTCTGGGGCAGTTCCAGCAGATTGGAAAACAGCAAATGTGACGCCACTGTTTAAAAAGAGAGGTAGACAAAAGATGGGGAATTATAGACCAATTAGCTTAACTTCCATACTGGTGAAAATGCTTGAGGCTATTATCAGGGAAGAAATAGCAAGACATCTGGATAGAAATTGTCCCATTAGGCAAATGCACCATGGGTTCATGAAGGGCAGGTCATGCTTAACTAATCCACTGGAATTCGATGAAGACATTACAAATGCAGTGGACAATGGGGACCCAGCAGATGTGGTGTATCTAGATTTCTGAAAGGCATTTGACAAGGTGCTGCACAAAAGGCTGCTGCATAAGGTAAAGATGCAAGGCGTTACAAGCAATATATTAGCAAGGATAGGGAATTGGTTAACCAACAGGAAATAAAGGTTTTACAATTGTGGGAAGGGTAAATACGATGCTGCAAGGCAAGATCTGAGGAGCATAAGTTGGGAGCACAGGCTGTCAGGGAAGGATGTCATTGAAATGTGGAACTTTTTCAAGGAACAGATAAGACGTGTCCTTGATTTGTATGTACCTGTCAGGCAGGAAAGAGATGGTCGTGTGAGGGAACCTTGGTTGACGAGGGGGGTTGAATGTCTTGTAAGATGAAGAAGGAGGCTTACATAAGGTTGAGGAAACAAGGTTCAGACAGAGCATTGGAGGGATACAGAATAGCCAGGAGGGAGCTGAAGAAAGGGATTTGGAGAGCTAAGAGAGGGCATGAAAAATCTTTGGCAGGTAGGATCAAGGATAACCCCAAGGCCTTTCATGCGTATGTGAGAAACATGAGAATGACGAGAATGAGGGTAGGTCTGATCAAGGACAGTAGTGGGAAACCGTGTGTATTGAGTCGGAAGAGATAGGAGAGGTCTTGAATGAGTACTTTTCTTCAGTATTTACAAATGAGAGGGACCGTATTGTTGAAGAGGAGAGTATGAAACGAAGCTAGAGGAGATACTTGTTAGGAAGGAAGATGTGTTGGGCATCTTGAAAAACTTGAGGATAGACAAGTTCCCCGGGCCTGACGGGATATATCCTAGGATTACATGGGAAGCAAGAGAGGAAATTGCAGAGCCGTTGGCAATGATCTTTTCGTCTTCACTGTCAACGGGGGTAGTACCAGGGGACTGGAGAGTGGTGAATGTTGTGACCCTGTTCAAAAAAGGTAATAGGGATAACCCCGGGAATTACAGGTCAATTAGTCTTACTTTGGTGATAGGCAAAGTAATGGAAAGGGTACTGATAGATAGAATTTATGAGTATCTGGAAAGACACTGCTTGATTAGGGACAGCCAGCACGGATTTGTGAGGGGTAGGTCTTGCCTTAAAAGTCTTATTGAACTCTTTGAGGAGGTGACCAAGCATGTGGATGAGGGTAGAGCAGTGGATGTAGTGTACGTGGATTTTAGTAAGGCATTTGATAAGGTTCCCCATGGTAGGCTTATGCGGAAAGTCAGGAGGCATGGGATAGTGGGAAATTTGGCCAGTTGGATAGAGAACTGGCTAACCGAAGTCAGAGAGTGGTGGTAGATATTAAGTATTCAGCCTGGAGCCCAGTTACAAGTGGAGTTCCGCAGGGATCAATTCTGGGTCCTTTGCTGTTTGTAACGTTTATTAATGACTTGAAAGAGGGAGTCGAAGGGTGGGTCAGTAAATTTGCAGACGATACGAAGATTGGTGGAGTTGTGGATAGTGAGGAGGGCTGTTGTCAGCTGTAAAGGGACTTAGATATGATGCAGAGCTGGGCTGAGGAGTGGCAGATGGAGTTCAACCCTGTCAAGTGTGAGGTTGTCCATTTTGGAAGGACAAATAAGAATGCGGAATACAGGGTTAACGGTAGGGTTCTTAGTAAGGTGGAGGAGCAGAGGGATCTTGGGGTCTATGTTCATAGCTCTTTGAAAGTTGCCACTCAGGTGGATAGAGCTTGTAAGAAGGCCTATGGTGTATTAGCATTCATTAGCAGAAGGATTGAATTCAAGAGTCATGAGGTGATGTTGCAGCTGTACAGGACCATGGTAAGGCCACATTTGGAGTACTGCATGCAGTTCTGGTCACCTCATTTTAGGAAAGAAGTGGAAGTTTTGGAGAGGGTGCAGAGAAGATTTACCAGTTTGTTGCCTGGAATGGAGAATAGGTCGTACGAGGATAGGTTGAGAGTGCTAGGCCTTTTCTCATTGGAACGGCAAAGGATGAGGGGTGACTTGATAGAGGTTCATAAGATGATCAGGGGAATAGATAGAGTAGACAGTCAGAGACTTTTTCCCTAGGTACAACAGAGTGTTACAAGGGGACATAAATTTAAGGTGAAGGGTGGAAGGTATAGGGGGGATGTCAGGGGTAGGTTCTTTACCCAGAGAGTGGTGGGGGCATGGAATGCGCTGCCTGTGGGAGTGGCAGAGTCAGAATCATTGGTGACCTTTAAGCGGCAATTGGATAGGTACATGGATAGGTGCTTAAGCTAGGACAAATGTTCGGCACAACATCGTGGGCCGAAGGGCCTGTTCTGTGCTGTATTGTTCTACGTTCTATGTTCTATGTTCAAAGAGTGGGGATAAATGAGTGCTATTCTGGTTTGCAATCAGCGACTAGTGGTGTGCCTGAGGGATCAGTGTTGGGACAGCAATTATTCACAATTTACATAGATGATTTAGAGTTGGGGACTATGTGCAGTGTGTTAAAGTTTGCAGATGACATTAAGATGAGTAGTAGAGCAAAGTATGCAGAGGACTGTGGAACTTTGCAAAGGGACATAGATAGTTTAAATCAGTGGACAAAGGTCTGGCAGATGGAGTACCATGTTAATAAATATGAAGTCATCCATTTTGGTAGGAATAACAGTAAAAAGATTATTATTTGAATAGTAAGACATTACAGCATGCTGCTGTGCAGTGGGACCTAGGTGTCCTTGTGCATGAATCACAGAAGATTGGGTTGCAGGTGCAACAGATAATTAAGAAGGCAAATGAAATTTTGTTGTTCATTGCTAAAGGGACTGAGTTTAAAAGCCGAGAGAATATGTTGCAGTTGTATATCATGCCGGTGAGGCCACACCTGCAGTACTGTGTGCAGTTTTGGTCTCCTTACTTGAGAAAGGATGTACTGGCACTAGAAGGGATGCAGAGGAGGTTCACTCGGTTGATTCTGGAACTGAGGAGGTTGGCTTATGCGGAGAAACTGAACAGACTGGGATAATATTCATTGGAATTTAGAAGAATGATGGGGGATCTTATAGAGACGTATAAAATTATGAAGGGAATAGATAAGATAAAAGGGGAGAAGATGTTCCCATTGGTGGGTGAAACTATGAGAAGAGGGCATAGCTTCAAAATTTGGGGGACCAAATTTAGGACTGAACTGATAAGGGACTTCTTCACCCAGAGAATTGTGAATCGATGGAATTCTCTGCCCAGTGAAGTGGTTGAGGCTTCCTCAGTAAATGTTCTTAAAGTAAGATAGATAACTTTTTGAACAGTAAAGAAATTATGGGTTATGGTGAGACGGTGGGTAAGTGGAGCTACAGCCCTAAAAAGATCAGTCATGGTCTTAATGAATGGCAGAGCAGGCTTAAAGGGCCAGATGGCCTACTCCTGCTCCTAGTTCTTATGTTCTATTTAGGTTGGAAACAGTATAGTCACGTCTGGAAAGGTGTTGAATTTGTTGTGATAGTAGTAAAAACAGTCTATCAAATTTTGACTTCAAACATCTGATTTGAATATTTGGGACTTTTCGTGGACTAAAATGTTAAGTGATCACCTCACGACAGAATGAATTGAAATGAACATGTCATCAAAATGACTTAAAACAGTCAATCAGAATCAATATCTCCTGTTTAATTTACACCTTTCTTGAACTTTTCTGTTCTGAGATGAAAGGCTGACTTGCAGATTATTCACCTTGAAGAAACAATGAATCTAAGTATGAGAATATGTTAATGAACTGTACATGAGCCAATTGGCTTTTGGGCAAAGTAGAGAGAAGATTGATGGATTCGTAACAGTTGAACTGGAAGGTTTGCTATCTCTTTGTGTTTTCTTTCAGATGCTTAGATGACAATACCTGGTTAAAAAAAAAATTGGACAAACATTTATTCACTGATAATTCAAATTTTGCTACTGTTGAATATACAAGTCATCAGTTAGGTAACTGGTCCTAGCTGAAAGCCAATATATCAAAAACTCTAAGGACCTCGTTAACTGCATGATCTTATTTTTAATAAAGAGACAGTTTTCCCCTTTTAAAATTTTATACCTGTATTTGTGTGGATGCTTCATGTCATGTTTTGTTATTTTTGTCAGGGTTAATAAGCAATAACGTTTGTTTCTCTTTCACTCAAGAAAACCTTGTTAATTGGTTCCTCTATGTTTGAACTAATGAACTATATTTTAATTGAAATATTATATAGCTTCATACTAAAATGAATTAAAAATCTTTGTTGTGGCCAACGGAGAGGTTTTAAAACAGAGGAGCCATTTCATTTCGCCTTACTTGGCCATAACAAGATACAGATAAATCAACCAGATTTGCTACACCATCTGTGACCCTGATGGAATGTAAACATGTGTGGGATGTTCAGTGAAGACCAGATAAACTCAGCCATTCCCCATTTTCTCCGTCATATTCATATGTAATCAGAAGATGCAATCTGAAAGCCTTGCCAAAATGCCCTCCCTGTCTAATCTGGGATATGATGATCAGTAACTTTGACAAAGTATTAAGAACTGACAGTACAAAAAGAGCTGTATCCAACAAGCACTTATGCCCCAAGGAAATGAGTGAAGGAATTCAATGGAGGAGCTAATAAAAACTTGCTGAGCATTGTTTCCAGGGGAATGTAGCACTTATTGGAGAGGCTCCAGTCTGAATCTGGTTCATATTTCGTTGGCATGACACGTGTTTACTTCAAGAAAACCAGGGCCAATTAACCATGATTGGGATCTGTTCTTGTACTGCTCCATGCAATAGGAAAGGGATAAAAGACTAAATGCTCATCCATCACGTTAATGCAAAGTGTCACGTGTGGAATGTTTAGCATTCCAGCCTACTCACTGAGGAGCTATTGGGATTAAACATACAAAACAACACTTATATAACTCTTCTATTGGCTTTATCAGCAATAGCCTACCAGGTATAATGAATACAACCAAGTATAGTTAAATTGATTAACCTCTGTCATTCACTGGTCAGCTGCATTCATAAAGGTGGCTTCCTGGAGAATGAGGCTGGGGAAATGATAATCAGGAACCAGGAAATGGCAAAGAAGCTGAATAAATACTTTGCATCAGTTTTCACAGTAAAAGACACTAATAGCAGTCCAAATTACTAAGTATTCAACAGCAAAAGGAAGAAAGAAAATAAATAAAATAACTCACTCGAGAAAAGTGGTAGGGAACCTAAAAAAGCTAAGATCTGCAAATCCCCTGGACCTGATTGGATGCATCCAAAGATATAAAAGGAGTAGCGATCGAGAAAGTGGATACAGTGGCAGCAATCTTCCAAGAATCCTTAGATTGTAGAGAAGTTTGAGAGAATTGAAAAACTGCCAATGTAACAACTTAATTTAAAAAAAGTAAATGCAACAATAGATGCAACAGTAGATGAATTAGCTTAATGTCTGTTATTAGGAAAATGTTACAGTCTATTATAATGGATGTAATACCAGAGCAGTTAGAAATACATAATATGAACAAATGGCTTTATGAAGGGAAAATCCTGCCTGATAAATTTACTAAAATTCTTTGGGGAGGTAACAAACAAGACAGATAAAGGGGATGCAGTAAATGTAATATATTTGGATTTTCAGTAGGCACTTGGTAACGTGCCACACATTAGGTTACTTAGTACAAGCCATGGTGTTGGAGGTAGTACATGAGCATGGGTAGAGGATTGGCTACTTAATAGAGGATAGAGAATTGGAATAATGGGGCATTTTCAGGATGACAACCTGTAACTAGTGGTGTGCCAAAGATATCAGAGCTAGGGCCACAAGTGTTTATAATATATATTAATGACATGGTTAAGGAAAGTCAATATACTAAAGCTAAGTTTGTGGATCATGTAAAAGTAAGCATTGAGCATGACACAAAGGGTCTTCAGAAGGATACAGACAAATTAAGTGCATGAGCAAAGACCTGGCAGATAGAGTACAATGTGGGAAAATGTGAGGTTATGTACTTTGGCAGGAAGATCAGAGGAGCTAAATATTTGTAAATGGAGGAAAGCTGCGGAAAGCTACAGAATTGGGGGAACTTAGAAGTCCTTGTGCATGAATCATAGAAAGCTAGCTTCCAAGTTCAGTAGTAATAGTGAAGACAAATGGAATGTTGACCTTTATTTCAAAGGGAATGGAATATAAAAGTCGGGAGGTTTTACTAAAACTATACAAAAGCATTGGTCAGACCAGAGCTGGATTACTGTGAACACTTTTGGGCATCTTAATCAATGAAGAATATACTGGCATTGGATGCAGTCCAGAGGAAGTTCATTAGGCTGATCCCTGGTATGGAGGGAGTATCTTGTGAGGAAAGGCTGACTAGGTTGGGCCTGTATTCATTGGATTTTCAAAGAATGAGAGACTATCTTATTGAAACATACACATTTGTTAAGGGACTTAACAAGGAAGATGTGAAGAACTTGTTTTCCTTGATGAGAGATTCTCGAACCAGAGGACATGATCTCAAGATAAAGGGTTGCACTTTTAATACAGAGATAAGAAGAAATTTCTGCTCTCAGACAGTAGTGAATCTGTGCAATTTTTAACTGCAGAAGGCTCTTTAGGTTGGGTTATTAGGTCATAGTGTCATAGAGATGTACAGCATCGAAACATACCCTTCGGTCCAACCCATCCATGCCGACCAGCTATCCCAACCCAATCTAATGCCACCTGCCAGCACCCGGCCCATATCCCTCCAAACCCTTCCTAATCATATACCCATCCAAATGCCTCTTAAATGTTGCAATTGTACCAGCCTTCACCACTTCCTCTAGCTGCTCATTCCATACACGTACCACCCTCTGTGTGAAAAAGTTGCCCCTTAGGTCTCTTTTATATCTTTCCCCTCTCACCCTAAACCTATGCCCTCTAGTTCTGGACTCCCCGACCCCAGGGAAATGATTTTGTCTATTTATCCTATCCATGCCCCTCACTGATTAAACATCTGTCTATCTCAGCCTTGAATCTAGATCAGTGCTGGGTCCACTACTTTTTGTCATTTACATCAATGATTTGGATGTGAGCATATGAGGTACTGTTAGTAAGTTTGCAGATGACACCATAATTGGAGGTGTAGTGGACAGCGAAACCTGTAAACCTCTATAATGTCACCCCATAACCTCTGACGCTCCAGGAAAAACAGGCCCAGCCTGTTCAGCGTCTCCCTATAGCTCAAATTCTTCAACCCTGGCAACATCCTTGTAAATCTTTTCTGAACCCTTTCAAGTTTCACAACATCTTTCCGATAGGAAGGAGACAGGAATTGCACACTATATTCCAACAGCGACCTAATCAATGTCCTGTACAGCTGCAACATGACCTCCCAACTCCTGTACTCAATACTCTGACCAATAAAAGAAAGCATACCAAACGCCTTCTTCACTATCCTATCTACCTGCGACTCCACTTTCAAGGAGCTATGAACCTGTACTCCAAGGTCTCTTTGTTCAGCAACACTCCCTAGGACCTTACCATTAAGTGTATAAGTCCTGCTAAGATTTGCTTTCCCAAAATGCAGCATCTTGCATTTATCTGAATTAAACTCCATCTGCCACTTCTCAGCCCATTGGCCCATCTGGTGAAGATCCTGTTGTAATCTGAGGTAACCTTCTTCGCTACACCTCCAATTTTGGTGTCATCTGCAAACTTAATAACTGTACCTCATATGCTCACATCCAAATCTTTTATGTAAATGACAAAAACTAGTGGAACCACCACCAATCTAGATTCAAGGCTGATATAGACAGATGTTTAATTAGTGAGGGAATCAAGGGTTATGGGGAAAAGATAGGAAAATGGAGTTGAGAATTGAAATAACTCTTCAGAGTCTGGTAACTATCACCAATCACTCTTTGTTTACAAATGCATAGCCCTGGACCAGATAAACAGCCTCCAGTCAAGGAACTCATATTCTATCCAGTCCAGCTGGCTTACCTCGTTACAATCACAACATGGATCATCAAATTAGCCACAACCTCACTGAATAGTGGAGCAGAGCTTATTAACTGAATGACTTACTTCTGCCACTGTGCCTTATAGCCTTATTTAACTGGATAAATGTGTACAATATCATATTTGTGATAGTGCAATGTTTGTCTGCCTTTTCTCCCATCTTCATTTCCAAGGACTGGGCATTAAACTTCCATTAGGTTGGTCCAATCTGCTAGCTGAAAATATTGCAGTGGTTTGTCATTGCCCTATGTATGATGGCTGGTCAGGAAACCCTTCTACTCTTAGTTCCTGTCATCAGGCAAATTGGAAGGATTTACAAACTGATAGTCAATCTGATGATAGTCAATGATAGGTCTACACCCACTACAGCCAGTAAGACCATGTGTGGCAACTGAAGCTTCACATGCAGAGGTAGTGAAGGTACCACTGCACCACAATACCTCCTAACACAGCACGATAGTTCTGCAAAATAACAGTTAAAGGAATTTCTTAAAACTGTTCAGTTAAAATAGCCGAGCAAGCTTTCTAGTTTTATTTGTTTTCAGAATGTGAGAATCACTGAAAAGGCTGTCATTTGTTATTCATCCCTCGTTGACCTATGAAGGTGATAGCTATCCTTCTTCTTCAAAAACAGCTCAAACACACTGTATAGGGCATGAAGAACTGACCACATGGGGAACTTGTTCACCCAGGGGTGGGACTGACATTTGTGTTGTGACATGGCCTGCTGGTTCTATGGCACATGTGGATTAGTGGTGCTGGAAGAGCACAGCAGTTCAGGCAGCATCCAAGGAGCTTCGAATTCGACGTTTCGGGCAAAAGCTTCATCAGGAATAAAGGTGGCACATGTGATCAAGGCACTTATCTGAGTGGAAGTTTTTTGTTTCTAGAAAGGACAGCATTTGGGTCTTAGCTTGATTGCTTTTATGTTGCAATCCACCCCTTTTATATCACTGTCAGTCTCAGGAAATACTTACCGAAACAGCTTCACTCCTTTATTCACAGTTATGTCTTTTCCTACCTAAAACTCTTGACACCCGTTATGATATCTTGCAACCTCATGTTTATCTCTGCTTCTGGAGACAAAGCACTGAGAATCCAGCTGTAAATAGCTCGAGGTGATGAGAGCATAATTTTCTTGCATGCTGAGCTCTCAGCCAACCTCTACAACAACACCAAGACCATCCGATCATAAGAATAGGAGCAGAAATTAGGCCAACAGCCCATTGAGTTTGCTCTGCCATTTAATCATGGCTGATACGTTTCTTAACCCATTCTCCCGTTTTCTCCCCATAACCCTTGATCCCCTTGATAATCAAGAATCTATCTATCTCAGTCTTAAATGCACTCAATGACTTAGCTTCCACAGCCTTCTGTGGTAGTGAATTCCATAGATTCACCACTCTCTGGCTGAAGAAGTTTCTCCTTATCTCTGTTCTAAAAGGTTTTCCTTTTCCTCTAGGGCTGTGCCTTCGGGTCCTAGTCTCTCCTACCAATGGAAACATCTTCCCAACATCCACTGTGTCCAGGCCTTTCAGTCTTCTGTAAGTTTCAATTAGATCCCCTCCTCGTCCTTCTATACTCCATCGAGTATAGACCCAGTGTCCTCACATTTCCTCATATGTTAAGCTGTTCATTCCTGGGACCATTCTCGTGAATCTCCTTTGAACACATTCCAGGGCCATGCATCCTTCCTGAGATATTGCGTCCAAAACTGCACACAATACTCCAAATGTGGTCTGACCAGAGCACTTTAGAGCCTCAGAAGTACATCCCTGTTTTTATATTCAAGTCCTCTGTAAGTAAATGCCATCACTGCATTTGCCTTTCTAACTACTGACTCACCTGTAGGTTTACCTTGAGAGAATCCTGGACTAGAACTCCCAAGTCTCTTTGCACTTCAAACTTCTGAATTTTCTCCCCACTTTGAAAATAGTCCATGACTCTATTCTTCCTACCAAAGTGCATGACCTTATACTTTCCCATGTTGTACTTCATCTGCCACATCTTTGCCCACTCTCCTAACCTGTCCAAACCCTTCTGCAGCATCTAATAGCACCTTTAATGTAGTAAAACCTCCCAAGTTACTTCACGGGAGTGTGGTCAGGCAAAATTGAACAAAACCAGTTGGGTATAGATGTTAGGACAGGTGACTGAAAAGTTACTGAAACAGGAAGATTTAAATGAATATCTTTAAAAAAGGAAAGCAAGGGAAATATTTAAGCAGGGAATTCTACAATTTTATATTGAACAGTGAAAGGTACACATAGACATAGAAAGTAGGAGGAGAAGTAGGCCATTTGAGCCTAATCAGCCATTCAATAAATCGTGGTAGACCATCCAACTCAGTACCCTGTTCCTTCTTTCTCTTCATACTCTTTGAACCTTCGAGCCCTAAAAACTATATCTAACTCCTTGAATATATTCAATCTTCAGATAAGTGAGTTGTTTTCCTTGATGAGAGATTCTCGAACCAGAGGACATGATCTCAAGATAAAGGGTTGCACTTTTAATACAGAGATAAGAAGAAATTTCTGCTCTCAGACGGTAGTGAATCTGTGCAATTTTTAACTGCAGAAGGCTCTTTAGGTTGGGTTATTAGGTCATGGTATCATAGAGATGTACAGCATCGAAACATACCCTTCGGTCCAACCCATCCATGCCGACCAGCTATCCCAACCCAATCTAATGCCACCTGCCAGCACCTGGCCCATATCCCTCCAAACCCTTCCTATTCATAAACCCACCCAGCATCGAAATATACCCTTCGGTCCTTATCCACAGAAATAGATTGAAGTCCTTCATTGCCAGCGGGATGGAGGATAAAAATAGGGAGGTTATAGTGCAGCTGTACAGGGTTCTGGTGAGGCCACACCTGGGATACTGTGTCTCCTTACTTGAGAAAGGATGTACTGGCACTGAAGGAGGTGCAAAGGAGTTTCACTAGGTTGATTAAGGAATTGAGAGGGTTGACTTATGAGGAGAGATTGAGTAGGCTGGGACTATACTCATTATAACTTAGAAGAATGAGGAGGAATCTTATAGAAACATATAAAATTATAAATGGAATAGAAGCAGGGAGGTTGCTTCCACTCGGCAAAAGTGAGGACTGCAGATGCTGGAAACCAAAGTTTAGATCAGCGTGGTACTGGAAAAGCACAGCAGGTCAGGCAGCATTCGAGGAGCATGAAAATTGATGTTTTGGGCAAAAGCCCATTCCTGATTAAGGGCTTTTGCCTGAAACACCGATTTTCCTGCTCCTCGGATGTTGCCTGACCTACTGTGTTTTTCCAGCACCACTCTGATCTAAACCCAGGTTGCTTCCACTGGCACGTGGAACTAGAAGTAGCCTCAGAATAAGGGGGAGCAGATTTATGACTGAGTTAAGGAGGAACATCTTTACCCAAAGGGTTGTGAATCTGTGGAATTCTCTGCCCAGTGAAGCAGTTGAGGCTACCTTGTTGATTGTTTTTACATTGTTGGTCAGTTCACCGAGCTGGTTGATTTTCTTGCAAATGTTTCTCTCTCTCCTGGGTGACATTTGTAGTGTTGTGTAGCCTCCAGATGAAGCATTGTTGTTGTGATCTCCCCCAAATTTATAAGGTTCTGTTTGTTGTGGCGGGTGGTTCTACTTCTGGTTTTGCACTATTGTGGTCTGTAGATGGGGCCCGTTTCAACGTGTTTGTTTATGGAACGAGTGGATGAATACCAGATCTCCAGGAATTCCCAAGCTTGTCTTTGTTTAGCCTGTCCCAGTATCATAACATTGTCCCATCAGAATACATGAGCATCAGCTTGCAACAAAATGACACAACCACTCCTCCCTCATACCAATACACACTGACAGTGAAGGACAGCAATTCAACTGGGACAACATTATGATACTACACAGCACTGAAGATGTCACCTTAGTGGGAGATGAAATGTTTGCAAGAAAATCAACCAGCTTGGTGAGCCAATCAACAGCCTCAACCACAACCCGAGCTACCGATCTTCACTCAAATCTGCAAGATCTTTTTAAGGCAAAGAAAGATAGATTTTTGAACAGTAAAGGAATTAAGAGTTATGGTGAGAAGGCCGATAAGTGGAGCTGAGTTCATGAAAAGATCAGCCATGATCTTATTGAATGCAGAGTGAACTCGATGATCTACTTCTGCACCTATTTTTAATGTTTTTATGTTCTTATGTTGATAGTGCAGCTGTGCCCTTGTCCATCCAAATGGTGGAGGTTGAATATTTGGCCTTGTTTCTGGAGGTCAATGTTAAAGGTACTATGGAACTATTGAAAGAGAGTTTGGTCATTCTCACACCATCCTGGCCAACATTTTCCTTCAACCAAAATGACTAAACATTCATCTCATTTTCATATGTGGGAGGTTAATGGTGCAAAATGGCTACCACATTTGCTTGCATATCAACTGCATTTGTAATTATATGAAGCAAATTGAGGCATTTCCATGGTATGGTCTGATGTTACTTAAATGTAAGTACCAATTTTAAAAATGATTGTTGACTGGTTTAGAAAGCTGAAAGATAAACAAAAGAATCTAGGAAAGAGATTTATAAAAAAAGCAAGATGCAGCATTAAACTGTTTGTTTCAATAGAAATCTATGCAGCAGCCAGGAACATTTTAACACCAAACAAATAAATGTGATGCAAATTTTAGCAGTAAGTATCCAGAACAGTCCATGCCTATTATCTGGGTATAGGTGAGGTCTGACTCACAGACTTATAACATATGGGTACCATTAAACTTAACAATTTATTGTGGGGTATTCTGATTCCACAGTTATTTGCACTCAAGTTAAACTATGAAGAAATGAACAGTGTGGGTCTCTTCACTCTCTGTTTCTGAAAAAACAAAGTCAAATGTGAAGCAGATGCACTAAATCTAATGGAGGGCATGAGGAAATCATGAGTAAATGCACGTCGATCACACTAATGTAAAATGTCATGAGAAATGCTTAACATTCCAGTCTTTCTCTACACAGAAGAGGATAAGGCAAGAGCTTAGAACATTTATTTTGTCTTTCACCACCTTTACATAGGCTTTCATAAAAGAGCATAAGAATCTTTCTTGATAAAAAAGGGAAACTATCAAAGAATAAGCAACTTTTGAATTTATGATTTAGGATGAGGATTGGTGGTTGCATAGGCTACATTAGTATCAGCTTTATTACATCATCTTAAGAGCACATCATTCTGACTCCAGAATCTACCTGTTTTTCGTTTCCATTGAGTCATTTGATTATTTAAAGAACAGATGATTCGGTAGACCAAGTTAAAGGCTAACCATTGAAGGTGAAAATTAAGTCCATGATCTTGATATAAATGACTAAAATGTGCTAAAACAAGGAACATAGACTATAAAATCTAAAGAAAACCAGAACCTTTACTATTCTCAATATATTTTCCACATTGTCTGCTAGATGCCAGTGTTGTAGCTGTAATTAGAATTGTTTGGCCACAGTGCAGCTAGTTACGGAACACAAGCTATTGGCAGACGTTGTCAGGACATTGGAAGTGACACACAACACATTGTAGTGTCTCCGCAATATAAATATGGCCTTCATCTCCACAAGGACTTTGTGTGGTCTTCTCCTGATACAGTCATAGACAGATATATAGACTGAGTGAGGAAGAGGCCTTTCTCACTTTTTGCGCACCCAGTCTAACAGTTATGGACCCAATTAGCTTGTTCAGTAGTGGTGTTGCCGAGCTATTTTTCGTGGTGGATAAAGACATCATGAAACAAGTGTGTTTTACAACAAGTGACAGTGCTAACATTATACCATTAGAAAACATTTATTTTCAGATTTTATGATTTCACACACCATTATTTGTCCTGGTAGGATCCATAGAATCACAGAATTGTTTTGGTCGAGAAGAAGGTCATTCAGCCCATCACATCTGCACTGGCTGTCTGAACACTTTGGCTTATTGGCAACTCCTGCCGTTTCTCCATAATGTTTCTATTTAAATTATCTTCTAATGCCAGCTTGAATGTCTTATTTGAATCTCCACCACACTTCCAGACAGTATATTCCAGACCAAAATCAGATATCGGGAACAAGTTTTTCTCACAACACATTTACATTTTTTTTTGCAAAGCACTTTAAATCTGTTCCCTCTGATTTTCAACCTACTTATGGGTGGGAACAGTTTATCCCTATGCACTATGTCCAAATCCTTCATTATTTTGAAAACTTCTAGTAGAGCTCCTCTTACTCTTCTCCACTCCAAAGAAAACAGTCCCAACTTCTCCAATCGTTCCTTAAACTAAACTTTCTCATCCCTAGAACCATTCCTACAACCTTTTCTGCACCCTGTATAGTACGTTTGCATGCTTCTTAAAACGTGATATCCTGAACTGTATACAATACTCCAAGTGTAATCTAATTATGTCTCCTATAAAGATTCAGCATAACATTTCTCCTCTTGGGCTCTATCCCCCTATTAATGAAGGATATTGTGTGCTTCACTTACAGTTCTCTCTTCATATCCAGTCACCATTAATGATTTATGTACGTAAGTACATGTACCTCCTCTTAGGACTTTCTTTTCCAACATACCCTTTAGAATTAAACCCTTTATTTTATATTGTCTCACACAAAGGAACTTGGGAGTATGAAACATAGAAGGCTAGCACACAGGTGCAGTGGGTAATCAGGAAGGTTAATGGAATGTTGGCCCATATTTCAAGGAATTTGGGATATAAGGTTGGGGAAGTTTACTGTAACTGGATGAGGTACTGTTGAGACTACTTCTGGAGTAGTGTGAGTGGTTTTGGTCTCCTTAATTAAGGAAGGGTATTATTTAATTGAGGCATTGGAGAAAATGTTCATGAGGATGATCCCCAGTATACAGGGATTGTTAGATTGGGACTCTTCTCACTGAAGTTTCAGAGAATGCAACAGGATTTAATTGAATCATATAAGATTCTTAAAGATCTTGACAGGATAAATGCTAAATGATGTTACCCCCATGATTAAGTTCAAGATCAGAGAGATCAGAATAAAGGGAGTCTTTGAAACTTTTGTCCATAGAAAGCAGAGCCCTTGCATATATTTAGGGCTGAGTTGGGTAAGTTCTTGAACTGTAGGGGAATCAAAAGTTATGCGAAAGGGCAGAAAAGGGAACGTGAGGAAAGTTGGATCAGCCATGATCCTATTGAATAGTGAAGCAGGATTCAGGGACCAAGTGGTTTAGTCCTGTTTCTATTTCCTATGGGCTTACCGTCTATCTATGTTCTTTGTAACAAAATGTATCACCTCACACTTGCATGCATTGAACTGAATTTGCAATAAATTTATTCACATCACTAACTTGCCAATGTCCCTTTGAACTGTTACACTATCTTCCTCACAGTTTACAATTTTCCCAAGTTTTATATTATCTGCAAACTTTGAAATTGTCTCTTGGACAAATGGTCTGGATCATTTATGTATTTATATTGGAAAAGGCAAGAGCCACAATACAGACCCCTACATTACTCCATTACAAACTTTCTTCCACCCCAAACAATACCAATTAAGTATTACTCTGTTTCCTAACCCTCATGCAATTTTGTATCCACATTGCCTGGGTCCCTTTATTTCATGAACAATAAATTGCTTCACAAACCTATTGTGTGGTATTATATCATACATAAATTGTGGAAATCCATGTACATCACATCAACAGCATTTCTTTCATCAACCCTCACTGTTGTCTTTACAAACAATACAAATTCTTGTTCACAAAATATTAACCTAAGGCTTTAGATTAGTGGTCCAGTGACATTACCACTGGGTTACTGCCTGTCCTGTGGATGTTGTGTCTGAGCCCTAAACATTAACCTCATCTATGAAGGATTAAGAGAGTTCAAAAACTCCCCCCTCTACAGCCTCAAAACTTACTTAGAGGAACAAAGAGTTACAATGTCAGACATGTGACTATCATAACCAATGACAAGTTTCAATCAATAAACCTGAAAACTAATAATTTATAATGGATTTAATAGTATTTGTGAGTAGGAGACAAAAAGGAGGGAGGAAAAGGGGAGAGAAATAAACCCCAGAGAAAAAGACAATAGGGAAGACAGGGCAGATAATTCCCCAACTTTGAAAAGGAAAAACCTGGAAATTAAATCAGCAGGGACATATCCCGTGCTCTTCTGTTGTGATAAACTGGACATATAATAAAAAAAAGTTGGTTCACCAAAAAGCCAACATTAGTAATTGTACAGGATCAGGACTGTGTCTTTAGCCTTGAAAGTTCTGATCCTTGGCTCAAATAACACTGGAGTGGGACAAGATATCTATGAAGGTTACTAACACAGAGGGACAATGATCCTTTTTGTAACATAGAAGAGAAAGAACCATTTTTAGAGAGAGTGTTTTGAAACTCTGCTTGTAGCAAAGATTGCTGAATTACTGCCCAAATGCAAGACAACTTCCACAGTGCTGGTAAATTGGCTTAACCAGTACATATCTAAAAGCTCCCTGTGTGAAAATTCATTAATACAATAACTGGGTCACAAGAGTAGATACTGTCAGGGTTATGTTCAGGTTACCTGTGGAGGAGTGGACCTATAGGTGGGAAGTGGAGTAGCAGGTAATGCATTAATCAAAAATGACAGTTCTTGGGAATAGAGACAGGGGAAGCCATAAAAACTCTGTTCAGTTGCAGGGAGCTGAAGAAGTCCCCAACATATCCCGCAGGCAATACTAAGAATTATGAAGGAAATAGAACGGGCGCTAAAGAACTTTCTTGGGACCAGCAGAGGGTCTTACATGGTAGGAAGGATCAAAATGAAACCCATAGGAGTTTAAACAAAATAGGGCCAGATGAGTAAAATAAAACCATGCAGAGTTGATGGAATTTAAAAACAAATAAGTTGCTGAATGAGAGTTGGGCCAGCAGTCATATGCTTTCATGAATTAAATAGGGACAGAGAAATGTTCTATCCAGCAGGAAGAGAGGAGATACCTTACCCACTTGAGACACAGGGAAGTGCAGCAGAGGCTGGCCAGCTACCTGTAGGCAATGTGGTCTCATAGGACATGGGGAAGACTGAGGGCAATCTAATCCCCAAAATAACAAAAGAGGAAGTCAATATTCCTCATATGGTGAGAGAATGTTGAAGAATCCAAGGTAATTGCGGATCCCCTTTATCTTGTGGGGTCAACATTTATTTAACATCCTCAAATTTACTCTGATTCTGACAGACTCTATGGGCACATAAATAGACCTGAGAAAGTTTATCTAGCTAACATTGATCTGACACTTGGTGCTGTTAAATACCAATTCATGTCATTGTGCTGCTACCATCAGCAGATGCATGGTGTGGTCATGCTCTGCCTTCACTTACTCATGACCTATACTGTTATCAACAAGACAAATACAACCTGGTAAATCTCAATAATCCTGTCTATGTGGTGCTGGAATAGTTCTTGGCTAACTGATAATCCAAATTATAACTGGTAGTTCAAATGATAATCATCAGAAACAGAACAGTCCAAATAGTTTCCAAAATGATCTGCAATGACGAGTTTTGGGTAGTCAGAAGATAGATTTTATTAAAATAAGGCTGGATCTGATCAAAGTGGACTGGGAACTGCTACATGAGAATAAATCTACAGCAGAACAGTAGGAGCTATGCAAAAAAGTACTGGGGAGATTACAGGCCCACAGACCCAACATCCACCTTGTCCACGTTCACCTTGTCAAAACCACTCAGGATCTTATTTACTTCAATCAAGTCACCCATCTCTGATCTTAACTCCATTGAAAACAATCCCAGCCTGCCCGACCTCCCCACATAAGCCGTTCCACTTATTTGAGTATCAGTCCAGTAAACCTCTTATGAACCACTCACCTCCTATGTATTCCATCCTTCCTTAAAAAAGGAGACCAAGACTGCACACAATACTCATGGTGTGATCTCATCAACACCCTGTATAAATAAGTCATAGCATCCTTAATTTTATGTTCAATTCCTCTTATAATAAAGATAATATCCCATTAGCCTTCTTTATTCAATCATGGGATGAAGGGGTCTCTGGCTGGGCCCGGATTTATTGCTCACCCGTGTTGCCCAGAGGGCAGATAAGAATCAACCACATTGCTGTGGGTCTGGAGTCAGATGTAGGTCAGACCAGGTAAGGATGGTAGTTTTCTTCCCTAAAGTACATTAGTGAACCAGCTGGGTTTACCCAACAATCAACAATGGATTCATGGAAATCATACATTCTTAATTCCTGATTTTTATTGAATTCAATTTCTACCATTTTTCCGTGGTGGGGTTCAAACCCAGATTCCCAGAACATTACCTGAGTTGCTCGATTAACAGCCCAGCAATAATGCCACTAGGCTATTGGCTCCCATTAATCTTCTTGAAGGGCTTATGCCAGAAACGTCAACTCTCCTGGTCCTCGGAAGCTGCCTGACCTACTGTGCTTTTCCAGTGCCACAGTTTTTGACTTCTTAATTATGTGTTGGACCTGCATTATAACTTACTGCAGCTGTGCACCTCTGAATTTTAGTCTTTCTCCGTTTGGTAATACCCTGTCATTTCATTCTTTCTGCCTCATGATGAGCAATTTTGTTGCCACATTAATATAGTTTTCAAGTATTTCCCTGTCTTTGTATTTGAACTTTGCTGTTTGCTGTCCTTTGGTCTTCATAATCTCTGTTGAATAGGGCAAATGGCCTAAGCCTGCACCTATCTCCTATGTTCCTATGTTCAGTTTCATCCCTCCTGGACCTTGTAATCTAGTTGACAATAATTGATCCACGTTACTCCAGTTGACAGTACAGAGCCAGCTGCTCCTGTGTCCAGTTTTAAATTGATAGGGTGTCCATACATCTTTAAATAAGCATTTCAGTAGGTTTTTTTTTCTAAAATTACTCCAAGGAAGCCAATTTCTTCACCTCCTGCTTTTTAAATTTTTTTGATATGGTACTCTTCTTTGAGGGATAAAATTTTTCTGGCGGGACCTATTGATTTAAAATAACTGACTTTCCCGCAGACATTGCAGTCTGCAACTCAGTCACAGATGTTCTTTGCATTTATGGATCTTCCTCCTTTCACAGTGGGGACATGATTAGTATTTGGCATAGTTTCTTCACATTTCCCTGGCTGCTGCCATGAACATACCCATTGTAATACAAAGGCTCCAAGGGATTCTTAAAAGATAATTTTCCCTCATCACTAATAAAGATAATTCTGTTTTGGCATTTCAGCATGTTTGGCCAATTGCACTGTTTTAAATTAATATTAGATCTTATCTAAACCTTAGGAATTCTGAGAATTTCACAGATTCAGAGAGATGTACAGCATAGTAATCAACCCTTGGGTCCATGCTGACCAGCTATCCCAAAATTAATCTAGTCAGATTTGCCAGCATGGGCCCATATCCCTCTAAACCATTCCTATTCAAATCTTCATCCAGATGCCTTTTAAATTGTACCAGCCTCCACCACTTCCTTTGGTAGCTCATTGATATACGCATCATCCTCTGTGTGAAAAGGTTGTCCCTTAGGTCCCTTTTAAATCTTTCACCTCTCACCTTAAACTATGCCCTTTAGCTTTGGACTCCCCTACCCTGGGAAAGGTGGAAAGGGAGCCCAGAAGAGAGACAGAGATGAAGAGTAGGCAGACAAAGCAATTATTGATAGTAGAGAAGAGAAGCTGGATAGGTGATAATAGGGTCTATGTGTGGGTGAAAATGTCTGAAAGCATAATGGGACCTGGGATGTGGAGATGGATAATTAACGTGGAAAGTGGTGTTCAGGCTCTAATATTACTAAACTCTATATTGAGTTTTAAAGATTGCAATGTCCCCAAACAGAAGATGAGGTGCTATTCTTTCAGTTTGCACTGAGCCTCATTGGACCACTGCAGCAGAACTGAGACAGAAACATTAGCCTGCGTAGTGTTCCTTTGAAGTGGCAGGCAACTGAAATCTCGTGTAAAATTCTGGCCATTATTCTGACTTTGATCAAGTTGTCTTTTAGCATTTGATAATTATAATAAACTATCAAATGCTGGTGATTATTAATGTGACAGTCGAAGCCTTCCCTGCTTTTGCCATTTGTTCATTCAATTATGAGGTTACTCCAAACATTAAAGTTAAAAAAAAAAGTGAAAACATCCTTGTGGGTTACTAACACAAAAGTACAGAGTAATGGAAAAACTCAGCAGGTCCTGCAGCATCTGTGGAGAGAATCAGAGTTAATGTTTCGGGTAAAGTGACCCTTCCTCACTCAACCCAAAATGTTAATTCTGATTTCTCTTCACAGATGCTGTCAGACCTGCTGAGCCTTTACAGTGATCTCTATTTTTGTTTCAGATCTACAGCATCCGCAATTCTTTGACTTTTGTAGGTCATTGCTTGTTTATCCTTTGCCTTGCTAGCACATCATCTGTCCACTGTGTTTAACTGTCGTTGATATTTATCAACCCATTTATTTACACAACAAAACACTCGACATGAGATCTAACTCGTGTTCCTTCACTAGAGTCATCTCTTCATTATGTCTCTCTTCGTGCTGTTATCATCTAGTAATGAAATCAACAATGACGTGGTCTTTTATGTGTATTCTCAGGAGTTAACTATTTACATTGAGTCTCAAACAAATAACTAAAGTAAATATGGGCATTCACAGCCATCCAAGGAATTCCTACCTCCTTTTGTTTGAAGATGATCATAGTTTGCATCCAGCCCCATCTTTCTGTTTCACAGAAAAGAGAAACACTAAAGTCAAATATATTTTTTAAAACTGTGAATGGATCCCATCTACCTTTCATTACATTGTGTTGGCTTCCCTCGTCCCAATTATGCTAAGTATGTCTCAATGCATCAAATGACAGCAGAGGGTGCGTAATCAGCACACCATTCTTTTTTTGGAAAAAGAAATGTGAATTTGTATAAGTCACATGTTGAGGAGGCTGTTTTGCTGTCTACGTTAAAAATTCAGTAAGGAGTTGCTTACAAACAGCTTTCAATCTTAAAATCATTAAGCCATCTGTAAAACATCTAAGTAAACAAAATAAACAGCAATACTTTGGAAATAGGAGAAGGAATTCCTCCCAACCTGTTACTAGTTTGATTTCACCTGAGACCCAACCTTCTGGAGATTTGACTAAAAGAAGCCTTGAAGCTTAATGACAAAAATATACTTTATAAAAGTTTGACTTCAACTAAAGCATTGACCTATCACAGAAACTATATGCCTTCCACAAAAGAGACTGAGACAATGACACATGTTAAATATATTGCTTACCTTTATCTGTATCTAATCTTTATGCGCATATTTGCTTGATGAATGAGTGGGACTTGCATTTTAAACATCTGGAACAAGTGTATGATAATAAATAACTTACATTTTTTAAATTCACAAAAACACTTGCTGCAAGAATTATTGAATCCTAACAATTACTCAGACAAAAATAAATAAATCTTAAATATGATCATACTGATTAAAGGCACTGAAAGTGAACACCCAAATTTTGCCTGTGCCAATTTTGCCTTAAAATATTTTGTATTTTAACAAATAAAATCTCTGCAGCAAGACTAAGTGGGGTGATTAGGTGACAAAAGGTCAAGTAATGAAACCTCCAAAAAGACATGAAATCTAAGTTGGCAACACTAATAATAACTCTAATTTCCAATCAATTGCATCTATGAATGTAATTAAGGAATGACACAAAAAATAAGTTATTGTTGAGTTTGTTTGGTATAGTTGGTGGGGTGTGAGCCTTCTCAGAGAGAAAGAAAAAGCAGGGCATTTAACAGAGAAGCTAGGCTTTTATGGTGTGGGTGGGCAGTAAGCCTGAGTAAGCAATATATAAGAATGGCTGCATTATATTTAACTTACAGGCCACTGGAAGGATTCCACTTGCAATAAGCAAAATATATTTTCTTTTTTTTTGAGAGTAAAAAGGCCTTCCTAGTCTATAGCCGCACAGATACAGGATTGGCTGAGCTGGCTATACTCTAGTTACGGGAAATATGGAAGGTCATTATTTATATGGAATCTGTTATTGAACAAAATGTAGCTGATGCAGAAATCCTTCAGGCGTTTGCAAGTGCAGTATTTCAGCACACAATTGCACAGAATGTTCTATTCCTCAGGAATTAAAAGTGGCTTTGCTCAGAGGTAGAAATTGAGCGACCACTTGTGAAGCATGCAACCTACAGATTGACATTGACTAGCCTATCCTCCTGATACTGATGCACACGGAAACAGGACTGTGGGCTCCTAGTCTGGGGTTGTGGTGGTGTTGGGGGGAGGTGGCAGTTAAGGGGCAACATCATCTGTGTCGGAGTGCATGGCTTCAATCATCTTGGCTATCCTTGCCATTGAACTAGATCTTGTTCTGTCAGTACCGTGTGATTGTCGATTTTGCAACAGTCAGTCTACATTGAAAGTTCCCACACACAGACATTCCATCCCCTCCAAATGAAGTTTGAGGTCTGGAACACCAGGATCTCTTTGTATTATCCAGGTAGGACGGTGTTGACTATTGGACCACTGGGAATTCTGATGCCATGACATTGCCATTGCTGTCTTGAATGAGACATGATACACAGGAGAAAGTCAGAGTCATACAACATAGGAACAGACCTCTCAGTCCGACTAGTCCACACTGATCATAATCTCAAACTAAACTAGTCCCATCAACGTGTGCTTGGCCCATATCCTTTCAAACATTTCTAATTCATGTGCTTCTCCAAATGTTTTTTAAATGTTGTAAATGTACCCGCATCCACCACTTTCTCTGGAAGTTCATTCCATACATAAACAACTCTCTATACAAAAAAGTTGCCCCTCACATCTTTTTAAATTCTTACTTATCTCATCTTAGAAAAATGCCCCATAGTCTTGAAATCTCCCATCTGAGGGAAAAGACATCTGCCATTCCCCTATCTCTATCCATTGTGATTTTTTTCGAAGTAACCTCTATAAGTTCTCCCCTCAACCTTCCAGTGAAAACAGTCACTGCCCACCAGCCTTGCAATATCCTGATAAATCTTACCTGAATCCACTCTAGCTTAATAATATATTTCCTATAATAGGGCCACCAGAACTAGACACAATACTCCAGAAAAGACCCCACCAAAGTCCTGTACAACCTCAACATGATGCCCTAATTGCTATACACAAAGGTCTGAGCAATGAAGGCAAGCACTCTAAGTACCTTCGTAACCACCCTGTCAATGTGTGCCACAAACTTAAAAGAATTACGTATGTGAATTCCTAGGTCTCTCTGTTCTACAGCACTTCCCAAGGCCTTACTTTTAATTGAATAAGTCCTGCCCTTGTTTGTTTTACCAAAATGCAATACCTCACATTTATCCATTTATAAACTCCACCTGCCACTCCTCAATCCATTGACCCAAATGATTAAGATTTCTTTGTAATCTCAGATATCCTTCTTCACTGTCCACTATACCACTAATTTTGGTGTCATCTGCAAACTTACTATCCATGCCTTCTATATTCTCATCTAAATCATTTTTATAAATGTCAAACAAAAGTGGACCCAATACCGATTCCTGTGGAACACTGTGGATTCCTGTGGATAACAGAGCTTCTGTCCGATAAACAACCCTCCATCACCCTCAGTCTCCTACCATAAAGCCAATTTTGTATCCAATTGGCAAGCTCGCCCTGAATCTCATGTGATCGAACTTTAGTAAGTTCAAAGACCAAACACAGAAAATACTGGAAAATCTCAGCAGGTCTGGAAGCATCTATGGAGAGAGATACAGAGTTAAATGTTCCAAGTCTAGTATGAATCTTCTTCAGAACAAGCTTAAAGAAAATGGTAGTTCACCTGCCTCTCTTCCAAACTAGTTTACTGTATCAGCTGCTCCCGATGTGGTCTTCTCTACTAACTCAGGGAACAGCTCACCAGGCATCACAGCCGGATCCGCAGGGGCTGCCTGGACCTCTCAGTTACTGCCCATTTCAATTCCCCCAACAACTCCCTTTCCGACATGACCATCCTTGGCCTCTTCCATTGCCAAAACAAATCACAGCTCCTATTGGAGGAACAGCACCTTATCTTCCGCCTGAGCACCCTACAGCCCAGAGGCATCAACATTGAGTTCTCCAATTTCAACAACCTCCCTCCCCATCCCCTAACTCCCTTCCCAGCCCCTCCATCCCTCTTTCACTGCTCCCTGCTACCAACTGGATTAATTCCTCCCATTGACCAACCAGGTTGTACCCTCTACCTGTCTTCACCTATCCCCTCTTCACCACCCTGTCCCTGCACAAATGGTGATGAAGCACAGGGAACACAAACATCAAAGAGTCCTTCTTCTGACCAATTGCTAAGAGCATGGGCTGGTCACAAGAAATATGCTATCATAACAGAGTCAAAAATACAAGTGTCAGGCAACAACCTCATTCTCGACATCCTCAATGAGTGGGTTTGGTGGGGTTGGGGTGGGGGGTGGGGGGTGGAGGTTGAGGGTTAACTTGACATATAAGGATGGGAGGCAATAAAGCCTGGAAGAGTAAGGAGTACTGTGGTGGGAGAGTCATAGTCAGTCACTACGACTCTGGTTTCGATGAGGAGGAGAGTGCATTATGATATTTGGCACAACTAAACTCTACGCCCAAACTTAGAGAGTGAATTGGGGAAATAAAAGGGTTGGGTGGGAATGTAGGAAAGATCAAAAGCCGAGGAGATTGAATGGGAGCTCAAGGTAAAAAAAAAGACTCATTTGGGGAGGGTCATCCAGACTTGAGCTTGTGAGTCTTTACTCTTTCCGTGAAGTGTTACATCTATTTCCTTCCATTCTTATCCAAAATACTAAATCAAAATGGAAAATGGCTGCCACCACACCCAGAATGGGTGGAGTAAGTGTTTTATTCAAGGGACAATAACATTAAAAGACACTCACACAGTCCAGGTTAATGACACCTTTTATTTGAACCTCATGCACTGCACAACTGTGTGGACTATAAATCCTGGCTACAAGAAATTTCACCCACATTACTAAATATACATTACACCATCAGTGTCCTCATGATGTGGTGAATCTGTCGGAAGATCCACAATCACTTATCTTGGATAGAATGCATTGTAGATGAGTGTGGGGCAGTGACACGATACTCAGTTTAGAAGTAATGGTCAGATCATCATGTCACAATCTCCATCTGTAAGCAATGCTTTCTTCTACTGGGGCTACAAGGCCTCAAATTAGGTTCAAGTGCAGCTCATTGAAACTTATGGAATACTGAGAGGCCTGGATAGATTGGACGTGGAGAAAATGTTTCCACCAGTAGGAGAGACTGGGATCGGAGTGCACAGCCTCAGAGTGAAGGGATGACTCTTTAGAACTGAGATGAAAAGGAATTTCTTCAGCTGGGGTGGGGGGGGAGGCGGAACTGGGAGTGACTTTGTGAAACTCGTTGCTCCAGAAGGCTGTGGAGGCCAAGTCATTGAATGCATTTAAGACAGAGATAGTTGCTTCTTAATGAGTAAGAGGATCAGGAGTTACAGGGAGAAGGCAGAAGAATGGGTATTGAGAAACATACCAGACATGATGGAACACTGTAGTAGACCTGATGGGCCGAATGGCCTAATTATGCTCCCTATTTTATGGTTTTATGGTCTAAATGTAAAAATATATTTACAAAGATGATAACATATTTACAATGAGGTGTCATCCTCAGAAGGTTTCCTTTTCCTTCCCAACCCCACCCCAATACATCCAGGTGGAGTATTGGATCAGCTGCTGAAATGGTGGGAGCATGCTTTTTAGTCAAGCCTGTTAGTCTTGGAGCTTTGGTGGGTTACCCCAGAGGCATTTGTGGCTGTATACCAGACATGCTAAAGTTGTCCTATCCAGAGGCAGGTTCACCCTGCAGAGCTTCAACTCCCAAGGCTGGAAATTGCAGGCAGGGTAGAGGTGAAGGGGAGATTTCTCTCCAGTTACTAGAGATTTAATTTTTCCTAGAACTCCTTGATTCCACACTCAATTAAATTATGTCAAGGCCAATCACTTTCACACCTCTTGATTTCAACTCTTTTGACCATTTTTTGAACCAAGACTGTAATGAGGTCAGGAGGTGAGTGGCCATGGTAGAAACCAAACTGAATCGCAGGTTATAGACAAGCAAATGTTGCTTGACAACACTATCGCAGATCCCTTCCATCACTTCATGGTGATAGACACTATACTGGTGGACTATAATTAGTTGTCCTGCAGGTATTGTTGCTTTAGTGAAACAGGTCACCCAGGGGCACAGCAGGTTCTGGAGTTCAAGTCTTCAGTTTTATTGCCAGAGTATTATGAAGGCCCCTAAGTTTTTCAGTATTTGGTGCCTTCGGCCATCACTTAACTCAGTCTGTCACCTGCTGCTTACACTGATGGTGTGCAACTAATCCTGATTTGCAGTTTCATGAGATTGATGTCTCATTTTAAGTATAACTGTAGCTGTTCCTGCTACAGTGTCCTGCACTCTTCATTCAACAGTCTAAGTGTCCTGAAGAAAAAGGCTATCTACCAGCTTGCTCCCGGTGCTCACCACTGACACCCAAATATTAAGATCCCATGGCAAGTCTCATACTTTGGAAGCCTCCTTTGGTAAGGGCAAACATTAGTGATGAAATTCAACACCATCTTCAGTGTGTCAATACAGCCTTTGACCATCTGAGGAACAGAGTGATGACAAAGATCTCAAATGCAGCGCCAGGTTCTTGATCTACAGGACAGTAACCTTATCTACCATTGTGTTCAGAAGATGGACAATATACAGTAGACACCTCAAATCCCTAGAGAAATATCACCAATGATGTCTCCACAAAATCCTGCAAAATTACCTGGTAGAGTAGTCACTCTAATATCAGTCCGAGGTGCATACGCTATTGGGCATTCCTTTCCATTGAGCCACTAGTAAGCCAACATTGCCCTGATACCATATAGGGAGCATCGCCACATCTCACTTAGGGTCATAATGGGTCAGCACATTAGATAAGGATAGCTGCTTTTTCACTTCCCTAAAGATTACATCTTGGCTATGTGACCATTTCTAAGACTGAGCCTTTTCCAATAGCCAGTGCAAGGGTGTGAAGATGGAGGCCAGATTACATATGAATTTTCCGGAATAATTCACCAACCAAAGGAAAGACCGAAGCTCTGATACAGGCATGGGAGCCGGGGCACCTTTATCCGCCCTCACTTTATCTTCCAACAGATATAACCTGATCTTGTTGGTCCAGGTAGGTCACTTGGGGTGCCTGGAATGCACATTTTCCTCTTCTGAGCCTTTTGCCCACTTGGGAGAAACACTTAAGCACTATGTCCAATTTCCCTAAGTAATCTTTGTTGGTCTTCCCAGTTACTAGCTAATAAATGGCAATCTGGGGTGGACCTTGTAAATAGTTCTCCTTTGTTTACTGGAAAAGGGCACAGGCTGATGATACCCCAAATGGCAGTTTTGTCTATTGGTACAAATCCTTATGGATATTAATTGTGGCATACCTCTGGAATCCCTCATCAAGTTGCAATTGCAGATATGCATGGCTCATGTTCAGCTTCGTGAAGATGGACCACCCCTGCCAGTTTTGCGTACAAGTCCTTTATGCAAGTGATTGAATATTTATCCAGCTGCAAGAAGTGGTTTACAGTTTGCTTAAAATCTCCA
This sequence comes from Chiloscyllium punctatum, assembly GCF_047496795.1. Lineage (NCBI taxonomy): Eukaryota > Metazoa > Chordata > Chondrichthyes > Orectolobiformes > Hemiscylliidae > Chiloscyllium > Chiloscyllium punctatum. The sequence goes on from NC_092741.1 coordinate 34,057,254, forward strand.
CAAATGTGAACTGACCTGTCATGTTTCGCGATCGATATGACCAATGCTACCCATTCTGTGAACTGTACTGCTTTGATGAATTCTTTGCTTTTCAGCCTTCTGAGTTCTGTCTGTAATTTTGTACGTAAGGCAAATGGCATGGGTGGGCCTTGCAGAATTGTGTAATCGCTTCCTGGTCAATGTGTAAAGTGGCCTTGGTTCCTTTGATAGTCCCAAGTCCTTCCTGAAAACCTTCTGGGTATTTCATTCAAGCAGCCATTTTCTAAACGAAAAATGTTGAGCCAATCTTTCTCGACCAATTATGCCTCATCAAGCTTGGGCCTAAGCCTTTTATCAACATCTGAGGTAACTGCACTAATTGCTTCTCCAAGGAGACTGGAACTAAAACCGTATCCCTAATTTGTAAAGGTTCCCAAGTACATGTTCTCAGTCTCACCAAGGGCTTGCACAAACCTAAGGGTTGGACTTGAGAGCGAATCATGTTAAAGACTGATTCTGTAATCACTGATACAGCTGTGCCGGTATCGACCTCCATGAGAACCAGGTGACAATTTAACCAGGCATTTATTTTCATTGGCTCTGATTGAATGCTGCTAAGCAATTTAACTGCTCCAAACCAGATGTATGTGGACTTCCCAGGGTGTGCACTCTCCTGGATACCAGCCTATGAGTTCTCTTATTGTCAGGCCTCATAGAACTTTTGTTGTTTCATACTGGTAGGAACTTACAATGGCTTGCCTGCCTGAATCCTGAAGACATTTTAGCCATTTGCTGAGGCTCAGCTTGTTTTGGGGTTTTGCTCTGGGCTGACCGAGGGTGCCTCTATTCAGGATATCTCCTGCATGAGGCTCTGCAATTACTTGCACTCAAGTGGTGTTCCCCAAGGTCAGTCAGCCAGGTGAGGGTGTGCCCTTCCATTGGAATACCCTTTAGCTTACACTTGCTGCATTTTCCAATGACAAAGCCAGTTAAGGTGCCTGTTGAAGTTGGGCTTCAGCAAGTATGTCATTAATCGCGCATTCCAAATGAACATATATCATAAAATGTTACAGTGCAGTCCTTTATCCCTCGATGTTGTGCCAACCTGTGAAATTAATCTGATGCCCATCTAACCTACACCATTCCATTATTATCCATATGTATGTCCAATGCCCATTGAAATACCTTAACATCAGCGAGTCTACTACTGTTGCAGGCAAGCTGTTCCACACTCCTACTACTCTGAGTAAAGAAACTACCCCTGATATCTGTCCCATATCTATCACACCCCAATTTAAAGCTATGTCCCCTCGTGCTAGCCTTCACCATCCGAGGAAAAAGGCTCTCACTGTCCACCCCATCTAGCCCTCTGATCTTCTTATAAAGCTTGATTAAGTCACCTCTCAACCTTCTTCTCTCCAATGAAAACAGCCTCAATTCCCTCAGCCTTTCCTCATAAGACCTTCCTTCCATACCAGGCAAAATCCTAGTAAATCTCCTCTGAACCATTTCCTAAGCTTCCACATCCTTCATATAATGCGGTGACCAGAACTGCATGCAATACTCCAGGTGCAACCGTACCAGTATCTTGTACAGCTGAAGCATGACCTCATGGCTCCGAATCTCAATCCCCCGACCAATAAATACCAACACACCATATGCCTTCTTAACAACCCTATCAACCTGGGTGGCAACGTTCAGGGATTTATGCACCTGGACACTGAGATCTCTCTGTTCACTTACACTGCCAAGAATTTTACCATTACCCCAGTACTCTGCATTCCTGTTACTTCTTCTGTTACTACCTCGCACTTTTCTGCATTAAACTCCATTTGCCACTTCTCAGCCCAGCTCTGCATCTTACCTATGTCTCTCTGTAACCCACAACACCCTTCGGCACTATCCACAACTCTGCCTACCTTAGTGTCATCTGCAAATTTACCAGCCTTCTACGCCCACATTCAGATCATTTATAAAAATGACAAACAGCACTGGCCCCAAAACAGATCCTGCGGCACACCACTGGTAACTGAGCACCAGGATGAGCATTTCCCATTAACCACGACCCTCTATCTTCTTTCAGCTAACCAATTTCTGATCCAAACTACTAAATCACCTTCAATCCTGAAACTCCATTTGGTGCACCGACCTTTACACCGCTGAGGCTAAACGCCAGCTCACAGACACCTCCTCCTACTGCCCCCTTGACCATGACCCCACCTCCCATCACCAAACCATCATCTCCCAGACCATCCAGAACCTCATCACCTCAGGGGATCTCCCATCCACCGCCTCCAACGTCATAGTCCCACAAACCCACACCGCTCGTTTCTACCTCCTGCCCAAAATCCACAAACCTGACTGCCCCGGCCGACCCATTGTCTCAGCCTGCTCCTGCCCCACCGAACTCCTTTCTGCATACCTCGACACTGTCCTGTCCCCCTGAGTCCAAGAACTCCCCACCTATGTTCAGGACACCACCCACGCCCTCCACCTCCTCCATGATTTTCGCTTTCCCGGTCCCCAACGCCTTATCTTCATCATGGACATCCAGTCCCTATACACCTCCAGCCCCCATCACGAAGGACTTAAAGCCCTCCACTTCTTCCTTTCCCGCCGTACCAACCAGTACCCTTCCACCGACACCCTCCTTTGACTGACTGAACTGGTCCTCACCCTGAACAACTTCTCTTTCCAATCCTCCCACTTCCTCCAAACCAAAGGAGTAGCCATGGGCACCCACATGGGCCCCAGCTCTGCCTGTCTCTTTGTAGGATATGTGGAACAGTCCATCTTCCGCAGCTACACTGGCCCCACCCCCCACCTTTTCCTCCGCTACATCGATGACTGTATCGACGCTGCCTCGTGCTCCCACGAGGAGGTTGAACAGTTCATCCACTTTACCAACACTTTCCACCCCGACCTCAAATTCACCTGGACCGTCTCAGACTCCTCCCTCCCTTTCCTAGACCTTTCCATTTCCATCTCAGGTGACCGAATCGACACGGACATTTACTATAAACCGACCGACTCCCACAGCTACCTAGACTACACCTCCTCCCACCCTGCCCCCTGTAAAAACGCCATCCCATATTCCCAATTCCTTTGTCTTCGCCGCATCTGCTCCCAGGAGGACCAGTTCCAAAACCGTACAACCCAGATGGCCTCCTTCTTCAAGGACCACAATTTCCCCCCAGACGTAGTCGACGGTGCCCTCCACCGCATCTCTTCCACTTCTCGCTCCTCCGCCCTTGAGCCACGCCCCTCCAACCGCCACCAAGACCGAACCCCACTGGCCCTCACCTACCACCCTACCAACCTCCATGTCCAGCGTATCATCTGCCGTCATTTCCGCCACCTCCAAATGGACCCCACCACCAGGGACATATTTCCCTCCCCTCCCCTATCAGTGTTCCGAAAAGACCACTCCCTCCGTGACTCCCTCATCAGGTCCACACCCCCCACCAACCCAACCTCCACTCCTGGCACCTTCCCCTGCAACTGCAAGAAATGCAAAACTTGCGCCCACACCTCCCCCCTTACTTCCCTCCAAGGCCCCAAGGGACACTTCCATATCCGCCACAAATTCACCTGCACCTCCACACACATCATCTATTGCATCCGGTGCACCCGATGTGGCCTCCTCTATATTGGGGAGACAGGCCGCCTACTTGCGAGACATTTCAGAGAACACCTCTGGGACACCCGGACCAACCAACCCAACCACCCCGTAGCCCAACACTTCAACTCCCCCTCCCACTCCACCAAGGACATGCAGGTACTTGGACCCCTCCATCGCCTGACCATGGCAACACGACGGTTGGAGGAAGAGCGTCTCATCTTCCGCCTAGGAACCCTCCAACCACAAGGGATGAACTCAGATTTCTCCAGTTTCCTCATTTCCCCCCTCCCCCCACCTTGTCTCAGTCAAATCCCTCAAACTCAGCACCGCCTTCGTAACCTGCAATCTTCTTCCTGACCTCCCCGCCCCCACCCCACTCTGGCCTATCACCCTCACCTTGACCTCCCTCCACCTATCGCATTCCCAATGCCCCTCCCCCAAGTCCCTCCTCCCTACCTTTTATCTTAGCCTGCTGGACACAATTTCCTCATTCCTGAAGAAAAGCTGATGCCCGAAACGTCGATTCTCCAGTTCCTTGGATGCTGCCTGACCTGCTGCGCTTTTCCAGCAACACATTTTCAACTCCGTATTTTGTGCCTTGGCCTACTGTGTGAAACCATACTGGACACCTAACTGAAATCCATATACACCACATCAACCACTTTACCTTCATCCACCTGTTTTGTCACCTTCTCGCAAAACTCAGTCAGGATGGTGAGGCACGACCTACCCTTCACAAAACTGTTTTAATTATCCCTAACCAAACTATTCCTTTCCAGATGATTATAAATCCTAACTCTTATAACCTTTTCCAACACCTTACCTATAATAACAGGATTGTCCTGACTCCCCTTCTTAAACAAGGGAACAACATTTGCTGTACTCCAGTCTTCTGGCACTACCTCTGTCAACAATGATGACATAAAGATCAAAGCCAAAGGCTCTGCAATCTCCTTCTGGCTTCCCAGAGAATCCAAGGATAACTCCCATACAACTCAGGGGTCTCATCTATTTTCAGATCTTCCAAAATTGCTAACACCTCCTCTTTGTCAACTGCAATCCCATCTAATTTAGTAGCCTGTATCTCCGTATCCTTACTAACATTGCCCTTTTCCAATGTGAATACTGACGAAAAGTATTCATTAAGCACTTTCTCTATGTCCTCAGATTCCACACACAACTCCCCACTTCTACCTTTGATTGGCCTCTCAGCATCTCATTAAGGGTTAAACCAAAACCAAAACCACATGCCTCTGCCAGTGATCTTAACCTCGTCAAAAATCCTGATAGTGCTTACCCAGCCAGTAGGATCTCAGTATTAGAGAAGACATGGGGTCATAATATTCCTTTATTAAATCTGTCATCTCTTGAAATGTTTTGGTATCTGGTACCTCAGAGAAAGTTAGGCTCCTAATAACTAAATGCGCTGCAGGTCAGCAAGCAGTCAGAAGTATTACGTGTTACTTTTTATCCACTCCAATGCCATTTGCCTGGAAAAATTAATGCATTCTTTCCACAAGTTGGGCCCAGTCTTCGGCAGCAGGATTAGATTAATTTACTTTTAGATTAGATTTCCTACAGTGTGGAAACAGGCCCTTCAGCCCAACAAGTCCACACCGACTCTCCAAAGAGCAACTCGCCCAGACCCATTTCCCTACATTTACCCCTGACTAATGCACCTAACACTACGGGCAATTCATCTAGCTTGCTCAACTTTGGACTGTGGGAGAAAACCGGAGCACCCGGAGGAAACCCACGTAGACACGGGGAGAATGTGCAAACTCCACACAGACATTTGCCTGAGGTGGGAATTAAACCCAGGTCCCTGGCGCTGTGAGGCAGCAGTGCTAACCACTGAGCCACCATGGACCGATTGAATGAGTAAAGCTTTCCAAATAAAGATATAATGCCAGAAATGCTCCCCCCAACTCAAAGACAACTGTTTTGAGCGAATATTCGACAGGTGCGTATTGCTTTCTCTCATCACCACTGAAATAATTGCACAGAGGTCAGTATCCTGTCACCAAGTCACTCTTTACTTACCCATGCACAGCACATGAAACTCTGACCAGCTAGCTCAGAGTCAGTCTCTAGAGTGAGGAGACTCTTTGAGACTTCTATTTATATTTGTCAGCCAGAGCTCCCGGATTAGTTCAGGTTAACAACCCCAAACAGGAATATCCTACTCAATGAGATCTACCTGGCCAACTGCATTTCAATCGCTATAATGGGGATCAGATTGGAAAACTGAGTTGAGGTCAAGAATCAGTCATGATTTTATTAAGTCGCAGAACAGACTCCATTGAACGAAAAGGTGGTAGAGTAGAGCTTACATTCTTATTAGGAACATGTGAGAGACAGGGCTCAGTGATATCTCAACCAACAGATCCCATCATAAATCTACTTTCCTACTACATCCATTTGTGAACAGTAGTGGGCAATTAAAGAACTAGCCAAAATTAGAGGCTCTATAATCAACTTTATATGCAATGAAGATGGTACCCAGCATGTCAATGTAAAAGACAATGCTGAAGTATTTGCATCTATCTGTAGCCAGAAGCGCTGAGTGGATGATCTGCCTTGGACTCATCCTGAGGTCCCCAGCATCATAGATATTAGTTTCCAGGCAACTCCGTTTAATCCAAGAAATGGCTAAAGACACTGAACACTGAAAAAGTTATGATCCCTGGCAACATTCCAGTAATTGCACTGAGTGTGGCCCAGAACTTGCCATGTCCCTAGCCAAGCTATTTCAGTACAGCTACAACACTGGCATCTAGTTGACAATGTGGAAGATTGAAAAGGTTTGTCGTGTATATGAAAAGCCAGACAAATCCACTCCAGCCAATTATACCTTATCAGTCTAATTTCAATTACCAGGAAATTGACAGTGTTGTCGAGCATTAATTGCAAAGGAGCAACCTGTTCAGTGATGCTCAGTTTGGGTTTGGCCAAGGAATTCAGCTCCTGACCTCTATACAGTCTTGGTTTAAACATTGACAAAAGAACTGAACTCCAGCCACTAAAAACCTCTTGACATAAAAGTTTTTATTCCCTGTTGCATTCCTAACTTGTTCTACTGTCCTTGTTCTTATCAAACTATGAACTCAATTCACCATCTCTACGTCACTTTGGATGACTACAATAAGGTCATCACATCCAATGATCAAAATTCCTTTTGCAAGACCATAAGAAACAGGAACAGGCATAGGCTGTTAGAACCTTTGAGTCTGTTCTATCAATCAATAGGATTAATACTGGCCTGATATTCCTCACGCCTTTTCCCCATAATCCTTGATTCCCCTATTAATCAAGTATCTATCTCAGCCTTAAATGTACAAGAGGCCTTTAATCCACACTTCTACAGTCCATTCCAAAGGCTCACAACCCTGAGATAGAAGAAATTCCTTCTTATATCAGTCTTAAGTTAGGGAATGTTTATTCTGAGACTATGCCCTCTGTTTCTGGACTCTCTCATGAGGGGAAAATCCTCTCAGCCTTTACCTGTCAAGTTCCTTAAGAATCCTATATGTTTCAATGAGGTCACCTCTTATTGTTCTAAATCCAATGAGCAGAGTCCTTACTGTTTAGTCTTTGCACATTAGACAATCCCTCCATACCAGAGATCATTCCAGGCAACCTTCTGTGAACCATCTCCAATGTAATACTATTTTTAATAAGGGAACCAAAACTGCTCACAGTACTACAGATGTTGCAGTAGAACTTCCCTAGTTTTATATTCCAACTTCCTTGAAATGAGAGCTCCCATTCCACTAGCCTTCCTGTTTATCTGCTGTACTCTGTGCTAGGTTTTTGTGTTTTGTGGATAAGTCATCCCAAATCCCATTGTAATGCAGCTTTCTGCGTTTTTTCCCCATCTAAGTCATACTCTATTCTTTTTTCTCCCTTCCAGGTTTTACCACATTAAACTCCATTTGCCAATGCTCTGTCCACTTACCTAACTGATCAATATCTCTCTGTAAACTGTTAGTATCTATCTCGCAATCTGCCTTTCCACCTACTTTTGTGCCATCTGCAAATTTGGCTACTGTTCATTGACTTCCTTCCTCCAAGTTATTAATAAATGTTGTAAACCCACTGGTTACAGGTTGCCAATCTGAAAAAGAACCCCTTATCTCCATTAGCCATTTCCTCTCCATTAGCCAATTCTCTATCTTCACCAATATAATACTTCCAACACTGTGGTATCGTAAGACTTAACTGTTTGATTAGATTACTAACAGTGTGGAAACAGGCCCTTCAGCCCAACAAGTCCACACCGCCCCGCCAAAGCGCAACCCACCCATACCCCTAAATCTACCCCTTACCTAACACTACGGGCAATTTAGCATGGCCAATCCACCTGACCTGCACATCTTTGGACTGTGGGAGGAAACCGGAGCACCCGGAGGAAACCGGGAACGCAGACACGGGGAGAACATGCAAACTCCACACAGTCAGTCGCCTGAGGCGGGAATTGAACCCGGATCTCTGGCGCTGTGAGGTAGCAGTGCTAACCACTGTGCCACCGTGCCGCCCACAAAGGTTTGTGAGGTACCTTATTGAATGCTTTCTGGGAGTCCAAATACAACACATTTGTTGGTTCCTCTCTATCCATTCTGGTTAAGACTTTCTCAAAAATCTCTAATAAATCAGTCAGATACAATTTCCCTTTTTATGAATCCATACTGATTCTGCTTGATTAGATTATGATTTTCCAAATGTGTTGTTATTACTTCCTTAATAATTGATTTCAACAATTTTCCAACAATAGCTGTTCATCTAACTGGCCTCAGGTGACCTGCCTTTTGCTTCTCTCCAATTTTGAATAGGTGTATCAGATTGGCAGTTTTCTAATTCCCCTGTACTTCACTATAATCTAAAGATTTTTGGAAAGTTACAATTAGTGCATCCACTATCTCTGTGGCTATTTTTGTTTAGGATCTTTGGACACAAGCCACCAGAACTTGGGGGCTTATTTGCCTTTATGTCTTGCACATGTAAATAATGTTTCTGTTTGCCTATGGCTTTCCCTACAACTATGGCATTCCTTCATTCACTGCCCCTCCATGTCATATGACTTTGGTACCAATGTTTAGTTGTTATCCTCTAGGACAAATAATTTTATCATGTGACTGTGTATCTCTTTGACAACATTATATTTGCCATGATATGGTTCTCATAATTGTCCAACATATGAGTTGTGCAAAGTACATGATGCTTCATAACTTTCTACAACTTGTTCATCTTCTGTAAGTGTGTAATCAGTGCAATTAATATTGAGGAGTAACCCTCCACTGCCAGTTCAGAATCTGGCCAGTACTCTCACAAAGTCCAGTCCCTTTCTATTACCCCATTGCCTTGTCCACTATTACTCTCTTCTAGTTATGATATATTATTTTAGACTGAGCAAATCTAATTTCCATGTCTGCAAAGTGCAACATATTTTTTTTCTTGTCAATACTTTCAAGTCCGTTGCAACAACCTTATCATTAAGGGACACATTTAGGGCCATGGTAGGACTTTTTTTAATGTATCACATTTATTACCAATCTCATCCCTAAGTTTAGTGTATTAATTTTCCCCTATTCCTACATTCTTCAGTAGGATTTTTACCTAAAAGAAGATGGATGGGTAAATAACCAATATAGTTCAAGACAATTAGCCTTTTTTTCCTTTAAATGCCTGTCATCTGATGCAATAACACTTGCTTAATATCTTGATTTGAGAAGTTAGGTCTTGTTAAAGGAAGACAATAGTTTAGATTATCTAAACAGTAAATCCCCTGATGTCTCAAAACAATTATCTTTTCATGCTCCGTGCCAAATTTCATTTGAGCTTTTTTCATGAAAGATCTGCCCAAGAATAAGCATTTGTCATTTGACTCGACAGCTGTGTTGATCAGGTATTTTACAGAGACTCAGCACTCTTGTTACGGATACCATCATATTGTCATCCCCAAACCTGAAGCGGACAGAGCTCTCAAATTTCTTGATCATACTTCTATCTTTAGTATTGAGTGAATCTGGGTAACATGTTAACCAAAACATTTTACATACTGGACATGTATCCACAGTTGCAATTAAACAAGACTAAAATATTCAATACTGAACTGAACCTTCTTGTAACTAGTACAATTCCCTCTGCCTGATCATTTTCCATGATCTCTTCACAAATCTGAACCACGCATAATTTTGAGAAACTTGTTGTCTGCATCAGACAATTCACTGCTTAAGGGTTTTTTTGAGGCACATATTGCACATTTGATGACCATTCCTCCAGGGGGTGTCTCTGTCTGCAGCAATTTGAGCTCTGAGTTTTAGAGCTAGAGCAGCAACTGGCGGCACGACTGTGCACTTACGAGGCTGAGAGGTTCATGGATAGCATGTTACAGAACATGGTCACTTCACAGCATAAAGAAGTACAGGCAGAGAGGGAATAGGTGACCATCAGACAGAAGAAGGGACTAAACAGATAGTGAGAGAACCCCAATTGCATTTTGCTTGAGAATCATTTTTCAGCTTTGGGGAAATAGGGAGAGTGACAGTGAAAGCCATCCAGAGACAAAGCCCTGACACAGGGTGAGTGGTCCAGCTGCTCAGGGAAGGAGAAACAAGTGTAGAAAGGCAATAGTAGTAGGGGATTCATTCGTCAGGGGAGTAGACATTTGCTCCTACAGCCATTTTGTTCCTGCAGCCAAAGATGTGACTTGAGGATGGTATGTTGCCTCCCGGGTGCCAAGGTCAAGGATGATTTGAAACTCAGGCATTCTGAAGGGGGAGAAAACAGTCAGAGGTCATGGTCCACATGGTACCAGTGACCTAGGAAGAAAGAGAAATGAGAAACTTCAAGCAGACTTCAGGGAGTTAGGAAGGAAATTGAAAAGTTGGACTTCAAAGGTAGTAATCTCTCAGTGCCACACAATGGTGAGAACAGGAATAGAAAAACAGAGCAGATAAATGTGTAGGAGACAAGGCTTTAGATTTCTGAGGCATTGGGTCCATATCTGAGGCAGTTGGGAACTATACAAATTGTAAGGGTTACATCTTAACAGAAGTTGTATTATCATCCTTGTTGGGAAATTTGCTAATCTTGATGGAATGGATTTAAGCAAGGCTAAATGGAACATATTTTAATGCAAGGAGCCAGAGGAATCTCAGAGCAGAAGTAAGCATATGGGAGTATGATATTCAAGCTTTGACAGAGAATTGACTGGTGGGTGTGTGCTATAGGCACCAAACAGTCAGGGAGAGATAGAGGGTCAAAAATGGAATCAAATTTCAGAGGGGTATAAAAGTAATATGACAATAATAATAGGGGATTTTAATACCCAAATATTAACTGGAATAGTTTTAGTGTGAAGGGTAGGGAGAGAGCAAAATTCTTAAATTACATCCAGGATCCTTCTTTCGCCGGGATACAGCAAGCCCACAGGGAGGAGATGGTTCTGGTCCTAATATTTGGAAATGAGCCCAAGCAGATGGAAGGCAAAATTAAGAGAGGACCATTTTGGGGATAGTGTCTATAACTCAGTTAACTCACTTAGTTGTGGAAAACGATAAGGATGGGTCAGGAATAATTCTTCTAAACAAGGGAAAGGCTAATTTTACTAAGACATTTTACGATTTGGTTGAAGTGAATTGGGACCACGACTTGCAAACAAAACTGTTTCAGAGAAGCAGGAGACATTCAAGCAGGAAACAGTTAGAGTACAGGGCAAATACGTTCCTACTAAGTTAAAGGATGGGACCAAGACTGGGGCGGCATGGTGGTTCAATGGTGAGCTTCACAGCACCAGGGTCCCAAGTTTGAATCCAGTCTCAGGTGACCGTCTGTGTGGAGTTTGCACATTCTCCCCGTGTCTGTGTGGTTTCCTCCCACAGTCCAAAGATGTGCAGGTCAGGTGAATTGGCCATGCTAAATTGCCCATAGCATTAGGTGCATTAGTCAGAGGAAAATCAGTCTGGGCGAGTTACTCTTCGGAGGATCGGTGTGGACTTGTTGGGCTGAAGGGCCTGTTTCCACACTGTAGGAAACCTAATCTAAAAGACTGAAGAATTTTGAATATCAAAGGATACTAGGTTAGGATTAAGAAAAAAATGTCTTATGCATGTACAGCAGTCGGTAATGGTATGTTGCTTTTCATAGCGAGAGGATTTGAGCACAGAAACAAGGATGTTTGCTACAATTACACAGGGTTTTGGTGAGACCGCACCTGGAATATTGTGTGGAGTTTTGGTCCCATCTAGAGAAGGATGTTCCTGCTTATAGTTGGAGTACAATTAAGGTTTACCAGACTGATTCCTAGAATGGTGGGACTACCATGTGAGAAGGTAAAAACAAGGACTGCAGATGCTGGAAACCAGAGTCTAAATTAGAGTGGTGCTGAAAAAGCACAGCAAGTCAGGCAGCATCCAAGGAGCAGGAAAATCGACGTTTCGGGCAAAAGCCCTTCATCAGGAATAGAGGCAGGGTGCCTGCAGTGGAGAGATAAATGAGAGGGGGGTGAGGGCAGGGAGAAAGTAGCATAGAGTACAATAGGTGAATGGGGGTGGGGATGAAGGTGATAGGTCAGGGAGGAGGGTAGGGGAAGGTAGCAAAGAGTACAATGGGTGATTGGGGATGGGGATGAGGTGATAGGTCAGAGAGGAGGGTGGAGTGGATAGGTGGCGGAAATTCACATAAACCAAATCATCCAACGACATTTCCGCAACCTCCAAATGGACCCCACCACCAGGGATATATTTCCCTCCCCACCCATTTCCGCTTTCTACAAAGACCGTTCCCTCCGTGACTACCTGGTCAGGTCCAGGCCCCCCTTCAACCCACCCTCCCATCCTGACACCTTCCCCTGCCATTACAGGAATTGCAAAACCTGCGCCCACACCTCCTCCCTCACCTCCATCCAAGGCCCCAAAGGAGCCTTCCACTTCCATCAAAGTTTCACCTGCACATCCACTAATGTCATTTATTGTATCCGTTGCTCCCAATGCAGTGTCCTCTACATTGGGGTGACTGGACGCCTCATTGCAGAGCACTTTAGGGAACATCTCTGCGACACCCGCACCAATCAACACCACCGCCCTGTGGCCCAACATTTCAACTCCCCCTCCCACTCTGCTGAGGACATGCAGGTCCTGGGCCTCCTTCTCCGCCGCTCCCTCACCACCCGACGCCTGGAGGAAGAACGCCTCATCTTCCGCCTCAGAACACTTCAACCCCAGGGCATCAATGTGGATTTCACCAGTTTCCTCATTTCCCCTTCCCCCACCTCACTCCAGCTTCAGTCTTCCAGCTCAGCACCACCCTCATGACCTGTCCTACCTGCCTATCTTCCATTCCACCTATCCACTCCACCCTCCTCTCTGACCTATCACCTTTATCCCCACCCCCATTCACCCACTGTACTCTTTGCTACCTTCCCCCACCCTCCTCTCTGACCTATCACCTCCATCCCCATCCCCATTCATTTATTGTACTCTATGCTAGTTTCTCCCCACCCCCACCCCCTCTCATTTATCTCTCCACTGCAGGCACCCTGCCTCTATTCATGATGAAGGGCTTTTGCCTGAATTATTTAGGAATGAGATGAGCAGAAATTTCATCACTTAGAGAGTGGTGAGCCTGTGAAACTCAGTACCACAAAAGGCAGTCAAGGTCAAGGAGTCGGATACAGCACTTGGAGGCTAAAGGGATAAGGGAATCAAAGGATAATGGCGAGAAAAAGGAAACAGGCTGGATTATCAGTCATGATCATGATGAATGGCACAGCAGATTTGAAGGGCCAAATGGACTATTCTTGCTCCAATTTTCCATTTTTCTATGTTTTTAATGGGAGATTCTGAGAATCTGTCAGAGTCTGTAGAGAGTAAAAAAAAAATGCAGGTAGGAGCTTAGAAAGAAATTTAGGAAAGCTAAGAGAGTACATGAGAAAGAATTGGTGGGTAGAATATAGGAAAATCCAAATTTTTTTTTAAAGAATGTCTTGGGATCAAGAGAATAACTATGGAAAGTATTTGGGATATTGTCATTTGGGACAATTTTAGGTATAGAGGTTTCTGTATGTGGATCCAGAAAATGTAGGCACAGTCCTCAGTAAAAACTTTGTGTCGGTCTTCACAATAGAAAATGACAATGTAGATATAGACATCAAGTGGAGGGCTGTGAAATATTAGAAAAATTAACATTGGGATTGGAGGTACTGGTGAGTTTAGCAGCCTTAAAAGTGGATCTATCCTCAGGCTTGGATGGGATATATCGCAGGCTGTTGAGGGATGCAAGGAATGAAATATCAGGATCATGGCAATAATTTACAAATCCTCTCTGGTCTGGTGTGAAGTTCCAGAGGCATCCTAAAATTGTTCCATTTTTACAAAAAGTGAAGGGACTGGACAGGAAACTACAAGCTAGTCATTCTAGCCTGGGTGACTGGAAAGTTATTTAAAATAATTCTGAGGGACAGGATATGTTTGCACTTGGAGAGATATAGATTAATCAGGGATAATCAGATTAGATTTATTGACGGAAGATCATGTTTGATTTATTTGATTAAGTTTTTTCAGAAGATAATCTGGAATGTTGATGAGATGAATGCATTTGATGTGGTCTACATGAATGTTAACAAAGTAATTTAGTAAGGTCCTCCATGACAGACTAGTCAAGAAAGTAAGAATCTAAGGGATCAAAGGAAAAGTGGAATATTAATTGTCTGAAAGGCAGGAAGCAGAGGGTGACGTTAGAGGGATATTTCTGTCATGAAAATCTGTTTCCACGTCTGCAGGGTTCAGTGCTAGAGCCTTTGTTATTTGCATTGTACGTTAATGATGTGAATTGAAATGATGAGCTTGACCAAGACATTGGCAGATGACAGATAATTTGGAAGGGTGGTAAATAGTGACGTAAATTTCAGGAGGATACCAAAAACAAGGCAGGTGAGCAGAGGTAGTCGGATAATAGTAATATCACGGGATTATAATTCAGGCCTCCAGCCTAATGTTGGAGGACATGTGATCAAATTTCACCATGACAGACAGTAAAATTTGAATTTGGCTTAAAAATCTTGGAACAAAAAGTTAGCCTAGTCAGTGACCATGTAATCAGTGATGATTATCTTAAAAACATACTTGGTTTGCTATTGTCCTTCAGGGAAGGAAATCTCCAGTCCTGGCTTACATGGAACTTCAGTTGAATATTTATATCCTAAGTTCGCTCTGAAGTGGCTCACTAAGCCACTTAGTTCAAGAGCGTTTAGGGATGGGCAATAAATGTCAACATCCCATAAAAGATTTTAAGAAAAGAACACAATCTGGAAAAGTGTGTGGTATTGCACTTGGGGAGGGTTAACAAGGCAAGAGGCTATAAATGATAAGACTCAGGAAAGTGGCAGAGATCCAGGGACATCGATGTGCATATCCTGAAGATAGCAAGGCAGGTAAATTAGGACGTGTAGATTCAGTCCTATCAGAAAAGTTCTGAAAATAAAGACATGAAATTTTAGCTCTGTTTCTCTACTCATAGTTATTCCAGACCTACTGTATTTCACTAGCATTTTCTGTTTTTATTTTGGATTTCCAACATCTGCAGTATTTTGCTTTTAAAAGGTTGAGATGGGACCAGATAGAGATGTATAAAATTAAAAGGGGCATAGTTAGAGTGCATAGGAAGACACTTCTTCCATTAGTGGATGTGTAAATAATCAGGGGATCGTAGAATTAAACTAAAAGGCTGAAGGCTAAGAGGGGAGTGAAGGGGAAATGTTTTCACCCAGAGGGTGATAGGATCCTGGAACTCACTGCCCGAAAGTGTGATTGTCTGTGATGAAGATGGTGTGTTTTTGATTTTTGAGTTAGTGACTTATGAGTTTTTCAAAGTTAAAAGTTAACTTGCAAGTATTTCTGTAGCTGGCGATATATTTTATGAGGCCTAACTTCAGAATGAATGGGTTTTTGTTTACATTGTTATGGCTTTATAACCAAACAAAATAAACGAGCTCCAGTTTGGAAGGTCAGGAGAGATTATTTAAAGATTAAAGGAACCATCCAGAGTTTAGAGATTTTTATAAAGTGTTAGTTTAATTTTGAGCAGTCTTGTGAAATTCTTTGATGATGAGCTTTTAAAGATCAATGCTCCTGAGAAGGGGAGGATGTGATGAAGCTAGATTACCTTAGAGTATAGAGTTAGTGTTATTTCCTGACCAGAAGTGTTGGGATAAACCTTGAAGAGCTTCCTTAAAATGGGGTTCCTTTTAGCTCAGGTGTATAATAGCTCCAGAAAGAATCTATCTACAATTCTGATCTATAAGTTAACATCTCAATTGATTTAAACTTTTCAAGGTGTTAGAGACAGGGACTCTGGTGTGATTAATGTATGAGTATTGTCTTTGAGTATGATGAGAAGTATGCTTTTGTGTATGGTACCAGGCACATGCTTTGGTTATTATACAAAAGCTACTTTTATTTTCACTTTATAAAGGAATGACTTGTGATTAATGGGATTATGTTTTTATGGTGTGTTTAAAAAGTGTTGAATTTATATTATAAGCAGTTATATTTTATCATCATTTATTTTATTAATAAACTTCTGTCTTATTGTTAACTCAAAATCTGCAGTCATGTATACTTATCTTTCAGTGAGAGACCAAAACAAAATGTGATCTATCAAATCAAGTTTCAGTCTGGGATCTGACTGATCAAACAATAACATCTGCTGGGATCATAGCAAATTCAAAGCATCTAAAAAATATTTAGATATTCACTTTTTTGTGTTGCTGTATCTAGAGCTGAAAAATGGGACTACTTTAGTCAGATGTTTGTTGAACAGTATGGATGTTTTTTTCTCTATTCATTCACAGGATGAGGGCATTGCTGGTTAAGCAGCATTTATTGCCCATTGCTAATTGCCCAGCGGGCAGTTAAGAGTCACCCATGTTATTGTGGTTCTGGATTTATGTGCAGATCAGACGAGGTAAGGATGGCAGTTTCCTTCCTTTAAGGTCATTGGTGAACAATTAGGAGTCTATGAGTCATTCCTGGCTTTGGAGTTTAAAATTGGTATAATTTAAACTATTGGCCAATTTTGAATTCGTTGTGTACCATGGCAACACAGCTCCACTATTTGTTTCACAACCAAATGTTACATTGTTCAGCACACTCTGTACTTTCAGTCAGTCCTTGCCAGCTTGCACTCCCTCTTAAAGGTACAGTACACACCTACACCTTCATAACACTGCCCCCCCTTAACAAGAAAGGAACCACCATAATGAAAAGATGGCTTCATATTTTTTCTCTATTCCTTAACCACATTAACATGACACACATATGACTTTAGTCTAAGTTCATATTAATATCTTCCCATACATATGTATAGCATGGAATAGATACCTATCTCATCTAAACTTTATCAGTTAAATCCATGATAAGGTATCTGTGATTACATTCTTATGACCTACAACATGTATGATTTGTGAATTAAAAGTATGTAACATAAGACTCCATAGAAATAGCTTCATATTCTTGCCTTTAAAGTGCACAAAGAATGTAAGAGGATTGTGGTCATGTACACAACTGTCTTTGACACATTGTTCATGATGTACACATTAAAATGTTGTAAGGCCAGTACCAAACTCAATAGATTTTTTTTTCAATCATGGAGTACTTCCTCTTGTGGATGTTGAGTTTCTTTGAAAAATAACCAACTGGCAGTTCAATCCCATCATCATCTT
The DNA here is from genome assembly GCF_047496795.1 of Chiloscyllium punctatum. NCBI lineage: Eukaryota > Metazoa > Chordata > Chondrichthyes > Orectolobiformes > Hemiscylliidae > Chiloscyllium > Chiloscyllium punctatum. The sequence continues at coordinate 34,074,575 of NC_092741.1, forward strand.
CCAATAGCTATACAGCTCCAGCTCCAATGTTACTAGCATTGATGGCAACTTTGAAGGGTTTAAAAAAGTTTGGTGTAGCTAAAACTGGTGTGGTGGTTAAAATTGCTTTTAAATTGTCAAAGGCCTCCTGGCATTGTTCGGTCCACTGAAAATTTGTTCTTCTTCAGCAAATCTGTTAACAGTACCATTACACTGCTGAAGTTTGGAGCAAGCTTCCGACAGAATCTGCTTAGTCCCAAAAATCGAAGCACCTCTTTCTTTGAGGTTGGTCATGGAAATTCCTCGATGGCCTTCAACTTTGCATTCTGTGGGGTCAATCTTCCATAACCGATGTTATGTCCCAAGAATGTCACCTCTGCTTTCATGAATTCAGTTTTGTTTAAGTTTATGACCAGCTTTGCTTCTCTTAGTCTTTCAAAGAGCTCTGCCAACTGTACCACATGACCTTTCCAGGACTTATGAAAAATCACTACATCATTCAAATAGACTGCACAGTTTGTTAACCCACCCACAACTCTGTTCATGAGTCTTTGGAAAGTGGAGGGTGCATTCTTCATTCTAAAGGGCATCACTTTAAATTGATATAGCCCATTTGGGGTTACAAATGCAGAAATTTATTCCGCTGTCTCTGATACAGGTACCTGCCAAAATAAGTCCAACTTCCTTCATACAGTCCTCCAATCTTGGTATTGGGTATAAATCCGATTTTGTTTTGGTGTTGACCTTCTGATAATCCACGCAAAATTGTGGAGTCCCATCTTGTTTGGGAACTAAGACTCCCCTTGCTCAGGCTCGGTTTGATGATATCCTCATCGAGCATGGCCTCCACCTCCTTCTGGACCTGTCTGGCTTTGAAAGGATTAAGCCAATATGGGTGTTGTTTTATCAGAACATTATTCCCTATGTTTACTTCATGTACAATAGTATTAGTCATTCTCATCTGATTCCTAGATATGCCCTCATACTGCAGTAACAAACCTTTCAACTGTGCTTTGTGGTAATGAGACAGGTAGTTTACTAACCTATCTCACTCCTTAAGGACTTCTTTTTAATAAATTTTGAGGCACATTAAAATCCACAACATGTGGATTTGATTCCTCACTCTGCAGGGCAATAACTAACACCTGTTTCACCAGTTCTTTCTCTCTACAATAATATGGTTTCAACATGTTCACATGACGTACCCAATACTGCTTTTTTTCTATCTGGCATCTTTACCAGATGGTTTACCTGACTCAACTTTTTCTCAATTTGATAGGGACTACTAAACCTATCTTTGAAGGGATCTCCTATCACTGGTAACAGTACTAACACATTATCCCCTTGGGAAAATGTCCGAGTCTCAGAGCTTTTATCTGCCACCTGCTTCATTCTATGCTGTGCCCTGTTTAGGTGCTGTTTAGTTATCACACCTACTCGATTTAACTGCTCCCTCACCTCTGATATATAATCCAAGTGTGAGATTTCTGAATTTGGTCCTGTCAATTTCTCTTTAATTAGTTTCAAAGAGCTTCTCAGTTCATGTCTGCATATTAACTCGAAAGGAGTAAGCTGAGTAGATTCATTTGGGGCATCTCCAGTGGCAAACAATACTAATGGGATACCTTTATCTCAATCATTCTAGTAATCCTGACAGTATGCTGTCAACATGGTCTTCAAGGTCAATGACATCTTCCTAAAGACCCCCAGGATTCAGGATGATACACACTGGATTTAAAGTGCTGTATACCTAAGCTATCCATGACCTCATTAAACAGCCTAGCAGTAAAATTAGACCATCGATCTGACTGAACCTCTCTGGGTAGCCCAGCCTCCAGAATATTCTCTCCACCTTTTCCAAGTACGTATCCACATAAAAATCTTTTTTCTGTTGCAAGTCCATTAGCCTTTCAGGACGAAACACCTCTGTCTGACCCACTGCCTGTTCAGGTTTTTCCTGCACGATCACATCAAACCTCAACTCCTTCATCTTTCTCTTTAGTTTTTGCATCATAGAACGTAGAACATTACAGTGCAGTACAGGCCCTTCGGCCCTCGATGTTGCGCCGACCTGTCATACCAATCTGAAGCCCATCTAACCTACACTATTCCATGTAAGTCCATATGCTTGTCCAATGACGACTTAAATGTACTTAAAGCTGGCGAATCTACTACCATTGCAGGCAAAGAATTCCATACCCTTACTACTCTTTGAGTAAAGAAACTACCTCTGACATCTGTCCTATATCTATCACCCCTCAATTCAGAGCTATGCCCCCTCGTGCTCACAGTCACCATACTTGGAAAAAGGATCTCCCTGTCCACCCTATCTAACCCTCTGATTATCTTATGTGTCTCTATTAAGTCACCTCTCAACCTTCTTCTCTCTAATGAAAACAGCCTCAAGTCCCTCAGCCTTTCCTCATAAGACCTTCCCTCCATATCAGGCAATATCTAGTAAATCTCCTCTGCACCCTTTCCAAAGCTTCCACATCCTTCTTATAATGCGGTGACCAGAACTGTACACAGAACTCCAAGTGTGGCCGCACCAGAGTTTTGTACAGCTGTCGCATAAACTCATGGTTCTGGAACTCGATCCCTCTACTAATAAAAACTAAAACACTGTATGCCTTCTTAATAACCCTGTCAACCTGGGTGGCAACTTTCAAAGATCTGTGTACATGGACACCGAGATCTCTCTGCTCACCTACACTCCCAAGAATCTTACCATTAACCCAGTACTTTGCATTCCGGTTACTCCGACCAAAGTGAATCACCTCACACTTGTCTGCATTAAACTCCATTTGCCACCTCTCAGCCCAGCTCCCCAGCTTATCTATGTCTCTCTGTAACCTACAACATCCTTTGTCACTATCCACAACTCCACCGACCTTAGTGTCATCTGCAAATTTACTAACCCACCCTTCTATGCTCTCATCCAGGTCATTTATAAAAATGACGAACAGCAGTGGACCCAACATCAACCCTTGTGGTACATCACTAGTAACTGAACTCCAGGATGAACATTTCCCATCAACCACCATCCTCTGTCTTCTTTCAGCAAGCCAATTACTGATCCAAACTGCTATATCTCCCACAATCCCATTCCTCCGCATTTTGTACAATAGCCTACTGTGGGGAATCTTATTGAATGCCTTGCTGAAATTCATATACACCACATCAACCGGTTTATTCTCATCTACCTGTTTGGTCACCTTCTCAAAGAACTCAATAAGGTTTGTGAGGCACGACCTATCCTTCACAAAACCGTGCTGACTACCCCTAATCAAATTATTCTTTTCTAGATGATTATAAATCCTATCTCTTATAACCTTTTCCAACACTTTACCAACAACTGAAGTAAGGCTCACTGGTCTATAATTGTCTCTACTCCCCTTCTTGAACAAGTGAACCACATTTGCGATCCTCCAGTCTTCTGGCACTATTCCTGTAGACAATGACGATTTGAAGATCAATGCCAAAGGCTCGGCAATATCCTCCCTGGCTTCCGAGAGGATCCTAGGATAGATCCCATCCAGCCCAGGGGATTTATCTATTTTCACACTCTGCAGGATTTCTAGTACCTCTTCCTTGTGAACCTCAATCCCACCTAGTCTAGTAGCCTGTATCTCAGTATTCTCCTTGACAACTTTGTCGTTTTCTAGAGTGAATACTGTCAAAAAATATTCAGTTAGTGCTTCCCCTATCTCCTCTAACTCCACACACAACATCCCACTACTATCCTTGATTGGCCCTAATCTTACTCTCATCATTCTTTTATTCCTTAAATACCTATAGAAAGCCTTAGGGTTTACCCTGGTCCTATCCGCCATCAACTTCTCATGTCTCCTCCTGGCTCTTCTGAGCTCTCTCTTTAGGTCTTTCCTGGCTACCTTGTAGCCCTCAAGCACCCTGAGTCTTCACATCTCATCCTAACATAAGCCTTCTTCTTCCTCTTGACCAGAGATTCCACTTCCTTCATAAACCACGGCTTCTGCGCTCTACGGCTTCCTCCCTGCCTGACAGGCACATACTTATCTAGAACACACAGGAGCTTTTCCTTGAATAAGCTCCACATTTCTAATGTGCCCATCCCCTGCAGTTTCCTTCCCCATCCTATGCTTGCTAAATCTTGCCTTTCCCCCAACTGTAACTCTTGCCCAGTGGTATACACCTATCCCTTTCCATCACTAAAGTAAATATAACAGAATTGTGATCGCTATTACCAAAGTGCTCACCTACTTCCAAATCTAACACCAGGCCGGGCTCATTACCCAGTACCAAATCTAACGTGGCCTGTCTACACACTCTGTCAGGAAGCCCTCCTGCACACACTGGACAAAAACTGACCCATCTATAATACTCATACAATAGTGTTCCCAGTCAATATTTGGAAAGTTGAAGTCCCTCATGACAACTACTCTGTCTCTCTCACCCCTGTCGAGAATCATCTTTGCTATCCTATCCTCTACATCTCTGGAACTATTTGGAGGCCTATAGAAAACTCCCAACAGGGTGACCTCTCTTTTCCTGTTTCTAATCTCAGCCCATACTACCTTAGTTGATGAGTCCGCAAAAATGCTTTCTGCAATTGGTAATACTGTCCTTGACCAACAATGCCACACCTCCCCCTCTTTTACCATCTTCTCTGTTCTTACTGAAACATCTAAATCCTGGAACTTGCAACAACCATTCCTGTCCCAGTTCTATCCATGTCTACAAAATGGCCACAACAGCGAAGTCCCAGGCACCAACCCATGCTGCAAGTTCACCCACCTTATTCCGGATGCTCCTGCACTGTCTGGGAAAATAACAGAGTATTTTTCTTTTAACTCCTCAGTTTCTTGGTCTTCCTCAGGCTTCTCCACAACAAGGGGTACCATTTCCACTTTGGATCCTGCCAAGTCATTCCCAAGAACAAATTGGATTTCTAGAACTGACACTCTGTCAATCACTTCCACTGTTACTTCCCCAGTCTTGAGTTGGCACTCCAACCTGATCGTACATTGTCTAACTATCCCACAAATTACTACACTCTCAGGTAATAGATCTGGAAAGAGTGCAAATTCGCTCATCTCTTATTCTTAGAGACTGGTTAGATCCTGCATCTCTCACAATTATAACTTCTTGCCCTTCTCCCCCTGTTCTTTCTGAGTAAACTTTATGCACAGAGGCAAATTTTTTATAGAGATCAGGCACTAATTCCATACCCAGCCCTTGCCTAGGCTGTGCACTCTTCTGCAGCTGCTCAGCTTTTCTTAGGGTTTCTTTTACTACTTTCATTAATGCCACTGGCTTAGCTTCTTTTTTTAACATCTTTTCCCACTGTGACCAGCACTGTGACTATACGTGTCCCACTTTACCACAGTGGAAACAGCTGAGGCCTTTGACCTCCTTTCCACCCTCTTGAGCTTCATTTTTAACCTGTGGTAAACACTTACTAGTGTTCTCCACTCCTTGTTTCATAGTGTAGGATCTCCCCTTCTCCCCACTTCTATCCCTTACAGGACGAAATTCTGGCCAGAAGCTTGTATTATGCACCAGCATGTATTCATCTGCTAACTCTGCTGCCCTTCTCACTTCTTGAGCTTTCTGTTCATCCACGTGAATCCTCATCATTTCTGGAAATGAGTTTTTAAACTCCTCCAGCAGAATAATCTCCCTTAGAGCCTCATAGGTCTTATCTATTTTTTAAGGCCGGCACCCATCTATCAAAATGACCATGTTTAAATCTTTCAGACTCAACATAAGTTTGACTTGGTTCCTTCTTTATGTTTCTGAACCGCTGTCTATATGCTTCTGGTATAATTCATATACATTTAAAATAGTCTGTTTGACCTCTTCATAATCCCTCTTGACCCCTCATCTGACACATAGCAAATACCTCATTAGCTCTGCCTACTAGTTTAGTCTGAACTAGCATTACCCATAAATCCTTGAACCACCACATCTGCCTAGCCAATTTTTCAAATGAAATAAAGAAGGTTTTGACACATTTCTCATCAAAATGTGGCAGGATTTTGACGTATTTGTATATATCACCACCTTCTGTTTTAATCTCCATGCTGTTCACTTGACTTTGCTGACTAAGTTGCAATTTCTCAAGTTCAAATTCTCTCTCTTTTTGCTCAGCTAAGAACCTTCTCCCTCTTTCTTTCTCTTCTCTCTCTTTCTCTCTCCCTTTCTTCTTCTTTCTCTTTGCTCAGTGAAGAACTTTCTCTCTCTCTCTTTATCCTCTCTCTCTTTCTTTCTCTCTCCCTTTGTTTATCTTCGAATTCCATTTTTCTCCATTGTAATTTAAGTCTTTCTAACTCCATTGCACTTGTCTGTCTCTCTGACACACCTATGTGTTTGAGTAATTCCGTTATAATTTCCACTTTACTTTTGTCCTTGGTTAAACCCAATTCTAACCTCTTTGCTAAAAGTATGGTCTTTTCTTTTCTTTCTAAACTTTCTTGGCAAATTTGGGAATCATCTTCAAATCCCAGAACCTCTTTAGCAATTTTAAGAGCCATTTCTCTCACTTTTAATTTAACCAACCACAAGTCACTGAAATTAAACAAATCGTCTCACTAATTTTTATTTAAAGCTCTAGGACACTAACTTGCAAGTGTATAAATCTAGTGGGTTTTTCTCATCCCCAAATCTACTCAAATCTGTCCAAATCTCAGGTTGGATCTGTCTAAACCTATACAAATCATGAATCTGATATCCAAACTGTTCAAATCCTGGTGAAGTACCTCCAAACTATTATAACATGGGGTAAATCCTTCTGCTAATTTAAACCAGACACACAGAAAAGCTCACCTTACACTGTAATCTGAAATTTCAAGTGGCAAAGAACTATCCCAAATGTCACTACTTAATGAAAAAAAGAATAATTTTATTCTTTAAGTCCAAAAGAAAACATCAGACAACAAGTATTTACGACTCCTTTATCTTAAACCTATCTTTTACCTCCCACTCCACAATACTGGTCTGATAAAAACCCTGATTAAGATTTACAAAAAATAAAATCAGGTTTCAAAACGAGCCAGCATCATCGATTTTCCTTTGTAGATTTTTCTTTGTAGATTTTCTTGGGTTGTGTTTTCTTCGGTCTTCTGTTGCACAGATTTCTTCTGGATAGGTACCTTTCAGGGAGCTATTCTGCTAGCAGTCGGTTGGTGCTTGGCTGCTCTTTGCCATTCTCCCCAACTATTCAAAATACCCGATTTTATATATTTCAAAACATTGGACTATCTCATTGGTTTGATGTCATCAAAACATTTAAATTCAAATTCAATTGGATTTTCATATCTTGGGGCATAACCTAAATGGATTGGCCAAATTTGAATTTATTGTGTACCATGGCAATGCAGCTTCAGCTATTTGTTCACAACAAAATGTTACATTTTTAAATTGTTCAGCACAATCTGTGCTTTCAATCAGTCCTTCCCACTCTCTCTTAAAGGTACAGGACACACCTATCCTTTCATAACACTAGACAGCATTTATTGTCCATCCCTAATTGCCCAGAGGGCAGTTAAGAGTCACCCACATTATTGTGGGTCTGGAGCCATATGTAGGGCAGACCAGGTAAGGATAGCAGTTTCCTTCCCTTAAGGGTATTAGTGAACAAAGAGGAGTTCACGAGTCTTCACAAAAGGTGCCAAACATAACCTTCAGAAACAGAACATAGAACATAGAATATTACAGCACAGTATAGGTCCTATGGCCCTTGAAGTTGTGCTAACCTATGGAACCAATCTGAAGCCCATCTAACCTACACTATTCCATTTTCATCCACACATCTATCCAATGACCATTTAAATGCCCTTAAAGTTGGCGAGTCTATTACTGTTGCAGGCAGTGCATTCCATGCCTCTACTACTCTCTGAGTAATGAAACTACCTCTGACGTCTGTCCTATATATACCACCCCTCAATTTAAAGCTATGTCCCCTCGTGCGAGCCATCACCATCTGAGGAAAAAGGCTCTCGCTGTCCACCCTATCTAACCCTCTGATTACCTTATATGTCTCAATTAAGTCGCCTCTCAACCTTCTTCTCTCTAATGAAAACAGCCTCAAGTCCCTCAGTCTTTCCTCATAAGACCTTCCCTTCATACCAGGCAACATTCTAGCAAAGCTTCAGTGAATCCTTTCCAAAACTTCCACATCCTTCCTATAATGCGGTGACCAGAACTGTACACATTACTCCAAATGTGGCTGCACCAGAGTTTTGTACAGCTGCAGCATGATTTCATGTTTCTGAAACTCAGTCCCTCTACCAGTAAAAGCAAACACACCGCTTGCCTTCTTAACAACCCTATCTACCTGGATGGCAAATTTCAAGGATCTATTTACCTGGACACCCAGATCTCTCTGCTCATCTACATTACCAAGAATCTTACCAATAGCCCACTACATTGCATTCCTGTTACTCCTTACAAAGTGAATCACCTCACACTTTTCCGCATTAAACTCCATTTGTCACCTCTCAGCCCAGCTCTGCAGCTTATCTATGTCTCTCTGTAATCTATAACATTCTTCATCACTTTCCACAACTCTACTGACCTTGGTGTTATTCGCAAGTTTACTAACCCATCCTTCTACACCCTCATCCAGGTCATTTATATTAATGACAAACAACAGTGGACCCAAAACAAATCCTTGTGGTACCTCACTAGTAACTGAATTCCAGGATGAATTTAAAGTAAACAAAATACTGACATCTGACAGAGGCTCACCAGAAAAGTACAAAGTGACAAAGGTAAGAATACACATGATTACCAATCATACTTTGGGTTGTAGAATTAAAGAAAGAAAATGATGCTGGGAATTAATGGGAATAAAGCCCGACAGATCACCAGGGCCTGATAATCTTTAGTACTAAAGGAGGCGGAATTGAAAATATTGAATGTTTGTTGTCTATCTTCTGTAGCCTCTGGAATAGTTCCTACACATTGGAGATGGTAAATATAACCCCACTATTTAATGAGGGAAGGAGGAGTAGGAATGTGGAGAACTACATACCAGTTATCCTAATATCAGTAATGGGAAAAATGCTAGAGTCTGTTATAAAAGAACATGACAGCAGAACATTTAGAAACCATTAAAGGCGGTTGGACAAAGACAGGATAGGTTTGATGAAAGCCATTCTTGCTTAACAAATCACAACTGGTTTTGAGGATATAACTAGTAGAATAGATTAGGAGAACTAGTAGATATGGTGTGTTTGGATATATTGATAAATGTGGACATACAAAGATGTCAGCAAGTTTTGAGATTTGTAGCTCAGGTTGAGGTTCTGGATGTAGGTTTGCTCACTGATCAGGAAGGTTCATTTCCAGATGTTTTGAACTACAGAAGCAACCAACATGCACAAACAAAGCTGCATCAGAACATTATTCCAATGAACGACCACACACTGCAGCACAGAGGAAGTATGCAGAGCAGAGGAAAGTCACCTATACAGTGTATTCAAAAAGAACGGGTACCCAATGAACACAGTCTGCAAATTTCTCAGCAACAAATCCAAACAAGCAGACAAAACGCATCCAGAAACCCTAGCCACTCTCCCCCACATCAATGACATCTCGGAAATGACTGCCAGACTACTCATACCCCTTGGCATCATGGTAGCCCACAAACCCACCAACACACTAAAACAGCAGCTAATGAACTTGAAAGACCCTATACAGACAACAAGCAAAACTAATGTTATTTACAAAATACCGTGCAAGAACTGTAACAAACACACATTAGACAAACAGGCAGAAAACTAGCCACCAGGATACATGAACATCAACTAGCCACAAAACGGCATGACGCTCTTCACTAGCATCCTTACATACAGAGGAAGAAGGACACCACTTTGACTGGGACAACACATCCATTCTATGACAAACCAAACAGAGACACGCACAAGAAGTCCTTGAAGCATGGCATTCTAACCGGAACTCTATCAACAAACACATTGAGTTAGACCTCATCTACCACCCCCTGAGAAAAAGAACAGGAAATAACATCACCACAGGAAATGATGTCAGCACAAGAAAAGACATCACCAACCCAAAGAAACCCAAACATATAAATAGAAAGCAGGAATTATCAACAGTGCTTAGCCCGGAGGCCCACTGAAGACGTTACCTAGTAGAGTGACAAAACATCTGGAAATGAACCTACCAGCTTGGCGAGCAAACCTACATCCACATACAAAGGTGTCCTTGCAAAACCAGTCAATGAAAGTAGACTGGTAGGTGCCTTCATTGCAAGTGGATGTAAGTTCAGAAGAACAGATGTCTTATTGATGTTATAGAAGGCCTTGGTGAGAGCAAGGTTGTTGGGTATTGCACCAATTTTGTTGTTCCTACCTAATAAAAGATATACTTGCTATAGATGGAATGCAGCAGATGTTCACAAGTCTGAATCTGGGGATGACAGTCTACATTATCAGACGAGACTGGTTTAGCAGGGTCAGTATTTGCTAATGTTTGGAAGGATGTGAGGGATTCTGATTGAAACAGACGAGACAGATTAGATGCAGGGAGAATATTTACCTTGGTTGTGGAGATTAGAAGCAAGGGACACTGTCTCGGGATATACTATTTATATTATGTTATTTAGGGCTGAGATGAAGAAAGACTTCTTCACTCGAAGGATAATGAACAAAGAACAAAAAAAAACAACGAAAATTTACAGCCCAGGAACAGGCCCTTTGGCTCTCCAAGCCTGTGCCAATACAAATCCACGGTCTAAACTTATTGTCTAATTCCGAAGGATCTGTATCCCCCTGCTCCCCGCCTACTCATGCGTTTGTCCAGATGCACTTTAAATGAATCTACCATGCCTGCCTCTACTATCTGCTAGCAATGCGTTCCAGGCAACTACTACCCTCTGTGTAAATTACTTTCTGCGTGTATCCCCCCTTAAACCTTTCTCCTCTCACCTTGAATGTGTGACCTCTCATTATCGAATCCCTCACCCTGGGAAAAAGCTTATCTCTGTCCACCCTGTCTATACCCTTCATGATTTTGTAGACCTCAATCAGGACCCCCCTCAATCTCCTGTTTTCTAATGAAAATAATCCTAACCTACTCAACCTCTATTCATGGCTAGCACCTTCCATACCAGGCAATATCCTCGTAAACCTTCTCTGCACCCTCTCCAAAGTGTCCACATTCGTTTGGTAATGTGGTGACCAGAACTGTACAATTCTGTGCAATTTTAACATGACCTGCCAGCTGTTACACTCAATAGCCCGTCTGATGAAGGCAAGCATACCATATATCTTCTTGACCATTCTATCCACCTGTGCAGGCACCTTCAGGGTACAATGGACCTGAACTCCCAGATCTCTGCCCTTTAGTGAGCAAAGGTAGGGCGCATGGTATTGGGGGCAAAGTACTAACTTGGATTGAAAGTTGGTTGGCTGATAGGAAACAAAGAGTAGTGATAAACGGCTCCATTTTGGAATGGCAGCACTGACCGCAGGGATCAGTGCTGGGACCGCAGCTTTTTACAATATATGTTAATGATATAGAAGATGGTATTAGTAATAACATTGGCAAATTTGCTGATGATACTAAGCTGGGTGGCAGGGTGAAATGTGATGAGGATGTTAGGAGATTACAGGGTGACCTGGACAGGTTAGGTGAGTGGTCAGATGCATGGCAGATGCAGTTTAATGTGGATAAATGTATGGTTATCCACTTTGGTGGCAAGAACAGGAAGGCAGATTACTACCTAAATGGAATCAATTTAAGTAAAGGGGCAGTACAAAGAGATCTGGGTGTTCTTGTACACCAGTCAATGAAGGTAAGCATGCAGGTACAGCAGGTAGTGAAGAAGGCTAATAGTATGCTGGCCTTCATAACAAGAGGGATTGAATATAGAAGCAAAGAGGTTCTTCTGCAGCTGTTCAGGGCCCTGCTGAGACCACACCTGGAGTACTGTGTGCAGTTCTGTCTCCAAATTTGAGGAAAGACATTCTGGCTATTGAGGGAGTGCAGTGTAGGTTCACGAGGTCAATTCCTCAACTCCTTATGCTGAGAGACTGGAGCAACTGGGCTTGTACAGCCTTGAGTTTAGAAGACTGAGAGGGGATCTGATTGAGACATATAAGATTATTAAAGAATGGGACACTCTGGAGGCAGGAAACATGTTTCAGCTGATGGGAGGGTGCCGAACCAGAGGACACAGCTTAAAATACGGGGTAGACCATTTAGGACAGAAATGAGGAAAAACTTCTTCACCCAGAGAGTGGTGGCTGTGTGGAATGCTCTGCCCAAGAGGGCAATGGAGGCCCAGTCTCTGGATTCATTTAAGAGAGAGTTGGATAGAGCTCTCAAGGATAGTGGAATCAAGGGTTATGGAGATAAGGCAGGAACAGGATACTGATTAAGGATGATCAGCCATGATCATATTGAATGGTGGTTCAGCCTCGAAGGGCAGAATGGCCTACTCCTGCACCTATTGTCTATTCTGGGTCATATTAGATATGGGTTTGGAAGGTGCTCTTTAAGGAGTCTTGGTGAATTTCTGTAGTGTGTCTTCTAGATGATACACACTGATTCCTATCCTCAGATATTTTAGTTGTGATCGTCCTTTCATATTGAGGTTTCCAGCCTGTCACATTACTACTTCTTATTCCTTTGAATACTCCATGCTTCATGTTATTGTTGAATGCCCTGATTGAGCCATGAAGACTACTGGGGATGAATATTGCCCCAGAAACATTCATATTAAGGCTTCTGGCACTCTGTTTGAGTGTTTCTTTTGGAAAACTTTACTCTAGTTAATACTCAGAGTCTATCCACATTTAATACATTGGCATATTTTAGCAATTTAAAGGCAAGCAATTAAAAGGGTGGCAGAGTGGCTCAGGGGCGGCAAGGTGGATCAGTGGTTAGTACTGCTACCTCACAGCACCAGGATCCAAGGTCCGATTCTAGCCTTGGGTGACTGTCTATGTGGAGGTTGCATATTGTGTCTGCATGGGTTTCTTCCGGGTGCTCCGGTTTCCTCCCACAGTCCAAAGATGTGCAGGTCAGTGAATTGGCCATGCTAAATTGCCCATAGTGTTAGGTGCATTAGTCAGAGGGAAATGGGTCTGGGTGGGTTGCTCTTCGGAGGGTCGTTGTGGACTTGTTGGGCCAAAGGGCCTGTTTCCACACTGTAGGGAATCTAATCTAATCTAACTAGGAATCTACAAGTGGAATATTTGCAATTTTGCTTATAGTCTGTTAAATTTTATTATATATTCTTCTCAAGAATATTCACCCCTTCAAACATTCTTCAGTGTCCAGTTCTTCTGAGATTACTTACAACCTGGACTTTCTCCGAAGACGATTCAGCATTACCAAGTCTATCCTTTAAAGTCATACAATATAGAAGAGGTCCTTCTGCCCATCAGGTTTCTCCTGCTAAGGTCCACTAAATCTACACTAGTCTCACTTTGTAGCGCTCGGCCTATGGTCTTGAATGTTGTGACATTTCAAGTGTACTTATTGAAGGTTGTGAGATTAGCTACCTCAGCTACCCTTCTAGGCAGAGCACTCTAGACTCCCAGCATCCTCTGGGTGAATTTATTTTCCTCTTTTCCCTCTAAACATCCAAACTTTAACCTTAAAATTAAGCCCCCTTGTTATTGAGCCTTTGACTAAGGGGAACAGCTGCTTCCTATTCACCCTGCTGATGCTCCTCATAATCTTGTCCACCTCTATTAGATCTCCCCTCAACTGTCTTTATTCCAAAAAAACCTCAAGATTTTCCTGCCTCTCTTTATAGCTAAAGTGCTCCATCCCAGACAACAATTTGGTGAATCTCCCCTGCACTCTTTTCAGTGCAATTACATCATTCGATAGTGTAGGGCCCAGAACCGCACACAGTACTCCAGGTATGACCTAAACAAAGTCTAATACAGCTCCAACAAAACCTCCCTGCCCTAATAATACATGCCTCAACTGACAAAGGCAAGTGTGCCATATGCCATATTCTTATCTACCTGATTAACCTACCCTGCTACCTTCAGGATATCTGGACAGATACCCAAGATCCCTCTGTTCCTCTGAGCTTCCTTGTATTCCGCCATTCAGTGAATAGACTTTTGGCATGCTACATCTCCCAAAATGCAACTCCCTCATAATTATAGACTTAAATTGCATGTGCCATTAATATGTCTATCTGACCAATCTGTTTATGTCCTTGTTTTGTTTTGTCATGTTAAGTGAATAAACTGTGTCCACGTATCCACTCATTTCTTTCATGATCACAAGGTTCAAATTCACAAAATATCAGAGGGAAGTCAGATTCTAACACTTTGCACTTGGTTGCAGACAGTCTTCTCCAAAGTTACTGCAATACTAATCTTCTGGAATAACTCTTAATTTCCAATCTGCACCTAAAGCATCCATCCTCTCCTGCCAATGTCAATCTGGATCCAAGTCATTCCGTGAGACAGAAACCAAGACACCTTTATTTATGGATAGACCTCATTAACTACCAAACGTTACAGCTCCTTCCACACACCAGCCCCACATGTTCATAATTTAGATAAAGGCATTGGATTGGAAATCCACTGGATCTCTCTGCGCAGGTTTCAATAGTGCTGCCTAGGTTTGTCATCTTGCCTGATACGAGCCCAGTGTCTGTCCAATCCACATTCTAAACAAATGGGCCCTCTTGTGGGCACAGTGGTAGTGTCCCTACCACAGACCAGAAAGCTCAGGTTCATGTCCCATCTGCTCCAGAAGTGTGTATTAACATATCTGAACAGGTTAATTAGAAAAATGGGTTAATAATAAAAACAAACTCTGTTTAGAGATGATATTACCAACTCTGGAATAGGCCTCCTGGCTTAGAGGTAGGGACATTAACAACAGTCTTCATATTCATGGTTTAGACATCATCCTAAACAAACAGCTCAAAAATGTTATTACACACTACCGACTAGGGGGGATTTGAACCCAGAGTCACCTGGTTCAGAGGTAGGAATACTATCACCGCACCAGAAGAGCCATTATGTCCTTGCTTTATGCCCACTCAGTCAAATTAACCCTAATTGCGGTAATTGCTAGTGCTGTTTGCCTAATGAAACCTTCACCATTAATTTGTTTGGTTTTGGGATAAGCCATTATCTCTTTGCTTGGACAGGGATGTCATCCTATCATTATCAACCAATACATTCTATGTCTCAGCTATATTATCACCTGCTTTCACAAATTATTTGAATTTCTTTCCTAAATGTATTCTGGGTAGATGTTGAAAAATTGTGTTTTGCAGAAACACTGGTTGGACTTAGTTTACTATACTGATGAGTACAGATGTTAGATGCAAGGGTCAAGATCAGAGACTTTGAAATACTGCAAAATATCAGATGGAGTATTAAAGACAGACTTCTTTGATGATCCTGTTGCTATGCAGAAACTAGTATGGAAAGATTGGCTGTCTAATGGCTCAAATTATGAGGTCTGTCAGAGCTGCTCACAGTGACTACCATGAACTTATTTATTTGACTGAGAAAAAATAGCAGAGCTTTCCATTAGTAGAAACTTTTTCCGAACCATCTTCTCCTAATTCCCATAGTAAAACAGGCAGCAAAACCAAAAACATTTACATTGGCATAGCTACCAAAAAAATCATTACTCAAAAGTATTATGAGGTCTTAATAATTCTTTCTGCCAATCTCTAACCATGGCATCTAGAAAGAAATAAAACAACAGAGAAATAATAAAGGAGCTTTCAAAATGAAATGGCCTGTGAACAGTGCATGCAAAAACCAAATAAACACTCTTTACAAAACAACTTTTGCTTTTAATAGAAGTAGCAATGGAGTATTATTCACCAAAATATTATTGACTTTTCCAGTGCCTTATTCAAATAAGCTTCACCATCAAGTACTTGGCTATTGCTAGTCAAACAATGAAAAGTGGAAAATATCTCATTCAAGGCAAATGTAAGCAGGAATATTTTGTCCATTTGTGAAGACATTGGAAACTAAGGTTCTATCTGTCTGCTTAGGAAGGAGTTGCCAACTTTGCTTTGATGTATTCTTGGAAACTTGATATCATGTTGAATGAATCATGTGACAATTAATCACATGACCATTGTCCACAATTTGTAAATTTTTATCTTATATATGTTCAAACACTGGCATTGGCAGACTCACATTCATAAAGAGAGTCCTCAATAGTACATAAAAAGAATTGAACAAAAATACAATTTTTCTCGAGACTTCAAGTCCTTACTTGAAATTGTAAATCAGTAACACCCTGAGTCCAAAATCCTGGATTAGTGACTTTACTTTTCATTCCCACAAAATGGCATTTCTGCAATGCCTGTATTTTGTCACATTCCCCTCAAGAAGATGTACATGAAAATTACTGAATTTACCAAATTCTCTCATTGAAATTACCGGTGTAATTTTGCTTTTTGTAAATTCTACTCGAACATGAATCAGAATTCAAAGTAAATCGAATATAGATACTTGTCACTTTTCAGCTGAAGCCTAGCTATTGTTCAGGTCTTGTTAAATTTGGATATGGACTAGTTCAGTATTTGAGGAATTGCAAATGATGCTGAACATTTTGCAATAATTAATGGAAATCCACACACCTGAACTGATAATGAAGGAAAGGTCATTGATGAAGCAGCTAGGAAACTACCCTGTGGAACTCCTGCAGCAATATCCTAGAGTTAAGATGGCTGACCCCCAACAATTATAGCCATCTTCCAATAGAATCATAGATCTTTACAGTACAGAAGGAGGCCATTTGACTCATTGTATCTATACCGGCTCCTGAAAGAGTCATCCAGCCATTCCTACTCTCTGGTCCTATCTTTGTAGCGCTCTAAATTCATTACTTACTAATACATATTCAACTCTCTTTTGAAGTGTCCTTTGAAATCCACCTCTAACCCTCTGACAGCCAATGCATTCCAAATCCTAATGACTCTCTGAATAAAGACTCTCTGAATGTCTCCTCATTTCACTCCTAGCTCCTTTGATGATAATCTTGAAATTGTGACCACCAGTTACTGACATACCAACTAGTGAAAGCAGAATATCCTTCTTTACCCTGTCAAAATTGTTCATAACTTTGAACACCTCAATAAGGTAATCTGCTTCAAGAAGAATAAGCCCAATTTCTACCATCTTTCCTTGTAACTCAAATCCCTCATTTCTGGTGTCATTCTAATAAATCTCCTTTGCACTCTTTCCAGGGGTTTAATAGCCTTCCTTAAATAAAGTGACCAGAACTGAACACAGTACTCCAATTTGGTCTCACATTTGGAGAGGTGTAACTTTCTTGCTTTTAAACCCTATGTCTCTATTTGTAACCTAAAGATCCTACAAGCCTTCTGAATATCTGTTTCAACTTGATTGGCCACATTAAGAGAATTATGCACTTGAACCCTGAGGTCCTTTGCTCCTGTACACCCCTCAAACTTCTACCATTGAAACTATGTGCCAGGTATGATTCCAACTAATGGAAAGTGTTCCCTTTGATTCTCATTGACTCCGGTTTTGCTAGGGCTCCTTGATATCATACATGAGTCAAATGTGGCCTTGATTGCAAGCTCCCTTCTAAGCCACTCACCATCCTGACTTGGAAATATATCACTATTCCTTCAGCGTCGGTAGCCCTGGAAACTTCGACCCTAATGACATTGTGGGTGCATCTACACCAAATGGACTGCAGTAACTCAAGAAGGCAACAAATAATCATCTTCTCAAAGGCAATTAGAGATGGGCAGCATGCTGGCCTAGTCAGAGATGGCTACATCCCATGAGTAAATAAAAAAAACAGTACATGCAGTTTGCTAGTTTTTCAGTTAGATAATGTCCTGTCCATTGGAGGGATTTCTTTTCAATCTAATTATATTTTAATCTATTCTTGAAAATAAAAAAATTAATTACAAAATGCTCAAAAGAAATTCAAATATCAATTATATAAAAAAAGTATAAAATTGTATTAGATATAGAAATTCAAAGTTATTGCGCTCTTTAGAAACTACAAATTGTGTTGCATGAAAAAATAAGTGGACTTGAAAAATACAAATTTTGTTCAATTTTCTGGTCCCTGTGATTGCTATTTATTGTGGGCTTTACATATCTACATCAAGAGAAAACATGATTAGATTAGATTCCCTATGGTGTGGAAACAGGCCCTTTGGCCCAACAAGTCCACATTGACCCTCCGAATAGTAACCCACCCAGACCCGTTTCCCTCTGACTAATGCATGTAATACTATGGACAATTTAGCATGGCCAATTCACCTGACATGCACATCTTTGGACTGTGGGAGGAAACCAAAGCACCTGGAGAAAACCCACACAGACACGGGGAAAATGTGCAAAATCCACACAGACAGTCACCCAAGGCTGGAATCAAACCTGGGACCATGGTGCTGTGAGGCAGCAGTGCTAACCACTGAGCCACCGTGCTGCCCCATGGAACCGTTAATTATATGTATATTGTGTATTTAATTTTGACCATTAATATGGAAAGTCAACAATACACAGTTTCAATTAAATTAAAATTGTCACTAAACAATTGTTAAAGATCATATTTGCCCAGTAATGCATCATGCTTTATCAAATTACTAATTTATTACAGTACCAGCAATGCTTTATGCAAATCTTGAGAATGAAACATCCATCACAGGCAAAAACATGGCAAACCAATTTGCTTATATTTTTCTTTGCAGAACATATGCAATTTGCCCTATTGCAGACTCTAGCCAAAAGCAAAATGCACATTTCTGAGAAAAAAGGCATGTCATTGCCCTTTGCATGCAAAAGAAACACTTAAATTTATACAGCACCTTTCACAACTTCAGGATGTCCTGAAATGCTTAACAGCCAATGATTTATTTTTAAAACGTAATAGAAATGGCCAAAATAAACTTTAAAGAAAGCGTCTCTGTTCTTTACCCTGAGTACAGGATTTCAGGTTCCCTAAATATTAGGACTAATGAAGGCACACTTGCAGCTAGGACGAATTAACAATGAACTTCCAAAAATAATTTAAAGTGCAAAAACTCTCACTGAAATAAAAGCATTTGATTAAGTTCCACACTACAAGTTAGTGAAAAAAAAGGCCATTGGATTGGAGATAATACACTTGCAAGGATTGTGGATTGATTGACAGAGAGTAAGCAGGAATCAGGAATAAATGATGCATTCTCAGAATGGCAGGCTGGGATCAATAGGTTGAATGGTATTGAGTCGAGAGTATGGTGCTGGAACAGCACAGCAGGTCAGGCAGCATTTGAGGAGCAGGAGAATCGATGTTTTGGGCATAAGCCCTTCATCAGGAATGAGGCTTGTGACCCAAGGAGTAGAGAGATAAATGGGAGGGGTTGGAGCTGGGTGGGGGGAAGGTAGCTGAGCATGCGATAGGTAGATAAAGGTGGGGTTAATGGGTGGAGCAGATAGGTGGAAAGGAAGATGGACAGGTTGGACAGGTCATGAGGGGGTGCTGAATTAGAAGGTTGGATTTGGGATGAGGTAGGGAGAGGGGAAATGAGGAAACTGGTGAAATCCACATTAATCCCATGTGGTTGGAGGGTCTCAAGGCAGAAGATGAGGCATTCTTCCTCCAGGCATCGGATGGTTAGTGTTTGGCGATGGAGCAGGCCCAACACCTGCAAGTTCTTGGCAGAGTCGGAGGGGGAGTTAAAGTGTTCGGCCATGGGGCGGTGGGGTTGCTTTTGTGTGTGTTCTGGAAGTGTTCTCTGAAACACTCTCAGAAGATGAAGGGCGAATGCTTGAAACATTGATTTCCCTGCTCCTCGGATGCTGCCTGACCTGCTGTGCTTTTCCAGCACCACACTCTCAACTCTGATCTCCAGCATCTGTAGTCCTCACTTTCTCCTCCTGAATGGTGTTGAGGTTGAGACAAACCAGAATCTAGAATGGAACAACCTTGAGGAAACGAATGGCCTAAGCCTGCCCCTAGATTGCTAAATCTCTCTCTATTTAAGAAATACACCGCATTTCTGTTTTTCTGACCAAAATGTGTAACTTCTCATTTTCCACAATATATGATATCCAACACATTCTTACCACTCACATAGTCTGTCTTAATCTTCCTGAAGCTTCCAAGCATTCTCCTTACAACTCACATTCTCCGATGCTTCCAATCATCAGCAAACTTTGAAATATTGTATTTGGTTTCTATGTTGGATTCATTGATTACAAATTGTGAATATTTGGGGCTCAAACACTAATTGTTATAGAGTCATAGAGATGTACAGGATGGAATCAGACATTTTGCTCTAATTCGTCCACTCTGACCAGATATCCTAAATTAATACAGTATTTAGAACTGCAGCATGAATTTCAGCCCCTCAAACCTAGTGCCTGTGTAATCGTCGACCCTGTAAATTGAACCTTTAAAAACATTCTTAAAACAATCGACTTTTACACGAGTAAATTATTGTAAAGCACTTTGAGAGATTTAAAGGTCTTGAAAGATGCACATAAACGCAAATCTTTCTTTAGATTACCGATGTGTTGATTAACAATTTATTTTTGAAATTATGAAGGCTTATATTAACTGAAGGGGTAAGGATTATTTCATCTTTCTGGAGTTTCAGTGTTGCAGGTGCCATCAGTTTAACATTATCACTTAGAGAGTGAGGCAAAGGGTGAGGGAAACCTCTTAACACAGAGGATTTTTGGATTGTGGAATACTTTGTCATAAGAAATAGTTAAGACACAAATTATTGCACCTTTCCGAGGGAGGTTTGAGTACATATTGGAAGCAATGGAAGATGTAGGGCTATGGGAAGAGAGAAGAGCAGCAGAATTATTTTTGTATTACTCCAGCAAAGAGTTGGCAAAGATGATACAGTAATTATGTACACATGTATTGGTGTGCATGTGGCTACATGTATGTATACCTGCATATGGTCTTCATTTATGCACGTATGTATGTGCATGCCAATTAATAAGGAAGGTAAAATCAGAATATCAGAAAAAGCTAGTTAGAGAAATTAAAAAAAGATATTAAGAGTTTCTACAGATATATTGAAAAATAGTTAACATAGAGAGGATCTAAGGAATTAATAATGCAAAATTAAGAGATAGCAGATGATTTGAACAGGTATTTTACATTGGTCTTTACTAGAGCAGAAACAAGTAACATCAAAAATAGACATACATCAGGGAATGGAAGGTAGAAGGGCAATTCACAAAAATTACAATTACGAGGGAAGTTGTAGAGAGCAAATTGCTGGACCTATGACCAGACAAGTCTTGGATCCTAATAAACTTCAAAGTCTTAAAGGAAATGGCTACTGAGGTAGTTGATGCAGTGCTCCAAAATTCAGGGAAGGTTCCATTAGACTGGAAAGCAGTGAATATAATTTCTTTGCAGGAAAACTACAGGCCAGTTAGTCTACCATCTGAGATGGCGATGATGTTCAAGACGTTATTGTTAAAGACAAAGTTATTGTAATGACAAAGCACATATAAAAATGTAATGACAAAGCACCATTATTTTACATAGAGAGTGGTGGAAGCTGGGTGGAAGTGAGGTCAGAGCAGGGAGGCTATTGGGAAGGCAAGTAATTGCTATTTAAGCACTTATCTTGAAGCCAGCGGTCATTTTTACAGCAGAGAGCAGTGGGAGCTAGGCTGAAGTGAGGTTGGAGCAGGGGGTCTGTTGAGAAGGCAAGTAATTGCTATTTCTGTTCCAGCAGCAGGAAGAACAGGAGCTCTAACCAAGAAGGACTCTTGTGTGTTGTTAAGGTAAGGTTTTTAATTTATATTTCCTGTTTTTCATGTGATTGCTTAAAAGTTTAATTGAATAAGACCGTAGCAGAGAAGTACTAGAAATTATTGAATACAAAAATTGTAAAAGTTAATTAAATTAGTAGTTATGGCTGGACAGGTGATGTGCTGTAGCTGTATGATGTGGGAGGTGACTGATCCCATTGTGAATGGCAGTGACCACATCTGCAGCAAGTGTTAGTTGCTGGAAGAATTGATGATCTGGAATCTGAGCTTCAAACACTGTTGGATATCCAGGAGGGGAGAGTTACCTAGACACTTTGTTTCAGGAGGTAGTTACACCTGGAAGATGAAGTAATTCAAATTCAGTAAGTGTTCAGAGACAACAGGGTGTGACTGTAAGTGAGGTAGGTAGGGAGATTCAGAGTTCAGGAGGGCAGGAGACTCAGCCCTTGACCTCATCCAACAGGTATGAGATTCTTGCCCTGTATGGATGAGGGAAAGGGCTGTGGACAGGATGAGCCAGCTGATCACAGCATCATGGTGCAGAAGGCCATTCAAGAGGGGGGAGCAAAAAGACAAATAGTTGTTACAGGGGATTCTATAATTAGGGGAACAGATAGTGTCCTCTGCAAGTTGGATCAGGAGTCCCACATGTGCGTTGCCTGCACGGTGCCAGGATGCAGGCATCTCTGACGGGTTGAAAGGATATTGGAGCAGGAGGGGGAGGATCCAGTTGTTGTGGTCCACGTTAGGATTAACAACATAGGTAAAGCGAGGGTGAAGGACCTGTTTGGGGATTATCAAACACCAGGAAGGAAATTGAAGTACAGGTCCTCAAAGGCCATAATCTCTGCATTACTGTCCAAGCCACGTGTCAATTGGCATAGGGATAAGAAAGTTAGAAAAGTAAACACATGGCTAAGGGATTGGTGTGGGAAAGAGAGATTCCATTTCATGGGGCATTGTCGTCAGTTTTGGAACTAGGGGGAATCTGTATCATTGGGACTGTCTCCACCTGAACCAATCTGGAACCAGTGGTTCTAGCGAAAAGGATAAATAAGGTGGTCAGTAGGACTTTAAACTTGTGAGTCGGGGGAAGGGAAGACAAAAGCGACAGGGAGTATGGAGTTAAATGGAAAGACAAGCAGCAGGTTAGCATGTGTGTAGTTGGTTTAAGCTCAAGGCAGACTGGGAATGCAGCAAAAAGGAAAGATAACTTAGGACATCTTATGATTTCCAATATCTCTAATAATGATAAGCAAGTTAGCACTAAAGTACTTTACCTGAATGCTCATAGTATTTGGAACAAGGTAGATGAATTAACGGCACAAATCATCGTGAATGATTATGATGTGGTAGGCATCACAGAGACTTGGTTGCAGGGGGTTCAGAACTAGCAGTTAAACATCCAAGGATTTACAACTTATTAAAAAACAAGGGAGGTGGACAGAGGGGGCGGGGTTGCCTTGTTAGTTAAGAGTGAAATTAAATCTATGGCATAGAATTACATAGGGTCAGATGGTATGGAGTATATGTGGGTGGAGTTGAGGTACCACAAAGGCAAAACAACGATAATGGGAGTAATAGACAGACCTCACAACAGTGGTCAGGACCAGGGGCACAAGATGCATTGGGAAATAGATAGGGTATTTCAGAAAGGCAAGGTCATGGTGATCATGGGGGACTTCAATATGCAGGTGGACCGGGTGAATAATGTTGCTGGCGGATCCAAAGAAAGGGAATTCATAGAATGCTTATGGGATGGCTTTTTTGGAACAGCTTATGATGGAGCTCACAAGGGAGCAGGCTATTCTGGACCTAGTGCTATGTAATGAGCCAAACTTTATAAAAGATCTTAAAGTAAGGGAACACTTAGGAGGCAGTGATCATAATGTGGTAGAGTTCAGTCTGCAGTTTGAAACAGAAAAGGCAAAATCAGATATAATGGTGTTACAGTTAAATAAAGCTAATTACAGGGGCATGAGAGAGGAGCTGACGAAAATCAACTGGAAGCAGAGCCCAGTGGGAAAGACAGTAGAGCAACAATGGGTGTAATTAAGAACACAGTACAGTTGCTCATCTCCAAGAAAAGAAAGATTATCCGGGATGGGGATTAGACAGGAAGTCAGGAAATGTATCAAAGAAAAAGAGAGAGCCTATAAAGTGGTCAAGAGCACTCGGAAATCAGAAGATTGGGAAGGCTACAAAAACAAACAGAGGATAACAAAGAGAGAAATAAGGAAGGAGAGAATCAAATATGAAGGTAGGATAGCTAGTAAGATTAGAAATGATAGTAAAAGTTTCTTTCAATACATAAGAAACAAACGAGAGGCAAAAGTAGACATTCGGTCACTTCAAATTTATGCTCGAAGTTTAGTGCTGGGAGATAAGGAAATAGCTGAAGAACTTAATAAGTACTTTGTGTTAGTCTTCACAGTGGAAGACATGAGTAATATCCCAACAATTAAGGAGAGTCAGGGAGCAGAGTTGAGTATGGAGAAAGTGCTAGAAAAGCTAAAAGGTCTAAAAATCGATAAATCTCCTGGACCCGATGGGCTACATCCTAGAGTTCTGAGAGAGATGGCTGAGGAAATAGTGGAGGCGCTGACTGTGATCTTTCAAAAATCACTGGAGTCAGGGAAAGTCCCAGATGATTGGAAAATCGCTGTTGTAATCCCCTTGTTCAAGAAAGGATCATGGTAAAATTCTACAATCCATCATTAAGGATGAGATTTCTAAATTCTTGGAAGTGCAGGGTCAGATTACAACAAGTCAGCATGGATTTAGTAAGGGGAGGTTGTGCCTGACAAACCTGTTAGAATTCTTTGAAGAGGTAACAAGTAGTTTAGACCAGGGAAACCCAATGGATGTTATCTATCTAGACTTCCAAAAGGCTTTGATAAGGTGTCTCATGAGAGGCTGCTGAGTAAGGTGAGGACCCATGGTGTTCGAAGTGAGCTACTGGCGTGGATTAGGGATTGGCTGCCTGACAGAAGACGGAGAGTCGGGATAAAACTTATTTTTCAGAATGGCAGC
The DNA here is from genome assembly GCF_047496795.1 of Chiloscyllium punctatum. Taxonomy (NCBI): domain Eukaryota; kingdom Metazoa; phylum Chordata; class Chondrichthyes; order Orectolobiformes; family Hemiscylliidae; genus Chiloscyllium; species Chiloscyllium punctatum. Next base: position 34,099,318 of record NC_092741.1, read on the forward strand.
TAGTGACAAGTGGGATCCCGCAGGGTTTGCTGTTGGGGCCGCAGCTGTTCACTTTATATATTAATGATCTGGATGAAGGGACTGGGGACATTCTGGTGAAGTTCGCCAATGATACGAAGTTAAGTGGACTGGCAGGTAGTACTGAGGTGGTGATTAGGCTGCAGAAAGATTTAGACAGTTTAGGAGAGTGGTCCAGGAAATGGCAGTTGAAATTCAACGTGAGTAAGTATGAAGTCTTGCACTTCATAAAAAAGAATGCAGGCATGGACTATTTTTTAAATGGTGAGAAAATTCATAAAACCAAAGTACAAAGGATTTGGGAGTACTAATCCAGGATTCTCTAAAGGTTGATTTGCAGGTTGAGTCTGTGATTAAGAAAGCAAATGTAATGTTGTCATTTATCTCAAGAGGGTTGGAATATAAAAGCAGTGACATGCTTCTGAGACTTTATAAAGATCTAGTTAGGCCCCATTTAGAATACTGTGTCCAATTGTGGGCCCCAGACCTCAGAAAGGGCATACTGGCGCTGGAGCGTGTCTAGTGGAGGTTCACACGGATGATCCCAGGAATGGTAGGCCTAACATACAATGGACGGCTGAGGGTCCTGGGACTGTATTCATTAAAGTTTAGAAGGTTGAGGGGAGATCTAATAGAAACTTACAAGATAATGGATGACTTAGAAAGGGTGGATACTAGGAAGTTGTTTCCATTAGATGGGGAGACTAGGACCTGTGGGCACAGCCTTAAAATTAGAGGGGGTTAATTAGAATGGAAATGAGGAGATGTTTCTTCAGCCAGAGAGTGGTGGGCCTGTGGAATTAATTGCCACAGAGTGCAGTGGAGGCCTGGACGTTGGGTGTCTTCAAGGCAGAGGTTGATAAATTCTTGATCTCGCAAGGAATTAAGGGCTATGGGGAGAGTTGGGGTGAGTGGAGTTGAAATGCCCATCAGCCATGATTAAATGGTGGAGTGGACTCGATGAGCCAAATGGCCTTTCTTCCACTCCTGTGTCTTATGGTCTTAATCTAGTCCCATTTGCCAACACCTGGCCCATATCCTTCTAAACCCTTCCTATACATCGACCCATCAAGGTGCCTTTTAAATATTGTAATTGTACCAACCTCCAAACTTCCTCTGGTAGCTCATTCCATACAGATATCACCTTCTGCCTGAAAAAGTTGATCTTTAGGCCCTTTTTAAATCTTTCCCCTCTCACCCTCTGGACTTCCCCATCCCAGGGAAAAGGCCTTGTCTACTTACACTGTACATGTCCTCATGATTTTATAAACCTCTGTAAGGCCACCAACGCCCCACAAAAACAGCCCCAGCCTATTTATCATTTTCCTATAGTTCAACCCCCTAATCCTGGCAACATCCTTGTAAATCTTTTCTGAATCCTTTCAAGTTTCACAACATTTTTTCTGTTCGTGCATGACCAGAATTGCATGCAATATTCCAACAGTGGCCTAACCAATGTCCTGCACAGCCACAACATGACCTCCCAACTTCTATACTCAATATTCTGACCAATAAATGGAAGCATACCAAACGACTTCTTCACTTTCTATCTTGTCATATCAAAATGACACAGCCGACTAACTGAGAATAACCCATTTTCTTTCTATTCTATTTTTCATTTGTTCATCAGTTCTCAATCCATGCCAATTTATTAAGCCCTAGTCCCAGGTGCTAATTTTGTTTACTATCTTTATTTGTGGGGACTAATCGAAAGTTTATTGAAAATTCAAATAAACCGTATCCACTATTCCCCTTTCAGCTAACACGTTCCTCCATGTGATTGTTTATTGTAAGACAAAGGGTGGAAGTTAAAGCAGTCAGTAAGCTTGTTTCAAAACAGAAAAAAAGGTGCATATAAATATTATGAGTTTGCCTCAGCCTTTGACCAGACATTCTCTCACCTTAAAATGGACAGCAATTTGGGATAACTAACTTTCTCCAAATGTCCACTCTCACACACCCAGATTGCAGTATCTTTATGCCACAACAGATCTGGGAAATTCTAAATTTGAATGTTCAGGAAGTAAACACAGTCTTGCTCACACCAAATTGATTTTGTTTGGTTTTAATTTTTGTCCAATTAGACTTCTGTGTAGCACTTTGGGATGTTTTTGTATTTTAAAGGCCCAATTTAGATACAAACTATTAATACCTATATGACTTATTGACTCAATCTTTCACTCAACTGCCATGTCAGTTTCAAGCCAAGAATGGGAGACACAGGCATTCACCTGCACTGATTTAGTCTTCCTCAGATTTGGGATTCACTGCATGACAAATTGCAGAAAAGAATCAGTGTGTTAACTACAAATGTGTCATTACATTTTCACATTATGCAATCAGGGTCACCCTTTAGTTCTATGAATATTACATAAGAATCTACAAAACTCATCACCCCCAGATTTTTAAACCATATTAAAACAAGCCAATTTGCTAGTCAAATAAAAAAAAGGTCTCCGCAATCTAATAGGAATACTCCCCAAGATAGGTATGCTACAGAGAAATCAGGTGCAAGTTAAGATTTCTGGTGTTGCTAGTGACAGAAAACCACAACGGAACAATTTATACTCACTAGCATGTTTTATGAACCAAGACTTTTGCTTCAAGAGCATAGCCAGCCTGTTACAATATTTGTGCAGTGATGGGAAGCAAAAGAGCAAATGTGCAGGAGGGTTGGTGTGAAATAGAAAATTATGCTGAATTGTGAAATTGTAGCTATAGCAGAGATTGTAGTAGTAATCCAGCACTGTTTTTCAGCCAACACAGAAACCAAAAAATATATAAGTTCTTTGATAGCAGGAAGCTGCTGGGAATAAGCATACCTGTTTCCATGAGCTACATTTTTAGCAACAACAACAACCATTTAGCAGTCAATAAACCAGACTGAAACCATTCTGGCTCAACACAACCCAAACTTCATGGATTCCTAAAAATGACACATGTTCACTACTTACTTCATCTACTGTCCTCTGAATTTTCTCTTAAAACAAAAACATTTAGCTCATCACATTTAGTTGATAAGTAAAGATGGTGGCGGAGCAGTAATACCACTTGTCTGGTAATACAGGGACCAATAACTTGAGAGCTGAAAATGTGTTGCTGGAAAAGCGCAGCAGGTCAGGCAGCATCCAAGGAGCAGGAGAATCGACGTTTCGGGCATGAGTCCTTCTTCATGCCCGAAACACGATTCTCCTGCTCCTTGGATGCTGCCTGACTTGCCTCACTTTTCCAGCAATACATTTTCAGCTCTGATCTCCGGCATCTGCAGTCCTCACTTTCACCAATAACTTGAGACATAGGTTCAAATACTACCATAGTAGCTGGTAAAATAAAACCTATGTAATAAAATCTGGAATTGAAAACTAGTCTTATCAATGGTGACCTTGAAATTATCATAAAAACTCATCTAATTCATAATGTTTTTTTAGAAAAGGAAATCTGCCATCCTTACCTGGTCTAGATGTGATTCCAAATCCACAAAAATGTGGTTGACTCTTAACTGCACTTTGTAATGCTCCTACAACTCACTCAGTTCAAGGGCATTTCGAGATTGGCTTCATGGAGTATACATAAGCCAAAGGAAGATAAAGGAAGGAGAGCAAAGTTAACATAAGGGGGGTAACTTTAAGTTGCTAAGTGAGTCAATATGACTAAGTAAATTTAAGATTAAGACATAACAGCTCAAGTTGTTCAAGTGGAATGTGTGACCCACAAAATGTGGGAAACCATGGACCATACCGGTGTCTTAGAGGACCATACTTGCAAGAAGTGCTCTCAGCTGCAGAAACCTGACTCTGACTTTAGGCATATGGTCATATGTTTAAAGAATAAAAAAAATTACATGGTCACACTTTAGTTTACAAGGAGGAAGGAAAAAAAAGGGTGACTGTCAGACAGTTCAAGAGAAACAGGCTGCTAGTGTTGGCGTCCCCTCAAGTCCCACTCAAATCAGTTTTCCAAGCAGATCAGGAGTTTAGTTCTTCCATGGAGTGGAGCCTCACTGCCAACCTTCTGTTACCACCAGTGGCCTATCTGGACAGGAGGGGAGGAAGAAGAAAGGATGAATAATAGTGACAGGGGATTCATTATTTAGGGAACAAACGCACTTCTGTGGCCATCAACGAGACTCCAGAATGATAGGTTACCTCTCTGGGACTGGAGTCAAGGATGTCACAGAGGCATTCTTCTGGGGGAGGATGAACAGTCAGACATTGTGGTCCATATTGATACCAATGGCATAGGTAGGAAGGTAGATATGGTTAGAATTTAGGGACCTAAATAGAAAGTTAGTAAAAAGGACTTCAAATGTAGTAATCTCCAAATTAGTCCCAGTGCCATGTGCAAGTGAGTACAGATATAGGAGGATAAAGCAAATGTATGCATGGCTGGAAATTGATGCAGGAGGGTGGGTTTTAGATTCCTGGGGCTCTGGGACTGGCTTTATTAATTGAGGCAGAAATTACAAGAGCAAGAAGGTGATGTTGAATTTGTACAAAACACTTATTAGACATCTCAAGGATATTGTGTTGCCACATAATGGGAAAGGTGTGATTGCATTGAAGAAAGTGCAGAAGCAATTTTCAAGAATGGTTCCAGAGATGAGAAACTTCTGAAATGAGGATAGATGGAAGAAGTTAGGACTGTTCTCCTTGGAGACAAGAAGGCTGAGAAGAGATTGGATAGAGGTTTTCAAAATCATGAATGGGCTACAGAGAATAGAAAGGGAGAAGTTGTTCCCACTTAGCAATTCTATGATTCGATGATTACAAAAGGAACAAAAATGAAAGGACTTAAGAACATAGATTGAAAGTGATTTGCTACAGATGCAAGGGTGATGCAAGATAAAACTTTCACCTGTCGAGTAGTTAGGATATGAAATGCTCTGTCTGAAACTGTGGTGGAGATAGATACAATTGAGGCATTTAAGAGAGCATTGCATGATTATATAGATAGAAATAATATGCAAGAGTATGGCGAATGCAGATAAATAAAAAGAGGCAATGATGCTCGTTTGAAGAGCCGAGTGCAGCCATGATGAGCTCTAGAGACTCCTTATGTGCTGTAACAATTCTGTGATTCTGTGATGAAGGCTTCATATTTAATAATTTTTGTGGACATGAGTTGAACAGGTTGTCAATACGTAGATGGTTGCTTCAAAATAAAGGTCAACGAATGAATCAAACAGAAACAGAAAGTGCTGGACAAACTCAACAGGTTTGGCAGCAACTATGAAGAGAGAACAGACTTAATATTTCAAGTCCAGTGACGTCTTCAGAACATTTGAACCCTTCTTTTGAACAAGGCATTTTTGGTACACTGGGAAGCGAGGCCTGTAATTACCACTGCTTTGAAAAAAGACTGGTAAGAGTGGCCTGCAGTTTCTGTTTTGTGAAGAAGACTGGCAAGAGTGGCCTGTAGTCACTGTCGTTGCAAGATCTTGGGCTGGAGAATGGCCCCGGATATTACTCTGATACCCAGCTGCTGTTAGTCACCACCACCATGGGCTTTGCCTTCAACTCCACTGTCATAGTGATCGATAATAATTGGTATAAGAAGAGTGTCCTGCAACAGAGAGTCTCTAGTCATCTTGGATTTTCCCTGCTATTGGGTGTGAACCTCATTGCACTAGAACTGTGTGGTGGTTGGTATGCAGCAACCACTGTATGTTTAAAAAAAAAATCCATGCACAGCCATTTCCCACTCCAACCATCTCCATCCATCCAAATAAAGTTTGGGATCTGGAACATCAGGACCCTTTTGGACAACTGCAAAAATGACAGACCTGAATGTCGCACTGCTGTCATCACCCAGGAGCTCTGGCTCTAAAACAGTGACCTCACTGCCCTGAGTGAGACATGACAGGCAAAAGAAGGCCAGACCAAAGAACAAGGTAGCAGCTATACTTTCTTCTGGAAAGGCAAAACAGAAGAAGAAGGACACCATCTTTACTGGGTCTGTTTTGTCATAAGAAATAAACTGGTCAGACATCGCAACAAATACACTTGGGGTAAATGAGTGCCTCATGACCCTCTGATTCACCCTGGAAAATCCTATGGACAACCAAAATTTGGGGTGCAACCCATGACTTAAAGAATAAATGGTGTGTGGAATGAGCATATGAAACTCAGCAACTCGCTGGCAACCACAATGCGTGCAGCTTCATCAGTAAATCAAAGCCATCTATGGTCTGATTATCCAGAGTCCAACTCCACTGAGAGTCAAAAATGGAGTGTCACTGAAAGATTGAGAGGCAGTCAAAGCTCACTAAGAGGGATCACTTTGAGGATCTCCACAACCAAGACAAATCCTTCAATGCAAATGTTCTTAACACTATCCATCACTACAATATCCGTAACCATCTCTGTGCACCTCCCAACCCACCATGAGGTCATAAAAACTATTTTCCAGCTGAGAATCAGCCAGGCCTTCAAAGCAGATGAAATTCCCAATGAAGTACTAACATACAGTGGAGAGGCACTTTTGCACAAATCCACAACTCATTGTCTTTATCTTGGACTGCATACAAGATTAAAAATCACACAATGCTAGGTTATAGTCCAACAGATTTATTTGGAAGTACAAAACTTACAGAGTTCTGCATTCCAAAGCTTGCACTTCCAAGTAAACCTGTTGGACTATAACCTGGTGTTGTGTAACCTTTAACATTGTCCATCCTAGTCCAACACCTGCACCTCCACATCATACATGCAAGACTGCAGCACCAGCATAGTCGGTAGTGCCAGGATGGGAGGGTGGGTTGTAGGGGGGCGTGAACCTACCTTCCCTTGCCACCGCAGGAACTGTAAAACCTGCGCCCACACCTCCTCCCTCACCTCTATCCAAAGCCCTAAAGGAGCCTTCCACATCCATCAAAGTTTTACTTGCACATCCACTAATATCATTTATTGTATCCGTTGCTCCCGATGCGGTCTCCTCTACATTGGGGAGACTGGGCACCTCCTAGCAGAGCGCTTTAGGGAACATCTCCAGGACACCCGCACCAATCAACCACACCGCCCCATGGCCCAACATTTCAACTCCCCTTCCCACTCTGCCGAGGACATGGAGGTCCTGGGCCTCCTTCACCGCCGCTCCCTCACCACCAGACGCCTGGAGGAAGAACGCCTCATCTTCCGCCTCGGAACACTTCAACCCCAGGGCATCAATGTGGACTTCAACAGTTTCCTCATTTCCCCTTCCCCCACCTCACCCTAGTTCCAAACTTCCAGCTCAGCACTGTCCCCATGACTTGTCAGGACTTGTCCTACCTGCCTATCTCCTTTTCCACCTATCCACTCCACCCTCTCCTCCCTGACCTATCACCTTCATCCCCTCCCCCACTCACCCATTGTACTCTATGCTATTTTCTCCCCACCCCCACCCTCCTCTCGCTTATCTCCCCGCGCTTCAGGCTCACTGCCTTTATTCCTGATGAAGAGCTTTTGCCCGAAACGTAGATTTTGCTGCTCGTTGGATGCTGCCTGAACTGCTGTGCTCTTCCAGCACCACTAATCCAGAATCTGGTTTCCAGCATCTGCAGTCACTGTTTTTACCATTGGGATCCATGGACAATGCAATCATTTCCCATAACTCAGTTGCCTCCACTCAGTGTGACCAGATATTGACAATGAAATCCAAGCTTACAATCCTCAGAGCAGCTGTGGTCCACACCCTTTATGTATCAGAAACATAGATAATGTACAGCAGACACCTCAAATCCCCAGAGAGTTAGCACCAGAGCTGCCTGTCCAAAATCCTGCAAATTTACTAGCAGGATAGCATACCAATGTGAGCGTTCTTTCCCAGACCAATATCTCCAGTATTGAGACACTGGTCACATGTGGCTAGTTGCAATGAGTGGGTCTCAAAACTCCTTAAACAAGTGCTGTACTCTGTGGTCTGCACCAATAGGTGAGCATGAGGAGGGAAGAGGAAGTGCTACAAGAACACCCAGAAAGTCTCCCTAAACAATTGCAATATCCCCACTGACACATGAGACTCACTTGCCATAGAATGTATACAATAGAGAAGGAACATCCACAAAGGCAAAAACCACTGCAAACATCACTATGTCGAACATGTGGAAGGCAAGTCCAAGCAGAATACAGAGCATTGCATCCACCTGCCTCCTCAAAAACCACCAGCCCCACCTGTGGCAGACTCTGTGGTTCCAGGATTAGATGATTCAATCACCATCGAAGATAACTTTGCGCAGTTGGCTGCATGTTGCAGGGTAAATCAAAAGAGCTTACTGGGGTACACAAGATCAATACAAAGAAAGGAAGGCTGACCACTTGCAGCTGTGAGATTAAGTACAAACACTAGACATTGAACAGAAGTTTCTTATGCTGGCAATATAAGCATACAGTTGAGTTTTCTGTGCAAGTGTGATTCATGACTTATTGTGAATGTTCCTCCATTTATATTGTAGAGTGGTACAATATGAGTGGTACATTGTCTATTCATCAAATAGATCTGATGAGGTAACCTTTGCATTGCTAACATATAGTGAACCTAGAGTTTAGTAAAGAAGTACACCAGGCAAACTGATGCTGAAGGTGTGAAAAGGAGAAAATGGGACAGCTCTGCTGAGAGCAAAATTGTGGAAGTCAACATTGAGTATGAAGGAATAAAGTGCCGAAGTGAAAATCTGAGTTAAAACAGGTAGCTACGACAATAATTTCATACAATACATTAGGGATAGTTTCCCACAACAATATGTCATGGAGCCAACCAGGAAACTAAAGAACTGATTATTGACTTCAGAAAGAAAGGAGGAGAACATGCCCCCATCCACAGTAACAGAGCAGAGGTTGAAAGAGTTGACAACGTCAAGTCCCAAGGAGTGACGATAATCGACAACCTGTCCTGGACTTCCCATGTAGATGTGGCAGTTAAGAAGACACAACAATGCCTCTTCTTCCTCAGCAAGCTCAGGAAATTTAGGACCCTTAAGGACCCTCACCAACATTTACAGTTGCACTATAGAAGGTATAGTGTCTGGGTACATAACAGCTTGGTATGGCAACTTCTCTGCTGATAACTGTAATAAACTACAAAAGGTTGTGTGCACAGCCTAGACCATCACGGAAGCCAACCTTCCATCTATGAACTCCATTTATACATTTTGTTGCTGCGAAAAGGCTGCCAACATCAAAGACCCATTTCAGCAATGCTCCCCTACAATCTCTTCCATTATGCAAAAGATACAGACGAAGGACTCATACCCAAAACATTGACTCTCCTGCTCCTCAGGATGCTGCCTGACCTGGTGTGCTTTTCTATCTCCACACTTTTTCACTCTGCTCTCCAGCATGTGCAGTCCTCACTTTCTCCTAGAAGATACAGATGCTTTAACACACGTACCAGCAATTTCATGAACAGCTTCTTCCCTGCTGTTAGACCGTTGAATGGACTTTCTAACTTCAAATAATGCTGATTTGTTAATGTTGATCTTACATGAACATCCTGTGTGGTGTAACCTGTATGCCTTACTCTGTCCAAGCTTTTTTTCATCCTATGATCTATATGTCCTTGCTCACTATGATCTGCCTGCACTGCTCCCAAAGAAAGCTTTTCACTGTACTTAGGCACACGTGACAATACGAGTCGAGAGTGTGGTGCTGGAAAAACGCAGCAGGTCAGGCAGCATCCGAGGAGCAGGAGAATCAATGTTTCGAGCATAAGCCCTTCATCAGGAATGGCTTATGCCCAAAATGTCGATTCTCCTGCTCCTCGGATGCTGCCTGACCTGCTGTGTTTTTCCAGCACCACACTCTCGACTCTGATATTCCAGCGTCTGCAGTTCCTCACTTTTTTCAAACGTGACAATAAATCAAATCAAGTCAAATCAAATATTGGTTGCCAATAAGGAGGAAACAATCTAAGAAAGCTCATGGAAGGTTAAACTCTGACCAAGGAAGTTAAAGCAGGGCGTTACCTTGAACGAAAAAATATAAAATAAGGCAAAAGTCACCGATTGTCCTGAAGACTTTACTCGTTGGAATATATAAGAATGAGAGGTGATCTCATTGAAACTTATGGGATTCTTAAGGGGTTTGACAGGGTGAATATTGAGAAAACGTTTCCTTTCATGGAGAGTCTAGGACAACAAGACAGAGTCTCAGAAGAAAGGGGTGGCAGTTTTAGGAGGAGCATTCGAGGAGCAGGAGAATCAACGTTTCAGGCATAAGCCCTTCATCAGGAATGAGGTTTGTGGGTGGTGGCACTGAGAGATAAATGGGAGGGGGGTGGGGTTAGGGAGAAGGTAGCTGAGAATGCGATAAGTAAAGGTGGGGGAGAGGGTGATAGGTCGGAGAGAAGGGTGGAGCAGATAGATAGGAAAGGTGATGGACAGGTCAGGAGGGTGGTGCCGAGTTGGAAGCTTGGGGCTGGGATAATGTGGGGGGAGAGGAAATGAGGACATTGTTGAAATTCACATTGATCCCGTGTGGTTTCAGGGTCCTAAGGCGGAATATGAGGCATCCTTCCCCCAGGTGTCAGGTGGTAAGGTTTTGGCATTGGAGGAGTCCCAAGACCTGCATGTCCTTGACAGAATGGAAGGGGGAGTTGAAGTGTTCAGCCATGGGGTGGTGGGGTTGGTTGGTGCGAGTGACCCAGAGGTGTTCTCTGAAACAATTTGCAAGTAGGCGTCCTGTCTCCCTGATGTAGAAGAGACTACATCAGGTGCAACAGATATAGTAGATGATATCGGTGGAGGTACAGGTAAATTTCTGTCGGGTGCGGAAGGATCCTTTGGAGCCTTGGACAGAAGTGAGGGGAATGGTGTGGGTGCAGGTTTTGCACTTCTGCGGTGGCAGGGGAAGGTGCCAGCACTGTGGTGTGGGCTGCTGGGGGGCATGGACCTGATGAGGGAGTCACAGAGGGAATGGTCTCTCCAGAACACTGATAGGAGTGGGGAGGGAAATATATCTCTAGTGGTGGGGTCCTGCGATAGGTTTAGGGTTAGGGTTAGGGTTAGGGTTAGAGAGGTCGAAGTGATGGAGGATGATGCGATGTTTTCAATCAGCAAGTTAAATCCAGACATGCATGCCTTCCCATACTTTCCGCAATTTTCCATACAGCAAGATATCTGTCCTCACAAATTTGTTTTTCTATTGAGTTTTTGCACCAAATGATCCAAGGACATGTGGCCCACAGTAACTAGGCTGCAAAGAAGCCAGCAGCTGCTACTTCAGCTCCACAGTTTCCACTAATAAGTCACTATTAAATGGAGTAAGTTGTAATTCATATTCCCACAGTGTCAACTGTTGTTCAGTTTATGGCACTTTCATCTGTGAGTCATTGGTTCAGGTTTCACACTCCAGTACTGCATTGGATTGCTGAAAATGCTGTTTTTTTATTCATATATTAAACCTGGAGCTCAGCTGCTCTCTCAGGTGGACAATAAAATCCCAAAACACCATTCAAAGAACAGTAGGGGAGTTAACCTCAGTGTCATCTAACCCCAATAACCTTTGACATTCTCGGCCTATCAAGCATTTAAACAGTTCAGCCTTAAAAATGTTCAATGAACCTGGCTCCACCACCTTCTGAGGCAGAAAGTTCCAATGTTACACAGCTCTGAGTGAAAAATGTTTCTTCACATCTATTCTAAAAGCATGATCCCTAACTTTAAAAAAAGTATTACTTGATGTAGCTCACCCACAAAAGAAAAAAATATGCTTTCAAATACCCCTTGATATGAAATCAGATAAGAGGAAAATCTAGAATGAAATTTGACTCTGTTATTTATCATTAAGTACAGCCATTAACAAGAGCTGATTTATGAAAATTGTGGAAAACAAAGGTTGGAGTGAAAATGTGTTAACTTTGTCCATGATTCAAATGTGGCCATCTCCAAAAAATATTTCAGAAGAAAGGGCTAGGAGAAGATATCCTCTGTATCATTAATTTGATTATTTGACTTTATTTTCAGTGATTCTTGTTAACTGGTGTGCAATGAATTCATATGTCATGATATTAATTGCATTGCAATAGTTTGGCAATGTGCACCTCCACATCATGGCTACCAACTATTCGGTCAAGACATTACCGAATGTTATGAACAAGAGAAAGGCTGTCACCTAGTGACAGAAATTTAGTGACGGCATTTCATTTCACTGGGGACCCACTTAATGATGTGACTTATGGTCCTGGCATGAAGCTCAGTCAGGTTTCCCAGCACATGAACCATTAGAAGAATGGAGTTTTACATCTGCAACTTGTTTACAGATGTTTTAAATTTAAAATTCCTTTTGTTCTGCCTTTTTCTCTCTCCCTTAATCGAATGTTTCTTTCCCTCTCTTTATTTTTCTCTATATATAATTTTACTCTGCTTTCTTTTCTTCTCTGTTGTTCATCTGTTTCTTTCTCTATCATTGATTAAGGAGATGGAGATTTGACTCAACATTTCTTTCGTTTCTCTCACTCAGCCACTTTGAGCTCGCAATTCTAGAAATCTGTGTTGCAAGAATAACACAACTTGATGGACAAGAAAGAAATTAAATTCATGTTGCCAACAATGAGGTACTTCACTCCAATAATTTCTAGACCTTTACTTCCTTGACTTACCTTTAGATGGTACAATTTTCCTACAGTGTAGAACAAGTTCCTTTGACCTTGGAGAGATGAGTGTTGAGCTTACATCTGGAATAATATTGACAAATCTACCTTCAACAAGGACTCTGTTGTATACTGAGGTTTCAAAGAAGAAGGATATAAATTACAGTAAGTTCAGAGCTATGAAGAAAGACTCAAGTTTGGAGCTGATATTGGAGAAAAGGCAATTGAGGAAGCCAGTGATTCAGAACTGTTCTTCACCGAAATTATAGATAATATGCACGTAAATTTGAATAGTGAGTGCTAAAATCTAAGATAAATAAGTCATAATCAAGACAATAATTTAGAAATTGATCAGTGCAAAGTACATGGAAAAGAGTTCCAGAAATCGAAGCTAATGGCTGATGTACTGATTCATTCCATCAAAAAAGATTGGATAAACATCTGGTTTTGGATCAGACTGCAAGTTTGAGAATAAGTATAAATAGAGATGATCTAATACTCTATGAATGACATGCTTTCAGCTTTGCTGAGACTTTCAAAATGTAATTTGTGGAATGTGACTGGCTGTCCTTGAATGATGGTGTGCAAGTGGTTACAAAACTTGTACAGTTTGTTTGACCAACTTTTCAAACACATAATAAGATAAAGATCTTCCTCAAGAGATTGAATAATGTGGATAAGTGAATTCATGAACATACTGCTGTCTTTTTTATTTTTAGGTTGTGCTATTTTCAGACAGTTTTGTGGTGGGTGATCCCATCAAGGCTCAAAGTGACTTTCAAAATGCTGTCTTCAGCTCCTCACTTCATTAGTGAAGCAATTGGTCTCTTTGACCTCTTTCTTGTGCAATTATGCAGCAAAATTTACAGTGCTACTAAGACCTTCTGGCATACAAGCTGGCAGTATTAGTTTTAAAACCCAGATGTGGGGGTGCCAATGTTGGACTGGGGTGGACAAGGTCAGAAGTCACATGACACCAAGTTATAGTCCAACAGGTTTATTTGAATCACAAGCTTTTGGAGCGCTGTACCTTCATCAGGCGAACTCATGATTTCAAATAAACCTATTGGACTATAACCTGGTGTTGTGTGATTTCTGACCTTAAAATCCAAAGACACACATTTCAAATGCTACAAACCAAGAACTACCTTGCACAGGAAACTGAAAAGTTGCTGAAGCTGAAACTAGTGCCCTGCTTTCAGATATGGACTGGTCTTTCGAGTGAATGTGGTGGTCAAGATGAGAACAATCATTTATGTGGCAGGCCTCCAGAGGAGGCTAAAGAACCAAACACTGCCAGAAGGAACACAGTTAAAAATCATACAATACCAGGTTTATTTGGAAGCACTAGTTTTTGGAGCGCTGCTCCTTCACCAGGTAGCAATGCGCTAAAAGCCAGTGCTTCCAAATAAACCTGTTGGACTATAACCTGGTGTTGTGTGATATTTAACTTTGTCCACACCAGTTAAACACTGGCTCCTCCAAAGAATGAACACAGTTATTGCCACGTCCAAGGTTAGACAGATGAACGGCATTGCAGAAAATAAGTTGATGGTTTTATATGCTTTTCAAGGGAAAGTGCCAACATCTTCACCTTATACTCACTCTAATTCTGCCACTGCATTCGACACTTAAAAAACCACCAACTATTGAACTGCTCTCTCTCACCATTTGCTCTATAACTGTTAACTCTTCCTGACCTCTGGCCACAACGATGCAATCAACATAGTCTGGTAGCCTTCAGGTAAGTTTAAAGTGAGTGAGCTCTAAGAAATGAAACTAAGAGTCATAAGATGCATTCAGTATTTATGCATAGCATGGCTGTGTCTCTTTGCACAAAGTGACCTGGCAGGATTGTGCAAGTCAAAGGTGTCCCTGTGCTCCCTTCAGTCCTGAAGGGCTGAAATACATTCTGAGTTTGCCCGAGATCAGTCGTGATAATGTGGTGTGGCTGGTGGTTTGCCAATGCTGACTTGAGGTGTTCAAAGAGTGAGGAGGATGCTGTCCATGATTCATATAAGAACATGATGGGAAAGAGACATTAAAACTGGCACCAAGACAAGCAATCAGAGAGCTGCACCCATCTGGTAATCGCTCTTTCAAGTCGGAGATTGTTATCGTCTTATTTTTTGATAAAGGAGGGAAGAACTATAAACTGCATATAAATGCATGAGTTGGGTATTAATGAGTTGGAAATGTAAGGAAATAAGCTCGTCACTACTTAATAGTGAAATTCTGATCTCATCAGTAGGGAAGATGTGTTGGGTAGGCTAAAGGTTATTAAGGTGGACAAATCCCCAGGAATGGATGGGATCTATCCAAGGTTGCTAAGGGAGGCGAGAGAGGAAATAGTTGGGGCCCTGACAGATATCTTGGTGGCATCCTTAAATACAGATGAAGTGCCGGAGGACTGGAAGGTTGCTCATGTTGCCCCCCTCTACAAAAAGGTAGTAGGGATATTCCGGGTAAGTACAGATCAGTGAGCCTGATGTCAGTGGTGGGAAAGTTGCTGGAGAGTGTATTGAGGCTTAGGATCTATTTATATTTAGAAAGGAATGGGCTTGTCAGTGATAGGCAACATGTTTTGTGCAGGGGAGATCATGCCTTACCAACTTAATAGAGTTCTTCAAGGAAGTGATCAAGTTGATGGATGAAGGAAGGGCTGTGGATGTCATATACATGGACTTTAGTAAGGCATTTGATAAGGTTCCCCATGGTAGATTAATGGAGAAAGTGAAGTCACATGGTGTGCAGGGTGTTCTAGCTAGGTGGATAAAGAACTGGTTGAGCAACAGGAGACAGAGCGTAGTAGTTGAAGGGAGTTTCTCAAAATGGAGAAAGGTGACCAGTGGTGTCCCGCAGGGGTCAGTGTTGCGGCCACTGTTGTTTGTAATATACATAAATGATCTGGAAGCGGGCACTGTTGGTATGATCAGCAAGTTTGCAGATGACACGAAGATTGGTGGAGTAGCAGAAAGCATAAGGGACTGTCAAAGAATACAGGAGAATATGGATAAACTAGAGAGTTGGGTGGAAAAGTGGCAAATGGAGTTCAATCCAGACAAATGTGAGGTGATGCATTTAGGCAAGACTAATTCTACAGCAAATTGTACAACAAACGGAAGAGCCTTGGGAGAAGTTGATGGGCAGAGAGATCTGGGAGTGCAGGTCCATTGTACCTTGAAGGTTGCTGCACAGGTGGATAGAGTGGTCAAGAAGGCATAGAGTATGCTTGTCTTCAGTGGACGGGGTATTGAGTATAAGAGCTGAAAAGTCATTTTAAAATTGTACAAGACATTGGTTTGGTCGCATTCAGAATGTGTACAATTCTGGTAGCCACATTACCAAAAGGATGTGGACTCTTTGGAGACGGTGCAGAGAAGGTTTACGAGGATGTTGCCTGGTATGAAAGGGG
Source organism: Chiloscyllium punctatum (assembly GCF_047496795.1). Taxonomy (NCBI): domain Eukaryota; kingdom Metazoa; phylum Chordata; class Chondrichthyes; order Orectolobiformes; family Hemiscylliidae; genus Chiloscyllium; species Chiloscyllium punctatum. The sequence goes on from NC_092741.1 coordinate 34,115,315, forward strand.
CTAGCTATGAAGAGAGCTTGAGTAGGTTAGGTTTATTTTCATTAGAGAAAAGGAGATTGAGGTTTACAAAATCATGGAGGATAGAGATAGGGTGAATAGAGACGAGCTTTTTCCCAGGGTGAAGGATTCCATAACTGGAGGTCACACTTTCAAGGTGAGAGGTGGAAAGTTTAAGGGGAATACACATGGCAAGTACTTCACACAGAGGGTGGTGGGCATCTGGAACACGTTGCCAGCAGAGGTGGTAGAGGCAGGAACAGTAGATTCATTTAAGATGCATCTGGACAGATGCATGAGTAGGTGGGGAGCAGAGGGAATCAGATGCTTAGGAATTGGATGATAGGTTTAGACAGTGTATTTGGATAGGCTCAGGCTTGGAGGGCTGAAGGGCCTGTTCCTGGGCTGTAAATTTTCTTTATTCTTTATTCTTTGAAAGCTTAAAAGGTAAATCAGAACTGTTTTCATCAATGTTGTGAATCTGATTTTGTCATTCTTACCATGTTTTCAAACATTTCTTGCCATCGGACTATTGGAAAATTTCACTTATAGTCTTTACAATGGTCAATCGTCTGCCAAATGAAAACATTTTTAATTCATTATTTCATAATGTAACTGTGGTTATCACTTTTCCAATGAACCTACTATCTCATGACACAAGGTGTATTTAATACCAATTTTCAAAATGAAAAATAATTAGTAGAGTCATAAAGATATACAGCAAAGAATCAAACCTTTTGGCCAATTCGTCCATGCTGACCAGATATCTGAAATAAATCTAGTCCCATTTCCCAGTACTTGGCCTATATCCTTCTAAACCTTTCCTATTCCTATATCCATCCAGATGCCTTTTAAATAGTGTAGTTGTACCAGCCTCCACTACTTCCTCAGGCAACTCATTCCATACATGCATCACCCTCTGTGAAAAAGTTGTCCCTTAGGTCCCTTTAAACCTTTCCCCACGCACCTTAAATCTATGCCTTCTAGTTTTGGATTCTCCACACTGAGGAAAAGACCTTGTCCACTTACCATAACCGAGTCCCTCATGATTTTATAAATCTCTAGAAGGTCACCCCTCAGCCCCCGTCCTCCAGGGAAAACAGCGCCAGCTTGGTCAGCCTTTCCTTTTAGCTCAAACTCTCCAGCCCTGGCAAAAATCTTGTAAATCTTTTCTGAACCCTTTCAAGTTTCACAACATCCTTCCCCATAGCAGGAAGGCCAGAATTGCATGCAGTATTCCAAAAGTGGCTAACCAATGTCCTGTACAGTTGCAACATGACCTCTCCAGTACCTGTAACTCCACTTTCAAGGAACTATGAACCTGAACTCCAAGGTCTCTTTGTTCAGCAATACTCTCCAGGACCTTACCATTAAGTGTAGAAGCCCTGGCTTGATTTGCCTTTCCAAAACGCAGCACCCCACATTTATCTGAATTAAACTCTATTTGCCACTCCTCCGCCCATTGGTTCATTTGATCAAGATCCCATTGTTCTCTAAGGTACTGTCCACTACAGCTCCAATTTTGGTGTCACCTGCAAACTTACTAACAATACGACATAACTGATTCTGAAATCCTTGAGGCTGTTCCCATTTCACTGTTAAACCATTATTGAAGACACAAGTTTTCTTATTGTACCTCTGGAATTATGGCAATATAAGAAATTTCATTGCAAATGATATGCAATAATAAATAATGAACCTCTATTGACTCATTAAAAGTGAATTCTAAACTGATCATCTGTATCAAGCTTAGACAACTGAAGGTATAACTGCCAGAGGGAAAGAAAATATTATAAAGCTGGGTTAAAGGAACTGTGAGATTTAGCAGGGGGAGTGGAAGGTCTGCAAAAGGCTACAGATTTAAGAGGTGCTATCACTTGGTAAAGTTTAAACATAAGGATGAGAATTTTAAACTAGCGATGTACATATTGACATTTAATTGATCGATGCAACCCAGTGATTATCCTCACTCACATGACTTGTCATGTCACTCAATTTGAAATCACAGCAGTTCTGTCCCCTTAATTTCATTGTCTAACAAAATTCTATAAATTACTATCTTAAAATTTTCAAATTACTGACCCACAGCATCTTTCTGTGGGACAGTTCCAGATTTCTACTATCTAACTTCTAAATTGCTGCACTCAGGGGAAATCAAGATCTGTCTATGTAACCTGTGCTCATAAATCAATTTGTTCAACCATGCTATAATTATGGTTAGCCTGCACTGTATCTCCTCCAAGGTTCATGTATCCTTCTTATGTTGTAATGCTTAGAACTGAGTGCAACTTCTAAATGGGATCTAGTCAGAGCTCTGTGCAGCACATTAATGCTTTGGTCCATCTTAGTACATTTTAATAGCAACTAGCTTCATATACTTTATATTTTTACAGTTGGACTGGGTGTACAAAGTTAAAAATCACCTGATGAAGGAACAGCGCTCCGAAAGCTAGTGTCCTTCCAATTAAACCTGTTGGACTATAACCTGGTGTTGTGTGATTTTTAACTTGCTACTAATTAAGAATGAAAGCACTTACAGCAAGGATAGAGACATATAACCACAACAAGCCAGCCATCATGCTTTATACAAATGCATTTCTCCAAACATCTCCTTTTCCATAAAACTGAAAAAAAACAAGTTGCATGTACAGTATTACCATTTGCACCTACAGGTCACCTCTGTTACTCAATACACATGATCAAGAAAAAAGTTATCATTCATTATCAAAATTGTACATTAATTAAGTTTGTTTTTTCTGGCTGATACCCACTTTCTGTAGCTTTGGCAGTCAACACTATAGCTTATCATGTTGTATCAGCAGCCCTAATCTCGGATCATCTTGGTGTATGATGCTGTTCATGCTAGTTCTCATCATAGGGTAGGTTGGCATTGAATCTCTTTAAGGGTTTGCTTGATCTGGACTGGTGGAGGAAAACCATTTCCTTCTCTCAGGAGAAGACCCTCTTGTCTTAAACAAAAAGTAGCTTATTGCATGTTAACAACTTAGTGTAAAGATTGACACTGTTTCAGAAACTGTATGGAGGACACGAGTGATAGGTCTCACTCCCTCAAGATCCTTAACTGTTCTACCACAAAGTTCATATACATTCATAAGATACAAAAGCACAATTTTATTCTTATCTTTTATCAGCATAATACCTTAATTTGATCTCCTCTCATTCTTCTGAATTCCAGACAGTACAGGCCTAAACTGTTCAATCTCTCTTCATCCAACAAACCCCTCATCTCAGGGATGAATCTAGTAAATTTCCTCTGAACTGCCTCCAATGCCACTACATCTTTCCTCAATTGAGGTGACTAAAACTGTGCACAATACTCCAGGTGCAGTGTCATCATAGTGAGTGATGCTTAAGATCCCCCCCAATATTAACTCTTTCAGATTCTTACACCCTTATATAACAATTCCCATTCTGCCATTCAATTATGTGCACAATTACTAATACAGCATCAATTTAAAAAGATGGCCAGTCAACACCAGCACCTTCAATAATTAAAGGGTTGATATGCAGAAAGCCCAGACTTAAGGTAATCGGCTAAAGAAATAGATGGCATGACAAAAACTAATTTTATGCAGTAAATAGAAAGCACTGACTGAAAGGAAAGTAGAAACAGAGCAATAACTGCTTTCAAAAAGGAGTTGGTTTAATACTTGAATGAATTTTTTTTAAAAATCAGGGAACTGGGGAATGAGCAGGGAAGTTGAAAATTAATGAAATTGTTTTCTGAAAAGTCAGTGCAATCTCAATGGAGTGAATTGTCTCCTTGTGAGCTTTACTGTCCTGTCCATATTCTGGGCAAGTGTCAATTTTGGGGAGTTTCATGGAGGGTTTCTGTCCGTTAGACCTGGGGTCTTTTTTCACAGATTTCTCTCTGTCCTCCTCATTAAGTACTTGTCCAACACCACTGCTCATATGCAATTCTGTCAGTAAATGTAGAAGTGCTCAGTGGTGTCAGTACTTTCTGCCATTCAAGCTGCAGGTACCATATTTAAATCCCAGCTACCCACAACTTCAAGCACTGCAAAACAGGAATTACGTTTACATGATGCTGCACAACTAGAAAGGACATGGCTGACAGAGGCAAAATTGGTACCCTGCTATGTCAATGGAAAGCATGGTGATGAAGACCACTTTTTCTCCAGGACTGCCATAGGAGACCACAGCACCAGACACTGTCAGCCTGGTCTGAAGTAGCCACCTGGTTCAGAGTGGTGTGCATAATCTGGAGGAATGTGCACCAATGCTGCAAGAAGATTAATGGCTTTCTGCACTCCTCAATTATAAATATCACATCTTCTCTCTGCTCCCTCACATTTACTTTAACTGCCCTACTTAATCCACCATGGCTCATGGTTTACCACTCTCACCGTTGGATGCAACATCTACCCTCAATAGTTCTCATCCATGCCAAAATTATTAAGTCCTCCTGTACTCCGCAATTTCTACTCACTCACTCGGGACAGCTCGCCATTGTTCCTGCACCTGGACCAACACTAACAACTGCACCAGCCACTTTCATCTCAGGCAATCTGCCCCATTATCTCAGCCCTCGAAAACGCAGAGAATACCAAGATGGGTGCCCTACTGTACATTCTACTCCTCATTTTGTATATGGAGGATCCATAAATGAATATATGGAAGTTTGCACACAGAATGTTCCAGAAGTGACTGTCCTTCCACCTCCACACTGTTTGAAAATCCCAACATTCTGGAAGCCAAGGAGAGTGAGCCTCGATCTGGGCAAGACAACCACAGGATTGTCCATGCAAACCTTCAAGGCCAACATGCTCCACTGTAGGTTAGGTTCCTTCCGCTGGAGCTGTGGACTTCAGGACTACAACTAAACATATGAAAGCAAGAAAAAACAAAACATTATGAAAACACAAGGAGTCACAGATGACACTTCATTGAATAGAATATTACATTTGGAAATATATGACAGTTTAAATCATCACTTGTTTGATTCACTGTCATTTTTTTAGTTACATCTACAAGAATGAAGGTACAGAAGCTACCTTTCCTTAGCACTATATGACTTATCTGAAACAAGTGCTACTCTTTCCCTAAAGCCCATCTTGATATAACATGCTATTAATGCTAAGATAGGAACATCAGATATTATGAGGCCTTCAAACAGTTGTTAACATTAACCTTTGTAAGCAACAGGAAAAGCAAAGAAAGAAAACACAATTTGCTTTTGGGTCTTAATAGGGGTTGCTTGCTTTTCAAGTGGCAATAATTTTACAAAAAATGGATGATGTCCTCACCCAACTCAGATCTATTAAAAGTGGCTGTCAATTAGCTCCTGTCTAGCTTGTTGTGCTGAATCACTCTACCATGTGCCTACCACTCAGTATCCTCAATTTCCTCTTCAAGATGTTACATGTTGTATTCATGGCTCTTCAATATTTTTCATATGTACTCTTTGCCTGCTCCAGTTGTGCAGTGCACTGTTTACTATGGTTATGCACCATACTCTGTCTGCAGTGTACTTCTTTCCAAATTGATCTAAGCATCAAAACCTGACCTTGGGGAGGCTCATCATGTGCTCCACAATGGCTCTGGTGGAAGAATGGGCTAGACTGTATCTACACTTGGCCTGTCAAACAGTTGTTGAATTGTCATCAGCCAATTAGAGATTAGAGGTTAGAGATGTGGCCCTTGTCTCCCAGTAGTCATTCTTGTAAGGCATCTAGTCCTTGGAATGAAGCAGGAAGCTGAGAGTTATCAAGGATATATCTTTCATGGCAGCTTTTGGGTAACTGGCACAGACTTCTAAAATATGGTTACAATGAACACAGGTGGCTTTTATAGTGATTGAATGGAACTCTTTCCTGTTAATGAAGGCAGCACATTATGACATGATGCTCTCAATGTGACAAGTGTATCGTGGTCTACACCTGGGACAAGCCAACTGTGTTGATAAACCCTACTGCCTGGGTTTTAGCACTGACCTCGTCCCAGGAAAATGAGATGAAGAAGTCTGATCTTGCACAAATTACATCGGCAACAATCTCAAACACTTGTGGATTGAGAAACCTTGCACAGGTCCCAGTGGATCCTTAGAATCAGCTGGTGACATAATAATTAAGCACAGCTGTCACCTCAATGGTAACCAGGATTGTATAGCTATCCATTGCTTCAGACTGCAAGTCCTGCTCCAGCAGATGACATAATTACGGAGTCATACAGCATGGAAACAGACCCTTTGGTCCAACCAGTCTGTACCAACCACAATCCCAAATAAACTAGACCCACCTGCCTATGCGTAGCCCATTTCCCTCCAAGCATTTCCTATTCATGTGTTTACATAAATATCTTTTAATCATTATAACTCTAACCACATCCACCAATTCCTCTGGAAGTTCATTCCACACATGAACCACTCTCCTTGTAAAAAAAAATTGCTTCTCTTGTCTTTTTAAAGTCTTTCTCTTCTCACCTCCTCCACATTGGGGAGACAGGATCCAACTTGCAAATCATTTCAGAGAACATCTCTGGGACACCTGCACCAACCAACTCCACTTCAACTCCCCCTCCCATTCCACCAAGGATGGTTCTGGGCCTCCTCCATCACCAAACCCTTGCCACCCAATGCCTGGAGGAAGAATGTCTCATCTTCTGCATTGAGACCCTGCCACGACACAGGATAAATGTGGATTTCACCAGTTTCCTCATTTCGCCTTCCCCAACCTTATCCCAGTCCCAAGCCTCCAACTTGGCACTGCCCTCCTGACCTGTCCATCACCTTTCCCATCTATCCAAGCCACCCTCCTCTTCGACCTATCACCTTCTCCTCCACCTTCATCGACCTATCGCTTTCTCAGCAACCTTCCCGCCAATCCCACCTCCCCTCCCATTTATGTCTCAGTGCCCCAGCCCACAAGCCTCATTCCTGATGAAGGACTTATGCACAAAACATCAATGCTCCAGCTCCTCAGATGCTGCCTGACCTGTTGTGTTTTTCCAGCACCACACTCTCAAATCTGATCTCCAGCATCTGCGGTCCTCATTTTCCCCTCCTTAAAAATATACTCCCTTGACTTGAAATCCCCCATCCTAGGAAAAAGATTTGCCATTCACCTTATCTATACCCCTCATTATTTTATAAACCTCTATAAGATTATCTGTCAACTTCCTACGCTCCAATGAAAAATGTTCCAGTCTATCCAGCCTCTCCTTATAACTCAAACCCTCAATTCCCAGCAACATCCTGGTAAATCTCTTCTGAATGTGCTCCAGTTTAATAATACCCCTCCAATAATATGGCGACCAGAACTGGTCACAATACCTCAGAAGAGGCTGTATCAATGTCCTATAGAACCTCAACGTAACGTCCCAACTCTTAGATTCATAGGTTTTCTGTGATGATATCCTTGTTCATCCTCATTCAGGAGCAGGGCTGAGCTTCACTCATCCGGAGAAAATGACAGCGAAGTCTGTGAACCATTGACCCCTAGAAGATTTTCTGCAGTTTTAGGGGACTTTCTGCTGTCACTTCTTCATGTATGCGTGTTGGGCTGCTGCTGGAAGTTGCTAGACCTGGACTTGCTGAATCCTTTGTTCCTCCTCAATTTCTGAGGCCCTTTGGTGAACACCAGCCCCAGTGACAATAAGATCTGCTGTGGCTGGATCCTTTGAGGACAGTTTGAATGACCCTTTTGTGTGCAATATTAGAAACAAAATAGTTCCCTTATTATATGAGATGTTAACAGTCAGAGGAAACACAACTTGAAGTTTAACATAGGCCTCAATATGGGAGTCTCTGACATGACATGCCTGTGCATGGACCTCTGACATATTCGATCTTTTTCAGGTATATACACCACAGATCATGTCACACAAAATACTGGCAGATATAAGTGCAGTAGGGTTATTGAAAACATTTCCCTTAACTGCATTTTCTGACATACTTACACTTTAATGTGAGATGAAATTCTACATGATTGTGCAGCCCATGAGATCTTAGAACACATTTGGGAATTGTGGGACAAAGGTAGGACTTTAAACGTCATTGGTGATCACTTTCCCCTTCATACAGATGACTAGGTTTCCATTGTAATGATCGATTACATGGCCAGAATTGCTTGTGATGAGGATTACTAATCTACATAATTTTCCAATGCATGAGATGCACACGCATATGTGTTTCTTCTCAATTCTATAAGTGCCTAATGAATCCAATTGCCCCTTGAAGGGCCTCATATTGCCCATGAGGAAAATCCATTGTCACAGACAAAACAAAACTTTATCTATCCAATCTGGGTATGCTTGCAGACATTTCCCATGTTTATTGCACAGTTAAGATTTGGATAAAAATGAAGGCTTTCCAGATGAGGCTCCAGAGAGTGAGATGCAGACTCCACCTGTTATTCCAAGTGCCCCTCCCCAACCTTCACATTCTTCTCTGTGTTGCAGACCCTACCAACCCCATCAGCATTGTGTCTCCATACGTACCCACCCAATCTTTTTTTTTAACTTATTCATTTTGTGGGATGTGGGCGTCACAGACTGGCCAGCATTTATTGCCCATCTCTAGTTGCCCTGGAGAAGGTGGTGATGAGCTGCCTTCTTGAACTGCTGTAGTCCACCTGCTGTGGGTTGACCTACAATGCCATTAGGGAGGGAATTCCAGGATTTTGACCTAGCAACAACGAAGGAACAATGATATATTTCCGAGTCAGTATAGTGAGTGGCTTGGAGGGGAACATGAAGGTGGTGACGTTCCCATATATCTGCTGCCTTCGTTCTTCTAGGTTATTTAAGTATTTAACAGAGGTTGCTGTTGAGAAGCAACTAAGGAGGATTTTGGGAGGAGTCAGATCAGTCACCAGCGACTGCCCACAAGTGAATAAAAGGGAGGCAAGCTCTAGCAAAGTGGCCATTTTGAGAAGGGCTGCTTTGCAGTTGGAGTACTGCTAGAGTTAATGTGTGGGCTTTGGTGAATAGCAGGCTTTGGTGATAAGGGCGATTACTAATGACATATGGACAAGGCAAAATTCTGTTCTTTGTCTTACTGTGAAGGGTCAGAGATGGCAGTTCGGGCAGTGGTTTGTTCCTCCTGCCAAATGTAGGTGATCAGGGAGCAGCTTAGTGTCCCTGAAAACTATGTCTTCAGGAAATATTACTGGCTGCAGCTCCTCACAGACCTTGTGGTTCAGTTAGAGCAGCAGTTGGACACACTGAGAAGCATACAGGGACTCACTAGTCAGGAATAAATGCAGCCACATCTGTGGCTGCAATCGAGACTCCAGAATGGTGTGTATCCTCCTTGGTGTGAGGGTTGAGGACACCTCTGAGTGGTTACGTGAAATTCTTAAGGGAGAGAGGGTGAACAGCCAGAGATCATTGTACACATTGGTACCAATGACATGGGTGGGAAAAAGGATAAGATCCTGAAAACTGATTATAGGGAGTTAAGCATAAGCTGAAATTGCAGAACCTCAATGTTGTCATTTTTGGACAACATCCAGTGCCACTTGGAGGCAAAATTAGGAATAGGAAGATTTGACAGATGAATATGTGTCTTCAGAGCTGGTAAAGAGGGCAGAGATTCAGATTCTTGGATCATTGGAATCTCTTCTGGGCTAGAGGTCACTTGTACAAGAGGGACGGATTGCACCTGAACTGGAGGGGAATCAAATCCTGGTGGGGAGATTTGCTAGAGTCACTTGGGAGGGTTTAATCTAGTCTGGTAGGGAATGGGCTCTAAAGCAGTAGGGAAACAAAAGAGAAGGTTGAGGATAGCACAGAAGTTAATGAGAGCAAGTTAAATGGTAAAAGCAGTATTGGTAATCCTAATACTAGGCTTGGCAGGCAAGAGCACAGCAGGAAACCAGGAAAGCTTGGTTTAAACTACATTTATTTTGATGCAAGAGGCCTGACAGATAAGGCAAATTAACTTGGGGCATGGACGGGCACATGGGTACCGAAACATGACTGAGTGAGGGACAGGACTGGCAGCTCAATGTTCCGGGGTAAAGATGTTTTAGAACATAAGAACCTAAGGACTAGGAGAGGAGTAGGCTATCTGGCCCTTTCAGCCTGATCTGCCATTCAATAAGATCATGGCTGATCATTTTGTGGCCTCAGCTCCACTTATCTGCCCTCTCACTATAACCTTTAATTCCTTCATTGTTCAGAAGAAATCTATCTTTGGTTTAAAAACACTTACTGAAGTAGCGTCAACTTCTTCACTGGGTAGGGAATTCCATAGATTCACAATCCTCTGGGTGACGAAATTCCTTCTCAATTCAGTCCTAAATCTGCTTCTCCTAATTCCTATGCCCTCTTGTCCTAGTTTCACCTGCCAGTGGAAACATCCTCTCTACATCTACCTTATGTTTTCCCTTCATAACTTTATATGTTTCCTTAAGATTTAGGAAGGATAGAAGGGGAGGCAAGAGAGGAAGGGGAGTTGTGTTTTCGATTAGGGAGAACATCATGACAGTTTATAGAACAGAGAAATAAAAAAGGGGAGATCACTTTGGGAGCATTGTACTATAGGCATCCCAGTAGTTAGCAGGAGATTGAGGAGCAAACATGTAAGGTGATTGCAGATAGCTGCAAGAATAATAGAATTGTAATTCTAATATCGACTGACACTGCCATAGTGTTAAGGGCTTGGATGGAGGGAAATTTGTTAAGTGTGTTCAGGAAGAATTTCTCATGCAATATGTAGATGGCCCTACTAGAGAAGGGACAATACCTGACCTCCTTTTTGGAAATAGAGCATGGCAAGTAATGGAAGTGTTAGTGCGGGACCACTTTGGGACCAGTGACCATAATTCCATTGGTTTTAAAATAGCTATGGAAAAGGATGGGCCTGGTCCACAAGTTAAAGTTCTAAATTGGAACAAGGTCAATTTTGGTGGTCTTAGACTGGAACTTCCAAAAGTTGATTGGTGGAGGCTGTCTTCAGGCAAAGGGATGCCTCATAAGTGTGAGGCTTTCACAAGTGAGTTAATGTGTGTTCAGGGCCAACATGTTCTTGTCAGAATGAAGGATAAGGCTGGCAGGAGTAGCGAACCTTGGATGACTACAGTTATAGGGGTCCTGGTCAAGAAAAAAGAGGCATATGACATGTATAGGCAGCTGGGACCAAGTCAATTCCTTGAGGAGTATCAAGGATATCAGAGAACACTTAAGAGAGAAATTAAGAGGGCTAAAAGGGACACAAGATGGTTTTGGCAGATAAGGTAAAGGAGCATCCAAAGGGATTCTGCAAGTACTTGAAGGGCTAAAGAGTAACTAGAGAGAGAATAGGGCTTCTTAAAGATTAACAAGCATCTACATGCAGAGAAATAGGTGAGATCGTAAATGAATATTTCTTGTCAGTATTTACTCAAGAAAGGCATGAATGCTAGGGAACTTGAGGAAATAAATAGTGATATTTTGAAGAGAGTTCATATTACAGAAGAGGAACTGCTGAAGGTCTTAAAATGCATTAAGGTAGATAAATCCCTAGGACCTGATTAAGTGTATCACAGGACTTTGTGGGAGGCTAGGGAGGATATCGTGGGGTTCCTAGTGGAGGTATTTGTATCATTGACAGCAATGGGTGAAGTACCCAAAGATTAGAGGGTGGCAAATGTTATACTATTACTTAAGAAAAGCTATGGAACTATAGGCCAGTGAGCCTAATGTCTGTGGTGAGTAATTTATTAGAGGGGATTCTGAAAGATAGGATCCATAGGCCAGTGAGCCTAATGTCTGTGGTGAGTAAGTTATTAGAGGGGATTCTGAGAGATAGGATCCACAGGCACTTTGAACGGCAAAGATTCATTTGAGGTAGTCAGCATGGCTTTCTGCATGGGAAATTGTGTCTCATGAATTTGACTGAGATTTTGATTGACCAAGAAAGTAGATGAGGGCAGTGTGGTAAACATTGTCTACACGGACTTTAACAAGGTCTTTGACAAGGTACAAAATGGTGGTTTATTAAGTAAAGTTAAATCTCATAGGATCTAGGGAGTGCTAGCCAATTGGATACAAAATGGCTTGAAGGTAGAAAACAAAGGGTGGAGACGCACAAGGTTGTTTTTCAAACTGGAGGCAATGATCAGTGGTGTGTCACAGGGATCAGTGCTGAGTCCACTTTTGTTTGTCATATATATAGTAAGTTTGTAGATGACACCAAGATTGGTGATATAGTGGACAGTCAAGAAGGTTATCTGGGAACACAGAAAGATCTTTATCAACTGGGTCAGTGGGCTGAGGAATGGCAGATGGATAATTTAGATAAATGCAAGGTGTAGCGTTTTGTTAAGTCAAACGATGGCAAGATGTACACAGTCAATGGTAGGGCTCTGGAGAGTGTTATAGAACAAATAAATCTAGGGATACAGGTTCATAGCTCATAGAAACTGGAGTCAGAGATAGACAGCATGGTGAAGAAGGCTTTTGGCATGATTGCTTTCATCAGTCAGCATTGAGTATAGGAGTTGGGATGTCTTGTTGCAGCTGGACAAAACATTGAAGGCAGAAGAGTCTGACATCGGTCAGATACTTATTAGCTAGATACTTCAGGAATGAGTTAGGGCCAGGAAGATGGCATGGACCTATTGTGAGAGTCAGCGAATTATAGTGGATCAAAGCAATCTGGGAGGGTGGAATTTATGTGTGACATTACTAACACACTCCATAATGATGGATGTCAGAGCTCTGGGCAGTAGTCATTAAGGCACAGTGCCTGATTCTTCTTTGGCACCAGCGCATGAAAGTGAGACCGAATTAGACTTTGATACAGTGATATGTTCTATCTGATCATTGCTGTGCTACAGTAAAAAACTGAAAATAGGAAGAACTTAAGCCAACGTTTTATCTAGACCCATTTTTTGATTGTGCAAATGTACAAATTCTATTGATGCAAATTTCATGCTGCATCTTCTATCTAATTTCAGCTCACAGTTCAGTGTAATGTGCACTGCTGAGAGGCTGCACATCCAATGCACGGCCCAACAGTATGCAGATAATCCATCTCTACACTACAGTACACAACAGTCTGTCCCTCTGAAAGGATTGTTGTTTTCAAAAGTTGCTGCAAACTGCACAAGATTTAGATAGCCAAAGCACAGAAAATATTGTGAAAGGAATTTCAGATTTTTTGATCCATTGCTGTAGTTATTAATATAAGAAGTATAAAGGAGGAGGGATATACATTTCCACAGTGGAAAAGGACGCAGAAGATATAGAATGTGGAGAAATAGATGGTGACATCTTGAAAAACATCCATATTACAGAGGAGGAAGCGTTGGATGTCTTGAAACACATAAAAGTGGATAAACCTCCAGGACCTGATCAGGTGTACCCTAGACCTCTATAGGAAGCTAGGGAAGTGATTGCTGGGCCTCTTACTGAGATATTTGTATTATCAATAGTCACAGGTGAGGTTCCAAAAGACTGGAGGTTGGCTAAAGTAATACCACTGCTTAAGAAAGGTGGTAAGGACAAGCCAGGGAACTATAGACTAGTGAGCCTGACGTCAGTGGTGGGCAAGTTTAGATTAGATTTCCTACAGTGCGGAAACAGGCCCTTTGGCCCAACCAGTCCACACTGACCCTACGAAGAGTACCCCACCCAGACCCATTTCCCTCTGACTGATGCACCTAGCACTATGGGCAATTTAGCATGGCCAATTCACCTAACCTGCACATCTTTGGACTGTGGGAGGAAACCGGAGCACCCGGAGGAAACCCACGCAGACACAGGGAGAATATGCAAACTCCACACAGACAGTCGACCAAGACTGGAATCGAACCTGTGACCCTGGTGCTGTGAGGCAGCAGTGCTAACCACTGAGCCACTGTGCCACCCCAAAGTTGTTGGCAGGAATCCTGAGGGACAGGATGTACATGTATTTGGAAAGGCAAGGACTGATTCGGGATAGTCAACATGGCTTTGTGCATCGGAAATCATGTCTCACAAACTTGATTGAGTTTTTTGAAGAAGTAATAAAGAGGATTCATGAGGGCAGAGTGGTAGACATGATCTATTTGGACTTAACTAAGGCGTTCGACAAGGTTCCCCATGGGAGACTGGTTGGCAAGGTTAGATCTCATGGAATACAGGAAGAACTAGCCATTTGGATACTGAACTGGCTCAAAGGTAGAAGACAGAGGGTGGTGGAGGAGGGTTGTTTTTCAGACTGGACGCCTGTGACCAGTGGAGTGCCACAAGGATCGGTGCTGGGTCCACTACTTTTCGTCTTTTATATAAATGATTTGGATATGAGAAAAAGAGGTATAGTTAGTAAGTTTGCAGATGACACCAAAATTGGAGGTGTAGTGGACATAGAAGAGGGTTACCTCAGATTACAACAGGATCTTGATTAGATGGGCCAATGTGCTGAGAAGTGGCAGATGGAGTTTAATTCTGATAAATGCGAGGTGCTGCATTTTGGGAAAGCAAATCTTAGCAGGACTTATACACTTAATGGTAAGGTCCTAGGGAGAGGTGCTGAACAAAGAGACCTTGGAGTGCAGATTCATAACTCCTTGAAAGTGGAGTTGCATGTAGATAGGATAGTGAAGGAGGAGTTTGGTATGCTTTCTTTTATCGGACAGAGTATTGAGTACAGGAGTTGGGAGGTCATGTTATAGCTGTACAGGACATTGGTTAGGCCACTGTTGGAATATTGCATGCAATTCTGGTCTCCTTCCTATTGGAAAGATGTTGTGAAACTTGAAAGGGTTCAGAAAAGATTTATAAGGGTGTTGCCAGGGTTGGAGGATTTGAGGTAACTGGAGAGGGTGAATAGGCTGGGGCTATTTTCCCTGGAGCATCAGAGGCTGAGGGGTGACCTTATAGAGGTTTATAAAATCATGAGGGGGATGGATAGGATAAATTGACAAAGTCTTTTCCCTGGGGGGTGGGAGTCCAGAACTAGAGGACATAGGTTTAGGGTGAGAAGCAGTTACCAGCGGTGTTCCACAAGGATCTGTTTTGGGACCATTGCTGTTTGTCATTTTTATAAATGACCTGGAGGAGGGGCTTGAAGGCTGGGTGAGCAAGTTTGTGGATGACACGAAAGTCGGTGGAGTTGTGGACAGCGAAGAAGGATGTGGCAGGTTACAGCGCGATATAGATAAGTTGCAGAGCTGGGCAGTAAGGTGGCAAATGGAATTCAATGTAGCTAAGTGTGAAGTCATTCACTTTGGTAGGAGTAACAAGAAGATGGATTACTGGGCTAATGGTAGACTACTTGGTAGTGTGGATGAGCAGAGGGATCTTGGTGTCCATGTATACAGATCTTTGAAAGTTGCCACCCAGGTAAATAGTGCTGTGAAGAAGGCATATGGTGTACTGGGCTTTATTGGTAGAGGAATTGAGTTCCGGAGTCCTGAGGTCATGTTGCAGTTGTATAAGACTCTGGTGCGGCCTCATCTGGAGTATTGTGTGCAGCTTTGGTCGCCATACTACAGGAAGGATGTGGAGGCATTGGAACGAGTGCAGAGGAGGTTTACCAGGATGTTGCCTGGCATGGTAGGAAGATCGTATGAGGAAAGGCTGAGGCACTTGGGACTTTTCTCATTGGAGAAAAGAAGGTTTAGAGGAGATTTGATAGAGGTGTACAAGATGATTAGGGGTTTAGATAGGGTTGACAGTGAGAACCTTTTTCCGCATATGGAGTCAGCTGTTACTAGGGGACACAGCTTTAAATTAAGGGGTGGTTGGTATAGGACAGATGTTAGGGGTAGATTTTTTACTCAGCGGGTTGTGAGTTCATGGAATGCCCTGCCAGTAGCAGTGGTGGACTCTCCCTCTTTAGGGTCATTTAAGCGGGCATTGGACAAGCATATGGAGGTTATTGGGCTAGTGTAGGTTAGGTAGGCTTCGGTCGGCGCAACATCGAGGGCTGAAGGGCCTGTACTGCGCTGTATTTTTCTATGTTCTATGTTCTATGTAGAAGGGAAAGATATAAAAGAGACCTAAGGGATAACTTTTTCACTCAGAGGGTGGTACATGTATGGAATGAGCTGCCAGAAGGAGAGGTGGAGGCTGGTACAATTGCAACATTTAAAAGGCATCTGGATAAGTAGATGTATAGGAAGGGTTTGGAGGGATATGGGCAGAGTGTTGGCAGGCGGGACTAGATTGGATTGGGATATCTGGTCGGAACTGTTGAGTTGGCCCGAAGCGTCTGTTTCCGTGTTGTACATTTCTGTTACTCTACGACTAAGAAGCCAAGAGGCATTCAAGGAGCACCCTGTGAAGAGAACGGGAGCAGTTGACAAAGGAGAGTGATTCTTCGAGTAAAGCTTAGAAAGAGGCTGTACAATCTGTGTTTACTCTTTGTGAGAGCAATCCAAAACTAAGGCCATTACTCCACTTTCTTGATCTGTATTTTCCACTGCTTCAATTACTGCGTATGCCAACAATGGCTCAATAGGTAGCGTCCACCCTTCAGAATGTCATTGATGCCTTTTCAGAGACTGATAAGGCAAGACAATATAGTACTGAAGAAGTGCTGCTCTAGTGGAGGTGCTGGCATTCTGATGAGACATTAAACAAAAACCATAATAAGGTCCAGATTATATGAAGTACACTCATTTAAATACATAATGATGTAAGTAGTGACATAATTGCATGAAGTGATGCAATTCAATGTAATACAGTAGCCAGATTAGTAAAAGTATGCTCATGTAGTAACAATGACAAGGAATATTTATGTTGAACTGTCCACCAACCTTCATCTTTGTTCATTTCTTATAGAAAGATAATGCAAAATATCTGCACTCTGAGCTGAAAGCAAGAGATTCTACAGCAGTATTTTCAAGAAGTGGAGAAGGTTTTTGCTACGATCAACACTGGCATCTAAAAGCAAACATTAAAAAAATTCTGGTCATTACTGCATTGCTGTTTGTGAGAGCTTGTACACAAATTGACAGCTCCATTTCCTACATTCTTCCCACACTGCTGGGCATTCCTCCGAATGGTTGAGAAAGTACCGACTGGGTGGCAACCTTGGAGTAGGCTAGCATGGTCTTGTGGCCTCGTATGCCAGTTCTGGGGGAAGATAATGTCCCTATTCTGCATCAAACCATTCAGTCGGATCTCTAGCTCCCTGTCTGCAAAGCAGGTGCTGATTTTCCCTTATCTACCATGTCCAGAACAAATGGCACAAACAATTCAGGGCAGCTCTGCACTGACATTATTTGACTGGCTCCCCCCTCTGTAACTGGATCCTTGACTTCCTGACCCATAGGCTGCAATCAGTAACGATAGGCGACACCACCTCTTCCACTATAATCCTTAACACAGGTGCCTGCAACGCTGCATACTCAGTCCCCTATATGCCTTATATACTCACGGCTGTGTGGCCAAATTCCACCCTAACTTCATTTACAATTTTGCTGATGACACCACTGTTGTAGATCAGATCTCAAACAGTGATGAGAAAGATTACAGGAAAGAGATTGCGTGCTTAGCAGCATAGTGTAAAGACTACAATCACTCCATCGACATCAGCAAAATGAAAGAGCTGGTACTGACTTCGGGAAATGGAGTGGAGGGCACACCCTTGTCCACATTAATGGTGCTGAGGTCAAGAGCATCAAGTTCCTGGGAGTGATGATCACCAACAATCTGTCCTGGCCCACCTACATCTATGTAACGGTAAAGAAAGCACAACAATGTCTCTATTTTCTCAGCGGGCTAAGGAAATTTCACATGTCCACAAGGACCCTTACGAATTTTTATAGCTGCACCAAAGAAAGCATGCCATCTGGATGCATCACAGTGTAGTTTGGCAACTGCAAGAAACTAGAGAGTCATGAACACAGCCCAGTTCATTACACAAACGAGCCTTCCATCCATTAACTGCATTTATACTGCCTCAGGAAAGCAATCAACATAATCAAAGACCCCGTCACCCCAATTATACTCTCTTCTGCCTTTTTCCATCAGGCAGAACATATACATGTTTGAAAGTATGTACTAATAGCTTCTTCCCTGCAGTTATCAGCTTTTCAGCTCATCTCTCAAATGTTAATTCTGATCTCTCACTCTCTGCAACTGTAACACTCTGTTCTGCTACCCTGATGAATTTTATGTGGTACAATCTGCCTGTAATAGCATGCAAAAAAAAACTCATTTCACTGCACAATAATAAATCTATCAATTAATCAATCACTGCCAAGGAGCCCAACAACACTTAGTCCATCGCCTCCAGGGAGTGGAAAAATAGGACAAGTGAGATACTATGGATTGCATGCATGGTTAATGAGATGACTTAAGATTTAAGCACAAGAAAACTCATTCGGCCTTATAGAAAGAAGTCCCCAGTGAAACTTGACAAAAATGGCACAATTGAAATCTGCTAAGATTCAGCCTGAATTTTCAAAAAGTATGTTATCCTGGAAAATAATTTCATTTGCCCTAAAGTTACAAAAGATTGCACATGAATATAAATCTTGATTCTCAAACTTCTCTTTTCTTAAAAACTTCCTTCTTCTCCAGTCAATCGCCATTCAGATAATAATCTGCCCTCCTGTCTTCGCTATCAAAGTTGACAACCTCACAACCTTTACATTATACTGCATCTGCCATGATTTGATCACTCACTCAACTTGTGCAAATTATAAAGAAGTACTTCTGCTTTCACCTCACTTATTCACCCAAATTACATTTAGTTCCCTCATCTAAATCATTAATGTGTATTGTTAATAGCTGGGGTCAAAGTACTAATTTTTGCTGTACCCCAATAATCATTGGCTGTCACTCAGAAAAATGATCCATTTATTCCTACTGTTTGTTTCCTGCCTGACAGCCAATCTTCTATCTATGTCAGCACATTACCCCAATGCCATGTGCTTTCACTTCTCATACCAATTTCTTATCTGGGACCTTATGAAAGTCCATGTAAATCACACCTACTAGCTCCCCCTTATCAACACTTTAAGTCATGTCCTCAAAAAATGCTAGCAGATTTGCCAAGCATGATTTCCCTTTTATAATCCATGTTGACTGTGCCTGAACCTGTCACTGTTTTCCAAAAGATGCAATAGTTTCTGCCTGAACTAATACTTCAGTTAAACATTCCATCCAACAACACCTCAAATAGAGAAATGTGTCCTATATACCATCTCCTCACTCTTATTATTCATTATACATAATTCCAGTGTCACTCACTGTGAACCACATACTTCTGAAGTCAAGGGCTTGTAAGGACAGGAGTGATGCCTGTCTACAAACCTCACTCTTAGCCCATCAAACCTGCTCCAGCAATCAATAAGATCATATGGATCGATTTGCATTTCAAACTGCAAAGTTCCATTTACAGAGGAACGTTGATTACCCAACATTTAATTATCTGAATATCGGATTATCGAGCAAGATCACAAGGTCCTGATGCTCAGCTAAAACTATGTTATCCAGCATTCGTTTATCTGGAATTCAATTAACTGAACAAAATACTCCCTGCCCATGTTCTTCAGATAATCGAGGTTCCTCTGTATCTCAATGACCTTTTTTTTCACTTGCTTAACAAGAATATACACACAAGAAACCAAAAAAAACCTAAAGAACTGAGAATGCTGGAAATCAGGAACAAACAGAAATTGCTGGAAAATTTCAGCAGATCTGGTAGCATCTATGGAAAAATAGCAGAGGTAACATTTCAAGTCTGGTGATCCTTCTTTAGAACTAGTGGTAGGTAGGAAAAGGCTGGTATATGCAGAAGTTGTGGTGGGGTGGATGGGAAGGTGTAAACAATAGATGGAGATACAGCCCAAAGAGTGAGAAAAACAGTTAGACAAAGGAGTGGGTTAAGGTCATCCTGGGAGAATGAATAGCTACTAATGGGGACTATTGTGGTAGCAGCCCCCAGGTGGTGACAAGGCCTGGTGCGTAGGGTTCTGTTAAGGACATGGGAGAAGGTGCCAAAGTGCTAAAGTTGTTGAATTCAATATTAATTCTAGAAGGCTGAAGAGTTCCCAAGCAGGAAGTAAGGTGCTGTTCTTCCAGCTTCACTGGAGCACTGCAGCAAGACTAAGACAGAGACATTGGCCAGGGAACATTGTTGTGTGTTGAAATGGCAGGCAATTAGACACTCAGGGACATTTTTGCAGTCAGAATGTCAGTGTTCTGCAAACAGTCACCCAGTCTACGCTTCAGTTTCCCCAATGTAGATGAGTTCACATTATGAGCAGTGAGTACAGTGCACTAGATTGAGCGAAGTGCAGGTTAATGCTTCATCTGAAAGGTGAGTTTGGATAGTGAGGAGGGAGGAAATAAACAGGCATGTGTTATGGAAGGGAAGATGTCAAATAGCTGTGTGGCTGCATTGGGAGTGAAGGAGGAGTGGACCAGGATATCCTGGAGGGAACAGTCCCTGTAGAAGGCTGGCAAGGGAAGGGAGGGGAATATATGTCTCATAGTGGGATCCTGATGGAGGTGGCAGAAATGGTGGTTATCAATGTGAATGCTGGTGAGATGGTAGGTGAGGATAAGGGGTACCTTATCACTGTCATGGGAGGGAGGAAAAGGGGTGAGAGCTGAAGAGCAGGAGGTGGGCTGGACCTAGCTGAGGTTGTGGCAACCACATTACTCGAGAATCCTTATTTGAGGAAGAAGGATGACATTTCAGACGCCCTATTGTCGAAGTTGGCATCGGCAGAACAGATGCAAGGGAGATGGAGGAACTGGGGTAATAAAATAGAGACTTTACAGGAAGCAGGCTGTGAGATACATAGTCAAACCAACTGTGGATGTCAGTGGTTTGATTGATTTGATTTGATTTATTGTCACATGTACCTAAGTACAGAAAAATGCTTTCTTTGGGAGCAGGACCAGCAGATCATAGTAAGCAAGGGCATATAGATCATAGGGTGAAAGAATCTTGGACAGAGTAAGGCATACAGGTCACACCACACAGGATGTGCACTAGGCAAGATCAACACTAACAAGATCAACACTATTTGAAGTTAGAGAGTCCATTCTAATAATAGCCAGGAAGAAGCTGCTCATGAACCTTCTGGTGCATGTGTGCAAGCTTCTGCATCTTCTGTCTAACAAAGAGGTTGTAGGAGAGCTTTACTGTGGTGGGATGGGTCTTTAATGATGTTGGCAGCCTTTCCACAGCAACAAGACATGTAAATGAAGTTCATGGATGGGACTTTGGCTTCCGTGATGGTCTGGGCTGTGCACACAATTTTTGGTAGTTTTTTACAGCCCTGGGCAGAGCAGCTACCGAACCAGGCCGTTATGCACCCGGAAAGTTGGTGAGGGTTCTTATGGACATGTCAAATTTCCTGAGCCTTCTGAGGAAGAATAGGCATTGTTCTGCTTTTTTGCCCATTGCATCTACATGGGAAGTCCAAGACAGGTTGTTGGTTATTGTCACTCCTAGGGACTTGATGTTCCCAATCCTCTCAACCTCTGCTTCATTGATTAGGATGGGGCATGTTCTCCTCCTTTCTTTCTGAAACCAATGATCAGTTCTTTAGTTTTGCTGACATTGAGAGAGGGGTTGTTATCATTGTACCATGTCACCAATCCCTCCATCCCCTTTCTATCTTCTGACTCATCATTGTTTAATATCCGTCCTACAGTGGTGGTGTCATCAGTAAACTTGCAGATGCTGCTTTTTGGAATTTGGCTACACAGTCTTGGGTGTACAGGGAGTACAACAGAGGCTGAGAATGCATTCTTGGAGTGCTCCAGTGGTGAGAGTTATCCGTCAAACAGGTGCAGATGTCTATCTTCACTGATTGCGGTCTTTGGGTCAAGAAGCTGAGGATCCAGTTGCAGAGGGCAGAGCTGAGAATTTTGAGATCAGACTGGAGAAGATAATGGTGTTGAAGATGGAGCTATAGTCAATGAGCTATAGTCTGTTCTTGTTGTCCAGATGGATGAGTGAAGGGCTAGGGAAGTGACACCCGCTGTGGATCTGTTATGATGGTGTGCAAATTATTGGAGATTGAGGCAGGCTGGGAGACTAGAGTTGATGTGAACCATACCCAGCCTCATGATGCACTTCATGATTATGGAGGTCAGAGCCACTTTGCAGTAGTCATTAAGGCATGTTGCGTGTGGTTTCTTAGATACTGGGATGACGGTGGTCTTCTTGAAGCAGATGGAGACTTCGGCTTGTAGGAAGGCAGGTTGAAGATGTCAGTGAATACCTCCGCAGTTGGTCCACACTGAATTTAGTGCTCAGCTGGGGAGCCCTTCCAGACCTGTTACTTTCCTTGAGTCGTATCCACGGTGATGGAGGGAACAGGTGTATTCAGGGCTGTTGGGACAGGTAGCACTGTGCCACTGGCATTTGCCTCGAACCAAGCATAGAAAGCATTGAGCATGTTAGGGAGAAATGTGTCTTTGCTCGCTATCTTGGTCTACTTCATTTCCTGAAGAAGGGCTCATGCCCGAAATGTCGATTCTCCTGCTCCTTGGATGCTGCCTGACCTGCTGCACTTTTCCAGCAACATATTTTCAGCTCTACTTCATTTTATATCCCGTTGTATTGTTTAGGCCTAGCCACAGGCAACTTGAGTTCACATGGTTGGTTTGGACCTCTAACTTGATCCCGTTCTGCTTCTTGGCGTCTCTGATGGTTTTGTGGAGGTCATATCTGGATTTTCTGTGTAGGTCTGGGTCATCCAACTTGAATGGTGCACACCTGGTCTTCAGTAGGATTTCCCAATTCATTCAAGGTTTCCATTTGGGAACACCTGGAATGACTCCTTTGCCATGCAGTCCTCTGACCTTTGCCTAGACAGTCAACATATCTATGCCTGTAAGGAAACTCCTTATGTCCATTTCATAAGATACTTTCTTACTTGTCTTGGTATCATCTGCGAGTGTATCTGCCATGCCTTCACTCCCTTTATCTAAGCCATTCATATAAATTATAAAATGTTGGGGCTGAGCTCAGACAACTATGAGCTCCACTCGTTACATCCTGCCAATTAGACAAAGACTAATTATTCATGTCAATATGCTTTTTAGATGTTTTCTCCACATGCAAATTGGCGTAAAGCAAATAAGATGAGAGAAATGTTTTGCTCAAAATCTGTTGTGGGAGATACAGGCTCTAGTTCATGAGGCATGGCCACCAGTACTGGGGAAAGTAGGATTTGTTCTGTTGGGAAATTCTAAGCTGAACTAGAACTCGAGTTCTAGTCAGTCACATAACTATGTAAATTGAGAAAGCTTTGAACTAAATTGACAGGATGAGTGATTAAGCTTGGGTAGAAGTAACAAATCAGGGGGTAATTCAGAGAATGGCAGGAAAGGATAGAGAGATAATAAACCGAAACGTACACTAATTAGAAGTTACAATGATAACAAAAGGACAAAACTAAAGTTCTGTATTTGATTGCATGTAGCATTCATAACAAAATAAACAAATTGATCATTACGGAGACATGTTTACAGAGTGACAAGGATTGGATCCTGAATATTAAATGGTATGTGTTATTCAAGAAGAATAGGAAGCTAGGGCAAGGTGAAGGTGTAGGACTATATATCAATAATTTAATTAACAAATCAAATGATCCAGTACTTTAAGATGACCTTGATTCAGGAATCAGGATGTCGAATTGGTTTGCATGGCGATGAGTGTGTTGCTGGAAAAGCACAGCAGGTCAGGCAAAATCCAAGGAGCAGGAAAATCGACATTTCGGGCTAGAGGAAGGGTTCCCACCCGAAACATTGATTTTCTTGCTCCTTGGATGCTACCTGACCTGCTGTGCTTTCCAGCTACACACTCTGAACTCTGATCTCCAGCATCTGCAGACCTCACTGTCTCCTTGCATGGTGATGAGTAACAGCAGGGACAAGTAGTCACTAATGGGAGTGATCTACAGACTCCTTTACATACCCCACAATATAGGACAAAGTATGCAAGAAGAAAGAATGGGCACTTGTGATGGTAATAATCATGTCCAAACTTAATCGACACGTAAACTGGAAAAAATGCTTTGGCAGTGTAGCAAGGATCATCTCTTTGCAATGTTTCTTGATAGTGGGAATATACTTTTTCTGAAAAACCCCCTGAAGTGTCTGCCACTGTCAATTCACTTTGGCTATCTCAGGTTTCATGCATTCATAGTTGTCATTATTTAAGTTTAAGGTACTGGTCTTAGATACAGTTTTCTCCTTTTCAAATAAAGGCAGAAAATACTGGAGAAACTCTAGCAGTACTTACGCAGGGAGAAATAGAGTCAACACATCAAGTCTGATATAAGCATCTCCCTTTCAAACTGGGTGTGAAATTCAATCATGTTGCAGTACAATAGCCTAGGTGGCCTTTATTCTGAGATCATTAATTAATCCTGCCACATTCATGCAAGTCCAATGAAACCTGTTCCTTTGTTGGTTCCAGAAAGTGCTGCTCTAAGATGGAATCAACAAAATTCGGTGGGACTTTACAAATTATAGAATGTCACATTAAGTGTCACTAGATAATGGGTCCTTCATTTGAGTTTTGGAAAATTTGAATGGCAACATCCTGGTGTGATGTGGAGGAGTAGTCTGCAACATAATAGCAAGATAGTTAACTTGTTGCAAGCATTTTATCAGTGAATATTAGAATTTTTTAATGCACTTGGCTGCTAGTTCATTGATTAAATCTAAGTTGCACAGCCTTATTGATATAAGATGATGCAGCAGATGTCCCTCTTGCAAGCAATTTCTTTTGGGAATATGGTTGAGGAGATGAGACAGCTGCTGTGGGCTCTAGTTGTTGTGTGCTTTTTTTTCAGTGTTGTCCTTGTGAAAGGCTATTCCCACATACAAATGTTTACCCCTCTGCACAGTAATGTCATTTGGGAAAAGCACAAGTCTCCCCAGAATGGCAAATAGCTGTTAGGATTTTCACTTCAGTGCCATATTTCTCTAGTGGCATTCCAAGTATGTGATTATGGGTAAAGTTTGTAGCCCTCAGCTGTCCTGTCTTTTCTTAAAGTTGCAGCGCTCATCAAGTACTTGTCTTAACATTTGCAAGGAAGCATTCTTTGTAGCTTGAGCCAACAAATTGCTCAATGCTGCCATCTACCATGAGAGCTTACTATTAACACAAAACATTTTACTTTCTCATGCAAGATTCATGTAGAATTGTCAGGACCAGGCAATCTTGTGAGTTACTGCAGTTTTTCCACCCTTTAGTTTTGATACAGGCTCCTTCAGAAATTATGGAATGTTCAAATTAAATGATGTAGAGGTTTAAATGGTCTCATATAGCTTCATATCTTAGTGGGGCAGTGAGCAGAACTCTGAGACATTTTATGGTCTTCAATTAATAAGGTCCAGATAATACATAAAAGATGTACAGTAAATATACTAATTAGAGAAAATGATGAGAACTAGTACAGCCACAAAGTACAAAATCACCTGCTATTTAAGGAGGCAATGCAAGCTTAAGCCCATCTAACCATCTAAGTGAGCAGGCAGGTATGAAAAATCAAGCTATTATAGGCCAAAGCAATTTACTTAAATGTTAACTGAAAAGATAGGGGAATGGGACGAGCTAAGTTGCTCTTGCAGACCGTTGTAATGGATATAACGAACTGAATGGCTATTTTTCCACTTAACAAAATAGTTGAGTCTGACAATGGATGATAGTTAGGTAAAAACAATGACTGCAGATGCTGGAAACCAGATTCAGGATTAGTGGTGCTGGAAGAGCACAGCAGTTCAGGCTGCATCCGAGCAGCAGTAAAATCGATGTTTTGGGCAAAAGCCCTTCATCAGGAATACAGGCAGAGAGCCTGAAGGGTGGAGTGATAAGTGAGAGGAGGGTGGAGGTGGGGAGAAAGTAGCATAGAGTACAATAGGTGAGTGGGGGAGGGGATGAAGGTGATAGGTCAGGGGGGAGGGTGGAGTGGATAGGTGGAAAAGAATATAGGCAGGTTGGACAAGTCATGGGGACAGTGCTGAGCTGGAAGTTTGGAACTGGGGTGAGGTGGGGGAAGGGGAAATGAGGAAACTGTTGAAGTCCACATTGATGCCCTGGGGTTGAAGTGTTCCGAGGCAGAAGTTGAGGCATTCTTCCTCCAGGCGTCTGGTGGTGAGGGAGCGGTGGTGAAGGAGGACCATGTCCTCGGCAGAGTGGGAGGGAGAGTTGAAATGTTGGGCCACAGGGCGGTGTGGTTGATAGTTATGTGATTGATATTTTGTGAAACTAATTTGAGGTGTTTAACGTAACCGTGTCAAGTGGATTAAGTGTCAGTAGAGGGACATTTAGGGAACAGTGATCATAGTATCATAAGGTATTATTAACTATGGAGCAAGATGGAAGGGACAGCATGTAATATAGCTGTAGGACTTTCAAACACCAATTGGAGGACTGGTGAAGTAATACCACATTAACTGCAAATCAGGCACTTAACTAAACTACAACAAGCCTTCTCCATAAACTCCAAGAGTGGAAATGCCATCCCAAGAGCAGCCAACCAATAAGAGCTGCAATGCATTGTTAATTGCACCACCATGGAGACAATGACTGTACTGGAAATATACTTACCTGAGGCACAGGATTGTTTATGGACACAAGTGACATATAGGAGGGTATTATGGGAAGGGGAGCAAAGGGATAGACAGCAAGAGTAGAGGAAATTGCTCTCAGCAGACCTTTTCCTTCCAAATGCCAGGTCTTTTGATCACCACTAACAACCTTTGAACTTGGCCCTGCCAAGGAAACCTGCTAGAGCTTACGTTTTGACTTTGCAGATGGCATGCCCTCTCTCCACTGCTGCATGAATATCAATCACAGGGTGTTGTCAGGAATTCCTATTGTGCATTACTTGCCTACTTAAGAGTCACAATTGGCAGCAGAATAGGATTGCCATAAGCCTTTGTGTCTCAGATGTTATTAGAACGGTGGTGGGATCTCCCAGTCTTCATACCCTACCTTAAATCTCTTCATCATAGAGGGCATTAACGTCTACCCATGAGTGATCTAGATTAAATAATATTTAATTGGTGGAAGGCAAATGTCAGGCGGATAAGAATGATCCAGGTAAATTGGACTGAAGTGAATGAATGAATGGCAAGCAAAACTGTAACAAAACTGTAAAGAACAGATGGTTTGGGCCAGTTTGGTCCAGCTCCTTGGAGGATGAAAAAGATAGGTAATAAAATGAAGAGACAAGAATCCAATGACAGATATCAAGTTGATAATACATATGAGAATTAGGCTGAAGTTCAGTGGAAAAGTAATTAAGAGGGGTAAAGAGAGCATGAGAAAAGACTTCTGCAAAAGAAGCAAGTAAAGTGAGGAAAAGCTTTTTCACTCAACGAGTAGTTAGGGTATGGAATGGGAGTGTCATGGAGATGGGTTCAGTTCAAGCATTCAAGAGGACATCAGATGATTACTTGGAGTAAAAAATAGGATGCAAAGATTGGGGATAAAATAGAACATTGGCACTAGGTAATGATGCTCATTTAACAAGCCGGTACAGTTATGATGGGCTAAATAGTCTGCTTCCATGCTATAACATCACTGTGATTCTGTGACTGACAACTAACATACAAGGGAATCAAAAAATCTTCTTTAGACATGTGAATAGTTAAAAAATAGAAAGAGGTGGGTGGAGCAGATTGGGAACCAGAAAGATTTCTATGTACGCAGCACAGAGTATGGCTGAGGTGCTAAGCAGTCACTTTTATGTCTTTACCAAAGAAGATTCTTGCAAGTCTAGTAAAAAAAATGTGATTAAGATGCCACATGAAATAAAGAAATTAGAAAGACTGGCTATACTTCGGTTAAATAAGTCACCAGGACCAGATGGATATAAAAAGGTAAAGTTGCCATAGTTTTTAGCAGATTATAGGGCTGCTTTCTCATTAGAGACAGAGAGAGACACACAATTGGTGATGGTTTAACTGAGGGTCACTATGCCTCTTGCAGGGAAAGAGGTTGAGAATCCTTCACAGTACCTCAGCTGATGCACGAATTGGGCCCATGCTCTTGGCATCATTCTGTATCAGAGACCAGCCAGCAAGCCATGGAGTGAATATAAACTTCCATAAGGCTTTTGATAAAGTTCTCTCGGAAACAAAGCTATTCGATCTATGTGTACTGGGTGCCAACTCAGCTCTATCCGTCTGCCAGAATTTCATCCAAGGACATATATATCAAGAACTCTGTCATTGTCAACATATTTGATTACTTCACTTCAAGGCTTAATACTTAATTCATTACAACAAATATGAGACCATCTTGGACAGGGAGATTGAGAGTGCTGTCTGCCTCATATTGCTCAGGGAGCTGGCCAACTCCAAAGGCACCCAAGCAGTCACCAAATACACAACTTAGACCAACCATGCTAAAGAGAAAAAAATGATCACATACAAAGTTGATTCAACTTGTTATTCACTCCACAGGACCTCTATATTACAATCCACCTTACTGCATCTCATTATTCAGGGGTACCCATCACAACCACCCTTGTCCCTGGACACCGGTGTCTAGCATATACCAGCCCTTCACAAGCTCATGGCCCCTGTCCAATAAACTGTCAAAGTGGTCAGAAAGTACATCAGTGACTAGTGTTGAAAGAATCCAGCAGGGGTATTTTAGATGCAGGAAAAGGCATCCAGGTCGAGAATTGGACCAGGCTGTATCTCAGGGCTGTTTGCTTGATCTCATGTCCCTGTAGTGTGGAAACAAACCAACAAATACACACCAACTCTGTGAATAGCATCTCACCCAGACTCACCCCCTACCCTACCCCTGCATTTCCCATGGGTATTCCACCTAATCTGCAAATCTTTGGACTGTGGGAGGAAACTGGAGCACCTGGTGGAAGCCCACACAGAAACGGGGAGAATGCACAAACTTCACACAATCACCCAAGGATAGAATTGAACCTAGGTCACTGGTGTTGTGAGGCAGCAGTGCGAATCACTGAGCCACCATACTGCCCCCCCATGACATTAGTAGAGCCAGATGGACTTTTCCTGACAATTGGCAATGGATTCACAGTCATCATTAACTTCTTTAATTCCACATTTTTAAATTGAATTCAAATTCCATCATCTCTTCACACTAGTTCACTTAGCACCAGTTCACTTCGCACCTACCTTCATGCTCAGAGCCTTGCCACACCATGCAATGCATGTTACAACAATGACACTTAGCAAAAGCCAAGTACTGCCATGTTGAGTTGCATGTATAATGTAGGCACTCAGTAGGCTGCTTGTCATACTTGTCAGAAGGGATCTGTTCGGTGATGGGCAGGAGGAGACGCAACAGGGTACTGAGACGTTGCCTTCAATACTGGAGTTGATACATTTGGCATACATTCTCCAGTCTTAGAATATCCTGATTCACATGAATTCACATGCTTGCCATCAATGAGGCCAATATCCATGTATACTAGGGTAACATGGACTTATTATCTAGCCATAATGTTTTTTAAAAATAAAGCCATATTTGCCTTTGGAAATGACATGTCGTAATATACCAATTTGTTTACTGCATGTCCAAAATGAATGGATCATCTCTAAGGGCAGCTGTTTATTTATTTTTCTGAGAATGAACTCCAATGTCCAGAGATACTTGAACCCAAGCAGTAGAGGCAGTCAGCTGGGCAGGTTCACTGCTGGGCCAGACAGCTGTGCAGGTCTACTTCTCCATGTGTTTGACTTCCCACATGGTCACTGCTTTGTCTCTCTTCCTTCTTTTTAAAGTGCCTCTGCTTTGATCTTTTTTTCCCAAAGTTACACACCAATATAACAGTTTATAAAACAGTAATTATTGCTCCTAGAATTCGAGGAAATCAGCTCCAACACTGAAAATACCTCAAAAAAGGAGCAGCTCTTACAACCGCAATTTTTTCCCGTCCTTCAGCTCAGATTACCCTGATTGTTGCTGAACAAAAACACATTGGAGTGCAGGTCCTTGAAACTGGAACCCCAGGTAGGCAGGATATTGAAGAAGATGTTTCGTATGTTTGCCTTTATTGGTCAGTGCATTGAGTATCGGAGTTGGGAGTCATGCTGCGGCTGTGCAGGACATTGGTGAAGCTACTTTTGGAATCCTGCATGCAATTCTAGTCTCTGTGCTAGAGTAAGGATATTGTAAAACTTGAAAGGGTTCAGAAAAGATTTACAAGAATGTTGCCAGGGTTTGAGCTGTTGGGAGAGACTGAATAGGCTGGGGCCATTTTCCCGGAGTATCATAGGCTGAAGGGTGACCTTACACAAGTTTATAAAATCATGACGGACATATATAGGTTAAATAGCTAAGGTCTTTTGCTCAGGGTAGTGAACTCCAAGACTAGAGGGTGTATGTTTAAGGTGAGAGGGGAAAGATTTTGAAAGGGACCTAAGGGGCAACTTTTTCACGCAGTGGGTGTGCATGTATGGAATGAACTGCCAGAAGAAGTGGTGAAGACTGGTACAATTACAGCATTTAAAAGACATCTGGATGGGTATATGAATAGAAAGAGTTTAGAGATATGGGTCTAATGCTGGCAAATGGGTCTAGATTAAATTTGGATATCTGATTGGCATAGACAAGTTGGACCGAAGGGTCTGTTTCCATGCCGTACCTATTCTATAACTCTATGACTCAACATTGTGGGCCCTTCAGCTGCACTGTTCTATGTTCTAGGTTCTAAACTACAACACCTCACACTTTTCAACACTGAAATGCATCTTCTATGTGTCCTCCCATTTCAACAACCTGTCTGCCCTCTTTAAGTCGATTACTATTTTCATCACTGTTTCAAAACTTGACTGAATTCCCTGCTCACTCTCACATTCTCATAGCTGCTGCGCCTGCTGTATCCAGTCAGACTTGTGTCTTTCCTCCACTCTCTACTGTTATCCTCTGCTACAGCAGCTGTTCTATGCTGTGCAGCCCTATGACTATCTCATGACCTTTTGCAACTCTTTTGGTTCCTCATCTTTGACAATTGCTGATAATAGTTTTCACACCGACTCTGGCCAAAGTATAGAAGATCAACTTTGAAAATATCTTCACTTCATAGTCTAGAGAATTAGCCACTACATCAAGGAGAATATCTTGGTCTTTTGTGTGGATTGGGTAATCTGCTGAGATTATCTACCCACACTATGCCCATAATCCCTTCAATTATTGAGAAGCAAAACTTTATTACCCTCCACTTCAAATTCAAAGATCGAGCTTTTTCAGTCCAATGGTAGAGAGAATTCCAAAGATTCACAACCCTTTTATATAAAAATATTACTTCTCATCTCAGACCTCAGGCATTTTTTTTAAATTGTGAGCCTCAGTTCTAGATTTCCCAACCCGAAGAAACAGCTTATCTACATCCAACTTGTCTATCTCTTCAAGTAATATAAGGGTTTAAATGAGATGACCAATCAGGCTTTGAAAATGTAGAGAATGCAGGCCCAGTTTTCCCAATCTCTCTTCATAAGTCAGTCCTGTCTTCTCTGGGAGAGACCTCATGCACCAGTCACTGATAGTAAGCACACACGTGCAACAGGCAGAAAAGAAGGCAACCTTTTTGTTGCCTTCATAGTGAGAGGATTTGAGTACAGGAACAAGGATGTCTTACAATTATACAGGGTATTGGTGAGACCACATATAGAATTGTGTGTAGTTTTGATCTCCCTTATCTGAGAAAGAATGTTCTTACCATAACAGGAACTTAGTGAAGGTTTACCAAATTAATTCCTGGGAAAACAGAACTGAAGCATGAGGAGAGATTGAGTTTGTTAGGATTGCATTCACTGGACTTTAGAAGAATGGGGTTGGGCTGGGGAATCTCATAGAAACCTATAAAATTCTACAAACCGTAGTCCACTGCTTGGGCAGTTTCTTGGTGATTTTGTTAAGCGACTGTTTTGATGCCTTGCAGGATGGAGCACCTTTTGCCGCAGACATCAACTCAGGC
This sequence comes from Chiloscyllium punctatum, assembly GCF_047496795.1. Lineage (NCBI taxonomy): Eukaryota > Metazoa > Chordata > Chondrichthyes > Orectolobiformes > Hemiscylliidae > Chiloscyllium > Chiloscyllium punctatum. Next base: position 34,147,165 of record NC_092741.1, read on the forward strand.
ATGGGACCCAATCTAAATGATGGTTCAATGCTTTTCCATGTTTCCATGTCAGTTTCTATGTCAAGTTTTCTGAACATCTAGCCTGTTTGGTGCATTTGGTAAGATAGAAAGGTGAATATTAATGAAACCAGTTGTAGTGTTCAGGCATTTAACACACAATACATCTCCCTTATTTGGTAATGCACCGAGCAAGAAACTCACCATACCTCTTATTTAAATATAAGATTGCTCAATGACTCAGCAAAACAGTGAGTCTGACCAAGTACAATTTTCAGTTAATTCAGGATAACGTCTGACATCAATTCACTGACAAACCTTTTCACAACATTTGTGCTAATTGTGCAGTGACGCATATCATATCATCATCCCAGCATCCATGCTCAAATAGTCTAGCAGATTGTATCATATGTACAATCAAATTAATAAATAAAAATTAATAATAATATAGCAAGATTCTTGCATTGCATTGCTGCATTTTTGCAGCACCACTGGATGGACAACTTATGTTTGGAAAGCAAATATAATTTAGCAACTAATTGTTAAACTATTTTGTGACACAGAATATTTTTCTTCAAAGACAATGGAGAATGAAAGAGCAGCACAACAAGTGAACAGTAGAGAATGACCAAAACAGTGCACTGGGCTGAGAGTACAAGTCTGAAATGTCTCCACTCACTTTCACATCTGCCATTGAAACTTCTTGGTGAAAACTTCTTATTTGGCGTTGTGGACCACAATAGATAACAATCCTCTACTGAGTACTCAGATGGAGCTACAGGAGTGCAGAGATCCAAGGATGACACACTTGGTTTCAAAAGAGAAACACATTTGAGCAGGCCTGCCTTCTCTTCAGCTGATATTCCAAAATCCCTGTTAGTGCCACAAAGCCAGACTGTTTCAATCAAGCTGAGATGCTGCCAAACTGAAGCTACGTTAATGGAAGCTTTGCACCTTCCATTTTTAAGTTCCAATCACTGTGGAAATAATGTAGGAAACAGACAAATTAGCAAAGAACTTAACACAATGGCTTGTAAAATGGTGATTTATAATTATTTCTATTCACTAATAACTACAGGTAGAAGTGAGTTGTTGGATAACTTTGAATTTTGTTTTGGGTTTGGTGGTATGTTATTTCTATTTGAAATGAAGTAAAGCCATGGTCTACAGAATTACATTGAAGTATGGGATGGATCAGAAGCACTGTTGAATGTTTACTCAGAACTTTGGCTGTTAGAGGCATTGACAGTCCAGATGCCCCTCCTCTTACTTCAGTTGCACCTCCTACTGTTGCTTATGTGGTGACAAGGTCAAGCCCCTTATTGGGGCATTGTCATGAAACATGCAGCACTTGACCAGAATACCTGAATATTTGCTCCAGTTTGGCAGACTGCAAAGCTTCCCTGCAATGGTCCAAGCATTGTTAGAAGACATTTTTGATAATTGCATGGCTCTGACTGTAGGCCAACTCTACAAGTAGGCACTGGCTCCTGTCAGGCATTATGAAACAGACCTGCCATTTAACTACTAGTCAGTAACTTTTGGTCTGGCTATATTAATGTTTTCAGTGAGGATTGATGTGAAATGAACTTGTAATGACTGCTGCCAAGATAATGGGATATGCCTGGAGTGTGAGCTGCCATGTTCACAAAATGGCTATACATTGAGGGAATGGAATTCCAATCAATTGATAAAAATGTCAACTGGTTAGGAGTAATATTCCTCCTACACTGCATGGGCAAGTGCCACATAGCAATTGGGAATGTGTTGTATGGGGACAAACAAGATGTGCATCAGCAGCAGGACTGCAAAGCCAGTTTTGGATGTTACTCATATTAGATGTGGAGGTTGCTGGCAAGAGTGGGATGCATTGACCATTCATAATTGCCTTCTAGAATGTTGTAATGAGTCATATTCTTGAATCATTGCATCCCATGTGATATATACACACAAAGATTTGAACTTTTAAAATAAAGGCAGGGGTAGGCCACTCGGCTCCTTGAGCTTGGTCATGGCTAACATGATTATTGCATTTCTTGCAGCTCCAACAATTTTCTCACTAACCCTTCTCCAGTGATTATAATTTTCTTGAATTTCTCTCTTCCTTTTCTTGATTTACAGCTCTTTATGGGGTGTGTAACTTCTATCCTCTATAGTGAAGACCAATGTGAAATACAGATATTTCTTGGGTCATGCGTGTTCTGGCAGCGCAATTTGCTTTTAACGTCACTCAGGAATTAAGGAACGGGAGTTTTGAGAACGCTTACCTCTGTTCACAATAGCACGATTCCAGTGTTGATTGTTTTATGTTTTATGGTCTGCACATGCACTGATGTCCACACTGAAGTCTCCACGCTATTCTATTGATGAGCCGATGTCAGCACTGGTCTTCATGCCATTCTGCGCATGCGCCAGTGTCAACTGCTAACAGCTGTTTTCTGTGAGAGGTGCTGTATAGAGAGCAGCTTTCTGAGAGAAATACATTGAGCAGCTTCCTATGAAAGGTACACTACTCCTAGATTATCCCTTTCTTTGAAACAATGGAGGAGTATAGTGATAAGAATGTTAGCAAGAAGCATCCTGCTGATAAAATTGCAAGTGGTGAACGCAAAAGAAAGGCTATACCATTGGAAGACAAACTAGATGTTGCAAAGCATTTTGAGTTTAAGGACAGAATATTTGCTATAGCTCACTTAACAGGAATGAGGGAGTCTAACTTATGCACCAGGATGACCATCTATCCCTGCATTAACAATATTTTTAAATGTATTGTGTTAAGTTTACTTTTGATAAATATGATTTATATCTTCATTCAGGCTGTGCTATACTTTGTGTTAAACATTTGGGTGATTTTTCAGTGATTGTAAGTGTTTTTTTGCTGGTCTTCCCCAACCCCACTTTTCCCATAGGCCCCATTACTCATATTAAGCAATTTTCTATTAAGTAATGTTTAGCTGGAATGCAACTATGTTGTTGTTGGCAAACTACTTGTACATGTTCAATTCATCTGCTATTCCGGCTTTTCATTATTAACTCCCAAAGCCTTATTTATAGTTCACTTAGATTGCCAATTATTTTCTTTTTGTAAAATATTTATGCAAATACTGACAAATTGCTTTAATATTTCAAGCTACATTGCTCACATCTCTGAAATTCCTTCCTTATTAATCTTTTAGTCATTCTTTTGCATTTTTATATTCTGTCCAATCTTATCTTCCATCCATCTTTGCGCACATATATACTTTTTCTTTACGTTTGATACCATCTTTAACTTTTCTAGTTAAGCGCAGGTTGTGGCTTTTCCCTTGGAACTTTGTTTCGCATTGGAATGTATCTATCCTGTGTATTCGAGTTATCTCATTAAATGTCTGCTGCTGTATCTCCACTAATCTACTCCTTATCCCAAGCTGAGTGCATTAGTGGTAGACAAACCTCCAGCTGCATTCCAACTCCTTGTGAATTTCAGTTGTTTCAATCCCAACATAAATTCCATTTGCATCATGCAGTGAACCATGGAAATGTTCAGCCTTCAGCTGTTCCCTCTCTCTCAGATTCTGGCAGGCTATATTGTCTGGGATATTCAACGATATTCTATTATCTGATACCTGATATCTGATATCATAATGACTTCCTCAATACTTTTCTCATCTCAAAGCTCATAACAACATAAATCGTACAGGCCTTATATCCAGGTAGGGATTTTGATTAGTTATTAGTGAGTTTTGAGAATATTTGATTAGTTATCTTTTAGATACTCTGTTTTATCCCATCCTAAAATCAAAGTGGATATTTCAGTGTAACCACTTTTAACAATCTGGCACTTCTCACATTTTTATGGAACTTTGGCCACCTACACGAACTCCACAGATGGAATACAGGCTGTTGCCAGTGTATCCAACTGTAAACTCCTTGCTCCTTCTTTCCAGTAAAACAACGTGGGGATTTAAAATCAATTAATCTATAATTACTCAGTCATAACTATAGCAACATTAGTTAAGCAGATGGGTTTTATGCAATGAGTTTATTTCTCGACCATAATTAAGATACCTTTTTTTTATTTCTGATGCATTCAATTCTTTGAATTTGAATTCCCACAGCTTGTTGTGATGGAACTTGAATGAATATCCAAACCTTGGATAACTAGTCTGGGTATGTTACCACCATGGTAACGTCTCCCTTTTAAAGTGACTGTGAAGTGTGATTTACATCAAGTAGGAAAATTAGAACTAATGTTATTCAAGTTAGCATGTAAGGTGAAATGAGATAAAAAAAGAAAGTTCTGGAAAAACTCAGCAAATCTGGTAGCATCTGCAGAGAGATAAACAGAGTTAATATTTTGGGTCTGGTATGAGCTGTCTTCAGAACTGGAAGCATTTAAAAATATTGGAAAATGGATTGATCTTGTCCTGTACAAACCTTCATTTACACTTCTACGCCTCCTTTAGCACCATTAGCAACACTCTTGTCTATGGCTCTGGGCACTCTCACAATCTATTCCACTTGTTTCTCCTCCTTTCTGTCTAAAGGCCCAACACATTTCAATTCAGAAGCTACTCTGTAAGAAAGGCTATAAATCAATCAATAGCAAGAATATGATAAAGAATAGAACAATAATCATGGGAAACAACTTGTTCAACACAAATATAGGGGATTACAATAAAATAAGAAGATTAGCTAAAGTGAACTGAGTGGTTAGATTAGCAGAAATGAGAATAAGCAGGTAATGGAGAGATTTTAAGAGAGGGATAAACTAACCATGGCTAACCAAGGAGGTTAAGGAATGTATTAAGTTGAAACAAAAAGCTTGCGAATAGGCAAAAGTAAACGATAGCCCTGAAGATTGGGATAAATTCAGAATCCAGCAAAAGAGGGCTCAAAAGATAATAATGACAGATAAAATAATTAAAAGGGCAAACTAGCAAAGAATATAAAAACTAACAGTGAGACCTTCTTTAAATATATAAAAAGGAAGACAGAGGTCAAAGGATAGGGTAAATAGACAAGGTATTTTTCCCTGGGGTGGGGGAGTCCGGAACTCGAGGGCATAGCTTTAGGGTGAGAGGGGAAAGATATAAAAGAGACCTAAGGGGCAACTTTTTCACCCAGAGAGTGTTGCATGTATGGAATGAGCTACCAGAAGAGGTAGTGGAGGCTGGTACAACTACATTTAAAAGATATCTGGATGGGTATATGAATAGCAAGGGCTCAGAGGGATATGGGCCAAGTGCTGGCAACTGGCACCAAATTAAGTTGGATATCTGGTTGGTATGAATGAGTTGGACCAAAGGGTCTGCTTCCGTGCTGTACACCTCTATGACTCGAAGTGAACATGATCCTCTTATGAAATGAATTTGGGGAGTCACTTAAGGGAAACAAGAAAATGGCAGAGGAGTTAAACAGATATTTTGCATAAGCCTTTTGATGGAAGATACTTTGAACATTCCATTAGTATGACAGAATACAAGGGAGGAATTATGTACAATCACCATCACTACAGAAGTAATATTAGACAAACTGATGAGGCTAAAGGCAGATACCCTAAATGCTACCTCCTGAAAGAGGTAGCTGCAGAGATAATGAAATGCAATGCTTGTAACTTTCCAAAAATTCTTGGCTTCTGGAGAAGTACAGAGGATTGGAAAACTGCCAATGTGACACCCATATTAAAAAAAAGGAGGGAGGAAGAAAGTCAGTAACAATAGGCTAATTAACCTAACATCTAGTGTTGGAAAAGTACTGGAATTGATCATTAAGAAAGTAATAGCAGAACATTCGGAAAATCATAATCAAGTCAAACAGAGTCAACATGGCTTCATGAAAGAAAAATCATGTCTGACTAATTTATCAGAGGTTTTGGGCAAGTCTTAAGAAAGAAACCACTAGATAGAAGAATAAAAGAACAGAAGGAATTTTGACAGAAGCAAACAAGTAGATGTGCTGTATTTGGATGTCCAGAAGGCATTTGACAAGTCATCTCACAAAATGTTAAGTCATAAGGTAGAAGTCCATGGTGTTTGAGGTTGTAATCGAAGGGATAGAGAATTGGGTAATGGTAGGAAACAGTTGAATTAAGGATAAGGGTTTCTTTCTCAGGTTGACACACAGTGGGTTTTCACACAGATCAGTCCTGGGGCCACAAGTGTGAAAAATATATATCGAAGGCCTGGTAGAAGAAGCAAACGTATAATTGTACTGCAGCCAAATTTACAGATGACACAAAAATAGATGGAAAGGCAGGTGGAAAGAAGAATACAAACAGTCTATAGATATATATTGATAGGTTAAATAACTGGACAAAATTATTGCAGAGTATAATGTGAGAAAATGTGAAGTTGTTCCTTGTAGACAGAACAAATAGGTGGGAGCCCAGTGGCTCTGTGGTTAGCACTGCTGCCTCACAGCGCCAGGGACACAGGTTCGATTCCAGCCTTGGGCCACTGTTTGTGTGGAATTTGCACATTCTCCTCGTGTATGCATGGGTTTGCTCTGGTTTCCTCCCATACTCCAAAGATGTGCAGGTTAGGTGAATTGGTCATGCTAAATTACCCATAGAGTTAGGTGTATTATTTAGGGGGAATGGGTCTGGGTGGGTTGCTCTTCGGAGGGTCGGTGTGGACTAGTTGGGCCGAAGGGCCCGTTTCCACACTGTAGGGAATCTAATCTAATCAAAAGAACAGAAATTTTTAAATGGAGAAAGTTGCAACACAGAGTTGCAATGGCCTGGTCGTATTAACCCAGCTCAGGAATTTGAATTCAATAATTCTTTTAAAAATCTGGAATTAAGAATCTATTGATGACTTTAAAACTATTGTTGATTGTCAGAAAATCCCATCTAGATCACTAATGTCCTTCAATGAAGGAAATCTGCCATCTTCACCTGGTCTGGCCTACATGTGACTTCAGACACACAGCTATGTGGTTGACTCTCAAATGCCCTCTGAAATAACCTAACAAGCCATTCAGTTGTATCAATTGCTGCAAAGTCTTAAAGAAATGAAACTGGATGGATCACCGAGTATTAACCTATGCACTGGAAAAGACAATGACAGATCAGCCCTGTCAACTCTGGAAAGTCCTCCGCACTAACATTTGGAGGATAGTGCCAAAATTGGGACAGCAGTCTCACAGACTAGTTAAGCAACAGCCTGATATAGTCATACTCATATCTGCCATTCAACCATTACGATCAAGCCAGGGGATCAACCTGCTTAAATGGAGAGTGCAGGAAAGCATACCAGGAGCAGCAACAAGCATTCCTGAACATGAAGTGCCAACCAATGAAGCTACCAAGAAGGACGTTTTGCATGCCAAACAGCATAAACAGCAACTGATAGGGCTAAGCAATCCCACAACCAATGGATCAGATCTAAGCTCTGCAATCCTGTCTTAGTGGACAATTAAGCAACTCACAGAAGGAGGAGGCTCCACAAATATTGCCATCCTCGATGATGGAACAGTTGAGCATATCACTGCAAAGGATAAGGCTGACGCATTTGCAGCAATATTCAGCCAAAAGTGCCGAAAGGATGATCCATCTCAGCATACTCCAGTGATCTCCATCAGTACAGATACCACACTTCAGTCAATTTGATTCACTCCACGTGATATCAAGAAACAGTTGGACACAGTAATAAAAGAAAAGTTATGGGCGCTGACAGTATTCTGGCAATAGTACTGAAGACTTGTGCTCCAGAATTTGTCACTCCCCTACCTAAGCTCTTCCAGTACAGTTACAATATTGGTAACTACCCAGCAATGTGGAAAATTGCCCAGGTATGTCCTGTACACAAAATGCAGGACAAATCCAACCCAGCCAATTATTGCTCCATCAGTCTATGCTCAATCATCAATTAAATGATGGAAGATTTATCAATGGCACTTTCAAGCAGCACCTGCTCAGCAATAATCTGCTCAGTGACACCCAGTTTGGGTTCTGCTAGGGCCATTCAGCTCCTGACCTCATTAAAGCTTGGTTCAAACATAGACAAAAGAGCTAAATTTCAGAGGTGAAGTGGGAGTGACAGTCTTGACATCAAAGCTGCATTCAATGAGTGCAGCATCAAGGACCCCTGGCAAAACTGGAATCAATAGGCATCAGGAGCAAACTCTCTGCTGGTTGGAATCATACCTGGCATGTAAGAAAATGGTCATGATTGTGGGAGATCAGTCATCTCAGCACAAACTTCTCTGCAGAAGTTCCTCAGGGATGGCCCAACCATCTTTGGCTACTTCAGCAATAACCTTCTCTCCACCATAGGGTCAGAAGTGGGGATGTTTCAAATGATTAAGTTTGAATGTTCAGTACCATTTGATACAGCTCAGATACTGAAACAGTCCATATTCAAATGCAGCAAGATCTGGACTATATCCTGGATTGAACTGACAAGTGACAAATAACAATCATGCCACATAAATACCAGGCAATGACCACCACCAATAAGAGACAATCTTGTCATCACTGAATCCCCTATTATCAACATCCTGGTGGTTTCAATTGACCAGAAATTAAATTGGATTATGTCACATAAACATAGAAGCTACGAGGGCTGGTCAGAGGCAAGGAACACTGTGACAGGTAACTCAACTCCTAACTCCCCAAAGACCATCTATAACCTACAAGGCATTAGTCAGAAGTGTGATGGAATACTCCCCACTCTTCTTGATGGATGCAGCTCCAACAACATACAAGAAACTTGATACCATCCAGGACAAAGCAGCTCATTTGTCTGGCACTACATCCACAAGCATCCACTGATGCTTAGTAGCAACAGTATGTACTATCTAAAGATGCGCTGTAGGAATTCACCAAACATCCTTTGACATCATCTTCCAAAGCCAGGACCACTTCCATCTGGAAAGATAAGGGCAGCTGATACATTGGAACACCACTAGCTTCAATGTCCCCTCCAAGTCACTCACTATCCTAACTTGGAAATATATCACTATTCCTTCACTGTTGCTGAGTCAAAATCCTTGAATTCCCTCCTTAATGGCATTGTGGGTCAACCTAAAGCAGGTGAACTGCAGCAATTATAAAAAAAGCTCACCACATCTTCTCAAAGGCAACTAGGGACAGGCAATAAATGCTGACCAGCGACACCCACAAATGAAGAAAAAAAAACTTGGGTGTACCATACATGAAACACAGAAAACTGGCACACCACTGCAGCAGGTAATCAGGAAGTTTAATGAAATGTTGGCCCCTATTTCAAGGGGGTGGAGTATAAGTGTAGGGAAGTATTACTATAACTGTCCAAGATGTTGTGAGATGACATCTGGAGTACTGTGAGCAGATTTATTTAAGGAAGATATTATTTCATTGGAGGCCATTCAGAGAAGATTCGGCAGAATGATCTCCACTATGGAGGGATTGTCTAATGAACAAAAACTAAATATGTTGAAAGTCTCATTGGAAGAATGAGAGGTGATCTCATTGAGTCTTATAGGATTATTAAGGGTCTTGGCAGGGTAAATACTGAGAGGGTGTTTCCCCTCCTGGGAGAATGTAGGACCAGTGGGCATCTTCTCAGAATTAAAGAGCACCACTTTAAGACTGAGCTGAGGAGGAATTTCTTTTCTCACAGGATTGTGAATCTTCTTGATGCAGAAGACAATAGGGCAGATACCGTGTGGATATTTAAAATTGGGATAGATAAATTCTTGGAGAAAGTGAGGACCGCAGATTCTGGAGATCAGAGCTGAAAAATGTGTTGCTGGAAAAGCACAGCAGGTCAGGTAGCATCCAAGGAGCAGGAGAATCGACGTTTTGGGCATAAGCCCTTCTTCAGGAATCAAGATAGATTCTTGATTGATAGGAAAATGAAGAGTTATGGGGCAAGAGCAGAAAAATGGATGTGAGGAGTATCAGATTAGCCATGATCTTATTGAATTCAGTTTTGGGGTGAAATGACTGATTGCTGTTCCTAATTCTTGTGATATTAATGGTCTAATTGGGGATTAGCAACAAAAGCTCACATCACAGACTATTCCTTCTGTTATTTATCTCATTCTCCCACCTTGCAATTAGTTCTAATGAACGGTCATTGCCTAGAAATGATAACTCTGTTACAAATGCTACTTTATCAACAGGAGCATTTCTGGAATTTTGTCGTTGGATAAAAATGGAATTTGACAATGCCAATCTGTTCAGATTGGTAATGGAGAATGATGTGGACAAATGTTGAGAAGTGCCCAGGCATTCCAGGACTTTGGAGAGGAAAGGTAAATTCCCAGACTGACCATATGAATACACATCGACTGTGGCAAGGCTTACATGATATAATGGGCTATATAGCAAAATTGAGTTGAATCACTGACAACCATGCATCTCTCCCCGATGAGCTCAATGTCTTCTACACATGTTTTGAACAGAAGGTCAGTGAAAGTGGTGGCACCTGCCCTGACAGCTTCGGGTTCATCTGTACCCACAGTCACCAATGAAGACATCAGATTGGCCATCTTGAGGGTGAATCCACGGAAAGCAACTGGCCTGGTTGGTGTCCCTGGCTATGCACTCAGATTCTGTGTGGACCAGCTGACAGGAGTATTTGCAGACACCTTTAGCTTCTCCTACTATGATGTGAGATTCCCACCTGCTTCAAGAAGACTACCATTATCCCAGTGCCAAAGAAAAATCAGGCAATACGCAATAATGACTACTGCCCAGTAGCTCTGACCTCCATCACTATGAAGTGCTTCAAGAGGTTAGTATTGACACAGATCAAATCCAGGCTCCCAGATTGCTTTGATCCACTACAATTCACCTACAGTCACAATAGGTCCACAGTAGGGGCCATCTCCCTGGCCCTACACTCATCCCTGGAACATCTGGATAATAAGAATATCTATGTCAGACTCCATGTATTGACTTCACCTCCACCTTCAACACCATAATTCCAACAAAACTCATCTCCAAACTCCGAGACCTAGGATGCTACTCCCTCCTCTGCAACTGGATCCTCAACTTCCGGACCAAAGACCACAATCAGTAAGGATAGGTAACAACTGTGAGCTAGAAGCAAAACTGGGAGAACTGTCTCACAGACTAGTCAAGCAATAGGTATGATCTATGGCACAGAGGTCATACTCACACAATCATACCTTACAGAGAATGTCCCTGATATCACCATCACTGTCAACGTATGTCCTGTCCTGGTATGACAGATCCAGCAGAGGTGGCAGCACAGTGGTATACTGTCATGAGGTGATGTGTAATGAGGCAGACTCGATAGGAGAGCTTAAGGTGAAGGAACGCCTTGGGGGCAGTGATCATAATATGATAGAACTCATTCTGGATTAGTGGTGCTGGAAGAGCACAGCAGTTCAGGCAGCATCCGAGGAGCAGTAAAATCGACGTTTCGGGCAAAAGCCCTTCATCAGGAATACAGACAGTGCATGAAGGTTGGAGAGATAAATGAGAGATATATCATAGAAATCACCCCGTACTTTGAGAGGGAGAAGTTGGAATCAGATATAATGGTATTATAACTGAGTAAACGTCAACTACAAAGACATGAGGGAGGAGCTGGCCAGAGGAAGAAGAAATATATTAAGGGGAGAATGAAGAAACCATGTCTGACAAAACAAGTCAGGGGCAGCATAAAAGCAAAGGAAAAAGCATACAATGTGGTGAAGATTAATGGTAAGCCAGAAGACTGGAAAGCCTTTAAAACAACAACAGAAGATAACTAAAAAAAAGCAATGAGGCAGGAGAAGATAAAATATGAGGGTAAGCTAGCAAGTAATATAAAAGATGTTTGCAAGTATTTTTTAGACATATAGAAGGTAAAAGAGAAGCAAGAGTGGACATTGAACCACTGGAAAATGAGGCTGGAGAAGTCATAATGGGAAGTAATGAAATAGTGAATGAACTGAATAAGTCTTTGCGCTTCACAGTTGAAGATATTAGCAGCATACCAGAACTGCAAGAGAATCAGTGAGCTGAGGTGAGTTTAACAGCCATCAATTAGAATAAGGTACTCAGGAAGCTAAAAGGTTTGTAGGTGGATAAATCACCTAAAACAGAGTTCTGAACAGATATCTGAGGAGATTGTGGAGGCATTGCTGGTAATATTTCAGGAATCACTGGAGTCAGGGATGGTCCCAGAGAACTGGAAAATTGCTAATGTAACACTGCTATTTAAGAAGGGTTAGGACCATGTTATACATTAATGAGCAGAGTGAATGAACTGAGGGCATTGTTGCAATGTTTGCAGATGATCCAAAGATAGGTGGATGGACATGTAGTGCTGAGGAAATAGGAAGGCCACTGATGACTTGGACAGGCTTGGAGAGTGGGTAAAGAAGTGGCAGGTGGAAGGAAATGGTCAACAGATATATGGGAACACCACCACCTGCAAGTTCCTCTTCAAGCCACTCATTCTTACTTGGAAATGTATTGCTGTTCCTTCAGCGTTGTAGTGTGGTCAAATCCCTGGAATTCCCTCCCTAAGGGCATTATGGATCAATCTTTAGTACATGGACTGCAGTGGTTCAAGAAGGCAGCTTTCCACCATCATCTCATGGGCAACTAGGAACAGGCAACAACGACTGACCTGCCATGAATGAACTTAAAAGAATACCATGTGGTTATATGTGAGATTATGCACTCCAGTTGAAAGAATAGAGTCATAGAGTATTTTCTAAGTGGGAGAAGCTTTGGATATCTGAAGCACAAATGGATTTAGGAGTCCTAATTCAGGATTCGCTTAAGGTTAACATACAGGTTTAGTTCGCAATTAGGAAGACATATGCCATGTTAGCATTCATTTCAAGAGGACTAGAATACAACAGAAGAGATGTATTGTTGAGGCTGTATGCAGCTCTGGACAGACCATATTTGGAATATTGTGAGTTGTTTTGAGCTCCAGATTTAGCTAAGGATCTGCTGGCCTTGGGGGAAATCCAGTGGAGGTTTACAACAATGATCCCAGGAATGAAGGGCTTGCTATATGTGGAGTGGTCTGTATTTAATGGAGTTTAGAAGGGCGAGGGACATCTTACAGAAAGTCACTGAATTCTGAGAAGCCTGGATAGAGTGGACCTGGAGAAGATCCTTCACATGTAGGAGAGACTAGGGCCTAAGATAACAGCCCCAGAGTGAAGGGACGAGCTTTTGGACTGAGGTGAGGATGAATGTCTTCAGCCAGTGTGGTGAATCAGTGGAATTCATTGCTCCAAGTCAATGAGTGAATTTCTGACAGAGATAGATAGGTTCTGGATTAGTAAAGGGATCAAAGGTTATGGGGAGAAGGAAAGAGAATGTTATTGAGAAACATATCAGCCATGCTTAATGGGCCATTTGGCCTAATTCTGCTCCTATATCTTATTGTCTTTTGAGAAAGGCAACTGCTTCATGTGACTTTTGACAGAATTTCATCTTCAGTAGCCTCATCCATAAGCACTGGGCGCTAGATCAATGACCTAGAAAAACACTTCTCATTGTGTAGCAACATGTATCTTGTGCCATCCATTTACACTTTGTAATGTCAGGGGTGTGAGGTATACATAATGTATAAAAATATAGTTTATGTTAGTGTGTTGATTTTGAAAAAGTGATGTGTGGGTTTAGAACTGTGCCTATGAAAAAGTTTAATGATTAACTTGCCAGTATTTATGGAGTCATGATTTAAAAAACAAACAAGTATGAGAGACAGAGGTGTGATAATGGAAATTTATGTGCATTGTGAAAGATTTATGGCCTGATAGAGTAAACATTGAAAAAACATAAGCTTGTTTTTGGTGTAGAAGAATCACAAATTTATTTTTTTTGCAGAGGGGAAAACGCCAATAGTTTGGAAAGCTTTTTGTATTTTGCTTAAATCTTGATTTGAATTACATGTAAAAACAGAGCTTCTTCTGAAGAAGGAGGTCATTCAGCATAGGTAGGAAATAGATTTCCTGAGTCTAAGGGTTTTAGTTTGAAAGTACCAGGCCATACCGGTGCGGGTAAAGGCAGGCCTGACTTCTGAATCCCACCTCAAAGATAAAAATCTAGCTACATTATTTTTCAGTATAACTAGCAATCACCAAATTCAACAAATTGTTTGAGAAAATTTAACAAAGAAAAATATGTCAGGTGGTCTTTAAAAGTACAAACAATTATGAAGGAATATTGCTCCAAAGTAGTTTGAGGCTAAACAGGATATGTTTTTTAAAGCAAGTAGAATCCTCCCCCTCCTGATAACAAAGCTAAACTTAAAGTAAAACATCTTTTGACACCTAATGGTAACTCTCAGGTACTGCAGATAAAATGCCAAACTTATTGGACAAAGTTAAAAATCACACAACATATATTAGTCCAACAGGTTTATTTGGAAGTACTGGCTTTCAGAGTGCTACTCCTTTATCAGATAACTAGTGGGGCAGGATTGCAAGACACAGAATTTACAGCAAATGATCACAGCGTTAAGCAATTAAAACGATATATTGAACAAACCTAGATTGCTGTTAAGTCTTTCATCTTTTAGAATGGGTTGCAGGTTTTGATTCATTTTTATGTAAATCCCAGAACTTCTTTTAAGTGACAATGTTGAGATAACTTCGGGTTTTATAAAAATAGTGACAGCTCAGCTCAGACAATGTATTAAATGTATAAGGTTAGAGTCTGTCTGTATCGCAATCTTGAGTCAGACTGGTTCCATTTCCAAAGTAGGAATTTATAAAGTGTTGTATGGATTGACTGCCTGCAGGTTGCGTGCTTTTTGAGCAAAAATAGAATATATCTGCAAATATAATTCTGCAAATGTAAATTTACCCCATAGTCTTAAATGTGTATGTGTGCATCTGCGGGGGGAGAGAGAGAGGGAGAGAGAGACAGAGACAGAGAGAGAGAGAGAGAGAGAGAGAGAGAGGGCGTGAGTGTGTGAGTGTGAGTGCGCATAAGAGGGTGTGTGTTTTTGCATGTGTGCATGCTTGGTAGTGTGCGTGTGAGGAGTGAGTGTGGGTGTGAGTGTGGAGGGTGTCAGCCTCTGCTCAGCCACTCTGCATTATTGCATATCTCGAAGTCCACCTGAATGTGCTGAAGGACGCCCTCATAGAACAGGGTATGATGCTCAACTCATTGATTGCCAAGTCGGATGCGCCACAGCGAGAAACTGTAATGACATCCTCAGGAAACAGACATGGGCTGCAACTGACAGGGTACCCTTCATTGTCCAGTACTTCCCGGGAGTGGGGAAACTACGCCATGTACTTTGCAGCCTACAAAACATATTGATGAACATGAGTACCTTGCAAAAACCTCCCCAATACCTCCACTTCTCACCTTGAAACAACCACCAAACCTTAAACAGACCATTGTTCACAGCAAACTGCCCAGCATTCAGGACAACATCAACCACAACACTGTACAACCCTATCATGGCAACCACTGTAAGACTTGTCAGAGTGTCGAGACGGAAAACACCATTACAGGTGGGGACACCACCCACCATGTACACGACAGGTACTCATGAGACTTAGGGAGAAAGTGAGGACTGCAGATGCTGGAGATCAGAGCTGAAAATGTGTTGCTGGAAAAGCGCAGCAGGTCAGGCAGCATCCAAGGAACAGGAGAATCGACGTTTCGGGCATAAGCCCTTCTTCAGGAATGAGGAAAGTGTGTCCAGCAGGCTAAGATAAAAGGTAGGGAGGAGGGACTTGGGGGAGGGGTGTTGGAAATGCGATAGGTGGAAGGAGGTCAAGGTGAGGGTGAAAGGACATGCAGGTCCTTGGACTCCTCCATCGCCAGACCATAGCAACACAACGGTTGGAGGAAGAGCACCTCATCTTCCGGCTAGGAACCCTCCAACCACAAGGGATGAACTCAGATTTCTCCAGTTTCCTCATTTCCCCTCCTCCCACCTTGTCTCAGTCAAATCCCTCAAACTCAGCACCGCCTTCCTAACCTGCAATCTTCTTCCTGACCTCTCCGCCCCCACCCCCACTCCGGCCTATCACCCTCACCTTGACCTCCTCCCTACCTTTTATGTTAGCCTGCTGGACACACTTTCCTCATTCCTGAGGAAGGGCTTATACCCGAAACATTGATTCTCCTGTTCCTTGGATGCTGCCTGACCTGCTGCGCTTTTCCAGCAACACATTTTCAACTCATGACACTTAGGCAATGTTGTATATCTCATATGCTGCAGGCAAGGATGCCCACGGGGATTGTACATTGGCAACATCAAGCAGATACAAAGACAATGGATAAATGGACACAGCGCAACAATCGCCAGACAGGGATGTTCCCTCCCAGTCTGGGAACACTTCAGCGGTCAGGGACATTCGGTCTCAGATCTTCGGGTGACCATCCTCCAAGGCAGACTTTGGGATATGCAACAATGCAGAGTGGCCAAGCAGAGGCTGATAAGCAAGTTCAGTACCCATGAGGATGGCCTCAACCGGGACCTTGGGTTCATGTCACACTACAGGTGACCCCACTACACAACACATGCATACACTTACATATTCAGACACTCATGCAGATGCTATATCATAAACAAAGTCTCTCTCAGATACACACAGACAAAACCCCTTCCCTCACACCCATGTACACACTCTATCACAGGCTTATACTCTCCCACACTCACGCACACACTCTACCAAGCACACACATAAGCAAATATTCACCCTTTCACGTGCATTCACACACACACATTCACACTCTCTGACTCTCTCTCTTTCTCCCTCACATGCACACACATTTGCATTTGCAGAATTGTATTTGCAGATACATTCTATTTTTGCTCAAAAAATGCACAACCTGCAGGCAGTTAATCCATATAACATTTTACAAATTCCTACTTTGGTAATGGAACCAGTCTGACTCAAGATTGGAATACAGGCAGACTATAACCTCACACCTTTAATACATTGTCTGTCTCAGATGTCACCTTTTTTAATAAAACCTTAAGGTATCTCGAAAATGTGACATAAAGAAGTGCTGGGATTTACATATTAATGAAGCGAAACCTGCAACCCATTCTAAAAGATGAAAGACTTAACAATCTAGGTTTTTCAATATATCATTTTAATTGCATGATACTGATATTTTGATATACATTAAGTGTCTTATGATCCTGCCCGACAAGTTACCTGATGAAGGATCAATGCTCTGAAAGCTAGTACTTCCAAATAAACCTGTTGAACTATAACCTGGTGTTGTGTGATTTTTAACTTTGTCTGCCCCAGTCCAAAACTGGCAACTCGACATCAAAACTTATTGGAGGAAGATCATAAAATGCAAGTGTAGAAGTATGTCATTTGACCAATCGAGTCTGCGGCACAATTCAGTGAGATGGCAGATCTGATAATCCTTAACTGCAGTTTTCCACCTTTTCACTATGATCCTTAGTTTCCTTACTGATTTAAAGTCTATATCAACCCAGAATATACTTCATGAGCAAGCCTCAAATGCCCTCTGTAGTGAAGAATCCCACAGTTTCATTACTGTCTGAGAGAAGAAATTCCTTCTCATCTCTGTCTTAAATGGGAGGCCCCCTACTCTCAGATTATATCCTTTTGCCCTGACTCTCCCACAAGCGGAAACAACCTCCCCACAATTTCACTGTCAAGTGTCCTAACAATTTTAATTGATTCAATATGGTTGTCTCTCGTTTTCAAAACTGCAATAACTACAGATCCGAGCTACTCAACCTCTCCTCTCCTGAGAGAAAACTTTTCCAAGCCCAGGATCAACCTACACACCTCCACTGGGACTGCCTCCAGTGTCAGAGTCAAAAAGTGTGGCACTGAAAAAGCACAGCTGGCCAGGCAGTGTCCGAGGAGTAGGAGAGTCGACGTTTCAGGCATTAGCCCTTCAAGTATTTTTCCTTAGATAAGGGGATTAAAACTGTTTCACAGTATTCCAGCTATGGTCTGACTAAGGCCTGGCATAATTTTAGCAAAACATACTCAATAACCCACTCCATACCCGTTGAAATACAAGCCAACACATCATTTGACTTCCCTATTATCTGTTGAATTTATAACCTAACTTTTTGTGATGAATCAATTTCTGCTGCAGCTTGCTGTAGGTTTTCTCCAGGTAAATCATATTCAGTTCCTCTATATTTCCTGCCAAAATGCATAACCAGTTTATATTCTTTCCAAAACTACATAGTGCCTGTGGTAGGTAGCAGGGAGACACCTTTGTACTTACCATAACTGGCCTCATTGCTCTTTCCTGATAGAGAAATTCAAAGACTCCTTGCAGGCGCTGTATATGATAGTTTAGGCATACTTCTGTTGACACTGCTGCTGTTGATATTCTGTGGGTTTTTATTTATTTAATACCACTAGGTTGACTGTGAGGTACTTCTCTGCAGAGACCTGAGTCAATTTCGTGCAGCAGCACTTCTGCTATTGTTTCCATTTTTGAGGCAGGCTGATGCATGTAGAGACGAAGTTAAGCGAAGCTTAGTCTAGCAGTTGTCAGCCACAGCTGTGACAGGGTGGCACTGACACCCTCATGATTTCTTGCTTGCATCAAAAGAAGCCAATGTCTGGAGCAAGGGTTTTGCCGTAAGGTTGTGTATTTGTTTCTGTGATGAAATAGGGTGTATGTTCTCGACATTTTGTCAGGAAAAGGACTTTGTTGCTGTTTGCTTTGTATATGCCTTCCATGCCAATCACACCTCCAGAGGTTTTCCTCCCATGTCTGGCAATGGAATCATCAAAGAGAATTGGCTTGTCTCCATTTGAAACACAGGATAATAATTGATCAAGGTTGGAGTAAATTATTCTTTGGCCTCATCCATTGCTTCTAGAGTTGAGGTATGCTCAGTGATGACTGTAGCATATTGCTTCAATGTTTATTCAAAAAGTGAGCTGATTGAGACAGTCAACCAGTTTCCTTTTATGAAGGGACAACCCTACAGAGTTGGTGTCCTTCTGCTGATTTACTTTTCCAGAGGAAGGTGTGTCTGCCAGCTTATTCCTCAAGCTGGCCTTCTCCTGCTCACCATGGTTCACTCAGGATAGCAATGTTATAGTGCCAGAGTTCCAAGACTACAAGAGCAGTGTGATATTAAGGTCTGTCACTGCTGGGTCTGATGACTCTGAGGTCCTAACTCTCATATCAGAGGATGGAAGTTGCCGATGTATGGGTTATTTTATATGGGCTAACCATTGAACACTAACTATCACACAGTTTTGAAGGAGCAAGGTCTTCATCTAATAGAAAAGGCAATTTCTTGAGACGAATGGAGACCAGGCACCACGGCATGGACAGGAGCAAACAAACATACATTAAACACCCCTAAATCTCCCATTCACAAAGCCCACATCCCTATTTCCTTGAGGGTTGATGTGGAAGCAAACAGGGTGCTCACATCAAATCAGCCATTGTAAGATCAGCAGAAAAAGATACAAGTCTGCAGCAGGCTGCATGCTTCACAAATGGGCATCTAGATCCTCTCCCTGTGCTTATACCACATTTTAATTTCTGACATCTTGTTTTTAGTTTGGATTCTAAAGATTCCCTGATCTCTCTCTCTCTCCTTCATGTCCTTGATGCAAGAATGTCCCCGAATCACTTTCTCCCAGTGAGTGAAGAACTTCTTTAGGAGTCACAAAGTGGATTCTGTCCATCGTGAGACACAACAGAAATGATCTTCTCTGCAAGTCCAAGAAAGAAAAATTGAAGAATTCGCAATACTCTTCAGGCAGAGGTGCTGAGTGAATGACCCATCTCGGTCACTTCCAATGTGCTCTGCATCACAGATGACAGTCTTCAGCCAACCCGATTCACTCCATATCAAAACATGACTGGAGGTACTGGATACTGAAAGCGCTATAAAGAAGAAAGAACAAAGCACAAAGCACAATACAGCACAGGACCAGGCCCTTTGGCCTTCCAAGTCTGCAGCACCACATTTTGCCCTTCCACACTAAAACTGTCTTCACTTATAGGATCCATATCCCTCTATTCTCTTCCTGTTCATGTATTCGTCCAGGTCCTTCTTGAATGCTGTTATTGTGTCTGCTTCCACCTCTCCTCTAGCAACGTATTCCAGGCACTCACCACCTTTATGTATGGGCCCTAATAGCATATTTCTTTATTCACTTGTGGGACATGGGAATCACTAGCTGTCCTAAGTTGCCCCTGAGGTGATGGTGAGATGCCTTCTTGAACCATTGCAATCTGTGTGCAATAGGTAGACCCATTATTAGGGACAGAATTCTGGAATTTTGACCCAGTGACAGTGAAGGAACACAAATATATTTCCAAGTCTGGATGATGAATGGCTTGGAGGACAACTTACACGTGTTGATGTTCCTACCATCTGCTGCTCTTGTCCTTCTATGTGGAAGTGTCTGCAGGTGTAGAAGGTGCTATCTAAGGAATTTGGTGAATTTCTTTATAGGCAGTACACACTGCAATATAAGTGAAAATTTGTGCTCCAGAACCTGCTATTCCCCTAGCCAAGTTGATCCAGCACATCTGTAACACCAGTATCTTCCTGACAAAATAGAAAATTGCCCAGATATATCATGTACACAAAAAAACAGGAAAAGCCAAACTGGCCAATAATTGCCCATCAGTCTAATCTCAAACATTAGCAAAGTGATAGAAATTATCATCAACAGTGCTCACAGCATCTCTTGCACAGCAGTAACCTGATCACTGAAGCCCAGTTTGGGCTCTGCTAGATCCATTCAGCTACTGATTTCATCACAACCTTTGTTGGAACGTGGACAAAGGGCTGAATTCCAGAGGTGAGTTGAGAGTGACTGCCCATGATATCAAGGAGTAGGAAATCTAGAATCAATGGGAACTGTGGGAGAATTATCAGCTGACTGAAGTCACACCTGACATATCGGAAGATTGCTGCTGTGGTTAGAGAAAATAGTTTAAGGAAATAGTTCATGGTTTATAGCGAACATATATCTCAGTGAGAAAGAAGGATTCTAAGAAGGGGTAACCAGGGAAGTTAAGGATAACATCAAATTGAAAGAAAATTATACACTGTGGCAAACATTAATCATTAGCCAGAGGAGTGAAAAAGTTTCAAAAACTGAAAGACAGACAGCAAGGCCTTCTTTAAGTATATAAAAAGAGAGAGCCTGAAGTAAAATTGGGCCCTTAGAGAACAGGGTGGGGAAATAATAATGGGGAACCAGAAAATGGTAGAGTTGAATAAATATTTTGCATCAATCTTCACAGTAGCAGACATGAATAGCATTCAAGCGGCAAAAGGAAGAGAGGAAATAGATACAATAATTATCATGAGAGAAAAGTTGCTAGGAAAACTAATGGGGCTAAAGACCGATAAATACACCAGACTTGATGGGATGCATCTTTGGATATTAAAAGAAATAGCAACAGAGATAGTGAATGCAAGATAGTGAATGCAAGAATCCTTACATTCTGGAAACGTCCCAGCGGATCCAAAAACTTTGTTTAAAAGGGTATGGACACAAAATCAGATAACTGTAGGCCTGTTGACTTACATTCATTACTGGGTAAATGTTAAAATCTATTTTAAAGGATGTAATAGGAATGCATTTAGAAATACATAATATGAATAAGCAGAGTCAGCATGGCTTCATTAAAGGAAAATTCTGTCTGACAAATTTACTAGAATTTTTTGTGGAGGTAACAAGCAGGATAGGTGAAGGCAAAGCAGTGAATGTAACTTTTAGAAGGCATTTGGTAAGGTACCACACACTACCCAACTTATTAAGACAAGAGCCCATGGTGTTATAGGTAGTGTATTAGCATGAATAGAGGATTGTTTAGCACTGCTGCCTCACAGCGCCTGAGACCCGGGTTCAATTCCCGCCTCAGGCGACTGACTGTGTGGAGTTTGCATGTTCTCCCCGTGTCTGCGTGGGTTTCCTCCGGGTGCTCCGGTTTCCTCCCACAGTCCAAAGATGTGCAGGCCAGGTGAATTGGCCATGCTAAATTGCCCATAGTGTTAGGTAAGGGGTAAATGTAAATGTAGATGTAGGGGTATGGGTGGGTTACGCTTCGGCGGGGCGGTGTGGACTTGTTGGGCCGAAGGGCCTGTTTCCACACTGTAAGTAATCTAATCTAATCTAAAATAGAAGGCACAGAATAGAATACGGGGACATTTTCAGGATGGGAACTATTAGCTAACAGTGTGCTACAAGATTCAGAGTTGTGACCACAGTTATTCACAACATATATTAATGAATTGGAGGAAGAAATTGAATATACTACAGACAAGCTTTCAGATGAAAGAAAAATAGGAAGGCAAATGGTGAGGATAACAAAAATGAGGCTGCAGAGGGATGTAGAGTCAAAAATGTAGCACTGGAAAAGCACAGCAAGTTAGGCAGCATCCAAGGAGCAGGAGAATCCACATTTCAGGTATAAACCCTTCAATCAAGAATGAAGAGGTTAAGCAAGTAGGCAAAAAAAGTTAGATGGAATATAATTATTACTTTTAAAATAATGATGGAAAAGGGATAGACCAAATCTAAAAGTTGAAATTCTAAGTTGGAGAAAGGTCAATTTTGATGGTATTAGACAAGAACTTTCAAAAGCTGATTGGGGGCAGATATTTGCAGGTAAAGGGATGGCTGGAAAGTGGGAAGCCTTCAGAAATGAGATACCGAGAGTCCAGAGCCAGTATATTCCTGTCAGGGTGAAAGGAAGGGTTGGTAGGCATAGGGAATGCTGGATGACTGGAGAAATTGAGGATTTGGTTAAGAAAAAGAAGGAAGCATATATATGGTATATACAAGATAGATGGAGTGAATCCTTAGAAGAGTATAAAGACAGTAGGAGTATCTTTAAGAGGGAAATCAGGAAGGGCAAAAAGAGGACATGAGATAGCTTTGCAAATAGAGTTAAGGAGAATCCAAAGGGTTTTTACAAATACATTAAGGACAAAAGGTTAATTAGGGAGAGAATAGGGTCCCTCAAAGATCAACAAGGTGGCCTTTCTGTGGAGCCACAGGAGATGGGGAGATACTAAATGAATATTTTGCATCGGTATTTACTGTGGAAAAGGACATGGAAGATATAGAATGTAGGGAAATAGATGGTGACATCTTGAAAAATGTCCATATTACAGAGGAGGAAGTGCTGGATGTCTTGAAACACATAAAATTGGATAAATTCCCAGGACCTGATCAGGTATACCCTAGAACTCTGTGGGAAGGGAGGGAAGTGATTGTTGGGCCTCTTGCTGAGATACTTGTATCATCGATAGTTACAGGTGAGGTATCAGAAGACTGGAGGTTGGCTAACATGGTGCCGCCGTTTAAGAAAGGTGGTAAGGACAAGCCGGGGAGCTATCGATCAGTGAGTCTGATGACAGTGGTGGGCAAGTTGTTGGAGGTCAGCATGGACAAGTTGGACCGAAGGGTCTGTTTCCGTGCTGTACATGTCCATGACTCTCTGACTCTATAATGTGGGGAGATGTGAGATTATTTCAAAGGAAATGGACCATAAAATTAGGAAGGCTTTGCTGAAAGGCATTAGTCAGACCACAGTGGAATACTTTGAACAGTTTGAGCCCCTGACAGCAGCAAAGATATACTGGCATTGGAGGCAGTCCAGCGAACTTCCACTGGGCTGACTGTGCATATGGAGAGTTTGCGTTACGAGGTGATGTTGAGTAGAATAACTCTATACTCACTGTAATATAAAAGCCTGACAAGTGTCCTCATTGAAACATAAACTATTCTTAGAAGGCTTGCTAGGATAGATGCAGAAAGAGTACAGGACCAGAGAGCATAATCTTAGAATAAGGGATCACACATTTAAGACCGATGAGGAGGAATTTCTTCTTCCCAAGGATAGTAAAATTAGTGTAATTCTTTACTGCAGATAGCTATCGAGGATTGTCCATTAAGTATATTCAAAACTGAGACAGATCTATTTTTAATTTGTAAGGGAATCAAGGATTATGGGGATAAAGTATGAATTGGAATGAGGATAATGAAATCAGCTGTGATCGCATTGAGTGGCAGAGCAAACCCGATGAGCTGAATGGCCTATTTCTGCTCCTACTCTTCTGGACTTATCATCATGATTCATGAGGTAATGAGATTGGAACATCCATGAATTATCTTTTCCCAAATGGTTTGATTCAATTAACATCTTGAAAAGTGATGCATTTTAGATCTGAAAGATGATGCCCAACCTAGCATCAAACTTCCTTGTAAATGCAATATTGGACTCCATGATACAAAACAACATTATTTGCATATGTAAAGATCACACTGGTTGTTCAGTTCAATTCTTTGCATTTTAAAGAGCAATGGCAAGCCAAATATATGCTCAGACCTAAGTCAAATGAATATTGCACCAAAAGGATGTCTACATAGGATTGCTACCCTGAAGGGGTTAATCCCAAACTTGCAAACACAAAGCCATTTTCCAAGCTTGATGCCAAGACTGCGTATTGATCCATGTGTCATAAGGAGAGACAATCTTTGGAGCACTGTTTCAGATACAGTTTTCTTAGATAACCATTTGTACTATCCATTAGCCAGGAGGCAGTGGTGGAGTGATAATGTTACTGGAAATATTAATACAGAGACCCAGACTAATGTTCTTGAGAAAGGGATTCGAATCCTAATAGTAACATAACGATTCTCAATTGTAAAATAAAAACAACTGGCTCACAACATCCTCTAAAGGAAGAAATGTGCAGTCCTTAGTTGACCTAGCCTTTGTGTGATTCTAAACCCATAGCAATGTTGTTGAATCTTAATTGCTCCAAAATGTCCTAGAAACCAATATGTTCAGGGGCAACTAGGAATGGGCTACAAATGCCAGCCTTGCTAGCAACATAGCATCACAGACAAGAATTAAATTGGGAGATATTCCAACAACATTGGATCCTATCACAAAGAATCTACCAGGCTGTCACTGTATTGCAGGTGACAATATATTTCTCATGAAAACTGAAATTAGAATGACATTAATCTTTGTCAGCTCATGGCAGTGGCAAGAAAACATGCTCCTGTTATCAACAGCAAAAAATTTCAAATCAACAATAATTAAATCAATTTCTTCACATTAACGTATTCTTCGAGCAATACTTAATACTACCAAAATGGAAGACATACAACAGATGTCTATTGTGGATAAGGATATGGAAGGTAGAGAATGAGGCAAAATGAATAGCGACATCTTGAAAAATGTCCATATTACAGAGGAGCAGGTGCTGGATGTCTTAAAACGTATAAAGGTGGATAAATCCCTGGGACCTGATCAGGTGTACCCTAGAACTCTGTGGGAAGCTAGGGAATTGATTGCTGGGCTTCTTGCTGAGATACATGCATCATCGATAGCCACAAGTGAGGTGCCAGAAGTCTGAAGTTTCGCTAATGTGATGCTATTATTTTAGAAACGTGTTCAGAAAAAACCAGGGAACTATAGACTGGTGAGCCTGACATCAATGGTGGGCCAGTTGATGGAAGGGATCCTGAAGGATAGGTTTTATATGTATTTGGAAAGGCAAGGACTGATTAGGGATAATCAACATGGCTTTGAATGTGGGAAATGATTTTTCACCAGCTTGCTTGACTTTTTTTGAATAAGTAATAAAGACGTTTGATGAAGGCAGAACAATGGATGTGATCTATAAGGCGTTCAACAAGGTTCTTCATGATAGACTGGCTAGCAAGGTTAGACCACATGGAATACAGGGAGATGTAGCCATTTGGATATAGAACTGGGTCAAAGGTAGAAGACAGAGGGTGGTGGTGGAAGGTTGCTTTTCAGACTGCAGGCATGTGACCAGCAGTGTGCCACAAGGTTCGGTGCTGGGTCCACTGCTTTTCATCATTTATATAAATGATTTGGATATGAACATAGGAGGCATGGTTAGTAAGTTTGCAGAAGACACCAAAATTGGAGGTGTAGTGAACAGTGAAAAACGTTACCTCAGAGTACAATGGGATCTTGATCAGATGGGCCAATGGACCAAAAGTGGCAGATGGAGTTTAATTTGGATAAATGTGAGGTGCTGCATTTTGGAAATGCAAATCAGGGCAGAACTTATACACTTACTGGTAAGGTCCTGGGAAGTATTGCTGAACAGAGAAACCTTGGAGTGCAGGTTCGTAGCTCTTTGAAAGTGAAGTCGCAGGTAGATAGGATAGTGATATGATATGCTTGCCTTTATTGGTCAATGCACTCAGTATAGGAGCTAGAAGATCACATTGTGGCTGTACAGGATATTGGTTAGGCCACTTTTAGAATACTGGTCTCCAGTATTCAATGCTGGTCTCCCTGCTATGGGATTTTCTGAGACTTGAAAGGATGTTGCCATAGTTGGAAGATTTGAGCAAAAAGGAGAGGCTGAATAGGCTGGCGCTATTTTCCCTGGAGGGTCTGAGGCTGAAGGGCAACTTTATGTAAGTTTATAAAATCATGAGGAGCATGGATAGGGTGAATAGCCAAAGTCTTTTCCTAAGGTGGTAGAGTCCAAACCTAGATAGCATTGTTTTATGGTGAGAAGAGAAAGATTTGAAAGGGACCTAAGGGGCAATTTTCTCACACAGAGAGTGGTGCGTGTATAGAACGAGCTGCCAAAGGATGTGGTGGAGGCTATTACAATTACAATTTAAAAGGCATCTAGATAGGTACATGAATAGAAAAGGTTGAGAGGGATATGGGCCAAAGGCTGGCAAATGGGACTAGATTAATTTAGGATATCTGGTTAGCATGGATGAGTTGGACCAAAGGGTCCAAAGGGTCTGTTTTCATGCTGTACAGCTCTATGACTCTATGAACAGCATCTCATCTTTTAAATAGGCACTCTACAGTCTTCTGGACTCATCACAGAGTTCAACAATTTTAGAATAGTACCTCTGCCTTCATTTTGATTTTTGTTTTTTGTTCATTTTGAATTTGGAAGACTGCCATCCAAAAATTCATATCCCATCAGGAAACATATTTAGTTTCTTAATTTTATCCATTGCCAGACAACATTTATGGTTTAACTTCTTCTCTTCCTTTCATACTTGCTCAAAACCTATTACATTTATATTTTGTGTTTCTAGAAATCTTTCCTTAGTTCTGAAGATTATCACTCTTATCACTGAGAAGAATCATGAACTGTGTTTGTCTACAGTTGCTCTCTTATCTCATGAGTATTTTCTGTTTTTATTTCAGATTTCCAGCACACATGCTGTTTTGAAGGCAGGTATCTTGCTCCCTACATTTTATTAATAATATTTTACAGTTAGCCACTAAACAGTGAATATTGGTGACATGATACATGTTATGGGCCTGGCCAGACCCCGTCAAAACATTTCAAGAAAGTAACCCAGACCTAGCTGTTTTAAACAGGTGTGCAGTGGATATTCCAGGACAGAGACAGCTTTAGTTGTAAACAAAACAGGATTTATTTACAAGATTATGGAATGAAACACAAACAAAGAGAACGGAATACCGAATAACTTTATCTATCCGGAAACCCAACAGACTACCCCAACTTGATGATACTATTCCAAATACTTGCAACAATTTCCATAAACCTTATTATTTATCACTCCATTCACACCATTTGTGTGATTGTTTGATCTCTCAGCCCTTGATCTCTCTGCCCATAAATTCTGTGTTCTGTGTCCTTCAACTGATGAAAGCTTGTGATTTCAAAAACACCTGTTGGACTATAACTTGGTGTAGTGTGATTTCTGACTTTGTCCACTTTCAACACTGACACCTCCACTTCTTAAAGATATAGGCTGTAGTGAGAAAAAAGTAACATCAAATACAGGGTCTTACAGGCAAGAGAGAGATGGTCGAGGGACTCAGAATGCAACACTTTCTTCCATGTAGTTGTTTCTTGGATCAGGAGCCTCAAAACCACCTGACTGCTTTCACTGAATAGCCACACTGCCAAACATCAAATCAAACCAGAGAAAAGCTGAGCTGGGAGAACTGGCCATTCCCCTTTCATTATTTAAGTGTTTTGTTTAAACTTGAAAGCCTCTTTACTGAGACAGTATTTGTTAGCTATAATCAAACTGGCCCTAAAACTTTTGGAACTTGTGTCTTTACAATCTGCTGAAAGAAAAACCAAGGACAACATAACCTTGTTGAAGAGGCATCATCATCACATACAGGACAAGTTCTGCAAAGTTGTTAAGTGACTCTGATTGATTTGCTCTACACAGCAATGTTGGTGCATTGATTTGAAGGCTCTACAATACCGTAATAAGTTATTAATCAATATCACATTATTCTTTCATCAGCTTGAAGTAGCCAGTTACACAATTTCAAAGATGGCTTATAAAATACCTCTCACAGTTGAAAGATCTCAGAAACAATGCAAAGCTGTTCTGGTACTGTTGTTATCCAATGTATACTATACTTTAACTTTCATTGGACACCAGAAGTAAAATACAGGATGGACTCTTCACAGGCCTTGAAAGGCATAGTCAGACATCACATGATACCAGGTTAGAATCCAGCAGGTTCATTTGAAGTGAGGTATTACTGGGGACACTTCCTCTGTTCTTTCTTCACAGATGCTGCCAGCTCTGCTGGGTTTTCTCAGTGGCTTCTGTTTGTGTTCCATGTTATTTCATTCATTTGGTTTGTTTCCCACACAACCTTATTTTTAATTTTTGTAATTATCTCTCTGCCTCATTTAATCAAATAAACACCATCCCTTTGGTTGCTATTCAGCTATGGACACTTCATACACACTGTCTAACAACCTTGGTCACTTGCAGAGCCTTATTATTTAACACTCCATTCACACCATTTGTGTGATCTTTTGATCTCTCAGCCCTTGATCTCTCTGCCCATAAATTCTGTGTTCTGTGTCCTTCCCTCTCACTTCAACTGATGAAAGCTTGTGATTTCAAATACACCTGTTGGACTATAACCTGGTGTGGTGTGATTTCTGACTTTGTCCACCCCAGTTCAACACTGACACCTCCACATCTTGAAAGAGATAGGCTAGAGTGAGAAATTTTGGAAAACAGCATGAAATTTTGAATGAGACCCTTCTTAATATTGAGACGAAAAAGTCATATCTTCCAAACAAGTCCTGAACATTGTGATGAGATTTTCATTCCTGAGCAGCGAGAAGCCTAGTAATGGGGATTATTATTCATTATCATCCTCTTTAGTATTTAATCTCACTTTATTCATATATGGGCTAATAGAGTTGACAGAGAAGAGCCAGTGGATGTGGTTCACTTGGACTTTTAGAAGATTTTCAAGAAATCTCACAGAAGAGATTAACATGCAAAATTGCTAATTGGCAGATAGGAAACAAAGAAAAGGAATAAATGGGGCTTTCTTCTAAGTGGCTGATAGTAACTAATAGGGTACTAGAGAATTAGTGCTTGGATTCCATGTATTTATAAATATATTGATCATTTAGATTAGGAAACTAAAGGTAATGTCTTCAAATGTGCAGACAACACAAAGCTTGGTGAGAGGGTGAACTGTGAGGAAGATGCAGAGATGCTTCAGTTTGATTTAAACAAGCTGTGAGTGTGGGCAAATACATGATGGAGAAGTATAGTGTAGATAAATGTGAAGTTATCCATTTTTGTAGCAAAAAACAGGAAGGCAGATTATTACCTGAATGGTAATAGATTGGGAAAGGATGAATTGCAGTGAGACTTGATACCTTTGCACACCACTGGAAACACGCATCCAGGTTCAGCAGGCAGTGAAGAAAAGAAATGGAATGTTGGCCTTCATAGTGAGAAGTTTCAATTTTAAATTTGCCACAATCCCAGAGGACCATGTGGTTGCACTTTCATTGCAGAGGAACAACTAGTGGTGAGTTTAACCTGAGGGTCATCAAGCCTCAGGCTATGGGTGAGTTTGAGAAGGTGGGACTTCCTTGCTGATCTCAATGGTACAGGAATTGAACATATGCTGTTGGCATCACTCTGCATCGTAAACCAGCCATACAGCCAACTGACCTAACCAATCAATTGTACCAGGCCTTGATGAGACCACATCTGGAGTATTGCATGTAGGTTTGATCTCCTTACTTGATGAAGGACACTCTGGTTATGGAGAGGGTCCAACGAAAGTTTACCAGACTGATTCCAGGAATGGCAACACTGGATTGATTAGGATTGTATTCACTAGAGTTTAGAAGAACGAGGGATCTTACAGAAACTTATAAAATTCATAAGGACAAGATGGTAAATGCAGGAAGGATATTCCTGACAACCTAGGATTCCAGAATCACCAAGATGAGAAGAAATGTCTTCACCGAGAGAGTGGTGAGCCTGTGGAATTCTCTGCCACAGAAAGTGGTTGAGGCTAAAAGGAGCCAGATCTAACTCACAATGCTGAAGGGATCAAAGGCTATGGGGAGAAAATGGTAACAGAGTACTGAGTTGGATGATGGTCATGATTATATTGAATAGTAGAACAGGCTTAAAGAGCAGAATGGCTTAATGCTGTTCGTAATATCTATGGTTTTTTGGTTCTACCAAGTTTCAGTCAATGAAACCTGGATGCAGTGATCATTCACTGACTGTATAATTGTTGATGCTTGACATACAAGCGGTTTGTTTCAGTTCTGATACACTAATGCAGTTTCAACTTCTTTGCGTTTGCTTTTACTGTTGTTAAATAAGAGTGGACATAATTGAAGGCTTCCCTTTATGTAATGGTCCAACATTGAATTATGCTAAGATGCTGGGCTATAGAGGGCATCAGGGAATGATTTAGAGACAGTTGTAAGAATGGGACATCGTTCAGGACAGTTGAACTGAATGGACTGGTGCTTAAACGGTGACATGCAGGAAGCTGGTAGAAAACAGCAAGCCAGGCAGCATCAGGAGGTGGAGAAATTGACATTTTGGGTGTAATCCTTTTGAAGGTTTATACCCAAAATGTCGACTTCACCAACTCCTGATGCAGTCTGGGTCACTGTGTTCTTCTAGGCTCCTGCCTGTCTACTTTGGACTCCAGTATCTGCTGCTTTTTTTTGTCTCTAAACAGTGATGTGGTCAGGAATGTTCAGTTGTGTTTGAGTGTTTGTCTTGTCACCCAAGACATCTGTGTGCCATGTGTAGCAATGGACAATTCTGGACTGCCAACACTTGGCCAGAGGCACGGCTAGGTTTCCATGATGACAATGGCCGAGACCCCAGGATATCCTGGTAGTGACGAGTATTTCCCCTATGGCAAGAGGGGAAATTTGACTGACATCAGACAAGAAGAGCACCTAGTTAGTTAATAGATAGCTAGTTAATGAGGTGGATTTGGAAAGATTGCCCAAGAAAACCTGTTATGTCTCACAGAGAAACCCTCTCTGTGAAATGTGAGGAAAATTATATTTAGCCGATTTCCGATAAGAGTCAACCCAAAGTCTTCTCCATCACTGCAACAGGCAAAGACCACTCAGCTTCTTGAGTTAGATCTAACATCCAGAACAATCTTGAGTGATCTGTATCCTGACTCCCTTTTACCGCTTTGATTCCACAAAGAGCAAATTTTATTTTAACAAGTATCTTCTGAACCAACACTCTTGATATGTGAGCAAAAATTATATATCTCAAATACCATGAGGTTTACTTATTATTCTGCCTAATTATTATAGATTTTTAAATTTATTTACCTCCTTGTAAATATACATTGTTCAATCATAGAGTCATAGAGATGTACAGCACAGAAACAGACCCTTCAGCCCAACTCAACCATGCCGACCAGATATCCTAACCAAATCTATTCTCATTTGCCAGCACTTGGCCCATATCCCTCCAAATCCTTCCTAATCATATACCCATCCAAATGCTTCTTAAATGTTGCAATTGTACCAGCCTCCACCACTTCCTCTGGCAGCTCATTCCATACACGTACCACCCTCTGTGTGAAAATGTTGCCCCTCAGGTCCCTTTTATATCTTTCCCTTCTCACCCTAAACCCTCTCTGGTTCTGGACACCCCCACCCCAGGAAAAAGACCCTGTCTTTTTATTGTATCCATGCCCTTCATGATTTTATAAACCTCTATAAGGTCACCCCTCAGCCTCCGATGCTCCAGGGAATATTCAGCCTCTGCCTATAGCTCAAATCCTCCCTGGCAACATCCTTGTAAATCTTTTCTGAACCCTTTCAAGTTTCACAATATCCTTCCAATAGGAAGGAGACCAGAACTGCACACAATATTTCAAAAGTGGCCTAACCAATATCCTGTACAGCAGCAGCATGACCTTCCAACTCCTATAGTCAAATCTCTGACCAATAAAAGAAAGCATACCAAACACCTTCTTCACTATCCTATCTACCTCCAACTCTACTTGCAAGGACCTATGAACCTGAACTCCAATGTCTCTTTACTCAGCAACACTCCCCAGGACCTTATCATTAAGTGTATAAGTTGTACTAAGATTTGCTTTTTCAAAATGCAGCACCTCGCATTTATCTAAATTAATCTCTATCTACCACTCCTCAGCCCATTGGCCCATCTGATTAAGATCCCATGGAACTCTGCGGTGACCTTCTTCGCTGTCCACTACATCTCCAATTTTGGTGTCATCTGCAAACTTCCTAACAATAACTCCTATGTTCACATTCAAATCATTTATGTAAATGACAATAAGTAGTGGACCCAGCACAATCCTTGTGGCACTCCACTGGTCACAGGCCTCCAGTCTGAAAAGCACCCCTCCACCACCACCCTTTGGTCTTTTCCCTTTGAGCCAGTTCTGTATCCAAATGGCTAGTTCTCCCTGTATTCCATGAGATCTAACCTTGCTAACTAGTCTCCCATGGGGAACCTTGTAGAATGCCTTACTGAAGTCCATATAGATCACATCTACCACTCTGCCCTCATCAATCCTCTTTGTTACTTCTTCCAAAAACTCAATCAAGTTAGTGAGACATGATTTCCCATGCACAAAGCCATGCTGACTATCCCTAATCTGTCCTCTTCCTTTACAAATATATGTAAATCCTTTTCCTTTAGGGCTCCCTCCAAAGACTTGCCCACCATTGATGGCAGGCTCACCTATCTATAGGTCCCTGGCTTTTTCTTCCCACCTTTCTTAAATAGTAATACCATGTTAGCAAACTCCAGTCTTTCGGCACCTCATCTGTGACTATCAATGGTACAAATATCTCATGGCCACATAAAATATTAACAGCTGATTCAATTTCTCCTCAAATACCATGATCTACCGTCAACTCCAATTTATCAATCAAAGGTGGGAGTTACAAGGCTCTCTCTTGTAAGTTTTATTTAGGCAAAGCTGCATTATTATTTAAGTGATTTATGCTGTAAACATAATATAACAGTGGTGTGTATACCCCCTCCATTATGTTTCTATTACTTAGTGTATTTTTACATTGATTATGTGGACCTCTTGATTATCCAGAATACTTGATCAATCAGCACACTCCCGGTCTGATATCAAAATAAGATTTACTGTGCCTTATTACAATTATCAAATTAAAATAAAAACACGTTTTTAAAAAGTTCTCTTGGCTTAGCTTCAGCAGTTTGCTTGGAGAAGAGAATTCCAGAATTTCACTTTGTTTGAAAAAAAATGCTTACTTAGTTCTAATATTGATACTGCATATCTTTATTCTGTACTCCAACGGCCAATGAAATATATATTTTCTCTACCTACTCTACTAGATCCTTTAATGGTAACTTCCCAGAATATTTGTAGAGAATTTGCAAGAAGATTTTAAACCTGTCAAAAGTTTGTGGTTGTGGCTTTAATCTCTCAATTGCAATATCAAAAATATTTTTTTCAGGGATATTTCGAGGCATTTTAGCTGACATTTTGCAGCAAGTGCAGAGTTTCCATGAATTATGCTGAGTTATAAACACAGTCAACCCTAGTATGTTTTTGAAAACTGATATTACAGGTGTGAGTTTCAATTTGGACACACAAGTGGTGTTCGCCCATTTTGCTGTGCACATCTTAACACAGGCGAAGCAGTGAAGTTTACTTGCTGGGATCCTACTATCCTTAAATTAAAATGCACTTTGTGCATTATCAATACAATTGTCGTAACCTAAATTTTTGTTCTAAATATCCAGCATTTTCTGTGTTTTTTTTCTTGTATGCTTCAATTGTGACAGGATTGAGAAAAAGTCTACGGGGATTGTGTGTTACTACATAGAAGTAATTGGTAAACCTGGTCACAATGCAGCATTATAGCAGTCAATCTCATACATAATTTTAACTGTAAATGATTGCATAGATGATTTTATATTAAATGATTACACAATATATAACAAAACCAATGACAAGTAGTCAAAAATTTGATAGAAAATGTGAAAGTACAAAATGTTTTTCACATAAACATCAAATAGACAAAATGGCTTTTAGCGTTTGCTACTATTAGACAGCTAAAAGCAACAAAGGTAAATTAGCAGAGCATTTTCAGGACAAGTTTATTAGCTATGGTGGAAGTACTTTCATCTAATAAACTATTGATTTAACAGTGAGCTGGGGTTTCAGTTTAATGATTTGAAAAAGTTAGTGAAAATCCCCTATGCAATTAAGCAAAGCCTGCATTATAGACTCTTAAGTTTTCACTCCATTGTAATGTTATACCTACAAACAAACTCGTTTGGACAGCAAGTGCCACATAAATGCTGAGGAAGATCAAACAGTCCTTGCATCACATCTGTTTCAATAATCAAGATCCAATGTCAAATTTCTGGTACTATGAACAAAAAAATGCTTGCATTCTGTAATGACTGACAAGCATATTGGACCACCATCCTTCACCTGCACAAAGTGAATTAAACAAGTCAGAACTTATTATTCAACCATAACATTCAAAGAATTCATCCATGTCATTATTTTGTTCCTTGGAAGGTTGTGCCTCAAGAAGATTCAGCCAGCTGTTGTGTGCAACAAATTTTGCACAAAGCATGATATGGCATTGACATTGACCATGGTCATTTATGGATGAATGCAATTCTATTATCATCTGGTATCTAATGCCAAACAACTTCAAGGCTGCTGAGGTATAAGTGGTTTGATTATTTAGAAATACACATCCCATTTAAATTCGGTGAATGGTGGATGGGGGCCAAAACAATAACCCTTATTACAAACACATTCTGAAAATAAAGTGTGAAAATATTGCTCATATGTGAAACTGCACGTACATAAGTTATGAAGCCCTTCATTCATATATCACTTTTCAAATTTTCTTGCTTCTGTTAGTTTATGAAATGATTAGTTTTGTTCCCAAGGACAGAATCTGGTCATTTGTTTTGATAACATCAGTACAATTTGGCACAGAAAATACTGCTATTAAAGGAAACAAGATCATAAAGCTGTAACGATCTTTCTGCACTTTTATGAAAAACTTCTCATTTCTGCAAAAACATTATCTCTGAGAAACATATCAAGTTATTTGAATATGTATAAACGCCTTTAGCAAGTGTTAATACCTGAAAATTGAAGACCTGTATAATTAGATTCCCTACAGCATGGAAATAGGCCCTTTGGCCCAACAAGTCCACATCGACCCTCCGCAAAGTAACCCACCCAGACCCATTCCCCTACACTTACCCCTGACTAATGCACCTATCATCATGGGCAATTTAGCATAGCCAATTCACCTAACCTGCACATCTTTGGATTGTGGAAGGAAACCCACGCAGACAGGGGGAGAATGTGCAAACTCTGCACAGTCATCTGAGGCTGGAATCGAACCATGGCCCTGGCACTGTAAGGCAGCAGTGCGAGTCACTGAGCCACTGTGCCGCCCCAGTTATAACATTTGGATTTTATATCCAAATGTGTGTCTTGTATTCCTATAATACTCTTGCTGTAATACAATCCAACTTCCTTTTGTAGTAAAACAATTGCAGAAAAGGCTCAGAGATTGGTCAGTGTCGACAGTAGAAATTTAAGATTATTTTCCACAAAAAATAATTAATACTAATCCAATTACTTACTTTAAATTTGAGTTTGACAGATTTCGGTAAACAAATATACAATGAGATATGGACAAAATGATATGGTCTCAAATCAGCCATGATTCATTAGCAGAAAAGGATCAAAGAGCTAATTATTTATTTTATTCCTATGTTTCAAGGTGATTTAAAACCTATAACCCATATTTTAAATTGCACAGTCTCATTCACCCGTTACACCTCTGTTGAGTGACCTACGTTTGCCTTTGGTTCACCAATTTATTGATTTAAAAATTCTCATGCTGTGTTTGTGTCTCCACGGCCTCACTGAGCTGAAATCTGCCTCCCGTAAACCCCTTTCACAACATTATTGGTTACCATGTTTTCAGTCATCTTAGCCCTAAGTTCTCGAATTCTATCTCTAAGCCTCTCTTTCCCTACTCTTTTAAGAATCTCCTTAAAGATTAACTCTATACCGATAGATTTGCTCACCAGTCCTGATTTGTCCTTTAGCTTTGTGTCAATTTCTGTCTGATTCTGCTCCGTTTCTTTTGATTTGGTTTATTTATTGTCACGTGTACCTAAATACATTACAAAGCTTTGCTTACAAGCAGTACAGGCAGATCATAATAAGCAAGAACATTCAGATCATAGGGTGAAAAAGAAACTTAGAGGCATACAGGTTATGTCTTCACAGGGCGCGCATTAAGCAAGATCAATATTAGCGAGATAAGCATTATTTGAAGTTAGAGAGTCCATTCATCAGTCTAATAATGACAGGGAAGAAGCTGTTTGTGAACCTGCTGGTGTGTGTGCACAAGCTTCTGTATCTTCTGCCTGATGGAAGAAGTTGTAGAAGGGCATTACCAGAGTGTGATGGGTCTTTGATGATGTTGGCAGCCTTTCCAAAACAACGAGCTGTGTAAATGGGTGGGAGGCTGGCTTCTTTGATGGTCTGGGCTATGCACACAACCTTCTGTAGTTTACTATGGTCCCGGGCATAGCAATTGCCATATTCAACCTATATGCAACTTTCAACTGTAAAAGTTGGTGACGATCCTAATGGACATGCAAAATTTTCTGAGCCGCCTGAGGAAGAAGAGTTTTTGCTGTGCCTTCTTGACCATTGCATCTACCTGGGAAGTCCAGGATAGGCTGTCAGTTATCATCACTGCTAGGAGCTTGACGCTCTCCACTCTCTTGACGTCTGCTCCATTTGAAGTGCCTTTGGATATTTTACTATGTTAAATATATTAAATAAATACAATTTGTTATTGTAGAAGCTGGATGTATGTGTTTTTATAATA
The DNA here is from genome assembly GCF_047496795.1 of Chiloscyllium punctatum. NCBI lineage: Eukaryota > Metazoa > Chordata > Chondrichthyes > Orectolobiformes > Hemiscylliidae > Chiloscyllium > Chiloscyllium punctatum. Next base: position 34,184,259 of record NC_092741.1, read on the forward strand.
CAAAGCATATTGAGTCAGAATTTCAGCTGTCTGTCAAATTGAGGTTTCAAACAGTTCTGCCTGAGACAAGGGCCAAGGAATGAGATGGAATCAGTGACTCAGGAATGGAATATAGAGCTGGGACCAAAAGCAATGGCATCAGTCTTTCAACTCATTCAAGATTGGGAGCTGAATAAGTAGTTTGACAACACAGACTATCGGAGGAAGTGAGGACTGCAGATGCTGGGGATCAGAGCTTAAAAATGTGTTGCTGAAAAAGTGCAGCAGGTCAGGCAGCATCAAAGGAGAAGGAGAATCGACGCTTTGGGCATAAGCCCTTCTTCAGGAATGAGGAGGGTGTGCCAAGCAGGCTAAGATAAAAGGTAGGGAGGAGGGACTTGGGGGAGGGGCTATGGGAATGCGATAGGTGGAAGGAGGTTAAGGTGAGGGTGATAGGCCGGAGAGGGGGTGGGGGTGGAGAGGTCGGGAAGAAGATTGCAGGTCAAGAAGGCGGTGCTAAGTCTGAGGGTTGGGACTGAGAAAAGGTGGGGGGAGGGGAAATGAGGAAGCTGGAGAAATCTGTATTCATCCTGTGTGGTTGGAGGGTTCCTAGGTGGAAGATGAGTCGCTCTTCCTCCAGGCGTCGTGTTGCCATGGTCTGGCGATGGAGGAGGCCAAGGACCTGCATGTCCTTGGCGGAGTGGGAGGGGGAATTAAAGTGTTCAGCCACGGGGTAGTTGGGTTGGTTGGTGCGGGTGTCCCAGAGATGTTCTCTGAAACGTTCCGCAAATTGGCTGTCTCCCCAATGTATAGGAGGCCACATCGGGTGCAGCGGATGCAGTAAATGATGTGTGTGGAGGTGCAGGTGAATTTTTGATGGATATTGAAGGATCCCTTGGGGCCTTGGAGGGAAGTGAGGGGGGAGGTGTGGGCACAAGTTTTGCATTTTTTGCGGTTGCAGGGGAAGGTGCCGGGAGTGGAGGTTGTGTTGGTGGGGGGTGTGGATCTGACAAGGGAGTCGCGGAGTGAGTGGTCTTTCTGGAACGCTGATAGGGTTGGGGAGGGAAATATATCCTTGGTGGTGGGGTCCGTTTGGAGGTGGCGGAAATGACGAAGGATGATCCGATGTACCGGGAGGTTGGGGGGTGGTAGGTGAGGACTAGTGCGGTTCTGTCCTGGTGGCGATTGGAGGGGCGGGGTTCAAGGATAGAGGAGCGGGAAGTGGAGGAGATGCGGTGGAGAGTATCGTCAACTACGTCTGAGGGGAAATTGCGGTCTTTGAAGGAGGAGGCCATCTGGGTTTTTCGGTATTGGAATTGGTCCTCCTGGGAGCAGATGCGGTGAAGGCGAAGGAATTGGGAATATGGGATGGCGTTTTTACGGGGGCAGAGTGAGAAGAGGTGTAGTCTAGGTAGCTGTGGGAGTCAGTCGGTTTATAGTATACGTCCGTGTTGAGTCAGTCGTTCGAGATAGAGATGGAGAGGTCTAGGAAGGGGAGGGAGGAGTCTGAAACGGTCCAGGTAAATTTGAGGTCGGGGTGGAAGTAAAGTGGGTGAACAGTTCAACCTCCTCATGGTAGCATGAGGTAGCGCCAATACAGTCATCGATGTAGCGGAGGAAAAGGTGAGGGGTAGTGCCAGTGTAGCTGTGGAAGATGGACTGTTCCACATATCCAACGAAGAGGCAGGCATAGCTAGGGCCCATGCGGGTGCCCATGGCTACTTCTTTGGTTTGGAGGAAGTGGGAGGATTGGAAGGAGAAGTTGTTAAGAGTGAGGACCAGTTCAGTCAGTCGAAGGAGAGTGTCAGTGGAAGGGTACTGGTTGGTACGGCAGGAAAGGAAGAAGTGGAGTTCTTGGAGGCCTTCGTGATGGGGGATGGAGGTGTATAGGGACTGGATGTCCATGGTGAAGATAAGGCATTGGGGGCCGGGGAAGCGAAAATCATGGAGGAGGTGGAAGGCGTGGGTGGTGTCCTGAACGTAGGTGGGGAGTTCTTGGACTAAGGGGGACAGGACCGTGTGTCAAGGTATGCAGAAATGAGTTCGGTGGGGCAGGAGCAGGCTGAGACAATGGGTCGGCCGGGACAGTCAGGTTTGTGGATTTTGGGGAGGAGGTAGAAACGGGCGGTACGGGGTTGTGGGACTATGAGGTTGGAGGCGGTGGATGGGAGATCCCCTGAGGTGATGAGGTTATGGATGGTCTGGGAGATGATGGTTTGGTGGTGGGAGGTGGGGTCATGGTCAAGGGGGCAGTAGGAGGAGGTGTCTGTGAGCTGGCGTTTAGCCTCAGCAATATAAAGATCGGTGAGCCAAACTACCACCGCGCCTCCCTTGTCTGCCGGTTTGATGGTGAGGTTGGGGTTGGAGCGGAGGGAGTGGAAGGCTGCACGTTCCGAGGGTGAGAGGTTGGAGTGGGTGAGAGGGGTGGAGAGGTTGAGGTGGTCAAAGAAACAAACTGGGCAGACCACCTGGACCAAGGCTCCAGAAACAAAAATGAAAAATTCAACCCTGCAAAGTCCCGACCAATATCTGGGACATTGTGCCAATCCCCAGGGCTGCCAAGACTAGCCAAATAACACGCTGACATAGAAATACTCATGCAATCATACTGTGTACATGAAGTCCAGACAAAAGCATAACCATCCCTGGATATGTCCTACCTCATTGGCACAGTATGGCACAATGGTATACAATGGTGGGAGGTTTTCCCTGGAAGTCGGCAATATTGACTCCAGTTTCCATTAGGTCCAATGGCATCAGGTAGAACATGGACAAGGTAACCCCTGCTGATGATGACATAACAATGGCCCCACTCCCCTCAGCTGATGGATCAGTACCTACCTTCCCCAAATTTTATTTTCTGCTTTGCAAATCTCTGAGGTCTGTGCACAGCAACAGCTTTCAAGTTGAAAGTCAATGTGTGCATAAAACCCTTGAGCAGGTTAGAGTCATAGAGATGTACAACATGGAAACAGACCCTTCAGTCCAACGCGTCCATGCCGACCAGACATCTCAACCCAATCTAGTCCCACCTGCCAGCACCCTGCTCATATCCCTCCAAATCCTTCCTAATCATATACCCATCCAAATGCTTCTTAAATGTTGCAATTGTACCAGCCTCCACCACTTCCTCTGGCAGCTCATTCCATACACGTACCACCCTCTGTGTGAAAATGTTGCCCCTTAGGTCTTTTTTATATCTTTCCCCTCTCACCCTAAACCTATGCCCTCTAGTTCTTGACTCTCCAATCCTAGAGAAAAGACTTTGTCTACTTATCCTATCCATGCCCCTCATGATTTTGTAAACCTCTATAAGGTCACCTCTCAGCCTCTGACGCTCCAGGGAAAAAAGCCCCAGCCTGTTCAGCCTCTCCCCATAGCTCAAATCCTCCAACCCTGGCAACATCCTTGTAAATCTTTTCTGAACCTTTTCAAGTTTCACAACATCTTTCCGATAGGAAGGAGACCAGAATTGAATGCAATATAATCGTAAGGTCCTGGGGAACAAAAAGATCTTGGAGTGCAGGTTTATAACTCTTTGAAAGTGGAGTTGCAGGTTGATAGGATAGTGAAGAAGGCATTTGGTATGCTTTATTTTATTGGTCAGAGTATTGAGTACATGAGTTGGGAGGTCATGTTGCAGCTGTACAGGACATTGGTTAGGCCACTGTTGATAGAGAAAATGATGATCAGTACTCATCCGTGTTAAATACTATTTAGAGGAAGTATTTAGGGGGGCAAGGATGTAGAATTTACTCAATTGATCACTTCAATGTCCATTACCAAGAATGCCTCAACAGAATCACTACTGACTTAATCTGGTTCAGTTCTGAAGTTGCATGCATCTGGAGAGGCAGGGATCGATTAGGAATAGTCAACATGGTCTTGTGCAAAGACAATCAAGTCTCACAAACTTGATTGAGTCTTTTAATGAAGTAACCAAAAGGATTGAGGAGGGCAAAGTGGTAGACATTGTTTACTTGGACTTCAGTAAAGCTTTTGACAAAGTTCCACATGGTAGACGAACTAGTAAAGTTAGGTCACATGGGATTCAGGGTGAACTTGCCAATTAGATACAAAATTGGCTTTATGGTAGGAGACAGAGGGTGGCAATGGAGGTTTGTTTTTCAGACTGGAGGCCTGTGACTAGCAGTGTTCCACAGGGATTGGTACTGAGTCCACTTTTGTTTCTCATTAATATAAACGATTTGGATGAAAATATAGGAGGCGTGATTAGGAAGTTTGCAAGCTTCCTAAAGTTTTGCAAAATTGGTGGTACAGTGCACAGTGAAGGTTACCTAAGATTACAAATTGATCTAGGGCCTTAGGTAGTGTTGTAGAACAGACTTACCTAGGGGTTCAGGTTCAGAATTGTTTGCAATTTGCATCACAGGTAGACAGGTTGGTTAAGAAGGTGATTACCAGGTTTGCCTTCATTGCTCAGTCCTCTGAATATAGTATTTGGGACGTCATGTTGAGGTTTTACAGGACATTGGTGAGGCCTCTTCTGGAGGACTGGTCACATTCTTATGGGAAAGAGATTATTAAACTGGAGAGGATTCAGAAAATGTTTACCAGGTTGTTACCAGGGTTTGAATTATAACAATAGACTGGAAAGGCTGGGACTTTTTTCACTAGAGCACAGGAGGATGAGGGATGACCTTATTGAGGTTTACTCATGAAGGGCATAGATAAGGTGAATGACAAACGTCTTTTCTCTTGGGTGGAGGGAGATCAAAACTAGGGGGCATGTTTTTAAGGTGAGAGAAGAAAGATTTAAAAAGCATATGGGGGCAACATTTTTCCAAATCGTGTGTGAAATAAACTGGCAGGAGAAAGTGGTAGATGCAGGTATAGTTACAATGTTTAAAAGACATTTGGATAAATTCATGAAAAGAAAAGGGTTTGGAGGGATATGAACCAAGCGCAGGCAGATGGGACTAGTTTAGTTTGGGAACATGGTTTGTGTGGACTGGTTGGATCAAAGGATCTGTTTCCATGCTCTATGAGTCGATGACCCTATAAAGGACATCACTGTGAGACTGGGTCTGTGGCAGGTGACGAGGGAACCTACAAGAGGGGAAATTATACTTTAGCCCATACTCACAGATCTGCTTGCCACAGATGCATCTGTCCATGACAGTATCAGTAGCAGGGACCACTGCATGGTCCTTGTGAAGAGAAAATCTAATCTTCACAATTGAGATTCCTTCCATCATGTTGTGTGGCACTATCTTCATGCCAAATAGGATAGACATTGGACAGACAAAAACAGAAATTGCTTGAAAACTAGGAAGGTCTGCTAGCATCTGAGAGAAAATAGAGTTAATGCTTCCCGTCCTGTGACCCTTGTTCAGAACTTTTTTTTTGTTTCAGATCTCCAGCATCCGCTATTCTTTGTTTTAATTTAGGTCTTGAACAAATCTAGCAACTTAGACTGGATTTCAAGGAGATATGGGCCATCAGTAGCAGAATTGTATTCAAACACAATCTGCAACCTTATGGCCTGGCATATTCCCCAAGTGATCAATTCTGATTCAGTGAAGAATGCAGGAGGACATACCAACAGAAGCATCTAATATGAAGGTGTAAACCTGGTGAAGCTACAACACACAACTACTTACATGCCAAACAGATAAACAGCAACAAGTGATAGATAGGTCTGAGCAATTCCACAAGCAACGGACCAGATATAAGCTCTAAACTCCTGTCACATCCAGTTGTGAATTTTGGTAAACAATTAAACTCTTTGGTGGAGAAGGATTCCAAGTATCCCCATCCTCAATGATGAGAAAGCCCAGCACATCAATTCAAAATGCTGAAGCATTTGCAATAATAAGTGGATGATCCAAATTAGTCTCCTCCAGAGGTCTGTAGCATCACTGATGTCTGTCTTTAGCTTTTCTCAGTTTACTTGGTGTGATATCAAGAAATGACTGAAGGCTGCTAGTACCCTGGTAACATTCTGGAAATAGTACTGAAGTCTTATGCTGCAGAATTTGCTACTTCCTAGCCAAGCTATTTTGGTACAACTACAACACTGGCATCTACCTAACAATGTGGAAAAATACCCAGGTATGTTCTGAACATGAAAAGCAGGACAAATCCAACCCAGCCAATTACCATCTGATCAGTTTACTCTCAGTCGTCAGTAAAGTGACAGAAAGGGTGATCAACAGTGCTGTCAAGCAGCATTTTCTTAGCAATGACCTGTTCACTGATGCTCAGTTTGGGTTCCACAAGGACCAAGCAGTTCCTGATGTCATTACAGCTTGGGTTTAAACATGAACAAAAGAGCTGAAGACCAGAGGGGAAGTGAGAATGACTGTCCTTGATAACATTTGAACTAGTATGCTACTGTCAATGGAAATCATAGGGAGGTTGGAGTAATCATTAGCACAAATAAAGATTATTGTGGGAGTTGAAGGTCAGTCATCTCAGTTCCACCACAACTCTACAGAATAGCCTCAAGGATATTGTCCTAGGCCCAACCATCTTCAGCCACTTCATCAATGACTTTCCCTTCCCAAGGAACTTTGTGGATGACTGCCAACAATAGTAGCATTAGAGATTCCTTAAATATTGAAGCAGTCTTGTCCAAAGGCAGCAAGATCTGGAAAATATCCAGGCTTGTGCTGATAAATGACAAGTGACATTCATACCACAAAAGTGCCAATGTGATAACCATGTCCAACAAAAGACAATTTATCATCGCCCTTGACATTCAATGGCATTACCATCACTGAATCTCCACTCTCAATATCCTGGGAGTTAACACTGACTAGAAATTAACAGGAATAGCCATAAACTTACTGTGACTGCAAGGGTATGTCAGATCCTTGGAATCCTGCGACAAGTAATTCACCTCCTAACTTCCCAAAGCCATCTACAAGGCAAAGTCAGGAGTATAATGGAACACTCTCCACTTGCCTTAACCATAAAACATAAAACATAGGAGTGTGAGTAGGCCATTCAGCCCATTGAGTCTGCTCTGCCATTCAATGAGATCTTGAATGCAGTTCTAACAACGCTCAATAAGCTTGACACAATCTAAGATAAAGCAGCTCACTAGATTGACACCACATCCAGAAACTTTTAATCTCTCCACCACTAACTCTCAGTACCAGCAGTGTGTGTCACGTACAAAATACACTATAGAAGGTTCCTTCGACAGCATCTTTCAAAACCAGGACCAAAAACCATCCAGTAGGACAATGGCAGCAGATACATGGAACATCACCTCTGACAAGTTTCTCTCCGGTCCATTCACTGTCCTTTCACTTTTGCTGGGTCAAAATCCTGGAATTTCTTTCCTATTAGGATTGTGGGCCTACCAACCCAAAATGGACTGTAGCAGCTTAAGAACACAGGCTAACCAGAAATTTCTTAAACGCCACTAGGGATGGTCAATAAACACTGACTCAATCAGTAATGTCCATACCCCATTATTGAATGAAAAATAATATAAAGCAAATTGATAACACCAATTTTGATACAATGTATTTTTCACCTTTGATATTAGATTAGAAAATCTACCACTTATTTTTATATCATCTCTGGTCATAGAAGAGGTGCCAGAAGACTGGATGTCAGCTAATGTGGTTCCACTTTTTAAGAAAGGTGGTAAAGATAGGTCAGGGAACTATAGACTAGCAAGCTTCTCATTACTGGTAGGGAAACTTAAAAATAACAATGTATGAGAAAATAAATCTCCATTTAGCAAGGCAATATTTGATCAGTGAGAGTTGGCAGGTCTTTGTCAGAGAGAGGTCATGCCTAATGAATTTGAATTTTTGGAGAGGTACTTGAGGGTTGGACCGGTGATATAATTTATATAGATTTCAGTAGATCCTTTTACAAAATTCCATACAAGAAACTGCTTGTGGGATTCAGGGTAACTTGGCAAGTTGAATCCAAAATTGGCTTAATGGAAGGAGACAGAGAAGCAGTTGTAGAAGACTGCTTGTGTGACGAGAGGCTGGTGTCCACTAGTATTCCACAGGCGTGAGTGCTGGGTCTGTTATTGTTTGAGATATGTTTTATATATTGATAAGCAATGTAGATGAGTACATGGGGGGATGAAAAGTACATTTGCAGATTGGCTGAGTGGTTGACAGTGAGAAGGAAGGTCTTAGGTTATACAAGACATAAATAAACTGGGCAGTTGGGCAGATCAGTGGCAGATAGAATTTAACTCTGAAAGTGTGAGTGATGCACTTTGGAAGAAGTAACAAGGGAGTACTCAAGGAATGGTAGGACATCTAGAAGCTCAGAGGAACAGAGAGATCTTGGGCTGCTTGTCCACAAATCCCTCAGGGTGGCTGGATGGGTTCATAGCATAGTTAAGAAGTCATATGGGACGCTTCTCTTTAACAGTCAAGGCACAGATTATAAGAGCAACAAGGCTGCATTGCAGTTGTACAGGACTTTGGTTAAGCCATAGTTGGAGTACTGTGTGCAGTTCTAGTCCCTATTTTATAGAAAGATATGATTGCACTGAACATTCAAGACTATGCACTTAGTGCTGGAAAAAGAAACTGAAATAGTGTAGCTTTGGCACTACAGATGTGATGGGCCAAAAGATCTCTTCTTCAAGTGTATTCAGTTTTTCTTCATTGTCAAAGTGCTCTGTTCCAAGCAACACCCTGGTGAATCTGGTCCTCACCCTCTCCAGTGCAAAAACATCCTTCCTACAGTAATCAGTGCTGCACGCAGCATTTCAGCTGTGGTCTAACCAAAGTCCTCTACAACTCCAACATAACCTCCCTACTCCTTTAATCTATGCTCTCCCTGCTCTTATAATCCATGCTTTTTATCATGCAGATCATAGATTATAAGAGCAGGGATGTTGTGTTGGAGCTATAGGGGACATTGTGTGGGCCACAGCTGGAATACTGCATGCAATTCCGATTCCTGTAGGATTGATGTGTTTACACTGGAGGAGATGAGGAGGAGATTCATTCAGCCTCAGTGTTTGCATCCTTAGGGACTGAGGAGGTAGCTTTGGTGGAAGTTCAGTGTTTCACTGGGTAGCTGGTTGAAATGCTGACAGCATTACCTGCAAGACACACAAGTTTTATGTGCAATGAGTAATATTGTCAGTGAGGTTAATGTGTGAGCTGCAATGGAATGAAGAATGGTACTTAATCAGTTGGTGCGACACACCAACTGCCATGGTCTTCTCTTGCAAGGGTGAGGATTTTCTCCTCAGTCAAAAATTGGGTGCCCCATGAACTCTCTCTGTTAGGTTGTGAGCTGTTTTCTCTTGTAAAGAGTGTCTCAAAGCTAGTCCTTTTTTTTCCTAAAAGCTGTTCCTTGGCTCAAGGGTATTTTGTCCTTTATTTTTTTCAGAGGGGTAATGAACCAGGCTGGGCTCCAATCAGTCTGGTTTGGTACAGAGATTAAAAGGATTTTGAGAGGCCTTTTGTTTATATGTAAAAAGATGAGACTTCAGGCCAAAGTGGTCATGTTTTAGAAGTGACCTGTGGAATGAAAGGGGAGTGGTCAGCTCTCTAGCTGAGCAGTTTAATTCAGTCCAGAACTGATTGGAGTTCAATAGTGAGCTGTGTGGAAACTCTCTCTTCTGCCTTTCTAACTTCAACCTGTAAGCATCTGGCCCTTTTTGTACAGTGTTTTAAAGGGGGCTTGCTTATTGGGACTGTTGTGTATATTCGGAACAGCATACTTAGATCTAGTTTGGATAGACTGAGTTCTGTAAGACTGAACAGTCTTTATTCTGTTCTTTGTGTTTAATTGTGTAATTTTGTGAATACATTTTTTGTCTGTTTTAAATCTAGGAGTCAACCTCGCTAACTTAATCTAGATAATTTTCACTGTACACTTATCAAAATAAATTACAAATTTCTGGTCTGGGCTTACTGCTTAAGGATGTTTTGAGTGGTCTGGCCTAGTCCATAACATGAGAGAAGGGGAGATATTGAGTGAGATGACAGTGATCGCCCAGCTAATACTGTTGGTACAATTGGTTGAAACATCTTCTGAAAGAGTGAGGAAGCAACGCAAAGGGCATGTGGTGTTAGTGGTGGTTGGAAGACAGAAGATATCCACAAGTGAGAGTGGCAGAGCATGAATACTAGTAGGAGTTGGGTGCAGTAATTTGATTTGATTTATCATTGTTGTCACATGTACCGAGGTACAGTGAAAAGTATGGTTTTGTGTGCTAACCACACAAATCATATCTTACATAAGTACATCAGGGTAATAGAACAGAATGATGAACATAGTGTTACAGCCATCGGGAATATGCAGAGAAAGTTCAAGTCTAATATATGAAAGGTCCATTCAGAAGTCTGATAACAGTGGAGAAGAAGCTCTTTTTAAACCTGTTACTACATTCTTTTCAAACTTTTGTATCTTTTGCCCAATAGAAGAGGATGGTTGGGCTGGGAATGGTCTTTGATTATGTTGGCTGCTTTCTAGAGGCAATATGAAGAGTAGACAGAGATAATGGAAAGAAGGCTGGTTTTTGCAATGGACTGGGCTGCGTTTACAACTGTCTATAATTTGTTATGGTCTTGAGCAGAGCAGTTGCCATACCAAGTTGTGAAGCATCATATAGGATGCTTTCTATGGTGCATCAATAAAAATTGGTAAGAATCATTGTGCACATGCTGAATCTCCTTAGCCATCTGAGAAGGTAGAGGCATTGATGAGTTTTCTTGACTGTAATGTGGATGGACCAGGATAGATCGTTGGTGATATTTACTCCTACGAGCTTGAAGCTGTCAACCACCTCCACTTCAGCACGATTGATACAGACAGGGGCATGTCCTCCACTCCACTTCCTGAAGTCAATGACCAGCTCCTTCATTTTACAGACATTGATGGAGAGAGTGCTGTCTTTATACCAATAACAGAGATAATGAGTGTGCTGGGGGAGAGAGGAATGTGGCATTTATGTTGACTGAGGCAAGAAAGTCACTGACTCTCATGGCATTGCTGGCCATTCTTCTGGACTGACACTGGCCTAAGTGTCAGTCTTGGACCAGGCTGCTAGGGTCTGGTGTTGCAGCCTCGTCTGCTGGTCCTCCAGGAGGAGGGCTCCTCTCCTTAAGACTATAAGAAATAGGAGTTGAAATTAGGCCACTCAGTCTGCTCCACCATTCAATCATGGCTGATAAGTTTCTCAACCCCATTCTCCTACTTTCTCCCTTGATCCCCTTGACATTCAAGAACCTTTCCACCTCTGTCTTAAATAAATTCAATGACCTGGCCTCCACAGTTTTCTGTGGCACTGAATTCCAAAGATTCACCACTCTCTGGCTGAAGAAGTTTCTCCTTACTTTTGTTCTAAATGGTTTTCCCTTTACACTAAGGCTGTGCCCTTCATTTCTTGTCTCTCCCAGCAATGGAAACATCTTCCCAACAGTCCAGGCCATTCAGTATTCTGTAAGTTTCAAGTAGATTCCCCCCTCATCCTTCTAAACTTCATCAAGTATAGACCCAGAGTCCTCAAATGTTCCTCATATGTTAAGCTCTTCAGTCATGGGACTATTTTTGTGAACCTCCTTTGAACATGCTCCAGGGCAAGTACATCCTTATTCAGATATGGGTGCCAAAACTGCGCACAATATTCCAATGTGGTCTGACAACAGCCTTATAAGTACAGAGCCTTAAAACAGCTTTGGAAGTACATCCATGCTTTTATATTCAACTTCTCTCAAAATAAATGCCATTGTTGTATTTGCCTTCCTAACTGTTGACTCAGCCTGCAAGTTTCCCTTGAGAGAATCCTGGACTAGAGCTCCCAAGACACTTTGCACTTCAGACGTCTGAATTTTCTCCCCATTTAGAAAATAGTCCATGCCTTTATTGTTCCTACCAAGGTGAATGACCTCACTCTTTCCCACGTTGTACTCCATCTGCCACTTCTTTGCTCGCTTTCCTAACCAGTTCAAATCCTTCTGCAGTCTCCCCGCCTCCTCAATGCTACCTGTCCCTCTACCTATCATTGTATCGTCTGCAAACTTAAAAACTTTGAACCACCTCCCTCGAACGTGACCTTTAGGTTCCTGTCAGAGCATTGCGGTACCATCTTACCATTTCCTGACATATTCTGGAAACATCCTTGACTAATCAGGACAGCTGCAGAATGCCAATATTCATCCAGGTGCACAGTGGCATTTTAGAAGCTGTGCTGATCTTTTGCTGGATATCTACTGAGTAGCAAGTTGTTCTAGCTCCAGCATATGGTAAGATGGGTCCAGAAATGGGTGTGATGGATGCTATAGGGGTGGGGAAAGTAGTTAATTAGGTCAGTTTGGTGAGATATAGTGAGAAAATTCATTAGGCCTTATGGCAGGAATCCCTCTAACACACTTGATGAAACTCGCACTGAACCAAAAAAATGTGAGTGTCAGGCCTTAGTTTCCAATCTTCACTTTTAGCCAATTATCCTCTGCTATAATCCTCTGGTTCCCAACCAGTCAGTGAGACAGAAACAAAGACAACTTTCTTTGTGAATAGAGTTCATAACTACCCAATCTCCATATAAAGTCATTCAGTTCTTTTCTAAAAAAACTAATCGAATGACAATCATGAAACAACTACCATTGTCGCAAAAACCCATCTGATCCAGTAATCTCCTTTTTGGGAAGGAAATCTTCATCCTTACCTGGTTTGGCCTTTATGTGAGTCCAGACCCACAACAATGTGGTTGACTGTGAACTGCCCCGAGAGCAATTAGGGATGGACAATAAATGTCTACAACCCATGAACCGAAAAAAAAATCCAGATTGCAGCTCTTCTCAAGGCCAATCAGGGGTGGGCAATAAGCAACATCCAAATCCTGTGAAGAAATAACATCTACCAAAATATTTAAGTATGCGCAGAACCACTGGGTGATCTTTTTTCCCCCCCAGATGGAAAATTGGAGCAGATTATTTACTTATTTTTTTCTTATCTCTCCTCTATCCAAGAAGAACTATTACAGTCTTATAAACATTCATTTTAGATACCTTCTAATCAACCTATTCAGAAATGCAGTATACCTCTAGGGTAAGTGATACTTGAACCCAGATCTCCTAGCTTGGAAATAGGGATACTAGCACTGTGTCACAATAGCCCAATGATTGCAAACAATCATTGTAAACTGTAAATTTGTCACAAGTCAACATAGAAACTTTGTGTATGGCTCAAGACCATATTGTTCTTAGTTTATTAATGTCACTTGATCTTTTGAAGTGTGTTATACTCATGATTATTATATTAAGCTAGAGGTAAAAGTGTCAAATTCCTCTAGGACCAAGGGTTTCCGTCTGGTTACAGAGAGATGACTGCTGGTGGTTTAACTTGAGCTCACTATGCCTCAGGCAAGGGGTGTGATTGAGAAGGAGAGTCTTTTATGATAAAAGTAATACTTTTTAAGTTAAAAAATTGACTTTAAAATGGGTGCCATAGATCACATGCGACCACAATTCTAGAAACTCCCAAAAGGTTTTAGGTTTGAGTGGTATTGAGATTTTTGGAAGGTTTTTCACAATGAGTTTTCTCACCACATCTCACCCATTTCACCTCATTATTTACCAACTCACCCCTATGACATCTCTATTGACCGATTTCTGGCCTATCATCATGAACATTCCAGAAACAACTTGGGACTCGTTGGTTATCAGCTGAAACACAGACATCTTGTGCCATATTTTGAAGCTTGTTGAGCACTTAGACAAACACAACCAATCTGAAGCTGCGCTGCTTGACGAAGAATGGAGTCTGAACATATCAGAGAAGGGGAAAATGGCACAGAGATTTACCGGCAAAGACCCGGAGGTTCCCGGTGGATAGAACAGTCCAGAGGAGAGGTATTCTCTTCCTGGAGAATTGGAGAGAAGGCTATGACACCAAACCCAGCCAGTGTGTACATTGAATGGGCCTGTGACCAATTTTCTTTCCTTTTAAAAATCCAATTATTGATCTTTGCACTTACCTCACGTTCTGTTTGAGATCATGGCCATTTTCTTCCCCATTGCATGCTTTCAATTTGCTGCACAATGGACGTTGACAATGAATCTTCCTCTTCCAGTGATTTCTAGTCCCAGCTTGAACATACCTGTGAGCTTCAAACATTCACTTCCTCACAACGTATTCCATTAACCCCTTAGTCCTCATACTTCCCCAAATCCCCAACCAATCTATCTATATGCAGCTGCATCTGCCTGTCATTTCCACCCGCCCCTACATAAGGGGTGACCATGCCAAGGTGTAATCATTCACAGCCTCCCCCCTTGAAGCCACCGTTGATGACAACTTCCCCCTCAACATTACATTCCAGTCAAGTTTCATTGTATCCTCTCTTGCAAATCCTGCTCCATCCCACTCCCATTTTACAATTATACTGCACCCTTCCCCAGAGCCTGAATACTGGAGACTTACCTGCCAAGGGCAACAATGTAGGCGTTAGATTGACATCACTCAGAGCCATTCTACAAGACGTGTGCTCTCTAGCCTAAGGTTTGCTTTGCAGTAAGGCATTCCTGTTAAGTTTTGTGACTATGCTAATTGACATGGCATGGCAAGGCAAGGCAAGGATGTTGAGAACATACAGATACGTGCTAAGCGAGTGTGCATTAAGAAAGCAAGTGAGCATCCCTGAGGTGTGGCCTGGTACAGTCTGTGAGCTACCTTCCCCTCAATCCCACCTTCCTCCCATTTATCTCTCAGCCTCCCGGCCCACAAGCCTCATTCCTGTTGAAGTTCTTATGCCCGAAACGTCGATTCTTCTGCTCCTTGGATGCTGCCTGACCTGTTGGGTTTTTCTAGCACCACACTGTCAACTCTGATCTCCAGCATCTTCAGTCCTCACTTTCTCCTCCTATTCCTCAACTACAGCTTTGCCTTCAACATCATAATCCCTTCCAGAATAATCTCTAAACTTTGACACCTAGGTCTCGGCTCCATCCTCTGCAACTGGATGCTCAGCTTCCTGACCCACAGATCACACTCAGTGAAGACAGACAACTGCACCTCCTCCACGCTAACGCTCAACACTAGAGCCTCCCAAGGATGCATTCTCAGCTCCCTACTGTACTCCCTGTACACCCACAACTTTGCAGCCAAATTCCAAATGAACATCTCGAACGCCATCTGTAAATTTGCTGATGTCACCACCAAGGGAGGACAGATATCAAACAATGTTGAGTCAGAATACAGAAAAGAGATGGAGTGCTGGTGTTGTGGTGCAATGATGACAACCCCTCTCTCAATGCTGGCAAAACAAAAGAACTGATCATTGACTTCAGCAACTAAGGAGGAGGACACGCCTCCATGTACATCAACAGAACAGAGATTGAGAGGGTCGAGAGTGTCAAATTCCGAGCAGTGATGATAACTAACCTGTCCTGGACCTTGCACATACATGTGACAGTCAAGAAGGCATAATAAAGCCTCTTCTTCCTCTGGTGGCTTAGGAACTTAGGCATTTCCAGAAGGACTCTTACCAACCCCTACAAATGCACTACAGAAAGAATACTATCTAAGCAGATAATGGCCTCATACAGCAACTGCTCTGCCCAGGACTAGAGGAAACTACAGAAGCTTGTGAGCACAGCCCAGAAGCCAACCTGACATCCATAGGCTCCATTTACACATCTCGTTGCTGCAGAAAGGCTGCCAACATCATCAAAGATCCGTCCCATCCTGATAATGCTGTCCTACAACCTCTTTTCTCAGGCAGAAGATGCAGAAGCTTGAACACATGTAAAAATAGGTTCAAGAATGGCTTCTTCTCTGCTGTTGTTAGACTGATGAATGGCCTCTCTAACTTCAAATAATGTTGATCTTGCTTTGTGCACCTCCTGTGCAGTGTAACCTGTATGCCTCACTCTGTCTAAGCACGCTATGATGTGTATGTCCTTGTTTGCTACAAACTGCCTATCCTATTTGAAAGGCAACGCTTTTCATTGTACTTAAGCAGACATGACAATAAATAAATCAAATCCAAATCAATGCTGGTTGCTGGTGCATCTTAAACGCAAGTCAACAAAAGTGCCAGGTTGGTCTTCATGGGTTGGCAGATGTCAATGTCTATGTGGAGTGTTGCGTTCACCTGGTGCCTGCTTATCATGCCCTGGACTACAGTTTTGTTCCAGATACTATAGAGGCTGTCCACAGCAAGCAGCGAGTTAAATCCATGAAAGAAAAGGTCTGGCTTCCTTTTCAAGTTTTTGCAATGTCTACCTTGTTTGGCAAACTTGTTTTGCTGGCAATTTGGATCTTAATTAGGCTAGCTGTGGTGTGAAGTAAGTGTTTAACAAGAATTAATCTCCATCAATTGACATCTCGCTGCTGTCGAGTGAGAATCTCACCAGCCTGCTTGTTAAAAAACATAATAGAAGCAGGAGATTATCTCGACATTAACAGACATTGATGATCAACAGACTTCTCAAATGATACTGCCACATGTTTCAGCATAGTCTGTCGCTCAGACCCTTGTAAGATTCTGACTATTATGTCTGTGGAGATGCTAAAATCAACCAGCATCAAGAATTCAATGGAGTTTGACCAGAGGGCTAGAAACTCATTTGTTAATCTAAATGGTTCAACAATGGGCATTTTGAAGCTTTTCAATTATATATCTCTAAATCTTTGAACCAGTCTGCTTTTAAAACCAGAAAAGTGATCAGCAAAAGACTTTATTGAGTAAAGGAATTGGAATGTCATTTTAGAGCTGTACAAGACAATGATAAGGCCATATTTGGAGTACTGTATACTGTTTTGGTTGCCCTGCTATAGGAAGGAAATATTAAACTGGCAAGCATGCAAAGCAGATTTACAAGAATATTACTGCAACTGGAAAGTTTGAGTTATAAGACACATATATAGAATGAACTGCCAGAGAAAGTGATAGAGGCGGGTACAATTACAACATTTAAAAGACATTTGAACAAGTACAAATATGGACCAAACGCAAGAACCTGGGACTAGTTCGGTTTGGGAAACCTGGTTGGCATGGGTGAATTTGGCCAAACAGTCTGTTTCCATACTCAATGAGGCTGGGTAGGCAGGCATATCTTTTTTTTTAATCTGGAAAGTAGGAGGCTGAGGTGTGTCCTTTTAAAGGTTTACAGATTAATGAAGGGCACAGATAAGGTGATAGCCAAGGTCTCTTCTCAGGGTAGGAGAGTCCAAGGCTAGAAGGATTGGGTTTAAGATGAGAGGAAAGATTTAAAAAGATCTGAAGGGCTTATAAGAAATAAGCTGCCAGAGGAAGTAGTAGAGGAAGTAGCAGAGGTGGTACAATTAAAATATTTAAAAGTATTGGACAGGTACGTGGATAGGAAAGGTTTAGAGTGGTAAGGGCTGAAACATAGGTAAATAGGAATAATTGATTTAGGGAAACCTGGTCAGCATGGATGAGTTGTGCTGAAGGGCCTGTTTTCTTGTTGTATACCTCGATGACTCTAAGCTAACACCTAGGCCTCTCTGAAAGTTTAAGTGTGCTCAATACCTATTTGTGGAAAGCTTCTTGTATTCACCTGGAAAGAAAATTGGTTTCTAGTCTATCTGCATAACTTTGTTGTGTCATCTCCAACTTCGAAGGATTTCCCAAACTCCTATGTTCAGCCATTTGGATTCACTGCAACTTTAATTTCTGAGTGAAGGATCCTATTACCAGACTCTGACATTCACATTAATTGATAATTAGACTTTTATTTTCATTTTCCTTTATTCAGTTGTGGGACTTGGGCATTGATTACCTTTCCCTAGTTGACCTGGAAAGGGGAAAACTCAAAGATTTAAATAAAACTCTCTCTTTTCCTGTATCGTTCTTGTGCGATTGTGTGTGTTTGAAACTGTGAAGACCACTTTGGACTTGAGTGTGTGAATAAATAACTCTCAAGGTTTAATTCTAAGTTTGCTGCATGTCACTTTTAAATTAACTTTACCAAAACAATGGTAAACTACACTGTTTAGGAGTAGTGGGGTAAGAAAACAGGACTTTCATCTGTCTCTCTCTTCTGCCTGTAACATTATTATCTATGTAATATCTTTCAGCTTCCAAAATAGATAACATACTGAAATCCAAAGCAATTGATTTAGTGAACTCAGTACCCATTGACATCAGTAGATGTTTATATGGAATAAAAGTCAAGGCTGTGGTCTTATCAAGAAACAGATAATCTGGACATCTGCTCCCATACCAAATGTTTTCCTTGAAATTCAAGGTTTGTTTATCTCAGAAGTTAAGGTTAAATTCTTTCTCAACATCAAAAATAATAGTAATGATTTTAGCTTAGCATTTAGCTGTCGTTGCAGTGTTTGATGGTCATGATATTCTGGTTGAGCCAGTCTGTAAATTTTGTGTTTTTGTATTTGCTGTCACGGTTTTCAAAGTTAAAAATCACACAACAGCAGGTTATAGTCCAATAGGTTTATTTGGAAGTATAAGCTTTTGAAGCACTGCTCCTCCATCAGCTAATGGGGCAGGATCATAGGACACAGAAGTTACAGTAAAAGATCAAAGTGTCATACAATTGATGTGATGTATTGAACAAACCTAGATTGCTGTTAAGTCTTAGAATGGGGAGATGCAGTTTTGATTGATTAATATGTAAATGCCAGAACTTCTTTCAAGTCAAGTCCCAAGATAACTTAAGGTTTTTAAAAAAAGTGATATCTCAGGTCAGACAATGCATTGAAGGTGTGTAGTTAGAATATGTCTGTATCCCAACCTTGAGTCAGACTGGTTCTATTTCCAAAGTAGCAGTTTATAAAATGTCACATTTACTGACTGCCAACAGATTGTGTGCTTTTTGAACAAATAAAATGAATCTGCAAATGTAAACTCACCCCAAAGACTTATATGTGTGTGTATGTGTGAGAGAGGGAGAGAGGGAGAGAGAATGTGTGTGTGTGTGTGTGAAAGAGGGAGCGAGTGTGTACATGTGCATCTGAGCATGTGTGTGTGAGAGTGTTTGGTGTGTGCACAGGTATGACGGAATATATGACTGTGAGAGGGTGTGCGCGCGATTGTGAATTGTGGGTGTGAACAATACAGTGACAGAGGGAGTATGCATGAGAGAGGGTCTGTGTGAGTGGGTATGCGTGCTTGTGTGTGAATGTATGTGTAAGAGTGTATAGTGTGGTACCACCTCTAGTGTGACATGAACCCAAGATCCCTGTTGAGGTCATCCTGTTAGCCTCTGCTTATCAACTCTGCGTTGATGCGTATCCTGAAGTCCGCCTTGGAGGATGCTCACCCGAAGATCTGAGGCCAAATGTCCTTGGTAGTTGAAGTGTTCCCCCTTGGGAGGGAGCACCCCCATTGTTGTGTGGTGTCTATTCATCCATTGTCACAGCGTCTGCTGGGTTTCACCAGTATACCATGCCTCGGGACAGCCTTGCCTGCAGCATATGAGATATTCAAAGTTGGACGAGTCACATATATACATTTCTATTTTTTTCAAAAAGTACACAATCTGTATGTAGGCTGTCAGTCAATGTGACATTTTATAAATTCCTATTTTGGAAATAGAAACAGTCTGACTCAAAAGTTGGAATACAGACAGACTCTAACCTCACATCTTTAATGCATTGTCTGAGCTAAGACGTCATTCTTCTTCATACAGATAAAACCTTAACTTATCTCGGGTCTGTGACTTGAAAATGTTCTGGGAATTACATATTAATGAATTGAAAACTGCATTCCCATTCTAACTGATTAAAGACTTAACAGCAATCTAGGTTTGTTCAATATATCATATCAGTTGTGTGACATTTTGACCTTTTACTATAAATTCTATTTTACGATACTGCTCCACTAGCTACCTGACAAAGAGCAGCGCTTTGAAAGCTTGTACTTTCAAATAAACCTGTTGGAGTATAATCTGACGTTGTGTGATTTTTTAAAACTTTTCCACCCCAGTCCAACACTAGCACCTCCACATCATTATTTTCAAAGAGAGCTGACAAGAACCTGATAATTCAGTGGATTTTGTCATGGTAGTAATGGTGAAATTTTCAACATTCTCTCTTGTTAACCCTCTGAAACTGACATGTGCATTTGCAGATTACACATGTGCAACAGAACACTGAAATATGGAAGTTGCTATGAATGATTTCACACCTCTTCACATGCTGTTGTGTTGTTTAAGTATCCAGCCTGCAACCATTAAACTGACAAGAATGTGCCCTTTTACATTTGCCCATTTACTATCACCTGATGAAGGAGCGTCGCTCCGAAAGCTAGTATGCTTACCTGCTTCCAATTAAACCTGTTGGACTATAACCTGGTGTTGTGTGATTTTTAACCCTTTTACATTGTTCATTTTGCAGTATAAACCCATTAGAAAAAGGCCAATTCTTGCCCATCCCTAATTGTTCTGAGGGCAGTTAAGAGTCAACTACGTTGCTGTAGGCCCAGAGTCTCATGTAGGCAATTCAGTTAAGGACAGCTGATCTCTCTCCCAACGTAAAATAGTGAACCAGAAGCTTTTTTAATACCAATCGAAAATACCTACACCAGCACCATTAGGCCAACTTGTTAGTTCAGATTTTTAATGAATTTTGCTTTCACCATCAGTAATGGTGATATTTGAACCCTTGTCTTGATTTAGTCCAGTGTCATTACCATTACAAAATCACCTCCTGATATTTTGCTGAATGAATGTAGCTTGGTTTTGAATGGTGTGCCTGTACTAAGTTCATAATTATTGCTCAATAGCTTACTGGCCCTCAGAAACTAATTTAATCTTTCTGGTTTTATAAATTTATCTTTTAATGATAAAAAATCCATTTACTTTTAAAAGTTTTGATATCCTTAATTTCATCCATATGTCAGAATTATTGATATTGTTCTCTAAAATTTAAGTAATGCCTAATGAACGCTTGTTACTTCCTGGCTTGATATACCTGAAACTACTTAAATATGATTGGCTAATTATCCTGATTAATGGCATTAATATTTGCTGGAACTCTGGAGATTCAATTGTATCAAACTCAAAGACTCAAACTGTGTTTTGAAAGAGGAAATCCATATCATAGAGATGGCTATTTCCTTGTGGTGCACTCTTCCAGATCAGAGCTAAGCACCATAGCTTCACAGTTGACTGAAAAATCTGAGTATATGTGAGATATGTGAAGGGTGTATCAATTTATTTTCTGTATCTTTGACTGTGGAATAAAATGGAAAAAAAATAAAGAATTGCTGCACTTTTGAAAACAAGTTAATGAAACTACCTGGTACACTATGCCTTTTAGGGAGGCTACTGCCATCGTTACCTGGCTTGGCTTATGTGCGACTCCAGATCCTCAGCAATGTAGTTGACTCTTACCTGCACTCTGGGCAATTGGGAATGACAATAAATGCTGGCCTAGTCAGTGACACCATCATGCTATGAATGATTTTTAAAAAAAATGTGTTTAATGTTTATAACTGCTACTTTGTTCAAGCTCTGGGGGAAGATGTTTGTAGACAGCACAACACAGGGATGTATGTAAACTGAGATTTGACTGGTAACAAGCAGCTGATGAGTTTGTGACCTGTTGTGGTGACAACTCTGATTCTTTTCCGGGTAGCTGAACAGCTTGTGGGTATGAACAATACAGTGAGAAACCTTTGACTTCTGGAAGGATTAGTAGTCTCTTTCTCCCTCCCTCTCTTTGCAATAAAAAGACTGAAGCCAGAAGAAAGTCAATTATTTTCCACCCCTTCCCCCACTTACTGTGCACCACTGTTTTTAACTTGTGACTAAGCGACTTTGTAGTTAGTGTACCAATTGCTTTCCGCCTCCTATGAAGCAGTGAAATAATCTGGGAGATTGAAAAACAAAGTCCTGGCAAGTCAAAAGTAACATTTCATCAAGCCCTTGGACTCCTGCTATTGAACTGTGTTTTCCAATTTTTCTTCTCTCCACGCATAAAACAATTTTTTTGTTAGTCTATGTCTGTCTGACTATATGTGAAGGAGTGTTAAAAGATGGTCAGAGTTTTAATAAGTAGAAACTCAAAGGTCACAGTGTACTCATGAGTAGAATTTGCTTACTTGCTATAAACACTTGTTAAGTACAGGAACTTGGGTAGCGTTTTCTGCTAACATGATTCCAAAAGTAAATCAGGAGTTTTGTAAGTTTTTGATTAAATCATTAATTTCTGTGGTCACCCCAGGAGTAGTGCGACTTGAGAATTGGTGCATTTTCCCAAATTCGACATAACAGATGGAGTCAGTCTTTTCCCCATTCCCATGTTTTTACAGTCTGGATTGCTACAAAATCTGTTTCAACTGAAAAAGCATAAAACTAAACCTAAATAATCCTATAATTCGAATCCGGATTTTAGAGCACCAAGAAAAAGACACCTTTACATTTTGACTCAAATCTTCTGGAAATCATGATTTGGAGATGCTGGTGTTGGACTGGGGTGTACAAAGTTAAAAATCACACAACACTAGGTTATAGTCCAACAGGTTTAGTTGGAAGCACACTTGCTTTCGGAGTGCCGCTCCTTCATCAGGTGGTTGTGGAGGACACAATTGTAAGACACAGAATTTATCGCAAAAGTTTACAGTGTGATGTAATTGAAATTATACCTTGAAAATTACCTTGGTTGTTTGTTGAGTCTTTCATCTGTTCGAATACCACGATAGTTTCACTTCTTTCATGTGTAAATGACAAAACTTTTTTTTAAAAAGTTGCATTCTCAGGTTAACTGTAAAGATTGGTGTTAGCTTGACAATATGTTGAAGGTGTTAGCTCCCTGTGTTCTCGGTCTGTGAATGTTTAGACTGATTCTGATCTAAAAAGTGAGATAACAGAATCTTACATGAATTCATGCAGTTTTTGAGCAAAGTACAATGTAACTCTGCAAGTACAAATTCACCCCACAAACATTTATGTATACGTGTGTGTGTGTGTGTGTGTGTGTGTCTGTCTGTCTGTCTGGGTTGGGGGGTTGGGAGTGTGTGAGAGAGTGTATATATGTGAATGTAGAGTGTCCCAAGTCTGCAAGGGGGTGCATGTGGGAGTGTGAGCATGTGTGTGTCTGTAGGAGAGTGTGTGTGTCTGTGTGTGTCTGGGATGGAGGGTTGTGAGTGTCTGTGAGAGAGAGTGTTAATGTATGTGCGTGTGTGTAGAGTGGTCTAAGTCTCTGAGAGGATGTATGTGTGAGTATGGAGTGTGTGTGAGTGTCTGTGTGCGTATGTGTCTGTGTGTGTGTGGGTAGGAGTGTCTGTATGTGTGTATAGTGCAATAGTGGTCACCTGTAGTGTGACATGAATCCAAGGTCCTGTTTGAGGCCCTCCCTATGGGTACAGAAATTAGCTATCAGCCTCTGCTCGGCAACTATTCGCTGCTGCCTGTCCCGAGGTCCACCTTGGAGGATGGTCACCCGAAGGTCTGAGGTCGAATGTCCGGGACCACTGAAGTGTTCCCCAACTGGGAGGTAACCCTCCTGTCTGTTGATTGTTGTGCGGTGCCCATTTATCCGTTGCCGTAGCCTTTGCTCGGTTTCCCCAATGTACCATGCCTCACGGCATCCTTGCCTGCAATGTATAAGATAGACAACGTTGGCTGAGTCACATGTGTGCTTGCTACATACATAGTGGGAGGTGTCCCCACGTGTAATGGTGGCATCTATGTCCACACTCTGAGACATCTTGCAGCAGCTACCATGACAGGGTTGTATGGAATTGTCCTGAAAGCCGGGTAGCTTGCTACGAACAATGATCTATTTGAGGTTTGGCGGTTGTTTAAAGGCAAGCAGTGGGGGTGTGGGGAAGGTCTTGGCATGGTGTTCATCCTCATTGATAATGTATTGCAGGTCA
This sequence comes from Chiloscyllium punctatum, assembly GCF_047496795.1. Lineage (NCBI taxonomy): Eukaryota > Metazoa > Chordata > Chondrichthyes > Orectolobiformes > Hemiscylliidae > Chiloscyllium > Chiloscyllium punctatum. Next base: position 34,208,014 of record NC_092741.1, read on the forward strand.
CGAAGAACATGGCGTAGTTTTTCAGCTCCTGGAAAGTACTGAACAACGAAGGGTACCCTGTCGGTTGTAGCACATGTCTGTCTCCTGAGGAGGTCATTACGGTTCCTTGCTGTGGCATGTCAGAACTGGCGGTTGATGAGTTGAGCATTGTACCCCGTTCTTATGAGGGCATCCCTGAGTACTTCCAGGTACCCGTCACGTTCCTCCTCATCTGAACAGATCTGGTGTATGTGTAGGGCTTGTCCATAGTGGATGGCTGTTTTAATATGTTTTGGGTGGAAGCTGGAGAAGTGCAGCATTGTGAGGTTGTCTGTGGGTTTGCAGTAGAGTGTGGTGCTGAAGTGTCCATCCTTGATGGAGATGCATGTGTTCAAGAATGAGACAGATAGTCGAGAGAAGTCCATGGTGAGTTTGATGGTGGGATGAAATTTGTTGATATCACTGCATAGTTTTATCAGTGACTCCTTGCCATGGGTCGAGAGGAAGAAAATGTCGTCAATGTACCTGATGTATAATGTTGGTTGGAGGTTCTGCGTTGAGAAGAAGTCTTGTTCGAACCTGTGCATGAAGATGTTGGCATATTGGGGTGCAAATGTGGTCCCCATAGCTGTTCCATGTGTCTGGATGAAGAACTGGTTGTCAAAGGTGAAGACGTTGTGATCGAGGATAAAGCGGATGAGTTGTAGGATGGTGTTCGGAGATTGGCAGTTGTTGGTGTTGAGTACTGAGGCTATTGCCGCAATGCTGTCATTGTGGGGGATGCTACTGTAGAGTGCTGAAACGTCCATAGTGACGCAGTCACGGACCAGTCAAACTGGGAACATTCCTCATTCATGCCACACTTACAGGTGACCACCATTGCACTACACACACACACACACACTCACATGCATCCTCTCAGAGACTTAGACCACTCTACACTCACGCACACACATGTACACTCTCTGTCACAGGCACTCACAACCCCCCAGCCCAGACACACACACACCCACATGCACCCCCTCGCAGATTGGGACATTCTACACTCACATATACACTCTCTCTCTCACACTGTCAACCCCCCAACCCAGACAGACAGACAGACACACACATACATATACATATAAGTTTGTGGGGTGAATTTGTACTTGCAAAGTTACATTGTACTTTGCTCAAAAACTGCATGAATTCATGTAAGACTCTGTTATCTCACTTTTTAGATTAGAATCAATCAGTCTAAACATTATGGCACAGACAGAGAACACAAGGGGCTAACACCTTCAACATATTGAAAATGTGTTGCTGGAAAAGCACAGCAGGTCAGGCAGCACCCAAGGAGCAGGGGCATCGACGTTTCGGGCATGAGCCCTTCTTTTGTTTTCTTGCAAATGACAAGAACAACCAATAAGCCACTTTGGCCATTTCAAGTAACCCAAACAGCTTCAGTCACAATATCATTCCCAACGATACCATTTTAATTCAAACCTTGAGTAGGAATGATTTTCCTGCATAGAGTCAAGGACCAGAGAAGCCTAGAGTACTCATTTTAAGGTTGGTCCTATGGTGACTCTTACAAGGTTTCGTGTTGGCTCTGATGTTTACACGGAAGTGGGTTCTACTTAAACGTACTACTGTGGGTTTTTGGTCACTATCCCAATACTTCACGTAACTACATTTCCAACTTTATTTGTTAACATGCTTATGAAGGGCTAAATGAATGCAAATTCACATTCAGTAAACATCAAAGCGCAGCCGCCCCTTCAAATACATGAACTGTAGAAGTGAACCGTCAGCATTAATTGTGAATGGCGGATGGAGCAAAAAAAGTCATCTGCTATAATGTTGCGCAATAGGTTGTAAACACGTAAATATTTTCAGAAACAATGAATTGAAATAATCGTTTTACGGTGGCAGATCAACAATTCTGATATCAATTTTTAAAAATAAAAACTACCTGAAAGTGAGTGCTCAATGGACTTTCGCTTTCCTATTCTCATTCACAGTGCAAAAGTCGGCTGTTTCGGCCGTGAGGAGAGAATTCCGAGTGGGCGGTTATTAATCGCGTATGACAGCAGATGAAGGGAGAGGTTGTTTTTTTTCTCAGTGGAGCTAATAACAGCGAGTTGTTATAGGAAAGGTGAAGGTGAGGGCACAGCAGGCGGCGATTGGGTTTCAAATTGTAGTCGCTGCTCGCGCTCACTTCCAACCGACTGGAGTAACGGCTGGCGCTCGCGGACATGACGCAGTCAACCGATGGCAAGGCTCTGGTATTGGGCTTGTTGGCAGGGGTGGGTATCGGGGCGGCCGGCCTCACGCTGGCGGTCGCCTGGTACCGAAGGACCAAAGGGAACGAAAGCAGCATCTCCGCTGCGAGGAGTCGGGCTGAGTTCCGCAGCCGTTTAAAAGCCTCCGGGCCCAGGCTCCCCTCGCCGCGTCAGGCCGACATCTTGGAGACGCTCACCGAGCTGATCCGTAGCCTGGAGGAGGTGAAGGACGAGGTGCAAAGCCTGAAGGAGGCCGTGCCTCGCCTGGAGGAACGAGTGCGGAAAGAACTTAATGAGTTCGGGCCGGAGCGGAGTCCGAGAAAGGCGGCCAGGAAGAGGAAGAGAAGCGAGCGAGTCTTGGAGGATGGAGATGTAGATGTTTCCGCTGTTGGTTTTGGTTCTGTCAGCTCCGAGGAGGTGGAGAGTGAAGGCGGGTGAGGAATTCACTTTTGTTTTATATGCCCAACAGCGAAGTCCCGATGTTTGTTTAGACATGTCATTTCAAAGAGTGATTGTCATAAGACCTTTTTTTTAGCATATTGATAGTTCAGAATTTCCAAGATGCTAGAATTTTCCCCATTGATTTGAAAGGTAACAAAAACTATTAAAAGGAGGGGAAACATTACGTGATGAGCCAATTAATCAATGTTCGAGAACATGCAAGATTCTATTACTCGGGATGTATTAATGGCACTTAAACGTCAAAACGTATTTATGGAAGGGAAACTGCAAAATGGCAGATCTTTTGTAAGTCTTGCACAAATAAGGGGAAAATTGTACTTCTGGATTTTCAGGAATGATTGAATAAGTCATGGTAAAAAGTTAGGATTCAGGATTGGGGATGATTTGGATTATTTTGTTAATTCTTAGGCTGTGTGTTTGTTGGCAATGCCCATCCCTATTGCAACCAAGAAGGCAATAAGTGAGCTGCCTCCTTGAACTGTTGCAGCCCATGGGGTATAAATACACCCAGAATTATGTTGAGTGTATTCCAGGAGTTTGACCCAACAAAGGAGGAGCAGCAGCAATGAAGTTCAAAGATAGGACAGTGTAACTTGAGGGCAACTTGAACATGGGTCATATTCGCATGCTCTTGCTGCCCTTATTCTTCGAGGATGCAAAAGTTTGTGATTTCAGATAAACCTGTTAGACTATAACCTGGTGTCGTGTGATCTCTGACCTTATTCTTCTAGGTAGTTGATGTTGCAAGTTTAGAAAGTGCTGTCAAAGGGACCTTTTAATGAGTTGCTACAAAGCATCTTGTAAGAGGTCCACACTGTCATTGCTGTGTTGGTTGGTGGTGACGAGAGTGGAATTTGTAAGTGGTGGAATGGGTTATGTTTCCCTGGACAAGAAACAGTTGGTTGAATCAAAACCAGAAATTACTGGAACAATTCAACAGGTCTAGCAGCATCTGTGGCGAGAAAACTGAGTTAATGTTTTGGCTCCAGTGGCTCTTCAACAGATGCTACCAGATCTGCTACAGGGTTCTGGTTTGTAATCAGTAATTTGCTGATTTTTAGGTGGTTCAAATCACCTCCAGATTCCTGGTTCTGACATGACTTATTTAGGAATGTGAAATGAAGAAGGGTGTTTCAGGGCAAAAGAATCTTTGCGTTTATTAAATACAAAAGGTAAGTAGAGTACAACGAACAAAGGCAAATGAAATTCACACAGACAACTATATAGATAACAGTAATTAAATACACTATTAAATTAGACACTATTAAAAGCTAAACAGTTTTTAAAATTACAAATATTAATCAGGCTTCCTACCCTTGGGATTCTTAGCCCTCATCACCCACCCTGCTAACTAGGTTGGAAACTTTGGGGTCTTAGGAGTTTAAGCTCACTGTTGGGGAACAATGCAGTTTTAAAGTGCGTCTTGTTGCTGAGCTTCTTGCTGTTGGTTCTCTTGGTTCAGAACAGGCCTATGCCTGGGAGCTCTTGTTTGGAAAGCGTTTGGCTGGTTTCACCCCTCGTGTCGGACGTCCTTGGTTTGGCTTCCCGATTTAGCTTCTCTGTTTGGTCTCTATGGTTCTTGGTTTCAAAGCTGCTTGTTGGGGCTCAAAGCCTGTGGGGAAGCTGTTTCTGCAGAAGCTTGTTGTTGAAAAAGGCTCTCTCTCAGGTCAGATCGATTTGAGAGGGTGGAGAAGATACAGAAGGCAGCAGGTTCTTCCTTGCTGTTATTAGACTGATGAATGGACTCTGTAGCCTCAAATAATGCTGATCTTGCTAAGATTGATCTCACCTAGCGTACACCCTGTGCAATGTAACCTCTATGCCTTTGTCTAAGTCTTTTTACTCTGATCTGTTCATCCTTGCTACTTTGATCTGCCTGTACTGCTTGTAAACAAAGCTTTTCACTGTACTTTGGTACATGTGACAATAAATGAATGAATGAGTCAAGCAAGCAGGGCTAGCGGTTACAGGGCTAGCGGTTATAAGACTGTGTGCCCCATTATCTCCCCTCAAATCTGTGTTGTCCATTGTGTTTCCTTCTTAAATCAGTTGACTTCCCAATAGTTAAGTGTATGTATAAATGGATTTTGATTGAAGTTGAATGTCGGTATCTGTGTAGACTGTGCTGGGTAACCCAAGGTGTAAAAGTTAGTTTCAGTCTAGAGTTGATGAGGAGGTGCTGGTATTGGACTGGAGTGGACAAAATTTAAAAATCATGCAACATCAGGTTATAGTCCAACAGGATTATTTGGGAGTACTAGCTTTTGGAGCACTGCTCCTTTGTCAGTTAGCTAGTGGGGCACTATCATAGTGTCATGCAACTGATACGATATATTGAACAAACCTAGATTCCTGTTAAGTCTTTTAGAATGGGTTGCAGGTTTTGATTCACTAATATGTAAATCCCAGAACTTCTTTCAAGTCACATTTCCAAGATAACTTAATGCTTTATAAAAAAGACAACATCTCTGCTTAGACAATACAGAGAGTGAGTTCAGAGTCTCTGTGTTCCAACCTCAAGTCAGACTGGTTCTATTTCCAAAGTTAGAATTTACAAAATATCACATAGATTGACTGCCTGCAGATTGTGTGCTTTTTGAACAAAATAGAATGTACCTGCATATACAAAACGCAAATTCACCCCATAGCTTTATATGTACGTGCATGTGAGGGAGGGAGTGTGTGTGGAAGAGAATGAGAGTGTGCATTTGTGTGTGCTTGCTAGATTATGTGCAAGAGTGTGATGGAGTATAAGCCTGTGAGAGGGTGCGTGCGTGGCTATATGTGTGTCAGTCTGAGAGAGTGTGTGTATGAGAGAGGGTCTGTGTGAGTATGTAAGGGTATGTGTATAGTGTAGTGGGCTCACCTATATCGTGGCATGAACTCCACGCCCCAGTTGAGGCCATCCTCATGGGTATCGAACTTGGCTATCAGCCTCTGCTCGGCCACTCTGCGTTGCTTTGTATCCTGAAGCCCGCCTTGGAGGATGGTCACCTGAAGATCCGAGGTTGAATAGCCCTGACCACTGAAGTGTTCCCCGACTGGGAGGGAACATCCCTTTCTGGCAATTGTTGCATGATGTCCATTCATCCGTTGTCTTGGTATTTCATGTCCATTCATCTGTTATCTTGGTATTTGCTTGGTCTCACCAATGTACCATGCCTCTGGGCAGCTTTGCCTGCAGTGTGTGAGATAGACAATATTGGCCAAATTGCATGAGTAACTGCTGCATGCATGTGACATTTTATAAATTCCTACTTTTGGAAATAGAACCAGTTTGACTCAAGATTGGAATACAGACAGACTCTAACCTCACACCTTTTAATGCATTGTCTGAGCTGAGATATTAACCTCACACCTTTTTAATGCATTGTCTGAGCTGTGATATTAACCTCACACCTTTTAATGCATTGTCTGAGCTGAGATATCACTTTTTTTAATTAAAAAATCTTAAATTATCTCGGGAATGTGACTTGAAAGAAGTTCTGGGATTTACATATTCATGAATTGAAACCTGCAACCCATTCTAAAAGATGAAAGCGTCTAGGTTTGTTCAATATATCGTATCAGTTGCGTGACGCTATGATCTTGTGCTATAAATTCCGTGTCTTATGATCCTACCCCCCTGACAAAAGAGCAGCCCACCGAAAGCTAGTACTTCCAAATAAACCTGTTGGACTATTACCTGATATTGTGATTTTTTTCTCAATCTAGAGTGTTAGGTTTGTTGATTGTTCTCTTGGAGTGGAGGTGTAAATTGGAGTTCCAAGCAGTCATCTCATTCTTTGTGTATTTTTCTTAGAGCTCAGCCCAGGTGTCCCCTTTTTACTTTTAAAAATTTTGGAAAGTTTAAAAATGATGGAGATTTTTGCTCAATCCTACACTGCTGGGTTTTCTGTTTTTGTTTCTGATTTCCAGCATCTGCAGTTCTTTCTGTTTATAGTTTTTTGATGTTGTTGGAGCTATACTTCAGGCAAGTAGAGATTATTCCATCATGCTTTTGACTTAAACCTTGAAGCTTGATAATGGAAGGTTTTGCAAAGATTGAGTTTTCAGGACTGAGTAGATTCTAGTAAGGCAACTTTTTTCAAGCTTGTATCAATTAGACTCTATGAAATACGTGTGGGAGAGGTCTTTGAGTCAAACTCAGAGATACTCTTCTGACTACAGCTCAAAACACTATTTATGTACATTTTTATGTTACAATGGTTCCATGCAACATAGTTTATTCTGGAACAATGTGTTAATCATTCCTTTTTTTTCATTGTAAGCTAGATTCTAGTTTCATATTTTATGTACCCAATTGTCACAATTTATGTCTCAATTGTCACAGAAGTTGCACTGCAACATATAGTTTTTATCAGAATTTCTACTTTGTGTTATTTTCAGGCATTATCTGTTCTCATCACCTACCTGCTGTGCCCAAGCTTCTCCTCATGAGGGATACCATGTGATTATCTTGCTAAATACAGATGCTTGCTAAGTAACTGCTGACTGTTGCCTTTTATGGACATCTGGATAAACTGCCTGTTCAAACATATTTTCTGCTGTATGCTACTTCAAAGTACTGCTTCTTCCCTTGCATCTTCTCCCTTATGCTTTCCTATCCTCTGCATTCATTTGTGGACATGAGGAGTTCAGGGGTAAGTTACCCCTAGCTGAATTCTCGGCTTCTACAATTAATAAACTCATTTAGTCTGGTTTTAAATTAACCATGCAATAAACCATGGGTTGAAAGAAGGGGGTGAATTAAGAAGGAGAGCCACCTTCTCCTTCCTCCCCTTGAAGCTTCATAATTTGGAATATCTCTACTGGAATGTAATTAATTTGGGAATTGGTCTTAACAGTCCTCCGTAGTGTGGTATATCCTCTTGATACCCACAATATTAATTTCACAGCTACCACCATTGAAATTAGCTTTTAGTTCCAGATTTATTAATTGAATTTAAATTCTATCAGCTGTTGTGGTGGAATTTGAGTCCACTTTCCCAGAACGTTCACATGGGCCTTTCAATTACTACTCCAATGACACTACCCATATTCCAAACATAGAAATCAATAACCTTATCGAGGTTAATAAAATTGAGTGGCTTGGATTGGGTAAATAGACAAGGTCTTTCCCTGGGATGGAGGAATCCAGAACCAGAGGGCATAGATTTAAGGTGAGTGGGGAAAGATTTAAAAGGGAACTAAGGAGCAGTTTTTTTCAGAGAATGGTGCGTGTATGGAATGAATTGTCAGAGGATGTGGTGGAGGCTGGTACAATTACCATATTTAAAAGTCATCTGGATGTGTATATGAATGAATAGGGAGGCTTTAGAGGGATATGGGCCAAGTGCTGGCAAATGGGACTAGATTTAGGATATCTGATTAGCATGGACGAGCCAGACCAAAGGGTCTGAATCCGTGCTGTACGTTGACTCTGACTCTGAGTTTACAACAAAACTTCTTGCCTTATGTGGAGGTGAGGATGGAGGCGATAGGGGAAAGAGATATAAGATGTCTTGCAGTGAGGAAGCTAAGAAGCGCCAGAAATAGGGAGTGCGAATATTTTGAAGTTAGAATTGGATTGAGCCAAGAGATGATGCTGAATCCCAACCTTTACCTGTTGTCATGTTTATTCTAATTGAGCTTATCAGACAGGAAGTGCAATGGTCCGTGATTGCAGTTGATATTGAGCTATATAGTAGGAATAATCAGAATATCACTGATTGTTTGGAGAATTACATAAAAGCATTGGACGATGGTTATGAGAATTAGTATTTTTTTTAATGATTGGCTAAATCAATTGTCTGTTCAAGCCAGCATCACTTGAATTTAAGGACCTAGAGATTAGAGTCATATCAGGAGAAGGCCCAGAATGCAAGGAAGAAATTGTTTGAGAAAGGCAGAGCTGAGGGAATTGCTGAGAAGTTCAGAATGTCAGGATTAACATATCTTTGGCTAGTGTCGTGCCACTGTTTAAGAAAGGTAGTAAGGAATAGCCAGGGAAGTATAGATCGGTGAACCTGACATTGGTGGTGAGCAAGTACTCGGAGGGAAACCTGAGGGACAGGATTTACATGTATTTGGATAGGCATGGACTAATCAGGGATAGTCAGCATTGCTTTGTGCATGGGAAATTATGTCTCATGAACTTGATGGAGTTTTTTTTGAAGAAGAAGAAATGAAGAGGTTTGATGAGGGCAGAGTGGTGGGCATTTATGTGGACTTCAGTAAGGCATTCAACAAAGTTCCTCATGGTAGACCGGTTAGCAAAGTTAGATCACATGGAATACAGGGAGAACTAGCCACTTGTATACAGAATTAGCTTAAAGCTAGAAGACAGAGGGTGGTGGTGGAGGGTTGCTTTTCAGACTGGAGGCCTGTGACCAGTGGAGTGCTGACCTACTCAATCCTGACCTACTCAACCTCTTTTCATAGCTAGCACCTTCTATGCCAGGCAATATCCTCGTAACCTTCTCTGCACTCTCCAAAGCGTCCACATCATTTTGGTAATGTGGTGACCGGAAGTGTACAGAATATTCCAAATGTGGCCGTACCAAAGTCTTGTATAATTTTAACTTGACCTGCCAGATGAAGGCAAGCATACCATATCCCTTCTTAATCATGCTATCCACCTATGCAGCTACCTTCAGGGTACAATGAACCTGAATTTGCAGATCTCTCTGCTCATCAACTTTACCCAAGGCTCTTCTGTTTACAGTATAGTTGGCTCTAGAATTAGACTTCCCAAAATACATCACCTCACATTTGCCTGGATTGAACTCCATCTGCCACTCACCTCCTCCCCCCCCCAATAAACTCTCCAGTCTATCTATATTCTCCTGTATTCTTTGACAGTCCCCTATGCTTTCTGCTACTGCAACAATCTTCAAGTCATCTGCAAGCTTACTGGTCAGACCAACAATGCCCTCTTCCAGATCATTTATGTATAATACAAACAACAGTGGCCCTAGTACTGATCCCTGTGGAACACTACTGGTCACCTTTCTCCATTTCAAGAAACTCCCTTCAACTAATACTTTCTGTCTCCTGTTGCTCAACCACGTCTTTATCCATCCAGCCGTAACACACTGCACACCATGTGACTTCACTTTCTCCATTATTTTACCATGGGGAACCTTATCAAATGGTTTACTAAAGTCCAAGTATAAAACGTCTGCAGCCCTTCCTTCACCAACTTGGTCACTTCCTCAAAGTTGGTAAGGCACGATCTCCCCCACGCAAATCCATGTTGCCTATCACCGATAAGCCCATTCTTTTCCAAGTATAAGTAGATTTTATCCCTCGGTACCTTCTCCAGCAACCACTGACGTCAGGCTCACTGGTCTATAGTTACCCGGAATATCCCTCCTGCCCTTCTTGTACAGGGGGACAACATTAGTCAGCCTCCAGTCCTTTGGCACTTCACCTGTGTTTAAGGATGCTACAAAGATATCTGTCAGGGCCCCAGCTATTTCCTCTCTCACCTCCCTCAGCAACCTGGGATATATCCCATCCATTCCTAGTGATTTGTCCACCTTAATATCCTTTAGCCTAACCAACACATCTTCCCTCTTTATGTCAACGTGATCCAGAGTAAATAAACTTCTATCTCTAATCTCAACATTCATCATGACCCTCTCTTCAGTGAACGCTGCAAAGTAATTATTGAGAATCTCACACATATTCTCAGGTTCGACACACAACTTCCTTCCTAATCCTTTAGTGGACCAATCCTTTCACTAGATTAGATTAGATTCCCTACAGTGTGGAAACAGGCCCTTTGGCCCAACATGTCCACACCGACCCTCCGAAGAGTAACCCACCCAGACCCATTTCCCTCTGACTAATGCACCTAACACTATGGGCAGTTTAGCATTGCTAATTCACCTGAGTGCTAACCACTGAGCCACCATGCTGCCCCCTCTAGTTACCCTCTTTCTTATAAAAGAGAGGAACAGTTGGACAGACAAAGCAGTGGATAATAATCCAGCTTGGAGGGTGAATAGCTACTAATGGTAACTGTTAGTGGCTAACAATGGGTTGTATGTAATAGCGCATTGTGATAACAAGGCTTCGTGTGTGGGTGTTGGGGTAAGGTCATGGGAGAGCTCAATTCCCAAAGTTGTTGAACTCAATATGGAGTCCAGAAGGCTACAGGGTCCCCAAGCAGAAAGAGGTTACTGTTCTTCCAGCTTGCACTGAGCTTTGCTGGAGCAGTGCAACAAATGTGAGACAGAGATGTTGGCCGGGGAGAAGGGTGGTCTGTTGAAGTGGCAGGCAACTGCATGCTCCGGGGTCTTCTTTGTCGACAGAGCATAGGTGTTCTGCGAAGTGGTCACCCAGTGTACACTTCATTTCCCCAATGTAGAGGAGACCATGTTGTGAATGCAGTAGACCAGATTGAATGAAATGTAGGTAAAGTACCTGCAAGTTATGTTTGGGCCTTTGGATACTTTGGTAGTGGCACCCCACTGGAGATGGTGAAAATGCAGGCTAATGATCCTCTGAATTTGGATGCAGGTGGAATGGTAGATAAGGACAAGGAGGACCCTTTCACTGTTGCAGAAGGGAGGAAGGGGGTCAAGGGCTGAAGTGTGGGAGATTGGTTGAACCCATCTGAGGCCCTGTTAACAACAGGGTTGGAGAATCCTTGGTTGAGGAAGAAAGTAGACATTTCAGATGCTCTCTTGTCAAAGTTGGCATCATCAGAACAGATGCAATGGAGATGGAGGAACTGGGAGAATGGAATAGAATCTTTTCAGGAAGCAAGTTGTGAGGGTGTATAATCAAGGTAACTGTGGGAGTCAGTGGGTTTGTAGTTTCCACTTTGGAACCCTGCAGCCTTCTGGACTCTATTGTGTTCAACAACTTTAGGGCTTGAACTCTTCCATGTCCTTACCCTAACCCTCACACACCAGGCCCTATTATCACATAGTGTACTTTTACATACAATCTATTGTTAGCCACCAACTGTCTCCATTAATAGCTATTCACCCTCCAAGCTGGATTGTTGTCCATTGCTTTGTCTGTCTGTGTATTCTTCTCCTCCTTTGGGCTCTATGCCCACCTATCAGTTACCCCTTACCACCACCACTCCCCCATTCCCCATTCCCCCCCCCCCCCATACTATCATTTACATATAAACTGACATTTCCCTAGCTACCATTAGTTGACCTGCAATGTTTTCTCTGATTTCTGTCTACAAATGCTGCCAGACCTGTGAGTTTTTCAGCAATTTCTGTTTTTTATAAGGTATCTGATGCCAGGTATGTAGTCTTATGTCCTGATGACTAACTGTATCTAACAATACATTCCGTTCATAAATGCAGAATTCTGTGGTTGCTTGATATCTGAAACAAATACTGTACCAAGAATGTTGGAGGGAAAACAGCAGGTCTGGTGGCATCTGAGGCGAAAGAAACAAAGCTAATGTTTTATCTCCAATATTACTTTCTTCAGAACTGTATCCTTTTCATTCTTCATAGCGGACACCATGCTGAACCGGTCCGTACTTTCAAATTCCAGAACACTGTTTTTGTTTTGTTTTATTGTTGTCACCTGTACTTAGGTACAGTGATATGTTTTGTGAGCAATACAGGTAGATCATAACATACAAGCACATACAGATTATAGGGTGCTTAGACAGAACAAGACATACAAGGTTACGACTGCTCAGGAGTTGCACAAAAGCAAGGTCAGCACTGGATTTGAAATTAGGGGTCCAGGGAGCAGTCTAATAAAAGCAGGGAAGAAGCCATTGGTGTGTGCGTTCAAGTTTCTATATCTTCTTCGTTGACGGAAGAGGTTGGAACAGATTAGCGTTAGTGGGGTGAGAGGGGTCCTTATGATGGTTGCCATTCCACGGGAACGTGAAGTGTAGATGGAATCCATGGATGGAAAGTTGGCTTCTGTCATGGTTTGGGCTGTGCACACAACTTTCTGTAGTTTCTTATGGTCTTGGGCAGAGCAGTTGCCATGCCAAGCTGTTATGCACACAGACAGAAGGCTTTCTGTGGTGCATCTGTAAAAATAGGTGAGGGCCCTTTATGGACGTGCTGAATTTCCTAAGCCTCCTGAGGAAGAAAAGGCATTGTTGTGCCTTCTTGGACATCGCAGCTACGTGGGAGGTATGGGACAGATTGGTTATCATCACTCTAGGAACCTGATACTCTCGACCCTCTCCACCTCAGCTCCATTAATGTAAACCGAGGTGTATCTTCCTCCTTTCTTCTGAAGTCAATGATTAGTTCTTTTTTGCTGACATTAAGGGAGAGCTTGTAATCATTCCAGCACGACACTGAGTACTCTTATCTCTTTCCTCTGTTCGGTCTCATCGTTGTTTGATATCTGGCCTACAGCAGTGGTGTTGTCAGCAAACTTATAGATGGTGTTCATATAAAATTTGGCTACACAGTCATGAGGGTATAGGGAGTATAGTAGGGGGCTGAATGCGCATCCTTGCGAGCACCAGTGTTGAGGATTATCGTGGAGGAGGAGCTGTTATTTATCTTCACTGTGGGTCAGGAAGCTGAGGATGTAATTCTGCTTTCAGAAAACACAAATTAAGTAATCCTGACTGTGCTAAGAATTACACTGGAAGCTAATTTAAGAATGGCTCATGATGCCATGCATTTGCATTGCTAGAATATTGACACACAGGACATTGTTTGATATAGGCAAAAAATAACTTGATGCTACATTATGTCTTTTCATTGAGAAAAGGATAAGGGTGACTCAGTCTCAATCCCATTCTCTATGACAACATCCTCAGCCATTCAGAGTCTACTTGCCATAGCAGTGATTGAGCAGCTCCTTCAGTGCTCTCATCATATTTGCGCTACATCACTTAAGCTTGTTGCTTAGTTAGTGATCAGATATTTTTTAGCTTTTGAGGTTCTGCTTTTTAACTTAGCACTAAGCTTCTCATGCCCCTGAAGCAAAAACTCTTTTCTAATGCTCCCTAAATCATTAGTACCAAAGTGGAACATGGCCGTAGGATCTTTCTGCTCTCATTGTTAGTTTTTCTCCAGCTCAGAGCAGATATCTTGAATCCTGCACCAGGCAAGCAATGTAGCTTTCTAAACTCTCAATTTGCCTTTTGGAGAACTGTCTATCATCCTGATTTATATCATCCTTGTTACCACTATATTCTTCTTTACTTGACTGGCCTCATACCACGGTCAGTTGGCACATTCACATAGAGCAAGATGCACAGTTGGAATTTTGAGAGTTCAGCTATAAGTGAATTGGGGGAAAGGTTCATTTCCAGGACAGATAAGGTTTTAAGCAAGAAGGAGGACATGGGAGATCCAAGATGGCAGCGACCCAGCAACACTGAGTCTGTAGTGCTCTGCCCAAGACTCAGGCATAGTGGGCTGCCCGCCTCCACCACACCTGCCAAATCATTCAAAATAACTTTTGTTCAATACAGTTAGTCATTTTGCATCAAACTTGAGTAGTTTGGTGCTTTGTTAAAATGACTAAGGGAAAGAGTGCCCGCAGCTCTCAGCAGGTAGGAACCTCTCCCCCACCCTCCCCAGCTGCAGCAGAGCGTCTGCAGCCGCCCTGGGGGACTTACCTACTGTGGCGAACCTTGTTGCAGTAATTACCAAGCTGTAAGAGAAATCAATGTCTTCATAGAGGAGACCAGAAGCAGGTGGGAATTGCTCTCTGTCGCGCTGCAAAAGCACGACCGAGACATTGAAAAAAATTGAACATCAAGTTGGAGGGATGGAGCTAAAGGCCGCGACCTCCGAGGCTACTGCAGAATTGGCTGTGGATTGGGTCCGGACTCTCAAACAGTGAGTCTGGGCCTTAGAAGATCAAAATATTCATTTGCTGGGCCTTCCCGAACGGGAAGAGGAAGGCCAGCTTGCAGTATTTTTGGAGCAGTGGCTCCCTCAGATGTTGAAGCTGGAAGCTGGATCAGGCTAAGTGCGGGTAGAGTGGGCCCACCGGGTTGCAATACACAGGCCCGGGTTGGACCTGCGCCCCCGCCCTGTCCTGTTCCGGCTTCAGTGTTACAGGGAGAAGCAAATGCTCCTAGAATCCTCCAGAAATCTCAGGAAAGGTCCCCAGGTCATGATATACAAGGGATCTAAGATTATGCTGTTTCAGGATTTTCCCCAGCTTTGGTCTACAAGAGGAGGGCGCTTGATGAAACGAAGAAACATCTAAGGGATTTAAACATTCAGTACTCCCTGAGCTACCCAGTGACACTGTTTTAACCACAAAGGGTCTGTCTATAACTTCGGATCGCCAGAGCAGGCCAAGGAATTTTTGGACTCTCAAACCGATTGTAAAAATTAATTCGTGTGGTTAATGATGCTGTTCTGTCCCGTCCCGTTTCCCCCGTCCCCAGGTTTGCCCTTTTGTTTTTCTCTTCTTCCATTTACTGTTCAATATCATCTCCAGGGGGTAGGGAGGGGGGCTTATTTGTTCTCCACTGTGTGATTTTCTTTTTTTTAATATATAGGCCGGCGGTCTAGTTGATTCTGGTGAGGGGGTGGGGCGTCTGCCTTGTCCTACCTTATCTCTTTGTTTTAGAGCGGGGTTGTTCCCCCCTCCCCTTTTACTTTGTGTCATTATACTTAATTATTACCCGCTGAGACTGTAACTTTATAATTTTATATGTGGTATTATCATTACTAAATGTGGTGGGGGTGGTAGGGTACTAACTGTTAACTTTAGCTTTATAGTCCACTTGAATCTTTCTATTTTATTATGGCGTGCCTGGGTCAAGGGTGGGGCACTGGCTGGGAGAGGATACGATGGGTTTTCGGAAAGGAAGTGATGCCCCCCTGGAAGCAAGGGAGAAACTCTCCTTTTAAATGTGTTTTTTTAAATTTAGAAATTAGTTTTTTACTATATTGGCGTGAGTGTATTAAAGAATCTCTATTTTTGTGAATTTTCTGTGTTCTATGCTCGGGGTGTTTTGAATGGGGTTCTTCTTCCCGGGGGGTGGGGGGTGGTCTCGGACTTGCCTGGACGATTATGGTTAGTCACTCAATTAAATGGTGCACCTGAAATGTCAAGGAGAGTAATTTGCCAATCAAAAGGAAGAAAATATTATCAAACCTCAAAAAAGAAAGGGTTGATATAACTGTCTTACAGGAGACACATTTCCTGGATATAGAACACTTAAAATTACAACAGGGTGGATTCGATCAGGCCTTCTTTTCATCTTTTCAGTTCAAAAAGTAGGGGAGTAGTCATTCTTATTTGGAAGAACCTCCCTTTCAAAATCCTAAGTCAGATGAATCTGGACGGTACATATTGATTAAAGCCCTTATAACTGGAGAGGAATATGGTATTGTCCTCCAGCGCATCCTTTCAAATGTATAATGGAAGCATTCTCCAAACTGCTGGCTCTCTGGGCTCGTCGTACAATTATAGGGGGAGATTTTGATTGCATTATGGACCCGGAGATAGGATACCCAAAAGTACTGCGGATGTATCCCCCAGATCCAGACAATTGGCGGATTTGAATAAAGAGTTAGGATTAGTAGATATGTGGAGATTTCTCTTTTTATTCTAATCCACGTAAGTGTCACACTAGAGTTGATATGTTTTTTGCCCCCTCGACCTTTTTGAATTCCACATTATCCTGAAAAATAGGTAATATAATAATTTCTGATCACGCTGCAGTGTATATGGAAATCAAGACTAGGAACAATGAGACCCCCCCCCAACATTGGCGTATGGATTCTTTCTTAACGAAGAATGGTAAATTTGTAAAATATTTCTCTCAAGAATTCAAAACTTTTTTGGAAATTAACTCAGGTACGGCTAGTAACCCATCAATGATGTGGGAGACCATTAAGGCTTATGCGTGGGGTCTGATCATTTCATACTCGGCAACCCAGAAAAAACTAAAGGGAGAACAACAGCATCTACTCGAGGCTCACTTAAAGGCAGCTGAAACAGCGTATGTTGATAGGCCCTCTGTTGCTAAATTACCAAGGATTACGGCCCTTAGGACAGCCCTGAATACCGCGCTTACCCAAACGGCAAAGAAGGAAATATTATTTGCAAAGCAAAGATTATATGAATTTGGCAATAAGCCTGGTAGATACCTAGCGTTTCTCGCAAGATAAAAAAAGGCCTCTCAAACTATCACGTCCATTCGGGAAAGTGCTGGTACTCTGACTCACGATCATCAAAGGATCAACACAGTCTTCAAAAAGTTTTACTCTGATTTGTATAAACCACAGGATTCTGAAGATAGAACCAGGAAGGTGCAGTCCTTTTTTAAAAGCCTGGCCTTTCCACACTTAATTCTGGAACAAGTGTCGGTCCTGACTGCTCCCCTAACAACCCAGGGAATACTTGACGCAATCAGGCAGCTTCAGAACGGTAAAGCACCTGGTCCAGGTGGATTTCAGGTTGAATTCTACAAAGAGTTTACAGGAGTATTAGCTGGTCCACTTATGGACATGTACAACTACTCATATAGTCAGGGCTGTCTTCCGCCTTCATTGAAAGAGGCGAATATCTCCCTCATTCTCGAAAAAGAAAGGACCCAGAAGATTGCACATTATACAGACCAATATCCTTGCTAAATGTAGATTTTAAAATACTTTCTAAAACATTAGTATTGAGGCTGGAGAGGGTATTGCCATATATCATAAAAGAGGACCAGACGGGGTTTATCAAGGGCCGTAGATCGTCTAATAATATTAAAAGGGTTTTGAATATGATTAAAGTCTGTCATCAGGAAAGAATACCGGGAATAGTAGTCTCGTTGGACGCGGAGAAGGCATTTGACAGGGTTGAATGGTCATACCTGTTCTACACATTGGAAAGGTTTGGCGTTGAAAGGTATTTGCTAAATGGGTCTCAACATTGTATAATGACCCCAAAGCAGTTGTGACCACCAATGGCTGAGGCTCTGATAGCTTCAGTGTGGGTAGGGGCTGCTGTCAGGGATGTCCTCTCTCACCGTTGCTATTCACGCTAATAATTGAGCCACTAGCAGAAGCTATACAGGCTGACTCTAATATAACGGCCCCGAGGGCTGGCACGGGTAAACATAAAATTACCCTTTATGCAGATGATGATCTCCTTTTTCTTAGTAATCCTTTGATGTCCGTACCCCACCTGATGCAAGTTATTAATTTATTTAGTGCATTCTCAGGTTACAAAATTAATTTCTCAAATCAGAGGCCATGCCGATGGGTGGTCTCGCTAGTATGTCCCACTTATTGGACGGATTTCACTTTCCCTTTCGGTGGTCTCTGGAGGATTTTTTATATTTAGGTATTTTTATCACCCCAGTATTTGGCCAGCTATACAAGGTCAATTTTATGCATCTACTGGAAAGGATAAGGTAGGACCTTCAACAATGGGGGGGATCTTACACTTTCCTGGCTAGGTAGAATAGCTGTAATTAAAATGAATGTCTTGCCTCGTCTCTTATACCCTATGAGAATGCTCCCGGTGATGCTGCCGAGGCCAGCACTGCGCAAATTGTATGGTTGGCTTGGTTCTTTCATCTGGAATCATAGGCAGCCCCTCATTAAGTTTAAAGAAGCTACAGCTTCCACAGACAAGGGGAGGGCTGGATTTTCCAGACTTTAGGAAGTATCAGCTGAGTTCCCTATTAAGCTACGTAGCCGATTTGGGTCTTGTCTGACCCGCAATCAATCTGGCTGAACATCGAGGCTTCTCAAGTAAAGTGCCCTCTTATTAACCTCTTTATTTTTAGATAAGATGAAAGTCATTATGGACCATTGTAAAAACCCGATAGTATTAAACACAATTAAAGCCTGGAAGATAATGCGGCAAAACGAGGGTAATTCACATAAAACCTCCACTTATACTCCTATAATGGGGGCATGGGGTTTTCAACCGAGGCTCACAGATGCCACATTTAAATCCTGAAGATCTAGGGGTATCTCCTGTTTAGGGGATCTGTTTGATTTGGGGGGGGTCTTGATGTCTTTTGAACAGCTGCACCAGAAATTTGGACTACCTAATGGAGACCTCTTTCGATACTTCCAAATTCGAGATTACGTACAGGAGGAGACTACATTATTAGATAGCCTTTATAAACAGAGTGTTGTAGCCAATGGGTTTACCCTCGGTCAGCACTCTCTATCATTTATTACATAATGAAGTGTCGAAAGACATGGAACGTATTGCTTAGAACATGGGATCAGGAATTGAGGTTGGAAATACCGACAGAAATGTGGGATGACATCTGGGAAAATGCCAGAAAAATCGCCATCTGTAATAGAACCCAGGCCATTCAGTTGAAGGTACTCCATAGGTCTCATATAGCACCGGAACGATTGGCAAAATTTAGGGCAGGAGCATCTCCAATGTATCCCAAATGTAAAATAGAAGTGGGCACTCTCACACACTGCTTATGGACATGTCATAAGATCTGCAAATAATGGATCAAAGTAGCAAATGTTTTGACAGAAATCTTGGGAATGGAAATTAGAGTAGATCCAGTATCTCTTCTCCTGGGCTTTTCGAGCTTGCCTTCCCTGGATGTGCATGGGAGGAAATTATTTTCCATTCTCTCCTTTTGTGCAAGGAAAAATATCTTAGTAAACTGGGTAGCTGAGGGCCCTCCAGGACATCTGAATTGGCACAGATTAATCATGGAATGTATTTCCTTTGACTTCCTTACAAATATGGTGCACCAAAAAACTGAATTATTCTATAAAATATGGCAGCCCTTCCTGAATTACATAGATGCAAATATTTCGGCCATTTTGTCAAGGGCTTTCATTTAGTTGTGGTAGCAGTTCTGGCTGGTCCGGGGCCCCTTGGGTGAGGAATCCCGCATGAATGCAGGTATTATTATGACTTGATGTTAATTTGTTCCGAGCATGTACTTCACTATTTAATTACTATGTTATCCTTTTTATTTTCTTGAGTAATGTAAGATATTTTATTATATGCTCTGGTTAGTTATAGGTTAGATTAGTAGTTAGTAGAGTTTTTGTCTTTTTCTTTATTTTCTTTATCTTTTTTCTTTTTTGTTTGACAGGTCTTGGTTATTATTTATTTATTGTATATTAGTGTTTTTTATTTTGTAAGTTTGTAAAAACATGTTGAATTTTCAATAAAAATATCTATTTTTTTAAAAAAAGGAAGAGGACATGAATAATGATTAATTTAAGGAAGTTATGGTCAAAATTGTGATTGATAATATGGGTGCAATGAACCCACATGAGATAGTGGTTGTGAATAAAGGTTGAGAAGTTTACATGGAGGGAGAGATTAAGGGTGAATAGAAGGACAGTGAGGATGAAGAATTGAGATGGAATTTGAAATTGCTTGGGTGCAAGTTGTTCTGAGAGGAGGCTGAGACAAGAAAAGAGTGAGGATTGTGTGTTATGAATATTAGCAGGCTTCTTGGGTGAGCAGTAAAAAGTAAGTATTTAAGATGAGAGAGAACACTGATAAATAAGGGGAGAGGCTCAAAGGAGGAGAAAATGCCATTGGAGTAAGGGGCAGATCAAGATTGGATTTGGCAGTAAGAACTATGCTGTGGCTGTAGTGGTCGGAGTGACGCGAGTTATATATATGGCTTCCTTTAGGTGGAAAGTGTCATCAATCTTCAACCAGATTTCAATCAAAGCCTCGATGTTAATGTTTTGATCCACATTAAGATCATGGATTGCAAGGAATATAAATTTAACAGACATAGATTTGATTTCCATAACTTGCAAATTGAACACTTCATACTCTGTACGTCTCCCTCCAACATCTGTGTAACTTCATTAGAAGTGTGGATTGCTGAGTTAAAGTTGACAAAGAAATCCACTTAATTAAAAAACTACACAATTGTATTCTGATAAATCTTTTGTCCAATAATTTGAATACCTTAATTTGAAACATTGTTAAACCTTGTCAAAGATCTTCTGAATATGCTGAATATTCATTCATTACATAGAAACTGAGGAAATAGGACCAGGAGTAGGTAACTTGACCCTTCAAGCGTGCTCTGCCATTCACTATAATCATGGCGAGAATCCAGCTCCATTTTCTGTTCTCACTTTCTCCCCATATGGATAATAGAATATCTACAGTTTGGAAGTAGGCCGTTTGGCTCATTGAATCCTATGGGCGATTTAGTGTGACCAATCCACCTAATGTGCATGTAATCATAGAGTCATCTTTGGGCCAAATGGCCTAATTTCTGCTTCTGTGTCTTATGGTGTTATGGACTGTATCCTTTGGCCCTTAGCAATACCTAAAACTCTTTCCTGGAAAAAAAAGCAATATTTTGGCCTTAACCAGCCGCTAGATGAAGGAATTCCTTTCATCCCAGTCCTAAATAATCTATCGTGTGCACTTAAATTGTATCCCCTGATTCTGGACTCTCCAGTCGCTGGGAGCATCATTCTTGCATTTACCCTGTCTAGTCCTATTAGAATTTTATAAATTTTTGTGAGATTCCCCTCTCAATCTACTAAACTCCAATGAATATAGTCCTAACTGTTCCAGTATCTCTCTATATGTCAGTCCTGCCATCCCAGGAATCAGTCAGTCTGGTAAACCTTTGCATTAACTACCACCACACCCAACCCTTTCCCACCTTCAGTATGCAGAACATCTCTCCTCCAATAAGGAGACCAAAACTGCACACAATGATCCAGTTGTCTCACTGAAACCTTGTACGATTGCGATAAGAAATCCCCATTCTTGTACTTGAATCCTTTCACTGGCCGACTTCATTGCTTGCTGCGCCTGCATGTTTACTTTCAGCATTTGATGTTTAAGACACCCAAGACTCATTTAACCTCCCCACTTTTCCAGTGTATCGCCATTCAGATAATTGCCTTCCAATTTTTGCTACCAAAGTGGATAACCTCACATTTGTCCACATTGTACTTCATCTGCCATGCATTTACCCACTCAGTCAAATTGTTCAAATCATACTGAAGGCACCTCTGCATCATCCTCACAGCTGAGGCTCCCAACCAACATGGAAATATTACATTTGATTCTCTCATCTAAATTATTACTACGTATTGTGAATAGCTTGAGTGTAACCACTGATCCCAATGGTACCCCACTAGCCACTCTCTCTCCCACTCAGAAAATGATTTGTTTGCTCTGACTCTTTGTTTCCTAGCTGCCAACCAGTTCTTTACCAGTCAGTAATCCCCTATTCTCATCTCTTTTAATTTTTCAGGCTGATCTCGTATGAGGGACCTCTTCTAAAGCCATCTGAAAGTTCGAGTAAACCGTATTCACTGGCTCTTCCTTATCACGTCTACTTGTTACATCCTTGATAAAATCCAGTAGTTTTGTCAAGCATGATTTTTCCATTGTGAATCCATATTCTGTCTGAACCTGTCATTCTTTTCTAGTCTTTTTTTCTCGTAAAATATCAATGGAAGCTTTTACAATTAGATTGTATATTCTCTGCAAGCTTATTCTTGTACTCCATTTTACCCCTCTTAATTGATAACTTTGCTAAAATCTAAATTGCTCCCAATCCTCAGACCTGTTTTTTGGCTAATTTGTATGTCCCTTCCTTGGATATAATACAATCCCCAATTCCCCTTCTTAGCCACTGTTAGGCCACCTTTGCTATTTTATTTTTGTGCTAGACCAGAATGAACAATTATTGAGGTTCTTCCATGTATCATCCCTTTAAGTAAGATTCTCCTATTTATTATAGACATCTTATGCCTCATACCATTGTAGGTTTATTTATTATCATCCTTAGTATCAGAATAACTATGTCATTTTCCATCTTAATGAAGAATTCTATCCTATTATAAACACTCTGCAGTGCACAGGCCCCCTGTTTTCTTGGCTGTGTTATTCTTCACCTGGAAGTTTAGTGAATGTCAGTAGGCTCCTTGATCAGGGAAACTCTGAGAGCTGAGTCAAATTCAATTCTCACTCAATGCCTACAATTCTGTATAGGACCCAGGGCTGACTAGGACTAAAAGCCTTGTTTAACTGGAACACTGGTTAATGGTGCCTAGAGAAAGAAATAGTTTAAAACTAGTTCTGAACTTGTGAAAAGATAAACTATATAGGCCTAATTTGATTGTTATTATAGATAGTGTTGGGTAGATTGAATTAGGAAAAATGTTCCCCTTATCTCTGTGGTAAACTAGGAAGTATGCAAAAAGTCAATTGCTCTCTGAATTAATTTCTAATCAAATTTGATGCTATTGGGATTGAAATTGAAAACCACAACTAGATGTTTGAATTAATGCTCATATCCTAAAATTAACATCATGCAAGCTTGTTCACATCCTCATCACTTTTGTGCACAGTGGACAATTTCAGATATGAGAACTTTTTTTTAACATGGTATGAAAGATTGTCTGACTGTAATGAGATTCATCAAAGCAAGCTGTTTCCATTTCTGACCAAGTTAAAGATCCCTTATGGCAACATAGTGGCAACTCCTTTACAACCTTAACCAAATAGACCAATATTTTGTTGGTTAAGACCTGAAAACACACCTGCCTCTTTATTGCATTTGTAGATTACATTTTCCTTGCTCTATCAGATTGAGGGCTAATAGTGTCATTCAAACCTAAATATATTATGCCATTATACAACTTTTGTGTTAGAACAATATTGGAACTAAGGTGTGCCAGTGATGGGGAGGGGAGAGCTCATTGCATTCTACTGTCATGTATGCATTAATCAATGTCCTCTCAGTCAACGAATAGCACTAGTGCATGCATAGTAAATTAAGATGAGTGGCTGGGGTTGGTATCAATTGATATTTTAATTTTTGTGATTATTTTAAGGAAGTTGGGTTGGCTACAATGTTCGCAATATGGATGTGAATTCTAACCTCAAATATGTTCCCATTCAGTTCACCAACTGTTACCAGTTATGAACTATAAACATAACTTTTTGCCAATGGCAAATAAAACTAGTGAAACTATGAAACAAAAATAGTAATTGCTGGAAATACCAGCATCTGAACAGATAAGAGTAACACTTTAAGCATTTCCTGAAGAAGTATTCTACTGCAATTAATTGTCCTCCTTGAATATCTTATGTCATGTATGAAGAATGCATTTGGTGGAAAATGTAGCTCCCAAAGTTATTAGACAGTGAAAAGCTGTTGTTATTGCCCAAGATCTGTTACTTTGTTTAGTGCAAAAGGAACTCAAGATATTGAAATTATCTGCTGTATTGTGTTCCAAAGATACAGTAATGCTCAAATGAAACAATTGGCATAATGGCAAAAGGACATGTGAATTAAGTCATCAGTAAGACTGTAATGATGGAAAGTCAATTTTGGAAGTTAATCCCTTTTCTCTTGCTGATTTACTGGGATCTCTTCTATCAGATCTGAGCAATTGTTTTTTCCCCAAAAGTATACCTTTAGACTCAATTTGAAGGTACAAGACATGACTGTTGAAAGTCTTGTTTTAAATACACCAGTGGGAATTGGGGCATCACTGGCAAGGCCAACATTTATTACTTGACTGTAGTTGTCCTTGAGAAGGTGTTGGTGAGCTGCCTTTTTAACCCACTGCAATCCATGTGCTATAGGTAGATCAACAATGCTGTTAGGGAGGAATTCCAGGATTTTAACCTAATGACACTGAAGTAACCAGGGTATATTTCCAAGTTAGGATAGTGAGTAGCTTGGAGAGAAAATTGCAGTTGGCGATATTCCCATGTTTCTGCTGCCCTTGTCATTCATTATGGAAATATCATGGGTTGGGAAAGTGCTGTATAGCATCTTTGGTGAACTGCTGTGCGTACTACTGTTAGAGAACACCTGTGATGGAACAACTGGATGTATATTCATGTGGTGCCAGTCAAATGGTCTACTTTGACCTGGTTAGTGTGAAGTTTCTTGTGCTATTAGAGCTGCACTCACCTAGACAAGGTGGAGAGTATTCATCATACTCCTGACTTGTGCCTTGCAAGTGGTGGACAGGCTTTGTGGAGTCAGAAGGCAAGTTATTCACTGCAGTTTTCCCAAGGTCTTAACCTGCTCTCATAGCTGCTGTATTTATAAACTAGTCCATTTCAGTTTTTGGTCAATGGTAGTCCCCACGATGTTGGTAGTGGGGGATTCAATGATGGTAATGCCGTTTGAATGTCAAGGGGAATGATTAGATTGTTACTTATTGATAATGATCATTACTTGGCATTTATGTGGTATGAATGCTCCTTGCCACTTTTCAGCCTAAGCCTGGATATTGATGAGGTCTTGCTGCATTCAGACATGGACTGCTTCAATACTAAGGAGTTGTAAATCTGACTGAATTTTGTGCAATTGTTAGTAAAAGTCCCCATATCTGACCTTATGATGGAAGGAAGGTTATTGATGAAGCACTGAAAGTGGTTGGGCCTCACACACTGTCCAGAGAGATTCCTGTAAGTTGTCCTGGAGCTGAGATGACTGAGCTGCACCAACCACAACCATATTCCTTTGTGCCAGGTGTGACTTCAACCAGCCCCCCCCACCCCCCACCCCAACTTCCATTGACTCTGTTTGTTACTGCATCTTGATGTCTTAGTCAGTAAAATGCAGCTATGACGTCAAGGGCTGTCACTCTCCTCTCACGATGAAGGTCAGCTCTTTTACATAAGAACATCAGAACTTGGAGCAGGTATAGACAATTCACCCCTTCAGCCTGCTCTGACATTTTTTACGATCATGGCTGATCTCATCTCGGCCTCAACTCCACTTTCTGGACTGTGCTCATAACCCTTCAACCTGTTATTAATTAAAAATCATTCTATTTCCTCCTTTATGTTAGTCAATGATTGAGCATCCACCACATTCTGGGGAAGTGAATTTCACAGATTCACAACCCTTTGAAAGAAGTTGTTTCTCTTCATCTGTGTTCTAAATCTAGTACTCCTTTAATCGGGTAGTTGTCAGGGCAGTCTGAAAACTAGTGCTTCCAAATAAACCTGTTAGACTATAATCTGGTGTTGTGTGATTTTTAACTTTTGTACCCCCCAGTCTGGCTCCGGCTCTGGCACCAGCACCTCCAAATCCAGTGTAATCACATCCTTCTGCTAGCTCGTAATCTTATATAACTCAATCAAGTCCTTTCTCAGCCTTCTCTGCTCTAAAGAAAATAACATAAGTTTATCCAGCCTCTGCTCATAGCTAAAATGCTCCATCCTTGGCAATATCCTGGTGAGCCTCAGCTCCCCACTAGTTCAATCACATCCTTCTGATAGAGTGCTGTTCTGAACTGCACACAGTACTCCTGATGTGGCGTGAACTTCTATACAGCTCCAGCATAATCTACCGATAATCCATGACACAACTGACAATTCAATTTGATTCTTCCTGTATGCTTTCTTAATGTAATGACCATATTAACCTGCCACCTTCATGGATCTGTGGATAAGCACACTGGGATTCCTGTTTTCCTAAGCTTCCTCGTATGCTGCAATTCATTGAGTACTCCCTTGTCTTGTTCCTCCTTGTATTAAATTCCATCTATCATTGATATGCCTATCTGACCAATCTGTCTATATCTTCTTCTAACCTAGATCTTCGTTCTCACTATTAACCCCCTGGCCAATCTTTCTGACATCTGTAAACTTAGTTATCAACACTCCACATTCTCATCTATATCATTCACATATCACAAACAATAAGGGATCCCTATGGAATGCCATTGGATATCAGTATCCAGTCACACAAACAACCTTTACCCACTGCCCTCTGTCTCCTACCACCATGCCAGTTTTGGATCCATCTTGCCAAATTACCCTGCATCCCATGTGCTGTTACCTTCTTTATCAATCTTCCACGTGCACTACCCTCATCTACGTACCTGATCACCTCCCCTCAAAATTCATTCGAACCTTGCCTCTTCAAGGTGAAGTTAATTCTCTCCTTCAGAATTTTTCAACATGTTTTTAGAAGTGTTTACTGTGAGTTTTTATATTCCTTGTATACTCTATTTATCTTGTTTATGTTGCTCTCGTATTCTATTTTCCGTTTCTTAATCACTTTTTTTGTCCTCTTTTGTTGAATTCTAAACTGCTCCCAGTCCTTTGACATGTTGCTGTCTCTGATTTATCTTGTGTCTCTCATCATATGGAATGAATCAAATTGGCTGAAGATTGGCATCTGTGATGCTGGAATCTTTAGAAATAAGTTCAGATAGATCATCCTCTTGGCACTTCTGGTATATGTTTCAGATTTGTCTCTTGCATGCTGGTCTTTTCAGTAATTGAGGTTTGAAATACTTGTGCCTTCTCTTCCAGTTAATTGTTGAATCATCCACCACCATTCATGATTGGATATGCAGGAATCAAGCATCAGGAACATGATTTGGTATCTGCAGTGAAGTAATACTGTATTGTACTGAAAAATGCTTTCAGCAGGAGGAATTGTTAGATTTTTACATTCCTCTCATGTCCTTTCCTGTCAACGATCATCTTGAAGAAAATGTTGTTGCATGTTTGTTCAGTACAAGCAGACCTTTTTTTTTTATCTTCATTGCCATTAAACTGTATATCAAAGGCAAAGTAAAATATACTGTTTGGCATCCATATAGTAAGTTTCTAATTCTAAGAAGCACATTCATAAAATCTGTGTATCTGCACTCACATTGTCAGTTTTCAGCATGATTTGAGAAAGAAGGTATTTGCCATCTTTCAAAAAGCTTGCATCTGAATGCATAAACTGAGAGAATATTATTTTGCACATTTAAGATTTCCCTTGAATAAAAATCGATAATGCTGCTTATTAACAATTTTGTTTTTGTGAATAGTAATGGAAAGAAGTTTACTGTGTCGGTTTTTCTTTAAATTAAAGATGGATTTATTTTCTTCCACAGAGCCTTATTTACTAATTTTATAATAAACTGCTAACAGGTCAGAGTGTAGGTAATATTATTAATTAAATTTTTGGAAACCTTGACATTATTATAAAATGCAATCTTATAGTGCTATATCCGTTGAGTTTAAAAATTTTGCAAAACTTTTTTTGTTAATATTGCAGAATTGTTTTTAAATCACCGATTCTTGATCTTTTGAAATATAGCTGTTGATTGTAGCTGTTCTTATTAGAAGATCTGCCATCATGGTACGCCATGTTCCTCTGTCTTGCGCCATCCTCAAACATTCACTATGGGTCATCTGCAATCACTCTGTGCATTTATAATTGGGTTGATCCCTCATTTTGCTTGCCATTTACTTTGTCCTCCAGAAGAGATTTCTGGAGCTTTCTGATCAGAAGCTGAAATACTGACATTTTCTTTTCAGGATAACACTTCAAGGGTTATGCAAAAGAATAATTGTATCAAGACTTTTGAAATGTGGATATCCATAGCTCTGTTATTATTGTCCAAGGTTTTCAGACATTAGAAAGTGGATGTAGGAAATAGATATTTTAAGAAGTAGGAAAAGCTTAAAAGCTGATACTTTAAGTAATGAAATAACATATGTGATTTTTGTCAAAAAAGACGATTTATGACACTTCATTCATAGCTACTTTTAATCTAGATGAATCATTTTTTGGACTAGCATATTGTGATATATGTCCCACATGTACAATTTTAGTAATCTGATATGTTTTTAAAATGCTTCCAGCAAGGATTAAGAGTTTTCCTTTCTTTGTTCCGGCACTATGTTCATGCTTGTCTGCTGCATTCAAAAGTATAAAATCCACAAATGCATTAATCTCTATAGGACAAGAAATATTAAAAAAACATTGAGCCTTACAAATATCTTGTATTGTATTCTTGATTTTTCACAGTGCCTTGTATTTATAAAGTGTCTTTTACAAAATGGAGAATGTGTGTAAGGAAAGAGATTTTGAACTTTTGTGAATTATTTTAAGAGTAAAATTTCCTATCCTTAATTAATCTTCCATACTAAAAATACTTTTTTGGAATGTTGATCAAATACTCATAATTGTACATCAAATCAGTTATCTATGAACATTAGTGCCCCTATAAGTTTAAAAGTTCAGTAAACAAGTATTCCAAATACAGGTTTTTTCATGAAATGAGAAGTACACCATCTTTAATATTCTGATTTTGGATCTCACCAGTTTTGTCAAGTGACCTCCTCATCGTCTTGAAGGTTCTTTATTAATGTGGACAAGCTATGAACTGTTAATGAACTGAGGCATGTCTGCAAACATTCTTTACTTGACTACCAGTTTCCCATGGAAAAAGTGAGGACTGCAGATGCTGGAGATCAGAGCTTAAAATGTGTTGCTGGAAAAGCGCAGCAGGTCAAGCAGCATCAAAGGAGCAGAAGAATCAAAGTTTCGGGCATGAGCCCTTCTTCAGGAGGGCTCCCTTAAGAAGGGCTCATGCCCGAAATGTTGACTCTCCTGCTCCTTAGATGCTGCCTGACCTGCTGCGCTTTTCCAGCAACACATTTTCAGTACCAGTTTCCCATCACAATAACTTTAAATGCCAACATTAACCTGCTATTCCTCTAAATTGGAATTTTGCTCTTTTTGGTATTAAGTTGAAAATAATTTGTGTATGTGTAAACATTTTAAATAGTGACTTGTCACAACAGAAGTCTTTGACATTTTTAGCCAAACTTCAAGATTACTTCATTCCACAATGCTTTTTGATTTTTGCAAATTATTACAGTTTTTATTTGTAGTTCCTCCTAAAATTAACTGATGTTGTGAAAAAACACTTGGCAGTTTATATGATTGTAGAAAAAAAACCCCATCAAAATTGCTATGTTTCCCAAGTTTCAACTCTTGTAGTAGATGCAATCTTGTATGGTTCTGGACGTGCTGCTGCTTGGCAGTTGGTTTCCCTGTTGAGGCAATAACCTAACATGTAGTTAAAAATTGGCATCATCAGAGGCCAACTTTTGAATCTCCATGAGACAATTGCTTGCCTGCAGTGTTGGCTTTGGTGGTTCATCAGAACACATTTCTTGCAATAATGGGGACTTAAATTATTGCAGCACACAATATATTTAAATCCCTATATGTTTCATTTCCTGTGTCTGATGAGAATTAAAAATTTGCCAGTTGTAGTAACTGATTCTACACTTGGTTTCTGCATGACATTTGAAAGTGTAATGTCAGAATTTAAGTTAAAAATTACACAACACCAGGTTATAGTAAACAGGTTTAATTGGAAACACTAGCTTTCAGAGTGCTGCTCCTTCATCAGGTGGTTGTGGAGTACACAATTGTAAGATACAGAATTTATTGCAAAAGTTTACAGTATGATGTAACTGAAATTATACATTGAAAAATACCTTGATTGTTTGTTAAGTCTCTCATATATGTTAGAGCGACGATGTTAGTTTCACTTCTTTCATATGTAAATCACAAAACTTTTTTAAAAAAGTTACATTCTCAGGTTAACTTTAACAATTAGTGTCAGCCCAGATAATATGTTGAAGGTGTTAAGCCCCTTGTGTGCTGTTGTCTGTGCCATAGTGATAAGACTGATACTAATATCAAAAAAATGAGTTAACAGAGTCTTACATGGATTCATGCAGTTTTTGAGCAAATTACAATGTAACTCTGCAAGTACAAACATCAGGAAGAAAAAAACTGGAGAAACTTGGCATTCTCACCAGTAGTAGCGAAGCCCACCCTGGCATCCCAGTGGATAACTTTATTACTGTGTGGAAGTCGATTGTCAACTTATCGAACCAGCTCCTTCGACCGGAAGAGATTGAAGTCGTGAGCAGCGGTCTCAATTTCTGCCACACCACCAAAATGGACCCCTTGGTTCTTGCAGCAGACACGGAGGAATTCATCAGACGAATGAAACTCCAGGAATTCCTTCAAGGTGCCAACAGTGATCCCAACAAGCCCACTGATGAACTGGATCAGTCATAGAACATAGAACAATTCAGCGCAGAACAGGCCCTTTGGTCCTCAATGCTGCGCCGACCTGTGAACTATTCTCAGCTCGTCCCCCAATGCTATCCCAACATCATCCGTGTGCTTATCCAAGGATTGTTTAAATCTCCATGACATGGCTGAGTCAACTACATTGGCAGGTAGGGCATTCCACGCCCTTGCCACTGAGTAAAGAACCTGCCTCTGACATCTGTTTTAAATCTATCACCCTTCAGTTTGTAGTTGTGCCCTCTCATACAAGCTGACGTCATCATCCTAGGAAAAAGACTTTCACTGTCTACCCTATCTAATCGTCTGATCATCTTGTATGTCTCTATCAAATCCCCTCTTCGCCTTCTTCTTGCCAATGAGAACAGATCTCAGCCTTCCCTCCAGATCAGGCACATCCTGGTAAATCTCCTCTGCACCTTTTCTAATGCTTCTACATCCTTCTCGAATTATGGCGACCAGAACTGTACACAATATTCCAAGCGTGTTATATATTGCAGCATGATATTTCTGCTCCGGAACTCAATCCCTCTACCAATGAAACCTAACACAGCGTATGCCTTCTTAACAGCACTATCAACCTGGGTGGCAACTTTCAGGGATCCATGTACATGGACTCCAAGATCCCTTTGCACATCCACACTACCAAGAATCTTTCCATTGATCCAGTACTCTGCCTTCCTGTTATTCTTCCCAAAGTGCATCACCTCACATTTAGCTGCATTGAACTCCATTTGTCACTCAGCCCAATTCTGCAGTTTATCCAAGTTCCCTGCTACCTGCAACATTCTTCCACACTGTTCACTACTCCACTGACTTTAGTGTCATCACAGGAATCTGTAGAGAAGCGACCAAAGAAGGAGTCAACTTAGGACCTCACTGGAGGGCAGCTGCACTGGGCTTGACATGTATGCTCAAACTCAGGAAATATATAAATGCCAGGTTCGTCAGATGTACCCACAAGATAGAGCAAAACGTCACCCGTTCACAATGCAATGCCATCCATGCTCTCAAAACCAATCACAACATTGTCATCAAACCAGCAGATAAAGGAGGAGCCATCGTCATTCAGAATAGAATGGATTACTTGAAGGAAGTATACCGACAACTGAACAACCAGGAACACTACAGGCAACTACCGGCTGATCCGACCAAAGAGCACACCTGTCACCTAAATACATTGATCAGAACTTTGGATCCAGTCCTTCAGAATTCCCTATGTGCCCTCATCCCACATCTCGTGTAGACGACTTCTACTGCCTTCCAAAGAAACACACAAAGCCGATACAATGGGACGTCCTGGTGTATCAGCCAGAGAGGTTCTCACACAGGGTCCCATTGCCTATGTTGAAGGCATCTTGAAACACATTGTACAGAGGATCCCTAGCTTCTGTCACGACACTACGGATTTCTTACAGAAACTCAGCACCCAAGGGCCAAACAAACTGGGAACATTCCTCGTCACAATGGACATTTCCGCACTCTACACCAGCATCCCCCACAATGATGGTATCGCGGCAACAGCCTCAGTACTGAACACCAACAACTGCCAATCTCCGAACACCGTCCTACAACTCATCCACTTTATCATCGATCACAGCATCTTCACCTTTCACAATCAGTTCTTCATCCAGACACATGGAACAGCCATGGGAACCAAGTTTGCACCCCAATATGCCAACATCTTCATGCACAGGTTTGAACAAGACTTCCCTACGCAGGACCTCCAACCAACACTATACACTAGGTACATTAACAACATTTTCTTCCTCTGGACCTATGGCGAGGAGTCACTGATAAAGCTACACAATGATTTCAACAAGTTTCATCCCACCATCAAACCCACCATGGACTACTCTCTACTATCTGTCTCATTCTTGTACACATACATCTCCATCAAGGATGGGCACCTCAGCACCACACTCTACCCCAAACCCACAGACAACCTCACAATGCTACACTGCTCCAGCTTCCACCCAAAACATATATTAAAACAGCCATCCCCTATGGACCAGCCCTACGCGTACACAGGATCTGTTCAGATGAGGAACGTGACAGGCACTTGGAAGTACTCAAGGATGCCCTCATAAGAACGGGGTACAATGCTCAACTCATTGACTGCCAGTTCCGCTGTGCCACAGCAAGGAACTGTAATGACTTCCTCAGGAGACAGACACGTGCTGCAACGGACCGGGTACCTTTTGTTATCCAGTACTTCCCAGCAGTCAAAAAGCTATGCCATGTTCTTCGCAGCCTGCAACACACTATTAGTGAGGATGAGACCTCACCAAGACCTTCGCTACACCGCCATTGCTCACTTTAAACAACCACCAAACCTTAAACAGATCATTTGTTCATAGCAAACTGCCCAGCTTTCTGGACAACTCCATACAAGCCTGTCACAGTAGGCGCTGCAAGACGTGTCAGTTTGAACATGGATGCCACCATTTACATGTGGGGATACCTCCCACCAAGTACATGGCAGGTACTCATGCGACTCAGTCAACATTGTCTATCTCATACGCTGCAAGCAAGGATGCCCTGAGACATGGTACATTGGTGAAACTGAGCAGAGGCTACAGCAACAGATGAATAGACACCGCACAACAATCAACAGACAGAAGTATTCCCTCCCAGTTGGAGAACACTTCAGCAGTCCAGGACATTCGACCTCGGACCTTTTGGGTGACAATCCTCCAAGACGCACTTCAGGATAGGCAGCAGCGAAAAGTGGTTGAGCAGAGGCTGATAGCCATGTTCGGTACCCATAGGGCGGGCCTCAACCGGGATCTTGGGTTCATTCACACTACGCTATACACACATACAGACACTTCTATATACACAAACGCACACTCGCTCACACACACACTCGCTCACACACACACACACACACACACTCGTTCACACACACACACACACTCTCTCACAGACTTAGACTCCTTTGCACTCTCACATGCAGATATACACTTTCGCACACAGACACTTACAACACCTCACTCACACACACACACACACACACACACACACCCCACAAATGTATATGTATATTTGCAGAGTTACATTGTACTTTGCTCAAAAACTGCATGAATCCATGTAAGACTGTTAATGCATTTTCTTTAGGTTAGAATCTAAACACTATGGCACAGACAACAGCACACAGGGGGCTTTACACCTTCAACATATTATCTGGGCTGACACCAATTGTTAAAGTTAACCTGAGAATGTAACTTTTTAAAAAAGTTTTGTGATTTACATATGAAAGAAGTGAAACTAACATCGTCACTCTAACAGTTGAGAGAATCAAGGTGTTTTTCAATGTATAATTTCAGTTACATCACACTGTAAACTTTTGCGATAATTTCTGTGTTTTACAATTGTGTACTCCACAACCACCTGATGAAAGAGAGCAGTGCTCCAAAAGCTAGTGCTTACAATTAAACCTGTTGGACTACAAGTTGGTAACACCGGCACCTCCAAGTCAGAATTTAAAGCAACTTTAGCATGCTGTAAAGTTTTATTCATCACACAGGAGGTTTGAACTAAAACTTTAATAGTTGCATATTCCAAATCTTTAAAGATATACGGCAAAAGATCAGCTAGAAAAGTTGACTCAACTTGTCATATTTCCCTTGTGCTGAAACAGTAATTTAAAGCAAGGTAGTGAGAAACATTTTATTGAGTAAGTTTGCTACCCTATTTTGTGCTGATAGCAAAACAACCGTAATTCACTACTACTGAATAGCTGCAGGCTTGCTTAATGAGAAGCTACTGCTTGCAGCACTTCTTTAAAAACTATGTGCTCACTGCTTGAAGGTTATCTTGTATTTCTTAACAACGTAGTTCTCCAATCTTTGGACTTCTCTCTCCTTGCTTTCCATTTGCCTGCTATCTGTCTTCACGTATGTAGTTCTACCTTGCATCTTTCCTATGCAGCACAGGAACAGTGGCACCTATTGCAATCTTCTTAGTTACATGCTCTTCCACTGGACATAGGTACAGGTCAAAGGAGGAGAAGCTACCACAGAGATTACACACATCGGCACCACTACACACACACACACGCAAGTTAAAATGTCTGTGTGCTCCATTGCTATTTGAGAGCATAGGTGCCATGGCTACTGAGATTGTACAATAAGACTTGATGGTCACTTTGAGTTCAACTAGGGCCACTCAGCTCCTGACCTCATTATAATTTTAGTCTAAAAATAGACAAAAGAGCTGAATTCCAGTTATCAGGTGAGAGTGACTGCCCTTGACATCAAGACTGCATTTCACTAAGTTTGGTCTTAAGGAACCTGAGAGAAACTGGAGTCAATAAGAGTTTGCTGGTTCAATTAATATCCGGCACAAAGGAAGATAGTTGTGGTTGATGGAGATCTCTCATCTCCACTCCAAAACATCTCTGTAGACATTCCTCCCCAATCTAAATGCAGCAACATTTGGACAATGTCCAGGCTTGGGCTGAAAAGTGGTAAGTAACATTCACTCTACACAAGTGCCAGACTGTGGTCAGCTCCGACAAGAGACAATCTAATAATAATCTCTGACACTCCATGGTGTTACCATCACTGTCAATATCCTGGAGGTTACCATTGAGCAGAAACTGAACTGGGCTTAGTATGTGACCGTGGTGACTCCAAGAGCTGGTTAGAGGCTAGAAATACTGCTGCAAGTAACTCACTTCCTGACTCCTCAAAGTCGACCCACAAGGTGGAAGTCCGAAGTGTGATGGAGTTGTCCCCACTTGCCTGAATGACTGCAACTCCAACAACACTTAAGCTCACCATCATCCAGGACAAACCATCATGATTGTGGAAATGTTGCCCATCAGCAATCACCTACCTCTACGCAGCCCTCCCCCCTGTGCTCAATATCAAGATGCACTGTAGAAATTCATCAAGGTTCCTTCCAAACCCACAGTCACTTTTTGTCTCTCAAGGACAAAGGCAGTAGATACAGGGAACATCACGAGCTGTAAGCTTCCCTCCAAGCCACACTCTATCCTAACTTTTATATATTCCACCATTCCTTTAATGTCTTGGAGTGAAAATCCTGAAATTTCCTCCCTAATGACATTGTGGATTTTCCTACATAGCATGGACTACAATGGTTCAAGTGTTGAATTCTTTCTTCCTGAGATCCTTATACATTTGATGCAACTTCTGTGAACAAATGAAATCTATTAATTGCAGTACAATACAAGCTTTGGTTAAATCCTAAACACTCTTCGCCGTGCTTGTGAAGTGTTTTCAGGGAAGCTCTCTGAACAAAGGAAACAGTCCTTCCTTTATACAAAATTTTTATGTTGCAGTCAGTAATGTCCACAAGACAACCCTCAACCATCCTCCCACAGTGACTTGCCACTCAAAAACGCAATGCAGTGACATGACCATCTCCAGAAACGATATAATGTAGATCATCCCTTAATGGTCAAATCTGTTGCAAATCATTTTTTTTCTCTAACTATCTGGGAATAGTCAAGATTCCAACTGTAATGTTCTTATTGACCCTTGTATAGGGGATGATAATGCAAATGTAAGTGCCCTAATCCTGGGGAATCGTTATGCAAATGATTTCCTGACTCAGTGATTCACCAAGACATTGTAGGTGTCTTCTAGCTTCATGGGACGGCTATGAAAGCATTTCTGAATTGAAGGGACTGAATGACAGTTTAATTTGATAATAATAGGGGAGAAGTAGCAAATGAATGTCTAAATGGAGCGGGAGTCATCCTCATTCTTGCATGACGGTCATTGCCACACACTTCCAGGATGTTCAGTCAGTGCAGTTTAACCCTTTTAATATTACATTAATGTCCTGGGAGATGGTGCAATTTAATCTTTTAACATTACACAGGGAAAAAAAGTGTTCACCAGTAAAGTTCTTAAATCCACAGTCCTTAGTGACTACTCCATCCTCTCTAAGTTGAGTAGAAATGAGCTAGTTTTCTAAAATCTCCTTCAGTAAAGACCAACCTGAAAACTAAATCCAGCCTGTCCATGTACACCACTCCATGGAGAAATCTGAATTATTAGTTAAGGGCAGTTAAACACTTAACAAAACTGATGAGACATCCATCCTTGCAAAGATGCCTCAGATGGAGGATACCAGCACATCTGAACATGAAGTGCCACAGCTATAGCTGCAGTAGCAGGGTAGATGAATGCAGCATTATTTGCTGTTTCTGCTCCCACTCTGCTGTCAAATGTAACAAAGCCAACTGGCTGTTTTGATGTTAGCTTGATCAGTGAACCTTTGTATCCCTTAAATGATCAAAAGAGAAGGTAAAACTCGTGTGGCTTAATATCCTAAGGAAGGCCACTGACGAAAAGCATACAGTCCTCCTCTTCACTGCTGTTACTTCTTCACTTTTTGTTCTCATGACAGTGGAGCTGATTGAATCTGTTGGATCAGGTTGTGGAGGGCGGTGGTGGTCGAAAGCGTGCATTACTTGTGGAGAAACTCTAGAGACAATGTTAGCTGCTGAAAGTATCTTTGCATTTCCTTTCTCATTCCTTCCTTGCTAAGGTGGGTATCAGTATGAAGACAGTCACACATTTAACTACACTAAATTGTGTCTGCCTATTTCAACATTCTCAGTCGTCTCAAAGTCTGTACCTCTGTTCACTATTTATGACATTATCAAGTTTTATATAATCCACAAATTCCTACATTGTTGTTTATGACTGTACTGCCCAAACAATTCAATCAGTGGTCCTAAAATCAAACCCTTGAGGGAACCCCATTCAGATGGTTTCCTGTGCTTTAGCCATTGAAGAGGCAGTTTCAGTTCAAATTTAAATCTCCAATATTCATGGGAATCAAATGCAGAATATATTTTAATATGTTCTCAAAATGAAACTTCCCAAATAAAACAGTCGGAATTATAGGGTTACAGACCAGTAACTGTACAACTTTGGTAGAGATCAACATTCTTTGAATTTGCAATATGAAGGGGGCCAATGAAGTCTTAACAATAATTGACAGAACTTAAACAATTCAGCCTTAAGTTCTAAAATTTTGTAAAACCTTAACAAAACATCAAAATTAAAATGCACTCGTCTTTTTGTGAGCACTCTGCATTTAAAAAAATAACAAAGATCTCTTAATACAATACTCTCATCTAGCTAAAGCATGACCACTGCCACAATATTTTTTTAAACAGGCATTGTAGAATTTCAAACAAATCAGGGGCTCAAGGCCCTCTATCAATTTGTTTTAAGGTTATGTGTAGATAATTTTAAAAGGGACGCAATGTTGTATAATATTTGATGTAAAAACAATATTTGCCCTATTACATAGCCCACAAAACACGTTGAATTGATATCCTGATTCAAATAAGGCAAAACAGTTACTTTGCTATTTTCTGAGCCAGTATCTTAACAACCCAAAATATTTAAATATCAAACACTTTGCGGCATAATTTATTGAAACTCCCTTTTTCGACCCAAGCATTAGTACAATCTTAATTTCAGCATTTCTTGTTTCTTTTCGCATCCTCTCGAGAAAGTTACCCTTGTAAAAAGAGAAAACCCTCGCAGTGCACCACATGGCGCTGCAGTCCATGCCACTCCCCTCCTCTAGAAGAAAGACTCACTGAGTTGAGTCCACAGCCCAGAAACTGAGATCCCACATCAAAAACCCAGACAAAGCTTCCCCGGCAGTCAATGCACTTCACTCTCTGGATCCAAGCAGACCGGCTCCACTTCCTCCTCCTTTTCAAAGTGACGCCATGGTGACCTAAAAGTACTTCTAAGGGGAGGTGTGGGGAATAAAGGCAATAACTTTAAGTAGTACCAAATTTTGTTTAGATGTTTTTCTTTGAAGTTCCTGAGTTCTAACTTTTTTATTCATGCTTTGGAGCCTGAAACATCAACACCAGAGGACTCCAACCTCCTTTTCCCAGGTGACTTTAACCTCCAAATTCCCGGTAACCTATGATTCTGAAAGCAAACTCATCGGCGTGCAAGTGCATAAGTTACCTCAGAGATTCCATCACCACAGAGTCCTAGGGGCTGAGGAGTCGATTGAGTGATAGGTTAAGGAGAGACATCAAGGTAAATACTACCTCCTGGGTCCATCCATCTCATGCAACTGACACTCAGACGATCACTTATTCAATCCACCTAGAAGCTCCGTGTATGTCGGAATCCCACCACTGCCACCAAATATTTTTTTTTTCCTGAGATTGTTACACACTTGATGCAACTGCAATATGCCAACTTCTGTGAACAACAACTAAATTCCTATTAAGTAAATATAGTACAAACTTTGGAGGAACTCCTAACACTCTTTGCCATGCTTGCGAAAGCGTGTCGCGAGGTCTCTCTGAACAAAGGAAATAGTCCTTCCGTTATACAAAATCTTAACATCACAGTCAATAATGCCCAAAAGACAACCCCCAGCCATCCCCACTCCCTCTCCACAGTCACATGCCACTCAAGAAACAATGCAGTGACCTGACCATCTCCAGAAACAATATAATGTAAATCATCCCTTAATGGTCTAATCTGCTGCAAATCTTTTTTTGTAACTATACAGGGGAGTAGTCAAAATTCAACTGTAATGTTCTTATTGATTTCTGAATTGGGGATGAAAATGTAAATAGGCTCTGAATGGCAAGTAAATTTACATTGCCATTACTTGCCATTCAATGTAAATTTACTTGCCATTCAGAGCCTATTTATATTTCCATCCCCGATTCAGAAATCAATAAGAACGTTACGATTGGAATTTTGACTACTCCCCTATAGTTACAAAAAAAAATTGCAATAGATTTGAGTTTAGGTGTGTTTAGGCTTATTAACCTTCTGAGCAGTCATCTAATGCTTTTCTGCCTGTGAAGCCCTGACCTGTGGTGACCAGCTCACACAATGTGCTACCACAACATCCTCAGTACTACGGACAGCTCCATAGTGAGTGAGTCCATCTGTAGCTCCAAGCACTCCATGTGACCAGGAGCTGCAGCTGAGCACACTTTATGCAAATATGGTCATGTTGGACGTTGAAGTGTCACAGGAGGAGCATTCCAGGGGGTCAAGTGAGCAAAAGAGTGTGCAGCAGGTTTTGGCAGAAAAGCAAATTTCTGAAGAGTGGCAGAAGACAAATCTCTGAATATGAATACATGTAACTTCAAGAAAGTGTTTATTGCATACATTGCAAGCGTGATTGATGATAATAAATTGTATTGTTAGTGTTATTCGTAACATGCTTGAAAAACATAAAAAACATCAAGTCCAATGCTTCTACAATTGTACTTGCCGATCACACCTGATTGTGTTAATTAATCTTAAAATGGGTGTTAGTGTAAATCAGTCGATCATTCTTGCACTGTGGATCACGTATGTTTGACTAATGCTACACATGTTCATGTGCTGGAACTGGTCTGGATGGCAAATAAATATGTCCAGGCATTGTGCATTTGTAAAAAAAAAAAATTTAGTTTTACTAACTAATGTCAAAATAATAGAATATCTTTGGAATCTTGTATGCAAAGGCCCACCAATCTTGTATGCAAAGGCCCACCATAATTACCTGCAGTAGCATGGCATTTTATTCTTAGCATTTTCAAGATGTGATAAGATGCCTGATAGTAAAATAATTTTATTTATCTACTCTATTATAATGTACCTATGATGTTATATCCTGATTATATTTGTCAGATTTGAATAAATCTGAAATGATTTACAGCTAAATATTAGACATTTTATATGCACTTGACTCAAAAGTCAACTGAGATTGGAAGATTTGAGTTTTTGAACCTAGGTTTTCATATGTATTACTGTTAGTGTTCCTTTTGAAATGAAAGCTGAATTAAAGAATGGAAATCTGTGGGTGAGCCACTCAATGGAAACGGCTATGTTCTATAAGGAAAAAGAGTCAAAGAATAAACAATAGGAAGGTGAATGCACGTAGCATCATAATAAAATAGATAAATTAAATAGAAATAAATATGAATCATCTAATGGCCATGACAAAGAGATGTCTAAAAGATGGTAAAAAGCTGTGAACAGAATATTCCACATTTTATGACACTTAATAAGGACTGGAAGCTAGGTAAAAGTGGAGGGGTTGCTCTGCCCATGGTACAGTAGAGAGAGAATAACCAAGAGTCATAGAGATGTACAGCATGGAAACAGACCCCTCGGTCCAACCCGTCCATGCCGACCAGATATCCCAACCCAATCTAGTCCCACCTGCTAGCACCTGGCCCATATCCCTCCAAACCCTTCCTATTCATACTTTAGTTCTGGAAATCAGGATGCAGAATCAGCTTGGGTAGAAATGACCGTTCTTCAAAACTGAAAGTGGCAGAAAAATTGTGGCTTTTGTTGTCAGAGAGGAAGGAGAAGCGAGTGAAATATGGTGAGGGTGACCAGAGTAAAACACAAAAAGGAGTGCTAATAAAAAAAGGAAAATACGACAGCTACTGGAAATCAGAAACAAACAAAAAATGCTGAAGAAACTCAGCAGGTCTGGCAGCATCTGTGGAGAGAGAAACAGAGTTAACTTTCAAGTCCGTCCTGAAGACGTCATGTTGGATTGAAAACATTAACTCTGTTTCTCTCTCCACATATGCTACCAGACCTGCTGAATTGCTGCAGCATTTGTGTGTTTAAGGATTGCTAATGGTGGCTGAGTGGATCTTGTTTCTCTGTTTAATATCCATCATTTACACCTATTTTTCACCATTTAACATTCCATTTGTTTTGGTATTTCCCCAAGAAATAAGTGCTTATACAAGTGTGTGCACCCACGTAATACAGTTTTATCTGGACAACTTACCAAGAGACTGATGGTATCACAGAAGTTATAACATTTGAGAAGAATGGTAGAAAAATATAGAAATCAAGTCAGGACAGGCAATATCTGCAGACCATTCCATTGATGTGTGCAAAAAAACCTACAAGAAACTATTTGATTTCCTAAGGAACAACAAGAAGAAACCTGTTGTTATCAATGAGCAAGTCAAAAGCGGTGTAGCATGTAGAAAGTAGTTTGACGAATGAATTGTTCAGGACAATAAAAAGAGATCTACACCACTGAAAGTTCACCTATACCCTGCAAAACATTTCACAACCCACCTCTCCACACTCTCTACTCTGTCTTATCACAGCACTGTTTCAATGAATATTGTAGTTTTGAAGTATATCCAAAATTGAGTTCTGCCGGGGCCACACAACTGGTGGCCTCAGTGAGGACTACACTTGGAATCAAAACAGCTTTATAAAGTACTAGCTTTATAAATTTATAAAGTAAACTTTATTAAGTATGGAATTAAGGAATTCTGGCAAAACTACGTCAATGGAAATTAGGAGGAAACCTCCATTGATTGGAGTAATTTTTTTATTGATTCATGGGATGGAGGCTTTGCTGGCTGGGCCCAGAGTTGCCCATCAGAAGGTGGTGGTGAGCTGCCTTCCTGTGTGATATTAAAGAGTTAATTTGCTCTGCTGTCCTGCAAGAAATTGAGTGCCCCAGGGGCAGGGTAGGAGGTCTCTGTTCTACAGGTAGAAGGCTAATAAGCCTAAACAAGTATTGTGGGTGTCAGCTTCCCCTCTCAAACAGATATATTGTATTGGATACTGTTGAGAGGGAAAGGCCTATCGAGGAGAAAGTGGCAACAGCCAAGGTTTTGGCACTGAGGTTGGCTCCTCTACACAGCAGATAAGGAAAAAGACTGGGAGAGCTTTGGTTACACAAGACTCAGTTGTTAGGGGAGCTGACTGGCAGTTCTGTGGCAGCAAACCAAACTGTTGTACTAGAGTCAGGAATGTCTCCGAGTGACTGCAGGGCATTCTGAAAGGGGAGTTCTAGTACATGTAAATATTAACAACATAGGTAAGGTTGAAATGTTAATTGGATTACTTCCAGTGCCACGTGCTGCTGAGTATAGGGAACATAGATCAGATGAACCCATGGCTAAAGGGATGGGAATGAGAGAACGTTTAGATTTTTTTAATCATTTGGACAACCTCTGGGGTTGGTGGGACCTGTACAAGCTGGACAGATTGCATCTGAATGGAATTGAGTCCAATATCCTTGCTAGTAGGTTTTCTTGTGTCATTGGGAGGTTTTAAACTAATTTGGTAGGAGATGGAACACAGAGTAAAAGTAATGTTGGGAGCAAGGTCCAGTCAGATCAAGAAGGAATGCCAGGACAGTCCAATAGGTGGAGAAGACATGAGTAGGACAAGGTGCATGGGAGGTCCAGAAGATAAATTGTATTTATTGTTGGGCAAGAGTTTGATTGGCAAGGTGGATGAACTAATAGCATTGATTAGACATGGGAATATGATATTTTTGTAATCACTGAGACACTGATAGCTCAATATTCCAGAGTGTAGAAGTTTCAGGTGTGATGATGGTGGAGGGATGTAAGAGAGGTGACTTGGATCCCATTTACCACTCCTGAGAAAAAGAACAGGAAATGACATCACCAACCCAAGGAAACCTAAACATATAAATAAAAAGCAGGCCATACACCAATGCTTCACTGGAGGCTCATGGATGATGTTACTTAGTATGGTTACAAAACATCTGAAAGCGAACCTTCCAGCTCAGCGAGCAAACTTACATCCAGAACCTCAATCTACAAATCTTCTCAGAACTCACTGTTCCTTTTCTCAAGGATAAAGTGTCCTTGGTTTTTTTTTCAGAGGGGTGATAAAACCCTCCCGGCTCCGAGGTGACTAGTTTGGTACAGAGATGAAAAAGCATGTTGAGAGGCTTTTTGTTTATACATGAACAGATGAGACTTCAGGCCAAAGTGGTCATGTTTTCAACGTGACTTGTATAGTGAAAGGGGGATAGTCAGCTCTCTAGCTGAGCAGTTCAGTCCAGAACTAGTTAGGAGGTTTGCTTATTGGGACTCTTGTGTATATTCAGAACAGCATAATTAAGTCTAGTTTTGATAGACTGAGTTCTGTAGGCATTCTTTATTCTGTTCTTTTGTTTTTCATTGTGTAATTTTGTGAATAAATTTTTGTCTGTTTTTAAAACCTGGTAGTAAACCTAGCTAACTTACTCCAGGTAATTTTCACTGTACGCTTACCGAAACAAATTGCAAAGTTATGGTCTGGCTGCCTGCTTAAGAATATTTCGAAT
The DNA here is from genome assembly GCF_047496795.1 of Chiloscyllium punctatum. NCBI lineage: Eukaryota > Metazoa > Chordata > Chondrichthyes > Orectolobiformes > Hemiscylliidae > Chiloscyllium > Chiloscyllium punctatum. Next base: position 34,251,595 of record NC_092741.1, read on the forward strand.
GGTCTGGGCTTGAGGAACTAGCAAATACAGACTGGGAGCAGCTACTTGCAGAGAAGTTGGAAAGTGAGAAACTTTTAAAAATAGTATAGTGAAAATTCAGGGTCAGCATGTTCCTCTAGAGTTAAGGACAAGGTCAACATGTCTAGGGAACCTTAGTTGGGATGGTGATGTTCTAGAGCATGTTAAAATTAATAAAGAGGATGTACTCTATGTTTTAGCAGATGTTTAAGGTGCATAAATCCTTGGGGTTTGTGAGATATGCCCCAAGCTGCTATTAGCTGCAATGGAGGAGTTTGCTGGGGTCTTGGCAGAGATATTTAATACTTCACTTGGCACAGGTGAAGTACCAGATGACTGGAGGATAAATAATATTCTTTTGTTCAAGAAGGACAGTAGGGATCGGCAGTGTAATTTACAGACCAGTTAGTTTGACATCAGTGATAAGAAAGTTATTGGAAAAAATTCTGAGGGACAGGATTAATCAACAGTTGGAGAGACTGGGATTGATCAGCAAGGTTCAGATTTGTTGGAGGGTGAGTCTGTCTATCCAATTGAGCTTTTGAAAAGGTGAAACGATCTCTTGATGAGGGTAGTGCTTTTACATGGACTTTAATAAGGCCTTTAATAAGATCCCACATGAAAGATTGGTCCAAAAAGTCAGAGTTTATGGAATTCAAGGCAAGTTGGCAAACTGGATCCAAAATTAGCTTGCGAATGGGAGTCAAATAGTGGTGATGGAGGGATTTTTTTGTGATTGGAAGGCTGTGACCAGCAGTGTGCTGGGATCGGTGCTGGAGACCTTGCAGTTTAGTTTGTACATTAATGACTTGGATGTGAATGTAGAAAGTATAATTAGTCAGGTTGCAGATGACACAAAAATTGGTGGCGTTGATGGTGAGGAGGATGGTCTCAGGTTATAGTTTGATATTGATCAGCTGGTAAATTGGGCAGCGCAGTGGCCATTGGAATTTAATTTAATCTAATCTGACAAGTGCTATGTGACGCATTTTGGGACGCCTAATAAGGGAAGAATATACACAATGTATGCTAGGTCTCTAGGCAATACAGAGGCCCAAAGGGATTTTGGTGTACAAACGCAAACACCTCTGAAGGTGTCAGCACTAGGCTAGTGAAGAAATCATAGGGAATGCTTGCCTTCATTAGCTGGGGCATAGAATATTGGAACAAAGAATTCTTGTCATAACTTGTATAAAACATTAGTCAGGCCACAGATGGGATACTGTGTGTTGTTCTGGTTGCCACACTATTGGAAGGATGTGATTGCATTGAAAAGGGAGCAGAGGAGATTCACCAGGATGTTGCCTGGGATGAAAAGTCTTAGTTATGAGGAAAGTCTAGATAGATGTGATTTTTTTGATTTGAGTTATTATTATCATAGGTACCAACGTACAGTGAAAAATGTTGTTTGTGCAGTACAAGCAGATTATAACATACATGGACATGCAGAGCATAGGGTGATTAATAGAGCGAGGAATACAAAGTTACAGCTGTACAGAAGGTGTACAAAAGCAAGATCAACATTAGATTTGAAATTTGAGAGATGCCTTACAACCTGATGATTTCTCCATACATTGCATGGATCATAGAACATAGAACGTAGAACAATACAGCACAGAACAGGCCCTTCGGCCCACGATGTTGTGCCGAACTTCTAACCTAGATTAAGCACCCATCCATGTACCTGTCCAAACGCCGCTTAAAGGTCGCCAATGATTCTGACTCTACCACTCCCACGGGCAGCGCATTCCATGCCCCCACCACTCTCTGGGTAAAAAACCCACCCCTGACATCTCCCCTATACCTTCCACCCTTCACCTTAAATTTATGTCCCCTTGTAACACTCTGTTGTACCCGGGGAAAAAGTTTCTGACTGTCTACTCTATCTATTCCTCTGATCATCTTATAAACCTCTATCAAGTCACCCCTCATCCTTCGCCGTTCCAACGAGAAAAGGCCGAGAACTCTCAACCTATCCTCGTACGACCTACTCTCCATTCCAGGCAACATCCTGGTAAATCTTCTCTGCACCCTCTCCAAAGCTTCCACATCTTTCCTAAAGTGAGGCGACCAGAACTGCACACAGTACTCCAACTGTGGCCGAACCAAAGTCCTGTACAGCTGCAACATCACTTCACGACTCTTGAATTCAATCCCTCTGCTAATGAACGATAATACTCCATAGGCCTTCTTACAAACTCTATCCACCTGAGTGGCAACCTTCAAAGATCTATGTACATAGACCCCAAGATCCCTCTGTTCCTCCACCTGACTAAGAACCCTACCATTAACCCTGTATTCCGCATTCTTATTTGTTCTTCCAAAATGGACAACCTCACACTTGGTAGGGTTGAACTCCATCTGCCACTCCTCAGCCCAGCTCTGCATCATATCTAAGTCCCTCTGCAGCCAACAACAGCCCTCCTCACTGTCCACAACTCCACCTATCTTCGTATCATCTGCAAATTTACTGACCCACCCTTCGACTCCCTCATCTAAGTCATTAATAAAAATTACAAACGGCAGAGGACCCAGAACTGAACCCTGCGGAACTCCACTTGTAACTGGGCTCCAGGCTGAATAATTACCATCTACCACCATTCTCTGCCTTCGACCGGTTAGCCAGTTTTCTATCCAATTGGCCAAATTTCCCTCTATCCCATGCCTCCTGACTTTCCGCATAAGCCTACCATGGGGAACCTTATCAAATGCCTTACTAAAATCCATGTACACTACATCCACTGCTCTACCCTCATCCACATGCTTGGTCACCTCCTCGAAGAATTCAATAAGACTTGTAAGGCAAGACCTACCCTTCACAAATCCGTGCTGGCTGTCCCTAATCAAGCAGTGTCTTTCCAGATACTCATAAATCCTATCCCTCAGTACCCTTTCCATTACTTTGCCTACCACAGAAGTAAGACTAACTGGCCTGTAATTCCCGGGGTTATCCCTATTCCCTTTTTTAAACAGGGGCACAACATTCGCTACTCTCCAGTCCCCTGGTACCACCCCCGTTGCCAGTGAAGACGAGAAGATCATTGCCAACGGTACTGCAATTTCCTCTCTTGCTTCCCACATAATCCTAGGATATATCCCATCAGGCCCGGGGGACTTGTCTATCCTCAAGTTGTTCAAAATATCCAACACATCTTCCTTCCTAACAGGTATCTCTTCTAGCTTAACAGTCCGTTTCACACTCTCCTCTTCAACAATACTGTCCCTCTCGTTTGTAAATACTGAAGAGAAGTACTTGTTCAAGACCTCTCCTATCTCTTCCAACTCAATACACAGTCTCCCACTACTGTCCTTGATCGGACCTACCCTCGTTCTCGTCATTCTCAGGTTTCTCACATACGTATAAAATGCCTTGGGGTTATCCTTGATCCTATCCGCCAAGGATTTTTCATGCCCTCTCTTAGCTCTCCTAATCCCCTTTCTTCAGGTCCCTTCTGGCTATCCTGTATCCCTCCACTGCTCTGTCTGAACCCTGTTTCCTCAACCTTATGTAAGCCTCCTTCTTCCTCTTTACTAGACATTCAACCTCCCTCGTCAACCAAGGCTCCCTCACACGACCATTTCTTTCCTGCCTGATAGGTACATATATATCAAGGACACGTCGTATCTGCTCCTTGAAAGAGTTCCACATTTCCAACACATCCTTCCCTGACAGCCTATGCTCCCAACGTATGCTCCTCAAATCCTGTCTTACAGCATCGTAATTTCCCTTCCCCCAATTGTAAAATCTACCTTGTTGTGCGCACCTATCTCTCTCCATAACCAAGGTGAAAGTCACAGAATTGTGGTCACCATCACCAAAATGTTCACCCACTAACAAGCCCACCACTTATCCCGGTTCATTACCGAGTACCAAATCCAATATGGCCTCCCCTCTGGTTGGACAATCTACATACTGCGTTAGAAAAGCTTCCTGGACACACTGCACAAACACCGCCCCATCCAATCTACTTGATCTAAAGAGCTTCCAATCAATATTTGGGAAGTTGAAGTCGCCCATGACTACGACCCTGTGGCTTCTGCACCTTTCCAAAATCTGTTTCCCAATCTGTTTCTCCACATCTCTGCTGCTATTGGGGGGCCTATAATAAACACCCAACAAGGTGACCGCACCTTTCCTATTTCTGACTTCAGCCCATACTACCTCCAGAGGCAGATGCCCCTCAAACTTCCTTTCTGCAGCCGTTATACCATTTCTAATTAGCAATGCCACCCCCCCTCCTTTTTTACCACCCTCCCTAATCTTACTGAAACATCTGTAACCAGGAACCTCAAACAGCCATTCCTGTCCCTCATCTATCCATGTTTCCGTGATGGCCACAACATCGTAGTCCCAGGTACCGATCGACGCCTTAAGTTCACCCACCTTATTTCTGATACTCCTTGCGTTGAAGTATACGCACTTGAGCCCATCTCTGTGTCCGCAAGTAGTCCCTGTCCGTGCTACCTTCTCCACAGCCTCCCTACAGTCTTGGGCATCCTGACACACAGCTAGCTTACTTGCTGGACTACAAGTCCGGATCCCATCCCCCTGCTAAATTACTTTAAACCCCCCCGAAGAGTGCTAGCAAACCTACCCCCCAGGATATTGGTGCCCTTCTGGTTCAGGTGCAACCCGTCCTGTTTATACAGGTCCCACCTTCCCCAGAATGCAGTCCAATTGACCAAATATCTGAAGCCCTCCCTCCTACACCATCCTTGCAGCCACGTGTTCAACTGCACTCTCTCCCTATTCTTTGCCTCACTGTCACGTGGCACCGGCAACAACCCAGAGATGACGACTCTGTCTGTCCTAGCTTTTAGCTTCCAGCCTAACTCCTTGAGCTCTTGAATGACCTCCCCACCCCTCTTCCTGCCTATGTCGTTGGTGCCAATGTGTACCACGACTTCTGGCTGCACACCCTCCCCCTTAAGGATTCTGAAGACACGGTCCGAGACGTCTCGGACTCTAGCACCCGGGAGGCAACAAACCATCCGAGAGTCTCGCCCATGTCCACAGAACCGCCTGTCCGTCCCTCTAACTAGAGAGTCCCCTATAACTAGCGCTCTCCTCCTTTCCCCCTTTCCCTTCTGAGTCTCAGAGCCACAGACCCCTTCACTGCAGCTTACACCTGCAAGGCTGTCCCCCCCCAACAGTTTCCAAAGCTGTATTCTTATTTTTTAGGGGAACGACCACAGGGGAACCCTGCACTGCCTGCTTCTTCCCCTTCCCACCTCTAACTGTTACCCAGCTACCTCTGTTCTCTGGCGTAACTATGTCCCTGTAGCTTCTATCAATCACCCTCTCAGCCTCTCGAATAATCCTCAGTTCATCCAGTTCCAGTTCCCTAACTCATTCGGTGAGGCTCAGGATCTGACTGCATTTCCTGCAGACTTCGTCTGCAGGAGTATCGGTGGTCACCCCTACCTCAAACATCCTGCAGGAGGAACATTCCACCGCCTGCACTGCCATGACTGTACACTTTGTCTCCAAAAACAAGAACACTGAGTCACTTACCTGTGGACTTTAAAGTTAGGTTAGAGGAGGAGGGTGGGAGGGAGGCCCTACGGAAGTAGGACCTGGGGTCTAGAACACACCCACTCAAATACTAATCACTTACCTTCCCGCCCAGCTGTGCGCTCCAACCTCACTTCCGCTGCCCGCTACAGGTAAGTAATTTTGAAACAAACTGTCTTACCTTAGCTGTAGTCTCCCTGGTTTGCTTTTCCTTGGCCGCTGCTCCCACTCAAATGACCGTTGGTGATTAAAGGTTGAGTATTTATACTCACAGTTCTCCTTCCCGGCTGCCCCTCTGTTTGCCGTCACTTCCTCTGCTGCTCCCGCTCTTTTTGTGAAGAGAGAGAAAAAAAAACACCGCTGCCCGCTACAGGTAAGTAATTTTGAAACAAACTGTCTTACCTTAGCTGTAGTCTCCCGGGTTCGCTTTTCCTCGGTCGCTGCTCCCACTCAAATGGATCGCATGGTGTCCTCTGATAAGTCAAGAGGTAGTGGGGTCTGCCTCCCAATTAACACCACCTCCTGGTTACCTTGGTGAGGTTACTGCTCCCCGGGCCTAGAATACCTAACAATGAAATGCCATCTCTACTACCTGCCACGCCAGTTCGCCTCCACCATCCTGACAGTTGTTTTCATACCACCCCAGGTGGAAGTGATGAATGCTCTGGAATGAAATTTACACTGCTACAAATGCAATTAGGGCAGAACTCCCTGAGGCCTTATTCATCATAGCAGGTGACTTCAACTAGGCTAACTTCGAAGAATGCTACCAAAATGCCATCAACATATTTCCTGTCCCATCAGGGGGCCGAACATCCTTGATCGTCGCTTCGCAACCATCAAAGATGCCTACAGCGCCATACCCTGTCCACACTTTGGAAAATTAGATCACAACGCTGTGTTCCTCCTCTCAGCTTACAAGCACAAGTTGAAATATGATGATCCAGTGCAGAAAGTAGTATATGGCTGGTCAGAGGCAGACGTTTCTGCAGCATTGCTTGGAATCGGTGGACCAGTCCATATTCATGAATTCTGTGAACAACTTAGACGAGTATGCCACCACTGTAATGGACTTCATTAGCAAATGCGCTGAGGACTGCATGCCAAAGAGGTCAATCCTTATGTTAACCAACCAGAAACCATGGATGAACAAGGAAATCCATCATCTACTGATGACCAGGTATGCAGTGTTCAAGTCAGACAGAATGGACCTGTGCAGGAAATCCAGATATGAACTCTGCAAGGGCATTAGAGATACCAAGAGGCAATGGGGGATCAGCATGGACCTGCTTCTTTGGTCCAGCAGCTCCACAACTGTCTGACTACTTTCAGTGAATAGCCAGACCAACCAGAGAAAAGCTGAGCTGGGAGAACTGGCCACTCCCCTTTCATTGTACAAGTTTTTTTTAACTTGATAGCCTTTTTCTGAGGCAGTATCTATTAGCTATAATCAAAATGGCCCTAAAACACATCCAAGCCATGACTTTTCGGAACCTGCACTATTATGAACTCCTGAAAAAAAGAACAAGGGCAACATGACCTCGTTAAAGGGACAGCATTATCACACCACTCGTGACTATCGCCAAATTTCATCCAGACTCCATCCATAAGTCAGCTGACGACACCTTGGTTGTCGACTGGATATCAAAAAGTGATGAGTCAGAATACAGGAAGGAGAGGGTTTGGTGTCGTGGTGCAAGGATAAATGTCAGCAAAACTGAAGAGCTGACCATCAAATTCAAGAAGCAAGGAGGATGACTTGCCCCGAGCTACATCAATGGAGCTGAGGTGGAGAGGGTCAAGAGCATCAAGTGACCAATAAATCTGTCTTGGACCACCCACATAGTTGCGACAGTCAAGAAGGTAAAACCAACACCTCTTCTTCCTCAGAAGGGTAAGGAAATTCATCATGTCCATAAGGACCCTCACCAAATTTTATAGATGCATCACGGCTTGGTATGGCAACTGCTCTGCCCAGGACCATAGGAAACTATAGAAAGTTATGAACATAGCACAGAGCATCACACAAGCCAACCTCCCCATCATCTACACTTTTTGTTGCTTCAGAAAGGCAATCAACATTACCAAAGACCCCTTCCACTCCAGTTATAATCTGTTGCAACCTCTTCTGTCAGGCAGAAGATAAAAAAGCTTAAACACATGCACCAACAGGTACAAGAATAGCTTCTTCCCTGCTATTATTAGACTGCTGAAGCAGGAAACCTACCATGATGACCCAACCCTGAGGAGGTCTAGCCAGCCCAGGCCCGAACTCCAAACCCCCTGGCGACCCAACCTGACCTGGCTCACTTACGTTACAGAGCAGCAGATTTGCACCACCCAACACCAGGGACCGACCAGAAGTAGGAAACCTACCAGAAGCAGGAAACCTACCAGGAAATGTGGAAAATGTGCTGGTCTGTGATTGAAACAACATGGTTTCAAGTCTTCTCAGCATTCTCCTGGCAAACATCCAAGCCTTTGAAAATAAAATGGATGAACTTAGAATTAGATTGACCTTCCAGAGAGAACCAAGGGACTCCTGGATGCTCTGTTTTACAATGACAACCACCTAATGAAGGAGCGGCACTCTGAAAGCTAGTGCTTCCAATTAAATGTGTTGGACTATAACCTGGTGTTGTGTAATTTTTAACTCTATTTTACGAAGACATGGCTCACTCCTGCTACACCTGACTGTGCCTATCAACAAGAAGGATTGCTGGGTTTGTTTTCCTTGGAGCAGAGGAGGCTGAGGGAGGTTTCTGATTGAGGTGCATAAAATTATGGGAGGCACAGACAGAGTGGATTATGAGAAGCTTTTCTTCATGGCAGACGTGTCTAAGACCAGAGGGCATAACATTACAGTGAGGAATTAGGGGTTTAAAGGAGATCTGAGGGGGAAAAAACTCCCCCAGAGGTGGAAATACGGAATGTGCTGCCTGAGACGGTGGTGGAGGCAGGTACTGTCACAACATTAAAGAAACTTCCAGATGAGCAATTAAAATGTCAGGCATTGTAGAGCTCCTAAATGGAATTAGTATTGTTTGGTGTTCGTTGGTCAGCATAGACGTGATGCTGTATTCTATGCAAGTATAATTTTCGCTTATCTCTAGTCTTAATGGGAATATAAAAGAAAACTTATTTCTGAAGTAGAAAGTGAGTACAATGCATGCCACCTTTGCTCTTTTTAAAAATCGCTCTTTAGGAAATAATAACATCAGAACTTCTGGTATAAACAAAAGCAAAGAGCAGTCCTCTGGTGTATTCTCAACCAATCTCATGCAATATAAATTGTTATTCCTAGTGAAATATGAAGCACTTTGAAGAACTCCCAACTGGTTAAGCATACTACTAGATCTTTGATGCACACCTGATCATGCATACTAGATATGTGTTCAGTATCTCATCTGAAAGATAAGACCAAGGTATAACACTCTTCCAACACTATTGGTGTATTTCATGTTTTATCTGCATTTGTATTGGAGCTTATCCTGGTTTTCACAAATGTGCTGTACCTTGTACCAACCGATATCCTAATTCTGAAGAGTGAAGCTTGAATTGTTATAAAATGTCATTTGACATTGTTTGTGTTACACATTTCAGACTGTTCTTTCTTGTGAAATAATCAAGTTTTTTTTTAAAAACTCATTTGTTAGTTTCTGCAGTATAAAAAGTTTAAAAGGAAAATAGTCCTGCTGCTGAACCTAAGAATCATTTAAAGGTCTTGTTCTTAGTATTCCAACATGAATAATTCTGACACTACACATTCTGCAGTCACATTTCAATTTATCCTGTAAACCTGTGCAAGTTCAGAAATTAGAACCTGTTGCATACACATTCTAGTGAACCTGTAAACTCTTACATTTGCAGCTATATCACAGCACATACAGATACAGAAGAAGAATCTGAAGAGGAAAAGGTGAAATGTTCAACAATAAACACCACATTTGGATCTCCACTACAAGAAGACATCCAGGCCAGGGAATTTAATGACCTCATCCAGAAAGCAGATAACCTACATGATAATCCAGAACTGGATAAGGAAGAAGGATTCCAATTACTGTTAGGAAAAAAAGACCAGGTAGGTGTGAACTGTTATATACCTTCAGATATATTTTGTGCAAATATCATGTACTTTGAGTAAGATCTAATTCGAGGCAAATGTACAATTTAAGGTTAACTAAATATGAACTATGATTATACATAAAACTATTAAATGGAAAACAACAGGAGTGAAGTCGTAGCTTTGTAGCAAAGATTATGCTTCTGGATAATCATTGCAGTTGAATTATATACTTGTATGAAACATTTCAAACATTTTGACATGATTGGGGAGTGTTTAATTTAGATATGTGTGAGGTGATGCATTTTGGAAAGGCAAATCAGAGCATAGCTTATACACTTAGTGGTAAGGTCCTGGGGAGTCTTGCTGAACAAAGAGACCTTGGAGTGCAGGTTCATAGTTCCTGGACAGTGGAGTCATGGGTAGACAGGATAGTGAAGAAGGCATTTGGTATGCTTTCCTTTATTGATCAGTACACTGAGTATAGGAGACAGGAGATCTTGTTGCAGCTGTACAGGACATTGGTTAGTCCACTTTTGGAATACTAAAAGCAATTCTGGTCTTGATGCTATAGGAAGGATATTGTGAAACTTGAAAGGTGAAAACAATGACTGCAGATGCTGGAAACCAGATTCCGGAATAGAGTGCTGAAAAGGCACAGCAGTTCAGGCAGCATTCAAGGAGCAGGAAAATCGATGTTTCTGGCAAAAGCCCTTCATCAGGAATACAGGCAGAGTGCCTGAAGAGTGGAGGGTGGGGGTGGGGAGAAAGTAGCATAGAGTACAATAGGTGAGTGGGGGTGGGGATGAAGGTGATAGGTCAGGGAGCAGGGTGGGGGAAGGTAGCAAAGAGTACAGTGGGTGAATGGGGTTGGAATGAAGGTGATAGGTCAGAGAGGAGGGTGGAGTGGATAGGTGGAATGGAAGATAGACAGGTAGGACAGGTCATGGGGAGGGTGCTGAGCTGGAAGTTTGGAACTGGGGTGAGGTGGGGAAGGGGAAATGAGGAAACTGGTGAAGTCCACATTGATGTCCTGGGGAAGTGTTCTGAGGTGGAAGATGAGGCGTTCTTCCTCCAGGCATCAGGTGGTGAGAGAGCGGCAGTGAAGGAGGCCCAGGACCTCCATGTCCTCGACTGAATGGGAGGGGGATTTGAAATGTTGGGCCACAGGGTGGTGTGGTTGATTAGTGCAGGTGTCCCAGAGATGTTAAAGCCCAATGTAGAGGAGACTGCATCGGGCGTAATGGCTACAATATGTGCAGGTAAAACTTTGATGGATGTGGAAGGCTCATTTGGGGCCTTGGATGGAGGTGAGGGAGGAGGTGTGGGCGCGGGTTTGCAATTCCTGCAGTGGCAGAGGAAGGTGCCAGGACGGAAGGGTGGGTTGTTGGGGGGGCGTGCACCTGACCAGGTGGTCATGGAGGGAACGGTCTGTGCGGAAGGCGGAAAGGGGTGGGGAGGTAAATATATCCCTGGTGGTGGGGTCCGTTTGGAGATGGCGGAAATGTCGGTGAATGATTTGGTTTATGTGAAGGTTGGTAGGGTGGAAGGTGAGCACCAGGGGGGGTTCTGTCCTTGTTATGGTTGGAAGGGTGGGGTCTGAGGGCGGAGGTGCGGGATGTGGACAAGATGAGTTGGAGGGCATCTTTAACCACATGGGAAGGGAGTTTGCGGTCTCTAAAGAAGGAGGCCAACTGCTGTGTACTGTGGTGGAACTGGTCCTCCTGGGAGCAGATACGGCAGAGGTGGAGGAATTGGGAATATGGGATGGCATTTTTGCAGGAGGTAGGGTGGGAAGAGGTGTAATCCAGGTAGCTGTGGGAGTTGTTGGGTTTGTAAAAAAAATGTCACTGTCAAGTCGGTCGTCATTAATGGAAATGGAGACATCCAGGAAGGGGAGGGAGGTGTCAGAGATGGTCCAGATAAATTTAAGGTCAGAGTGGAATGTGTTGGTGGAGTTGATGAATTGCTCAACCTCCTCGCGGGAGCTTGAGGTGGCACCAATGCAGTCATCAATGTAGCAAAGGAAGAGGTGGGGAGTGGTATGGAAGATGGACTGTTCTAAGTAGCCAACAAAGCGACAGGCATAGCTGGGGCTCATACGGGTGGGTGGGAGATCTTCGGAGGTGATGAAGTTCTGTATTGTCTGGGAGATGATGGTTTGGTGACAGGGGGTGGGGTCATGGTCGAGGGGGCGGAAACTTGAAAGGGTTCAGAAAAGATTCACAAGGATGTTAGGGGTTGGACAGGTTGTACTATAGGGAGAGGCTAAATAGGTTGGGGCTATTTTCCCTGGAGTGTTAGAGGCTCAGGGATGACCTTATAAAGATGTACAAAATCATGAGGGACATGGATAGCCAAGGTTTGTTCCCTAGGGTGGGGAGTCCAGAAGTAGAGGGCATAGGTTTAAGATGAGAGGGGAAAGATATGAAAGGGGCCCAAGGGTCAACTTTTTCATAGAGTGTGGTGCATGTATCGATTGAGCTGCCAGAGGAAGTGGTGGAGACTGGTATAATTACAGCATTTAAAAGCCATCTGGATAAGTATATGAATAGGAAGGATTTAGAGGGATATATGCGAAATGTTAGCAAATGGGAGTACATTAATGTGGAATATTTGGTCCATGGATGAATTGGAGTGTTTCCACGCTGAAAACCTCTATGACTCTACAATTCATATGAAAGTTGTTTGCATTTTATTGTTGTTATAAATTGTTAAATGTTAGTTGTTAGATCTTATAAATCCAAAAATGCACCTCAAACAATCTCACTCTCTCAATGTCCAGCTGGTATGCATCCATTGTCTGATCAAACAGATGAATGCCTGCTATCCTGTAAGCTGTCCCCATAGTTTTGCTCTGCAGCAGTTCACTACACCATTAGCATTGAACCATACAAAAAAAAACAGGAGTTAACTACTGATTGATGAGAACTATCCACTGACCCTCAGGTGCATGACACCAATACATAGAGCACACTTGTGGTGTCATGTGTATAATAGCAGCCATGCTGCTGCACAGTGTGTCATAGAGTAGACAATTGACGTGTAAGCAAAGTTCTGTTGCCTGAGCGCACACTTTAAGATCTCCCTGAAGGACTCTTAGGTGAGTGTAGGGTATCATGTGGTTTACTGTTTCTCTGTACAACTTCACCATTATGAGAACATTTTTCTTATCATACAATATTTGATGAGTAGATGAGGAATGGGTTGGAGATCCTGAAGAAAATGGCAGGATCAATTAGCAGTCATTCTTTTGACTGGCTGCCCTGCAACTCATCTCACCATGCCACTAATGGATAAAACTCCAATTCCTCACTCACCAGCCTTCTTCTGATACTGACCATCCTGCATCCATTTGTCCATAGTGCTCAAATAAAAGCCACCATGAAAATAACATTTCTTAAAAAAAAATCCAATTATCCAGCCAAAAGTCATCAAACCTTGGAGCCTGTCTTCTGTATATCTTGGCTTCTCTTGGTGTCCCTAAACAGTGCTTGCCCACTTACTGCAACTCTAGAAGAGACTGCAGGATGGCTTTACGTAGTTCTGAACTTAGAAAGTTAGTCTTTGGACTGTATCACCTTTAAAGTAGTTGTACAGACTGGTTAGTTGACAAGTAACTGGAAGGACAGCGACAGAATGTTGAAATTGGTAGTACAAATGTTATTTCTTTTAAGAGAGAGATGCCAGCATAATATTGGAATGCCATGATCTTGCAAATTTTATAGTATACTGGTATCTGTGTCATTATGGGCAGAATAGTCTGTGTCAGACTATTCATGGGCAGCAAGCATGAATTCAGTCTGGGTTTCCTAACAGCACATAGACATAGAATAACAATATAATGTAAAAGCTGTTATGATTTACATGGGTAACACGCTGGAAATCGAATTCAGCTATTTCCAGAGTTGTCATAACAGCAAAAGATTTTTTTGTAAAGTACGCAATCTCTCTCTCTCTCTCTCTCGCACATATGGTTGCGTACACACACACACACACACACACACACACACTCCTACAGACCCATACGCTCACGCCGACACTTATACCTCTTTGCACTCATGCTCACACACCTATCTGTACACACATTGTCTCACAGGCACTCATAACCCCTGCCCCACCCCCCCACACACATACACATGTACACATACACATATAAGTTTGTGGGGTGAATTTGTACTTACAAAATTACATTTTACTTTGCTCAAAAACTCGATGAATCCGTGTGAAATTCTGTAAATCTGTTTTTTAGATTAGATTCAGTCTGACCATTGTGGCACAGTCTCTCACAGAGCAGCTCACACCTTTAAATGTGTTGTGGGCCAACATGACACCAATTGTTAAAGCTCACTTGAGAATGTAACTTTTAAAAAAGTTTTATGATTTACATATGGAAGAACTGAAACCAACGTGGTCATTCTAAAAGATGAGAGACTTCACAAATAATCTAGGTCTTTTTCAATATATAATTTCAGTTACATCACACTGTACACTTTTGCTATAAATTCTGTGTCTTACGAGCATATACTCCACAACCACCCTGATGAAGGAGCAGCTCTCTGAAAGCTAGTGCTATTTCTCATTTCAGTCCGTAGATCTTTTTGAAAATCACAAAACAATAAGGCATAGTCTGTACAAAGGAAGAATTCTAGCAGGATGCAGTAATAGAATGGTTGTGAGGGACATGCGTAAAAATCATTGAAGATGAATCAGCAAGTTGAGAAAGTGGAACAAAAGGCGTGTAGAATGTTGGACATTATATAAAAAAAAGCATAGAATACAAAAGTAATAAAGTTGTGATCAACATTTATGAAGTAATGCTTTAGCCTCAACTGAAGTATAGCGTTCAATTCTGGCTACTAACCTTTAGGAAGCTGATGATAATGGCTTAGAAGTGATGCAGGAAAGATGAGAAGAATTGATTCAAGAATAGGAGAATCCAAAGTTCATTAGATAAATTGGGGTTGTTCTCCTTTAAAAATGGAAGATTCAGAGGAGATTTGACTGTCTAAATGCCAAAAGGTTTTGAACATATCAAAGTAGGTGGGGAGAAACAGTTTTCATTGATGGAAGAGTTTCGAAACAGATTTACAGTTATAGCAAAAAATCTAAAGATGACATGAAGAAAAACTTTTTTAAACATTTCGTGATTAAAAGTTGGAATATACTACCTGTGAATATTCCTCCACCATAGTTGTAGCTGTTGCAAAGGAATTGGACATACACCTGCCAAGAAAAGAATTGCTCACTGAAGGGCAGGCGGTTGGATTAATTACATTGCCCTTGCCAAGAACTGGCATAGACTGAAAGGGCAAAACTGGCTACTTTGATACTACAGTCAGTTCTGCTATAACACCCGTTTCTTCAATGAGAATTGGCTATAACGCAATTGAAGAATTTAAACAGTTATTTGTAGAATGCAAACTTTGCTTACCTGTATTGGCTATAATGTGGTTTCCAGTCCCTTTGGTTTCAGTGGTACTGCTATTGTGCAATTTTCTTATAATGTGACTTTGCACGGGAATGGAACTATCACATTCTATCAAAGCAGACTGTATTATGGTTCTGTGCCTCTTGATTGTGACTTCACACTGTCTGACAGACCTGCCTTTGGACCAAGCATTTCCACCTGCACTTCCATCATCCTTTCCCTTTGTGCCATCTCATCAAGATCCACATGTGAGTCCTGTAGAGTTGAAACTTTCTGCGATTTCTAATCTCCACAGAAGTGTACATGCACTACTCTTTTGCCCTGCCCTGCCTTGTCCTGTCCTGATTGCAGACTGTTGATCTCTAGTGTCTCACCAAGTGCAGCTTCTGCTAGTCTCCCAAGTGTGTGAAGAGGCTGCAGTGACCATATTCTTTTTCCTCATCAATGTCTACCCCTTATAATTTTCTTCCTTTTCTACCACTGCCTTGCTAGATGGTAATCCTATAGTATTTTCAAGGAGGAAGGTACTAGAGTAGGGTTGTGGTGAGGAGAGGTAGGGAGCCAAGAGGTACAGTCTTTGATTATCTGGATCATACATGTCAGAATGAACTTTTAATGAGGGGTAGGTAGAATTAATTAATTTTAGCTTTTTTGCTGACCATACCCTTAGTCATGCCCTGTGAGGTCATTGAATCTATAAGAACATGAGAAGTATATGCTTGGATAAGCTAAAATCTGCTCCACTGTTTAATTAATCATTGCTTATCTTTAATTTCAATACTAGCATTTATCTTTCTTGCCCTCCACCATATGTCAGAATTTCGCTTTTGCCTATTTTTTGTTCTCCTCCCTGTGTTCTATGAAACATTACAGTTCAAAATTTTCTCACTTCCAACCTAAGTATCATCACTTGAAATGATAGACCTGTTTATTTATTCACAGACACTGTTTGATCTTTGTCCATCCCATGTCCCCGCAGAGTCTTTAGCTTGTAACTGCCTTTTTAAAATAAATTTTCAATCCTAAGACCATAACAAACAGGAACAGGAGTCAGCTGTTTGACGACTTGACCTATTCAATAGGATCATGTCTCCTCCTGTCTACTTTCGTGCCCGTTCCCCATAACCTTTGATTGTGATTGATCAAGAATCTATCTATCTCAGCCTCAAACATATGCAAGGACCCTGCTCTCAGCTTTCTGTGATAAGAACTTTCAAAGACTCTTAAATCCTTTGAGAGAAGAAGTTCCTCCTCATGTCAGTGTTAAATGTGTGCCTTTTAATTCTGAGACCATGCCCTCTGATCTTAGACTCTCCCATGAGGGGAAACATCTGTGAAGAATCTGCTATGTCCTAATGAAATCACCTCTCATTCTTCAAAATTCCAATGAATAGAATCCCCATTTGCTCAGAAGACACTCCCTCCGGGGACCTTCCAAGTGAATCTTCTCAGATCTACCTCCAATCAAATCATTCTCATGATTTGAATGCAGTCAACAATTCACAATTAGTTGGCTTTTTTTAATGATGATTTTTCTAAATCATCAGTTTTTTTTATTCCACATTATTTTCTTTCAGAAGAAATATATATGTGGTCATTGAATTGTTACTCCAAGTCTTTAGATTATTATTCCAATACCTGTAGAGAGAAGAACCTCAATTATTTGAATATCAATTATCCGAAGAAGATCTCAAAGTCCTGATAGAAACATTACCTCAAAGAGGTGTTTCAACACTGATTGTGTCTTTTGTTTACAATGATTAAAAATGAACCTGGTTTACTGAAATGCTGCTGAGAACAGTCCTGGACATCGATGGGAGCCCAGGCACCGTCTCCAAATGACTGATCGCCAGCCCTCTCTCTCCCCACACTTTCCCTGGAGTTCTACACAAAGGTGTACCCTTAACCCCCTCCTCCCCAGATAATCTCTCCAACGTTGTACCGTATAGGGCAAAGGTGGAACTTGTCAAAAAGTTGTAGTAAAAAGGTGTGTGTGCGTGTTTTTTTTGAGCCACCCTCCAAAGGCAGCAGCAGCAGTCTTACTGATGGTGTCCAGTTCGGCTGCCCCGGCGGGGGCGGATGGAGGGGGGTGCGGGGTGGGTGGTGGTGGCAGGTGGGGCCTCACGGGGTCGGGTTGGGGCGGCCGGGTCAGATGGGGGCGGGGTGGACAGTATTGGAGAGCGCGGGCGGACGCGAACAGGAGCGGGGTTGAACGGAGTTGGGAGAGGCAGATGGGGGGTTGGCAGGGGCTCACATGCAGTATGCTGCTGCCTAGTCTCCTGAACAGGGAGCAGATTTAGCGAGTGCTCGCTGTGTCAATCCCATTGAACTGATTTGGGGGTGGGGGATGGGTGAGGAAGGCTTCAACAATGCTGCACGTCCCTTACACGCAAGTGTGTGTGTGCTTGGAAACAAACCCTGAAACAGAGCACGGGAGCAAGGCAGGCAGAGCGAGGAAAAATGAAATTTCAGGAAACCTCGGGGCTCAGAGGAGAGGCATTGAATTAATTAACCAAATAATCAATTAGCTGAATGAAATAGTGCCCACCCATCTCATTTGGATAATCGAGATTCCTCTGTAACATAGTTTCTATGCTATGATACTGAATGGGCAACAACAGGCTCTTTCTTTAATACGCAATGTGATGTTAAAATATTTTCATTTAATTAGTGTAGTTATTAATAAATTTTGACCATTTAGTTTTATCATAAATCATACCAGGATTGACTCAGTGCATTTTTGTTCCTTACATTGCAGTTGTTTTCAAGAATTAATGAATGTACTATTTAATGGTAAAATGTAAGAGACGTGACAGATGCACAATAAATACTGTTTATTGTTTCAAGTTTTGGGACCAAGTGGAATTTCTATGGCGATTAGCACGGGCATATGCTGATATGCATGACATAGCAGTGGATGTAGAAGACAAGAAAAACTATGCAGTAATTGGTAAGATGTGAATATAATATTTGATTTTCCATGCTGTTTTATTTAAGACAAAATGCACCCTGATAATTCAAAAGCAGTTGATTTGTTGGCTTGTTAATTTTAAAAGTTGCAAACAAATGAAAGTTTGCTATTGTGTTTGAAAATATCTTACTATCTTCTAATCTGGCTTGAGATATAATGCTGATTAAGGCAGGAAAATTGTCTTTAAATTTGATTGCTGTGGAAGTTCTATACGAAATAAGGTTGGGAAACCTTCTCCTCATTTCTAACAGTCATGAATAAAAGGAATTAAAATAATTATAATTTAATAATTAATGGTTAATCTCATGTATAGAAGCCATTCCAGATATGCTGTGGGCACTTAAAAAGTCAGAGCAGGATGGCAGGATTGCTATTTCTAAAGCTCAGTTTATGGGAATGGTATTGGGACAAAATTGAATTGAAATGAACTTTTCACATCTGTTTTCATTACTTCTCAAAACTAAACTCAGACCTCATACTGGTGACGTGAAAAGTATTTTTTTCTTTGTCTCCCTCTGCTTCTTTCTCTCTCTCTCTCTCCTCCTCCTCAGTGGAGCAAGAAATAGTGCATCCTTTTTTCTCAGGACACTTTGTCAGTGTTAAAAGATTTATAAGCAGCAATGACCATCAGTGCGTATCAATATTGACTAAGTTAGATGCAGAAGGAATGACTGTTCCAGTAATGGATGGGTGAAGTCTATACTGGAGAGGAACTATATTTGATACCTCAACTGCGGGGTGAATCATGCTACAATTTTAAAAAGTCTCATCTAGTATGAAGCAATGGCAGAGGGGAGAATGCATTCAAGAAAATCTTTATAAAAGACACTAACAACAATAACTTCAGTTGAGGTTAAACTGGAGGATGGTTAGCTGGAATCCAAACTAGATGTTGGAACTTAGTTTTCTGGTGCAGATGCAGAGGTCAGGGTTGAATGGTCTATGTAGCATCTATATCTGTGCTCCATTCTTTCTACATGCAGTGGACTGCCACCTCTGAATAACAGTTCAATTCCTAACTTTAAACCTGATTCATAAAATCATATAGCACAGAAGACCATTCAACCCATTGTGCCTGTGACAGCTCCTTAGAAAAGCAATCCAATTGATCTTTTTTTTCCCAACATTCATTTGTAGAATTTCCTTCTGAAGGTTACTAATTAATTTTCTTGCATAAAATTCTTCATTCTCTGATTATCAACCCATGCTCATCTTGCTCTGTCTTTTGTGCTTTTCAGAAGCAATGGGACAAGATTCTCTCGAAGCAGTGGCTAGATGTCAATAGACCGATATTACTGATTGTTAAATGCTTTTTTAACACCACAACTCATCTCATTAATATTTAGTGTCCCATCTTGCCAAACAAGCTAGGTATCAGAAAAACCCGAGAAAGCCAAAATGATTGCTTAGTGGATGCAAAACACCACTTGCTCGAAACTACATATTTGGTGGAAACTAAATACCAGTATCTCAGGGCACACTCCATGGGCACCAGTCACATGCAACCCATGGCCACAGGCATTGGCATCTGACACACCAACCTTTAAGACCTCTTGTGGCACATCCCCAAAAGATACATCTTTAATGCCATATCTCAGGCTGCACTGGCAGCAATCATTGTAAAGCTGCAACTAAGATCACGCATAACCTATGGACTGGACCATGCTGCTTATCTAGGCTTTTCACTTGCTCTCTTTGTGTTTACCTGAATGTTTACAGCATCCCTACCTTGTGTTGTCTTGCATTGACCTCTCAGGCAGCGATAAAAGTGTCATATTACTACTGTTACTGCACTGTTTAGGGCAGGCATAAAGATAGGGAGTCAGGCATAATCCAAAGAGCAGGCGAATCAACGTTTCGGGCAAAAGCCCTTTATCAGGAGGGTTGATTCCTGATGTAGGGCTTTTCCCCAGAACGTTGATTCCCCTGCTCCTCGGATACTATTGTATCATTTGACTTGTATCTACTTTTTTTCTCTGTCAAAATACTGTACGTTTCTCACATTGATCATCAAGTGTATGCCTGCTCACTAATCCAAGTCCTTCTTCAATGTGCAACTTTCTGATCAGAGGTGAGAATATCGTTCACTAATGTGACACAATATTAAAAATCTCACAACGCGTGATTTAGTCAAAAGGATTTTTTGGAAACACTAGCTTTCAAAGCACTGCTTCTTCCTCAACTAGCAGTGTTTCTGAATAAACCTGTTGGATTATAACCTGGTGTTGTATGATTTTTAACTTTGTCCACCCCAGTCCAATACCGACACCTCTAAATCATGACACAATATAGTATTTTTGAGATAAATTAACTATGTAGCGTATTTGGGTGTCTTTATAACAGTATTTTTATTTTCTCTTCTATACATATGTCAGTTTTCATTTTGGAAATTGGCCTTGTTTCTCATTGTTAATCATGTCGTTCTTTTCTTTCATTATTTGTCAATTGTACTGAGTTTACAAAAAAAGTCTAATTTTATTCTCCTCCTCTAAGCATGGTGCACCAAAAATAAAATTTCTCAACTGCATTGTTACAACACAATTTCCTCTCCGGTAATTCAGTGGTGTTGATGGTGTTGTTTGGGGCAGGGTCAGTTAGTCAGTCACTAATGAAGTAAAGCTTTTAGTGCAGTTTATTTTGGGCTAAACCTAGAAATGAAACTTCATTCACACTGCGTTATGTAAAAATGGTAATCTCTTGTCTGTTTCAGGTACTATGCCATTCACCTGACACAGTTAGATTTAGGGAAGTCCAAAACTAGAGGGCTTAAGTTTAAGGGGAGAGAGGAAAGATTTAAAAGGGAACCGAGGAGCACCTTTTTCACACAAGGTGATGCATGTATGGAATCAGCTGCCTGAGGAAGGGTGGAAGAGGCAGGTACAATTACAGCATTTTAAAGAACATCAGATAGATAAGTAAATAGGCAAGGTTTAGAGGGATATGTGTCAGACACAGATAAATGGGACCAGTTCAGTTTAGGATACCTGGTCAGCAGGAACAAGTTAGATTGAAGGGTCTGTTTCCATGCTGTATGACTGTATGACTCTCTTTCCTGCTTGCTAACAGCTCTGCAAGATGCACTGAGAGGAGTATATGGAAAAAACTCTTTAATATTTTTTATATTAAAAACTCAGTTGCTTTGGTTTCAAAGCAATGGAAAATACTGTTGTTGTGCAGTAATGTAGTCTTAAGTAGATTTGTATCACTGGGCATTTTTGACATACAGCTAGTGTCATTTAGACCCTTATGTAACCAAAGGTAGTCCAACTCCTGGTCCATTCAGGCTGGTGGTCAATTACATCAAGCTATATAAGAAAATGCAGTCAAGAGGAAACAGTGGATGCAATATATATTTTTTGTTCTTTTCAAATGGCATTTGATAAGGTACTTCACATTATGCTACTTTATAAGATAAGAGCACATGATGTTGGAGGTAGCATATCAGCATGGGCAGAGGACTGTCTTAACGAATAGAAAACAGACTTGGAATGAGTAGGGGGTGTTTTCAAGTGTGCCACAGGGATCAGTGCTGAGGACATAATTATTTACAATATATATTAATGACTTTGTTAAGGAAAATGGATATACTAGAGCCAGTGTTGCACATGACACTAAAATAGATGGAAAGGCAATTGGTGAAAATGACCTGACTTGGAGTCTACAGAGGGATATAGACTGGTTAAGTGTGTGGTTAAAACTTGGCAGATGGAATATAGTGTGGGGAAATGTGAGGTTATATACCTTGGCAGAAAGATTAAAGGAGCTGAATATTATTTAAATGGAGAAAGACTGCCTTAAGCTACAGAATAGAGAGATTTGGAAAATGCATGAGTCACAATGACTAATGCACCTATCGCTATGGGCAATTTAGCATGGCCAATTCACCTAACCTGCACATTGTTTTGGACAGTGGGAGGAAACTGGAGCACCCGGAGGAAACCCACGCAGGTACGGGGAGAATGTGCAAACTCCACACAGACAGTCGCCTGAGGCGGGAATTGAACCCGGGTGTGAGGCAGCAATGCTAACCATTGTGCCACCGTGCCGCCTAAGGAACATGCATTAGCATTGGAGTCAGTCCAGAGGAGGTTTGCTAGGCTGATGTAAGAGTATGGAGAGCTTTATCGTGGGCGGCACGGTGGCACAGTGGTTAGCACTGCTGCCTCACAGCGCCAGAGACCCGGGTTCAACTCCCGCCTCAGGCGACTCTCTGTGTGGAGTTTGCACATTCTCCCTGTGTCTGTGTGGGTTTCCTCCCACAACCTGCACATTTTTGGATTAAGTGAATTGGCCATGCTAAATTGCCCGTAGTGTTAGGTGAAGGCGTTAAATGTAGGAGAATGGATCTGGGTGGGTTACGCTTTGGCAGGTCGGTGTGGACTTGTTGAGCCGAAGGGCCTGTTTCCACACTGTAAGTAATCTAATCTAATTATTTTATGAGGAGAGGTTGAGTAGATTGGACCTGTACACATTGGAATATAGGAGGATGAGAGCGACCATATTGAAACATAAAAGATTCTTAGCCAACTTGACGGGGTAGATGTGGAAAAATTGTTTCCCCTTGTGAGAGCGCCTTGGACTAATCTGAGAATAAGGGGTCACAATTTAAGACAGAGAAGGAATTTGTTTTGAAAGCTGTGAATCTGTGGAATTCTTTACTACAAAGGGCTGTCGAGACAGGGTCATTAAATATATTCAAAGTTGAGATAGATTTTTATTCAATAAGGGAATTGAGGGTTATGGGGAAAAGGCAAGAAAGTGAAAGTGAGGCTTATTATTATGGCAGTTCAGCCTTGATGGCTGAATGACTTACTTCTGCTCCTATATTCTTATGGCCGAAGGACTAAGTAGTCATCAGTGCACTGTGAATGCATTATATTTTATATACTGTAACACCTCGCGCTTTAACAGCAACTAGTAATCATTAAACCATAGCTGTTGAGAAGGATCTGAGCAGCAAGATCATGGGAATGCCATCACCTCCAAATTCCCCTGACTGAGGCATGCATTTCTTTTTCTGTTGCTGAATCATAATCATGGAAGCACCTCCATAATAAAGACTGCAACAGTTCAAGAACAAGACCCACGATTGCCTTCTAATGCATGAATAAAAAGGTTTCAAACTAATCCTGTTATCCAGGAAGTGCCATTGTTGTGTCATAGACCCTTCATGTCTCATACGGAGCAATTCATGTACTCCCCAGCCACCTCCCAAGCCCCTGCACATTCCACCTTTTCAGGTGTTTAGAATATGTACTAAAGTTTATGGCACAGAAGTAGGCCACTCTGTTTATTGTGTCTGTGTTGACTGAGAAACAACTTACCCAAATCAATTCCATTTTCAAGTATTTGGTCCATGTTTCCAGAGGGTGTGGGACTTCACCTTAAAATGAGTTGAGGATTTCTCCTCTATTATCCTTTCAGGCAGGGTTCCAAATCCAAACCACTCCTGAGTGAAAAAAACTTACCTCATCTTTTCTGATTCTTCTTCTAATTACTTTAAGTGTATTTCCCTTACTCATTGGTTGAGGGAACTGGTTTCTTCCCACCCATTCTATCTGGCTTCACACAGCCTGGACATCTCATATCATAGAATCCCTACAGTGTGGAAGCCATTAGGCCCAACAAGTCCACACTGACCCATTCCCCTGCCCTATTACTCTACATTCACCCTGACTAATGAATAACCCACATTTCTGATGAAGGGCTTATGTCTGAAACATTGCCTCTGCTGCTTCTCAGATGCTGCCTGACCTGCTGTGCTTTTCCAGCGCCACACTTTTGATTCTGATCACAGACCTCACTTTCTCCTAGTCATTATAACCTTACTGCAAAGCCTTTCCCAAGGCTGCCTACCTTGAAGAAGTTCTCCTTCTTCCTCCACAACGACCAAAGTGAGTCTCTCTACACCCCCAGGTCATCTCCTCTACCACATTCCTGATGAAGGGCTTATGCCTGAAACAGCAATTCTCCTAATCCTTGGATGCTGCCTGACCTGCTGTGCTTTTCCAGCGCCACACTTTTGATTCTGATCACAGACCTCACTTTCTCCTAGTCATTATAACCTTACTGCAAAGCCTTTCCCAAGGCTGCCTACCTTGAAGAAGTTCTCCTTCTTCCTCCACAACGACCAAAGTGAGTCTCTCTACACCCCCAGGTCATCTCCTCTACCACATTCCTGATGAAGGGCTTATGCCTGAAACAGCAATTCTCCTAATCCTTGGATGCTGCCTGACCTGCTGTGCTTTTCTAGTGCCACACTTTGCCCCTGAGTAGAATTGTAGAGATGTATGCATGGGAACAGACCGTTCAGTCTACTTGTCCATGCCGACCAGATATCCCAACCTGATCTAGTCCCATTTGCAAGCACTTGGCCCATATCCTCTACAACCTTCCTATTCATTTTACATGTTGCAATTGTACCAACCTCCACCACTTCCTCTGGCAGCTCATGCCATACAAACACCATCCTCTGTGTGAAAAAGTTGCCCCTTCAGTCCTTTTATATCTTTACCCTCTCACCCTAAATGTATGCCCTCTAGTTCTGGACTCCCCCTATACCAGGGAAAAGACCTTGTCTATTTATCCTATCCATGCCCCTCATGATTTTATAAACTTCTGTGAGGTCACCCCTTAACCTCCAACGTTCCAGGGAAAACCAGAATTGCACACAATATTCCAACAGTAGCCTAATCAATGACCTGTACAGCCGCAACATGACGTCGCAACTGCTATACTCAATACTCTGACCAATAAAGGAAAGCATACCAAATGCCTTCTTCACTATCCTATCTACCTGCAACTCCATTTTCAAGAAGCTGTGAACCTGCACTCCAAGATCTCTCTGTTCAGCAGCACTCCCTAGGACCTTACCATTAAGGGTATAAATCAAACAAGGCATTAGTCAGAACACAGATGGAATACTGTAAACTCTTTTGGGGCCCTTTTATCCATGGACGGATATAATAGCAGAGGATACAGTCCAGAGTAGGTTCCCTAGACTAATCCCAGATATGGAGGGATTATATTATGAGAAGAGTTTGAGTAAGTTGGACCTGTATTTGTTGGACTTTAGAAGAATGAGAGATGAGCTTATTTAAATATACAAGATTATTTGAGGACTCAACAGAATAGATGTGGAAAGAATATTTCCTTTTGCGGGAGAATCTAGGACCAGAGTGCATAATTTCACAATAACAGGTCACGTATTTAAGTCAGAGGTGAGAAATGAGATACAAAGTCTGAGTCGTTCAGTGTACTCTGTGCTGAGCTGGACAGATTTTTAATCTGTAAGGCATTCAAGAGCTATGGGTGGGGAAGGGCAGGAAAATTGAACTAAGTGTTGTCTGATTAGCTCATTGAATGGCAGAGCAATATTGATCAGCTGAAGGACCTACTTCTGCTCCTACATCTTGTGGTCTTATGGTGGAGTACACAGGTATTGAAATTCAATTCAATGCAGAGAAGTGTGAGGTGATATATTTTGGTAGCAAGAACATGGAAAGGCAGCACAAGATAAAGGGTGCTACTCTAAAGGGTATGTAGGACTAGAGACCTGCGTATATATGTACATAAGTCATTAAAAATGGCAGGACAGGTGGAGAGTAATAATAAGCATACAAATTTTGGCTTTATTATAGGGCCATACAGTACAAGAGCAAGAAGGTTATGCTGAACCCTTATAAGACTCTAGTTAGACCCAGTTATTGTATTGTGTCTACAAACAAGGTATTAACGGTCAATGACGACAGCTCTTTAGGGATTAAGTTTGTGACTGACAACCAAGAAAGGTGCTGGCCCAACTTCATATGTAGTTTTTAGTGTGTCAAGAATTATAAATTAAAGGGAAGGGCTTGGCTTGCAATCCAACAGTAATCTAATTTTATTTGATAAAATTACCCTGATTATTATAGTACTATTCTTTCATTATCTTTTTACTAATCTTTTCTTCTGATATATTTGTATTTTCTAAAATTGCCACTTTGTGTTTAATACTGTGAATGATTGCATAGGTAATTAATAAATTACCTCATTGTAAAATATTCCCCAAGAAATAGCGGACATAACATAAGAGAATTCAATATTCAGATTAGGTGTCTTTGGAACTCCTTACCATGGAGAGTTGTAGGGGCTGAGACCCTGTGTATATTTTAAAGATGAGATAGATAAAGGAATCAAGGATTATGGGGAAAAGGCAGAAAAGTGGACGTAAGGACTGTTGGATCAGCCGTGATGCTATTGAATGGCAGAGCAGGCTTGGTGGCCAAATGGCCTACCCCATTTCCGATACTTTATGGTATAGTGGTCATAAATAGGCCATTCAAGTCAACCAGTCAATGGTAGTATTTTTGAACCAGTTGAATCTCCTTTTAATCTTTTTTATTTAAATATATTACTTTACCTTCTCCCTCATTGTTGTCTTGCTCTCCCTTAATTCATGTGTACTATTTACTTCAACCACTCCTTGGTAGTGAATTCCATATTATTGTCTATTATCTTTGTGTGAAGAAGTTTCAGTTGAACTCCCAATTAGTTTCTTGTTGACCATGAGATTAATGTCCACTCGTTCTGTTCTTCCCTACAAAAGGGAACATGCTACCTCTGTATGAAAATGTTATAATTTGATTACCCTTTCTCT
This sequence comes from Chiloscyllium punctatum, assembly GCF_047496795.1. NCBI lineage: Eukaryota > Metazoa > Chordata > Chondrichthyes > Orectolobiformes > Hemiscylliidae > Chiloscyllium > Chiloscyllium punctatum. The sequence goes on from NC_092741.1 coordinate 34,278,231, forward strand.
CTCTTACAACAGTGATTTCTATCCTATTACACGTATTCTCAAAAAGTGTTGTTGTCAAGCAAAACATAGCAAACATGGCCCATTTGTACTTAAAGACGTATTCAGTTCATGAAATTATGGTTTTACTTGGCCTGTATTCATTATATTTTCAGGAATTGTGCATGTCATTGGCAAGCCCAGAATTTTGTTAATACCTCCATTACCCTTGAGAAGGTGATGGTGAGCTGTCATCTTGAATATCTTGAACAAACTAGAGACAATCTAGTGCAGCTGCATTCCCAGTGTTTCCAGAAAGGGAATTCCTGGTTTTTGACCTAGTGGCAGTGAAGGAACAGTGATATAATTTGAGGTTAGGACACTGTGTAACTTTGAAGAGAATTTACAAGTGGTGGTGCCCCAGATGTCTGCTACCCTTGGTTTTTGATTTAGTTGATATTATGAGTTTGAGAGGTGTAGAAGGAGCTTTGCAAGTTGCTTTATTTTTTGATATCCACTCTTGTGCATTCCTGATGGAGAGGCCAAACATTGAAAACAGCTGGTATGCCAGTCAAGTGAGTTGGTCCATCTGGGATGGTGCCAAACTTCTTAAATGTTATTGGAATGGCACTTATCCAGAGAATTGGTGAGTATTGGTAAGCTTTGTAAATGGTGGATAGATTTTGAGTCAATAGATGAGTTATTCACTGAGGAATTCTCAGTCTCTGGCTTGCTTTTGTAACGTCAGTATTTATTCTGCTGGTCCTGCTCAGCTTCTGGTCAATATTAACCACAAAAGGTGTTGACGTTGAGGCATTTCGCTTCTATTAACACCTTTTTGGAGTAAATCCAGCTTTGTTGAATTGTAAACACAGCAAAAATTAAAGTGTTCACAATATCCTTTCCAGGTAAGGAGATAGCTATGGATGCAGTTAAACTGGGTCCCCAGAGTGCTGATAGCCACATGTGGTAAGTCTAAATAACTCCACAACACATTATGAATATGCATTGTGTCTCTGTCATGCAATTACTTGCTACAAAATTCTCAGCCTTTTTCTAATATTGTCTATTTGAGGCCACGTTCTATAAGGTTCTTCTTTGTCAAAATGTTTGTTACTGTGGCTCAAACCTAGAATTTTACAGACCATCCTCATAAGATCAGGTTATTATTTGGAGTATCATTTGATTCTGTAAGTAATAATCTGTACAAACATGATCTTTTGAAGTAAAAGCTTGACTAGTTTCAAAACTGATAAGCTGCATTGTTGTGCTACTGCAGATCATTTTCCTGACTTTATTTGTAAAACAATACAGGCAATTAATTTAGTTCTGCATTGTTAAGGTGAGTAGCAGGGATGCATTTCAGGGCAGGTAGATAATTAAGTGAGAGACAAAGGAATAGCAAGTTACGTTCATAGGTTTAGGATGTGGAGCTTGAAAAGCAGGCTAGAATTATCTGGTTTTGTGCTATAAATATTACTTCGGAATACAGAGGATATAGAACATAGAACATTACAGTGCAGTACAGGCCCATCAGCCCTCGATGTTGCGCCAACCTGTGAAACCAGTCTAAAGCCCATGTAACCTATACTATTCCATTATCATCCTATGTTTATCCAATGACCATTTAAATGCGCTTAATCTTGACGAGTCCACAACTGTTCCAGGCAGTGTATTCCACACTCTTACTAGTGTCTGAGTAAAAACATACTTTTGACATCTGTCCTATATCTATCCCCCTCAATTTAAAGGTATGTTCAGGTTGTACGTTTGCTTGCTGAGCTGGAAGGTTTGTTTTCAGATGTTTTGTCACCATGCTAACATCATCAGTGAGCCTCCTGTGAAGTACTGGTGTTCTGTTCTGCTCTCTATTTGTGTGCCTTGGTCTGTTAAGGTGGGTGATATCCTTTCCGGTTATTTTTCTCAGAGGTTGGTAAATGGGGTCCAAATCGATATGTTATTTGATAGAATTCTAGTTTGAATGCCAGGCCTGTAGGAATTCCCATGCATGTCTCCATTTAACCTATCCTAGGATGGATGTGTTGTCCCGGTCAAAGTGGTGTCCTTCTTCATCTGTATGTAAGGATAGTAGTGATAGTGGGCCATGTCTTTTGGTGACTAGTTGGTGTTTGTGTATCCTGGTGGCTAGTTTTCCACCTGTCTGTCCGATGTAGTGCTTATTACAGTCCTTGCAGGGTATTTTGTAAATGACATTAATCTTGCTGGTTGTTGGTATAGGGTCCTTTCAGTTCATCAGTTGCTGTTTCAATGTGTTGGTAGGTTTGTGGGCTACCATAATGCCAAGGGGTCAGAGTAGCCTGATAGTCATCTTGGAGATGTCTTTGATGGTATGGTAGTGTTGTGAGAGTTTCTGGGCGTGTTTTGTCTACTCGTTTGGGTTTGTTGTTTAAGAATTGGCAGACTGTGTTTAACAGGCACCCATTGTTCTTGAATACGCTGTATAAGCATTTTTACTTCTGCTGCTCATAGTTCCTGGGTGCTGCAGTGTGTTGTGGCCCATATAATTAATGTCCTAGTGCAGCTCTGTTTGTGGGTGTTGGGGTGGTTGCTTCTGTAGATAAATATCTGGTGTGTGTTGCTTTCCTATAGATGCTGGTCTACAGTTCTCCATTAACTGTTTGTTACACTGTGACATCTAGGAAGGGGAGCCTGTTCTTGTTGGTCTCCTCTTTTGTGAAATTTATGCCAGTAAGGGTGTTGTTGATGATGTAGGTTTCCTCTAATTTGTTCTGTATTGTGATGACAAGGGTGTCATCCATGTGGCGGACCCAGTGTTTAGGCTGGATTGTGGGGAGGGCTGTTCATTTGAGTCTCTACATTACTGCTTCTGTTAAGAAGCCTGATATTGGTGATCCCGTTGATATTCTGTTGATTTGTTTCTAAGTCTTGTCATTAATGGTGAAGTGGGTAGTGTGACACAGATCTACTAGCTTGAGGATGTTGTCATAGAGTTTGGATTCTTCATTCATCTAGTAGTGTGGTCAGCGTTTCTTTGGCCAGGTTGATGGTAATTGATGTGAATAGGGCTGGTATGTCAAAGGAGACCATTATTTCATCCTCTTTTATTTTGGTGTCTTTGATGTTCAGGAATTCTTGGGTGGAGTGGATGGAGTGGCATGAGTCTTCTACTAGGTATTTCAGTTTTAGGTGGAGTTCCATTACTAGTCTGTATGTTGGTGTGCCAGGAAGTGAGACTGAGTCTGAGGAGGGCGCCTGCTTTATGTACCTTAGGTAATTCATGGAAGCGAGATGTGTTGGATCCATCAGATTTCATTTTTTTTGGAGATCTGTTGTTAATTTTGCCTGATTTATGAAGCTTCTTCAATGAAGCTGTGGTACGGATTTCTAGCTGTGGAGTTCGGTCTATCGCCACCTGTTTGTAGGTGTTGGTATCTGCAAGCAGTGAGTTCACCTTTTCAATGTGCTGTGTTCTGTTTAGGATGACGGTCGTGCCCTTTGTCTGCAGGTAGGATTATAATGTTTCCGTCTTTTCTGAGTCCTTTGAGGGTGTTCCTTTCCTGTGTGTTGAGGGTTTTCCCTTTCTTTTTCCTGCTTAGTGCTTTTCCTGCTTAAAGCTATGTCCCCTCGTGCTAGCAATCACCATTCGAGGAAAAGGGCTCTCACTGTCCACCCTGTCTGACCCTCTGATTATCTTGTATGCCTCTATTAAGTCACCTCTTAACCTTCTCTCTAACGAAAACAGCCTCAAGTCCCTCAGCCTTTCCTCATAAGACCTTCCTGGTAAATCTCTTCTGCATCCTTTCCAATGTTTCCACATCCTTCCTATAATGCTGCGACCAGAACCGTACACAAAACTCCAAGTGCAGGCGCACCAGAGTTTTGTACAGCTGCAACATGACCCCATGGCTCCAAAACTCAATCCCTCTACTAATAAAAGCCAACAGACCGTATGCCTTCTTAACAACCCTATCAACCTGGGTGGCAACTTGCAGGAATCTGTACACGTGGACACAGAGATCTCTCTGCTCATCCACACTACCAAGAATCTTGCCATTAGCCCAGTACTCTGTATTCCTGTTACTCCTTCCAAAGTGAATCGCCTCACACTTTTCTGCATTAAACTCCATTTGACACCTCTCAGCCCAGCTCTGCAATTTATCTAGGTCCCTCTGTAACTTGCAACACACTTCCGCACTGACTACAACTCCACCGATCTTGGTGTCATCTGCAAATTTACTAACCCATCTTTCTACACCCTCATCCAGGTCATTAATAAAAATGACAAACAGTAGTGGCCCCAAAACAAATCCCTGCAGTACACCACAAGTAACTGAACTTCAGGATGAACATCTCCCATCAACCTTTGAGAATGTGTTGCTGGAAAAGCACAGCAGGTCTTGCAGCATCCGAGGTGCAGGAAAATTGATGTTTCAGGCCGGAGCTCTTCATCAGGAATGAAGCTGGAGAGATAAATGGGAGGGTGGATGGGGCTGGGGCTGGAGCTGGAGCTGGGGCTGGGGAAAAGGTAGTTGAGAGTGCAATAGATGATGGAAGTGGGAGTGAAGGTCATAGGTCATAGAGGAGGGTGAAGCAGATAGGTGGGAAAGAAGATTGATAGATGGGAAAGGACATGAGGGCGGTGCTGAGCTGGAAGGTTAGAACTGGGGTAAGGTGGGTGCGGGGAAATGAGGAAACTGGTGAAGTCCACATTGATGCCTTGGAGTTGAAAGGTCCCGAAATGGAAGATAAGGTGGTGAGGGAGGAGGCCCAGGATGTTCATGGGCTTGCAGAGTGGGAGGGGGATTTGAAATGTTCAGCCACAGGCTGGAAGGTTTGATTGGTGCAGGTGTCCCAGAGATATTCTCTGAAGCGCTCTATGAGAAGGCATGCAGTCTCCCCAATGCAGAGGAGACCGTATCGGGAGCAATGGATCCAATAAATGACATGTTTGGAAGTGCAGGTGAAACTTTGGATGTGGAATGTTCATTTGGGGCCTTGGACGGAGGTAAGGCGGGGAGGTCTGGGCACAGGTTTTTCAATTCCTGCAGTGTCAGGGGAAGGTACCAGGAGGGGAGGGTGGCTTGTTAGAGGGCATGGACTTGACTAGGTAGTGCCAAGTGGATAGAGGTGGGGAGGGTAATATATCCCTGCTAGTGAGGTCCATTTGTAGGTGGTAGAAATGTCGGCGGATGATGTGATTTATTTGGAGGTTGGTAGCGTGGAAGGTGAGGACCAGGGGGTTCTGTTCTTGTTGCGATTGGAGGGGTGGGGTTCAAGGGCGGAGGTGCGGAACGTGGGTGAGATGCATTGGAGGGCATCTTCAACCACGTGGGAGGGGAAATTTCGGTCTTTAAAGAAGGAGGCCGTCTGGTTTGTTCTGTAGTGGAACTGGTCCTCCTGGGAGCAAATGCAGCGGAGGAATTGGGAATACAGGATAGCATTTTTGCAGGAGGTACAGTGGGAGGAGGTGTAATCCACGTAGCTATGGGAGTTGATGGTTTTGTAAAAAAAAATGATAGTGTTGATTCGGTCCTCTTGGATGAAGCTGGAGAGGTCTAGGAGGGGGAGGGAGGTGTCAGGGATGGTCCAGGTGAATTTAAGGTCGTGGTGGAATGTGTTGGTGAACCTGATGAACTGTTTGACCTCGTCATGGGAGCACGAGGTGGTGCCCATGCAATCATCAATGTAGCGAAGGAAGAGGTGGGAAGTATTGCCAGTGTATCTCCGGAAAATGGTAGCTGACAAAGAAACAGGCATAGCTGGGGTCCCTGTGGGTGCCCATGATTATCCCTTTTGTCTGAAGGAAGTGGGAGGATTGGAAGGAGAAATTGTTAAAAGGTGAGGACCAGTTCAGCCAAATGAATGAGTGACAGTGGAAGGGTACTGGTGGGGACGTTGGGAGAAGAAGAAACTGAGGGCTTGGAGGCCCTGGTCATGGCAGATGGAGGTGTAGAGGGACTGGATGTCCATGGTGAAAACTAGGTGTTGGGCACTGGGGAAACGGAAATCTTGCAGGAGGTGGAGGGCATCGGTGATGTCCCAAACGTATGCAGGGAGTTCCGGGACCAGGGTGGATAGGACAACCACCACCCTCTAACTTCTTACAGCTAGCCAATTTCTGATTCAAACTGCTAAATCACCCTCGATCCCATGCCTCTGTATTTTGTGCAATAGCCTACAATGGGGAACCTTATCAAAAGTTTTACTGAAATCTATACGCACCACACCAGCTGCTTTACCATCATCTGTTTGGTTACCTTCTGAAAGAACTCAATAAGGTTTCTGAGGCATGACCTACCCTTCACAAAACTGTGTTGACTATCCCTAATCAAATTATTCCTTTCTGGATTATTATAAATCCTATATCTTATAATCCTTTCCGAAACCTTGCTCACAACAGACGTGTGGCTCACTGGTCTATAATTACCAGGGTTGTCTCTACTTCCCTTCTTGAACAAGGGGACAACATTTGCTATTCTCCAGTCTTCTGATATTATACTGTAGACAATGACGACAGAAAGGTCAAAGCCAAAAGCTCTGCAATCTCCTCCCTAGCATCCCAGCGAATCCTAGATAAATTCCATCCAGATCAGGGGACTTACCTATTTTCACACGTTCCAGAATTGCCAACACCACCTCTTTGTGAACTTCAATCTCATCTAGTATAATAGCCTGTATCTCAGTATTCTCCTCGACAACATTGTCTTTTTCCTGTGTGAATACTGATGAAAAACATTCATTAACCGCCTCTCCTATCTCTTAGACTTCATACATAACTTTTTGACTGGCCCTAATCTTACCGTTGTCATTCTTTTATTCCTGACATACCTATAGAAAGCTTTAGGGTTTTTCTTGATCCTACCTGCCAAAGATTTCTCACGTCCCTTCCTGGCTCCTCTTAGCTCTCTCTTTAGGTTCTTCCTGGCTAACGTATAAACTCTCAAGCGCCCTAACTGAGCCTTCTTATCTCATATTTATATATGGCATAGAAGTCATGTTGCATTATTAGGTTTATTTGTTCGTAGTCTATCCAGCTTTTCTTTATAATTCACACCTTCCATACTAGGTAAATCTCTCCAGCTTAATAATATCCTTCCTCTAACTGGTTGACCAAAATTGAACCCAGTATTCCAGAAGATGCCTCACCAATATCCTCTGCAACCACAACTTGACTTACCAACTCCTATACTCAAAGGACTAAACAATGAAGGCAAGGGTGCCAAATGCCTTTTAACCACCCTGCATATATGTGATGCAATCTTCAAAGAATTATGTACCTGCACCCCTAGATCCCTCTGTTGTATAACATTGCCCAAGATCCTGCCATTAATTGTATGAACGCAATCGTTGTTTATGGTACCAAAATGCAAAACTTGCATTTATCCAGATTGTTTATTACAAAGAAATCTAATTGGATAAAGACATTTCTTCCTGAATTTGTTAAGAATGGGGAATACTGTACCCTAAGAAGTAAATCAGGGAATGGCTGTCACTTTTTTTTAGTTGTCAGCATGTTCGGGATTATTTAGCTCTTTGAGTTTTCATACAGGCTAGGTACTACATTGTACGCAATTAGCAAGTGCTAGCAAACTCAAAATACAGTGTCCCACATTAGATCTGATTTCATGACTGTATAATATTTGCTATACCTCAAAAAACTTTGGGAGTTAACTGTCAGTCATCATCTAACTGCTGCATTTTCCACGGCAACATGGAGCACTCTCTCCACATACAGTATAATATACTGTTGCCCTTTACATTGGTATTATTTACAATTTTCTGAGGGCAAGATGAAAGGCTATAACAAAATATGCCTCTTTTCAGCAGTATTCAAATTCTGTACCTTTAAAGTACTGTCTGTAGGGGCAGCTAGACAAACCATTTGAAGAAAAAGGGAAATAGATAGTTACAGTGTAGATGTAGACGAGAAGGAGTCTATCGAGTGGAGGATACATACCGACATTGTGTAATCTGATTTCAAGGGACGTATATTATAAAATTCTAACCTTGAACCACAGTAACTGCACCCTTGTTTTAAACACCTGCATTCTAGGGAAAAGATCTTTGCTAGTCACCTTATCTATCCCCATCATGATTTTATAAACCTCTGAGGTCACCCCTCAAACGCCTATGCTCCAGTGAAAAACGTTGCAGCCTATCCTTATAACTCAAACCCTCCAGTCCCAGAAACATCCTGGTAAATCTTCTCTGAACCCTCTTCAATTTAATAATATCTTTCCTATAGCTAGGTGACCAGAACTGTACACAGTAGTCCAAAAGTGGCCTTATCAATGTCCTGTACAACCTCAAAATTATGCCCCAACACCTAAACTCAGTGTTCTGAGCGATGAAGGCAAGAGTGCTAAATATCTTTTTAGCCACGCTATCTACCTAAGATACAACTTTCCAAGAATTATGTACCTAACAGGAGTCTCTGTTCGATAACACTACCCAGGGCCTTACCATCAACTATATAAGTCCTGACCTTGCTTATTTTACCAAAGTGCAATACCTCGCACTTACTCAAATTAAACTCCAAGTGTCACTCCTCAGTCCATTGACCCAACCATTCAAGATTCCTTTGTAATCTAAGATAACCTTCTTCACTGTCCACTATAGCACCAATATTGGTATCATCTGCAAACTTACTAACCTTACCTCCTAAATTCTCATTTAAATAGTTTACATAAAAGACAACAAACAACAAAAGTGGACCCAGCATCGATCCTGTGGAACACCACTGGCAACAGGCCTCCATTCTGAAAACAACCTTCCATTACCACCCTCTGTTTCCTACCATCAGGCCAATTTTACATCCAATTGACAAGCTCGCCCTGAATTCCATGAGATCTAACTTGACATGTCTACCATATGGAACCTTGTCTAAGGGTTTATTAAATTCCATGTTGACAACGTCTACTGCTCTGTCCTCATCAATCTTTTTGGTTACATCCTCAAAAGAAAACCTCAATCAAGTTTGAGAGACATGATTTCCCACACACAAAGCCATATGAATATCCCTAATCAGTCCTTGCCCCTCTAAATGCATTTAAATTTTATCTCTGAGAATCCTCTCCAAGAACTAACCTATCACTGATGTCGGACGTGCAGGTCTATAGTTCCCAAACTTCCCTTATGGCCTTCCCTAGATAAAGGCACAACATTAGCTACCCTTCATCCTCTGGCACCGCATCCGTGACTGTAGAATCATGCAAATATCACTGCTAGGGGTCCTGTAATTTCTTCTTTAACTTCCCAAACTATCCTGGGATACACTTGATCAGGTCCTGGAGATTTATCCACCTTTTTTTTTTAAAATCTTCCAACACTTCCTCCTCTGTAAGTGGATTGCTTTCAAGACATCAATGTTTATTTCCCTGAGTTCTCTAGCTTCCATTTCTTCCTTCACAGTAAAAACTGACATGAAATATTTGTTTAGTAACTCTCATTTCCTCTGGTTCCACACATAGGTGACCTTGTTGATCTTTAAGGGACTCTATTCTCTCCCTTGTTGCTCTTTTGCTCTTAGTGTACTTGTGGAATCTCTTTGGATTATCCCTATCCTTACTTGTCAAGGATATCTCCTATCCCCTTTTTGCCCTTCTGATTTCTCTCTTAAGAATGCCCCTACACACCTTAGACTCTTGAAGAGAATTCACTTGATCCCAGTTGTCTATAATTAATATATGACTGCTTCTTATTCTTGACCGGAGCTTCAATATCTTTATTCATTCACTGTTTCCAAGTCTTACCAGCCTTACCCTTCACTCTAACAGGAACATTAAGCTTCTAAACTCCACTAACTCACTTTTGAAAGCATCCCACTTGCCAGTCACAACTTTTCCCATGAGCAGTATGCTCCAATCAACTCTTGAAGATTCCTGTCTCATACCATCAAAGTTTGCATTACTCAAATTAAGAACTTTAACTTTTATACAGGGCTACCCTTTTCCATAACTATTTTAAAACTAATAGAGTTATGATCACTTGTCTCAAAGTGCTCCCCAACGAACAATTCAGTCATTTTCCTTTCTTTACTTCTTGAGTGAAGGTCAGATTTTGCTGCTTCTCCAGTACATACATCTACATATTGATTAAAAAAAAATTTCTTGAACATAAATTTAACAAATTCCACCAAGTGCTTAACAGTAGGACAGTCCAAGTCTATGTTTGAAAAGTTACATTCATCTACCACTGATGCTCACTATCATCTGGAAGATTCACCAAGGCTCCTTAACAGCACCATTCAAACCCATGGCCACTGTGTTGATACTGCTCCTTTAACAAGGTTATTCTGTCCTTGGATTTTTCAAGAAGGGTCATAAAGGCAGAGTTTCTGATGTGTCTGGAAATATCTACTTGAAAAAGCTTTTAAGTGTTTTTGTTTAAATACTTGTACAATGAAAGGGGAATGGCCAGTTCTCCCAGTTCAGGGTTTGGTTTGGTTTTAGCAAGCAATTTGGAACTGCTGATCCTCTCTCTCACTGACATCTCTCCTGTAAGAACCTGTGTTAATTTTACATTTTTTTTCCAAGGAGGTGTTTTTGGGGATGTTGCAAGTGTTTGGAATAGCATTATTAAGTTGTGATAGAGTTGATTGGGTTTTCAGATAGGTTAGGTTGTTCTAAATTTGGTTCTCTTTTGTTCATGTTTCATTGAGTAGTCTATAAGTAAATTCTGTTTTGTTTAAAACTGAGTGGTTGGGCCAGCTGCATCACTCCTGAAGTATCTATTTTACACCTGCTTAGAACAACTAGAAAAGTTCTTAAAATGTTTTGAGGGGATCTGGCCTGGTCCATCAGAGATTGCAGCATTGTTGCTGTTTGCGGGACTTGTTCTTATAGTTCTGATTTGGGATTAGGCTTGTTGGACTCAAAGGCAGCGATTGGTAAGTGTTAGTGTCTGTTGTTCTGGGTATTGAATTTAGTTGGTTTAAACAGTGTTGATTTCAGTCACTAAGAGTCTTCTGGCAGCGAAGAAGTGACTTTATGGACTCCACAAAAGGTGAACAAGGAGAAGATGCTGGAATTGGCAGTCGAGCTGGAGTTGGAACTGCCTCATTCCATGAGGAGGGGAGAGATGATTACACCATAGCTCAACATTTAAATTTGCTGGAAATGCCAACAGAAACTTTGGAGACGTCTAAAATTAATTGAAAAAGAAGCTTCTTGAGTTAGAGACAAAAGAAAAAGGAATGAAACTGTTTTGAATTATGATTAAAAGCAGAAGAAAGAGAAAAAGAAAAGTCCTAGTAGAACAAAATAGAGAAAAGGAGAGAGAGGAACAGAAGAAAGAGAGGGAGTTTGAACTTCATAGGTCAGCATTTAGACAGGAAATTCTGTTTAAAAGGATGGCAAACCCATGGTAGCCAAAGGCCTGATGGGGATGCTTTAAATATATTCAAGCAATACCTAAATTTGATGAGAAAGATATAAAAGCCTTTTTCATCTCTTTTCAGAAGATGGCTAAACAAATGAACTGGCCAATTACCATGTGGGTTTTGTTGATCCAAACAAAACTTGTAGGTGGAGCTAATGAGGTATTTGCATCACTATCAGAGGAGGTATTTGGGGCATATGAGGAGGTGAAGAAAACCATTTTAAGTGCATCTGAGCTTGTGCCAGAAGCATATAGACAGCACTTCAGGAATCTAAGGAAGAACCCTGGCCAAACCTACATTGAGTTTGAAAGAATCAAACAAAGTAATTTTGATAGGTGATTAGGTCATTAAAAATAGAGCAAAAGTATTAGACACTCTTGGACTATGATTTTGGAGGAGTTCAAACATTCACTTTCTGAGGTAGTGAGAATTCGAGTGGAAGACCTGAGTTAAAATGGCACGATTAGCAGCTGAAATGGCTGATGATTATGAGTTGGTTTATAAATCAAAGTTTGGCTTCTAAAGTCAATTTCAATCCATGAGGGATAGAAATTAGGAAAAAGAGAAATCCTCATATGGTAAGGGAAAGGTAGATCTCAGTGAAGATCATAAGGATAACTTATCACAGGATAAGAAGGAAACCCTTGAAGGGGAAAAAGAAATTAAGAAGCTCAGGTGTTTTCACTGCAATAAAGTAGTCAAGTAAGCCCTTGAAATCAGTGTTGGTGGCTTAGAAAAAGCACCCAGAAGACAGATGTAGGAAAACAGGATAAGCCAGTGAATTTTGTTGGAGTGGTAATGGAAAGCACATTGGAGGCTAAAAAGCTGCACCAGAATGTACAATCTGGTCAGAAGTTGGTTAAGGAGGAAGTGCCAGATCTTCCTAAACCATATACTTGCGAAGGTAAGTTTACTCACATAGACCAGGAGCAGCAGATAAATAGGTTACAATTTTTAGAATATACAGGATCCTGTCAGTCTAAGCTGTTGAAAGATGAGGAGATCTGTATCTCTAGAAGACTATTGCCAGAAAAAGTGCTTGTAACGGGAATTCATGGTGAGACCAGAAGTGCTTAGTTATGTAGAATGAGATTAGAGTGTCCAGTAAAGAGTGGAGAAGTGGTGGTAGGAGTACTAGAAAAACTGTCAGCTCCAGGAATACAATTTGTGCTTGCTATTGATATGTAGGTTCACATGTAGGAGTGCTGCCTACTGCGGTTGAAAAACCAGTGGAAACTTAGGCAGCTGATATATTGCAGAAAGCATATCCTGGGAATTTTCCTGACTGTGTGGTAACGAGGTCACTGTCATCAGTTGAAACTGGAGAGATCAAAGAGTACAGATAAGAAAGTTGAAGTGGAATTAGCAGAGATCCTGTTGAATCAAATGGTTGACACAAACCAGGAGCAGGTGGCTAACAAAGTAGATATCTTTAGCTCAGAGAAATTAACTGAGCTACAGCAGAAAGATGAAAAACTAAGGTGATTGTATCAAAAGGCATACACAGAAAAAGAATCCAAATGCATCCCTGAAAGCTACTATCTTAAAAATAATGCCTTGATGAGAAAACTGAGACCATCACATATTCAGGTAAATGAGAAATGAACAAAGTTCAAGTCATATTGCCAGTGAGTTATGAAAAGGAGATGTTGTGGGTAGCACAGGAACTACTATTAAGGTGTCATTTTGGGGTAAGGAAAACTCGAGCTAAAATACAGGAACATTTTTACTGGCCTGGACTGCAAAAGGATGTACTTGAATTTTGCTAGACATGTTGTACATGTCAGATAATTGGAAAACTAAAGGCAGTAATAAATCCTGCACCTTTTAATAAGTGTTCCTGCATTTGAGGAGCCTTTTACAAGAGTCTTAATTGATTGCGTAGGACCCCTACTAAAAACAATAATTGGAAATCCGTATTTGTTAATAAGTATGAATGTGTTCACTGGATTCCAGAAGCCATTCCATTGTACAATATCACAACTAAAAGAGTTATAGATGTGTCAGTCAATTTTTTCTCTAGATACGGACTACCAACAGATACAATCAGATCAAGGGTAAAACTTTAAATCAAAATTATTCAAGGAAGATATGGACTGCTTAGGAATAAAATAATTCAAATCTACTGCTTACCACCCAAAATTCCAGGGAATAATAGAAAGGTGGCATCAGACATTAAAAACAATGATGAGGTCTTATGAGTCAAGACTATCTAGATGATTGGGATGAAGGAATGCCATTTGTATTTTTTGCCATCAGAAATGCATCAAATAAATTAACCAAATTCAATCCATTTTTGGGCATGAAGTGAGAGGACTGCTAAAATTGATAAAGAAGAAATTGGTAAGTCAGAATTCAGAAACCATATATTTGGACTATATGTCAAATTTTTGCAAACAATTAAATAGAGCGGGTGAGTTGTCTAGACAGCATTTAAACGTATGACACAAAATACAATGAAACAGGGAACAGACAAGAAATCAAAAACTCACAATTTTGCTACTGGAGATAAGGTGTTAGTGTTACTTCCAGTGATAGGCGAGCCTTTAAAAGCAAGGTTTAGTGGACCCTATCCAGTCGAAAAGAAGTTGAATGAGGTGAACTATTTGATAAGGACTCCAAACAGAAAGAAATCTCACAGTGTATGTCATGTGAAATATGCTCAAAAGGTATTTTGACCAGGAAGGAAAGCAAAAGGGGAGTATGTTATTGGTTACAACACAATAAAGAACGAAGTTCAGAGAATTCTGAATTGGACATTCCTAAGTTTAAATTGGACAATGAGATAGTTGTCAAAAATTGGGAGAAATTATTGAGTGACCTTCCAAAGGAAATTCAAAATGACCTGAAAGAATTATTGCTATCGCATGGGGAGATATGTGGAAATAAGCTGGAAAATACTAACCTAATTATGTATGATGTAGATATAGAAGATGCTGTTCCAATTAAGTAACATCCTTATAGGCATGCCCCTCTAAAGTTGGCCTAGATTCAAAAGGAGATTGAATGTATGCTCTATGGCAACATAATCGAAATGAGTTACAGTGATTGGAGCTTATCCACAGTAATGATGCTAAAACCAGATAGTACCCAACGATTATGTATGGACTATCACAAAATCAATGCAGTTACAAAGACTAATGCATATTCAATTCCACGTTTGGAAGACTGTGTTGAGAAGGTGGGACAAGCAACTTATATTTCTAAGTTGGACTTGCTCAGAGGATACTAGCAGGCATCATTGTCTGAAATAGCGAAGACAATTTTGGCTTTCATAATGTCAAATGGATTCTATCAATTTAAAGTCATGCCAGTTGGTATGAAAAATGCCAGCCACATTTCAGAAACTAACCAATAAGGTAATTTCCGGATTACCCAATTGTATAGGTTATATTGATGACCTAGTGATTTTTAATCACGCATGGAAGGAACATCTGTAACATTTATCAGAATTGTTCGATCGACTTTGGAAGGCAGGCTTGGTGATAAACCTGGCTAAAGTGAATTTGCCAAAGCTCAAGTCACCTTCCTGGGCCATGTTATTGGACATGGACCAAGGGCCCCACAGAATGAAAAAACAAAGGTAAATGGGGAGTTTCCCATACCATTGATTTTTTTTTAAAAAAGCAGTGCTATGATTCCTGGGATTAAGTGGATTTTATCGAAAATTCATACCAGATGTTAGCAGTGTGGCTTTTCCACTTACTGAATTACTAAAGAAAGGCAAGAAGTTTCAGTGGACAGCAGACTGTCAGAAGGCATTTGACAGCCTGAAAGCTGTGTTAACCACTACCCTGTGTTAGCCATACCTAACTAGGCAAAGCTATTTAAGGTGGTTATTGATGCAAGCCATGTAGGTGTCGGTGCTGTGTTATTATAGGATGATGATGAGAAGATAGAAAGATCAACCAGGTATTTCTCCAGGAAATTGAACATTCATCAGCAGAAATATTCAACAGTTGAGAAGGAGACTTTGAGATGGTGTTGGTATTACAACATTTCAACATGTTACCAGTAATGTATCTGAGACGGTCCTATAAAGTGATCATAACCCATTGTGAATTTTGTGGAAAAGTTTAAGGACAAAAATTCCAGATCGTTTAGATGCAGCTTGTTGTCACAGCTATTCAGCCTGAAAATTGTGAATGCGGAAGGACAGGGAAACATGATTGCTGATGCATTGTTGAGACTTGGATGATAAATGGAGCTGTTCGGTGGCAGGAGTACTTGGACTGAAATAGAATGTAGTACTGCATGTTTATAGCCAATGTAATGTGTATGTGTGTTGTAATGTACTAACAATTTAAGATTAAGGGTTTTTTTAATGAAACTGTCTTTGGATATTGATGTTTTATTTTTGTAAGAGGGAGGTGTGATGATGCTGCTCCTTTAACAAGGTTATTCTGTCCCTGTTTCTTTTTCACAAGGGGTCGTAAAGGAAGTGGTTTCGATATGTCTGGAAATATCTACTTGAAAAAGCTTTTTAAGTGTTTTTTTTAAACACTTGTACAATGAAGAGGGTGTGGCCAGTTTTCCCAGTTCAGGGTTTGGTTTGGTTTTAGCAAGCAGTTTGGTCCTGCAAATCAAAGATACATCTCCATGCTGATCCTCTCTCTCTCTAACATCTCTCCTGTAAGAACCTGTGTTTGAGTTAACTTTTTTTGCAAAGGTGGTGTTTATGGGGATGTGGCAAGTATTTGGAATAGCATCATTAAGTTGTGATAGGGTCTATTGGGTTTTCAGAGAAGTTAAGATTTTCTAAATTTGGTTTTGTTTAGTTCATGTTTCATTCAGTAGGCTGTAGATAAATTCTGTTTGTTTAAAACTGAGTGGGTGGGCCAGCTACATCACTCCTGGAATATCTATTTTACACCTGCTTAAAACCACTAGAAAAATTAGGATCTGGGCTATCTTCTTGAAAGGTTTTGAGGGGGTCTGGCCTGGTCCATAACACCACTACCATCTGGACAGTGACAACGGCAGCAGACACTTGGGAATGCCACCTTCAAATTTTTTCCAAGCCACTCACTATATTCCAACTTGGAAATATATTGCCAATCCTTCAGTGTTGTTGGATCAAAATCCTGGAACTTCCTCCTTAACATTTTATAGGTACATCGAGTAAGCAGACTATAGTGGTTCAAAGGGAAGCTCATCACCAGCTTCTTATGAAATGGGCACTAAATGCTGATCCAGGCAGCAATCCCACCACTCCATGAATGAATTTTTAAAAAGTAAATTGAATGTAACAGGGAGATGATATCTGACAACTAATTGCTAAGCTTTGTTTATGTTTCAGATCAGGCAACTTTACTCTGGTCAAGGCATTTTTCTGAGGAACAAACCAAGAAATGGCTGTCAAATGTTTTTGAGTTGAATCAGGCACAAGATGTGTGCATGTAAGAATATCGTACAATGCAGGGGGAAAAAAAAGTTTCAGCCCGAGTCTATGCCACCAAAATTACACTAAATCTACACTAGCCTCTCTTCTCAACACTAAGTTCATAGCCTTAAATAATGTGACATTGCAAGTGCTCAATGAAGTAATTTTTAAAGGTTGTGAGATTATCTACTGTAATTACCTTCCCAGGCAGTGCATTCCAGATCTCTACCACCTTTTGGGTGAAATGTTTTCCTCAAATCCCCTCTACACCTCTTGGCTTCCACCTTATAAATGTGTTCTCTTGTTACTGATCCTTCAAGTAAAGGAACAGCTGCTTTTATCCACCCTGTCTATGCCACTCATAATCTTATCAAGTCTCCATCAAACTTCTCTCCTCAATGTAAACAACCCAAGCTTATTCACACTCTCTTCATAACTAAAATCTTCCATCCAGGATATATCCTTGTAGATTTCTTCTGCACCTCGTCTAGCACAGTCAAATCCTTCTGATAGTATGGTGACCAGAACTGTAGGCAGTACTCCAGCTGTGGCCTAATCAAAGTTCTGTAGAACTTAAACTTCAGCACAGCCTCTCTGCACTTATGATTTATGCCTTGACTGATAAAGGCAAGCATCTTTTGTTTTTTTTCTTAATTATCTAATTAATTATGCCCTGTCACATTCAGGGATTTGTGGACAAGTGCCCAAAAATCTCCCTGTTCCTCTGTGCTTCCTAGTCCTCCCATTCACTGAGTACTTTTTGTCTTGTTATTAATTCTAGCATTAAATTTCATCAGCCCATCTAACCAATCTGTTTATATCTTCCTCTAACTCAGACCTCCTTCCTCACTGTCAACGATTCAGCCAGTCTTTCTGTCATTCGCATAATTGCTGATCAAATCCCCAGGTTCTCATCTACATCATTTTTATATATCACAAACAGTATGGGACACAGCACTGATCCCTGTGGAACACCACTGGACACCACCCATACAGACTTCTACCATCTATCTCCTGCCACTAAGGCTGATTTTGGATCCAACTTGCCAAGTTACTGTGAACCCCATGTCCTCTTATCTTCTTTACCAGTCTTTCATGTGGGACCTTGTCACGGCCTTTGTTTGCCTATGTGTATTAAAATATGTAACTTCTCATGTACACAAGTGTGCCACACAATGTGCTTACAATCTTAAATTGATCCTCAATTTTCTTAACTTGCTCAGAATTATTTAGCAAGTGCTGTCCAATCGTGGAAACATATCCAATATTGGACAGTGCTTTTACTTTTTTTGAGCACAGGTTGATTGGTTACAGTAAATTCCTTGCCTGGTACATTCTCCATGGTGTCCCTTTGATCAGTCTGAGTCAATCAGTATTTTCTGTCCTGTTTGAATTCCAATGCATTGGTATTGTGAGTTTCTCTGAAGTGAATAAAATGAAAAGCTTTGACAAAATGTGTTTAGCTTCATCAGCAACACTCAAATTCTGCACTACAAAATGGCTGAACTACCACTACTTCAATACAAGAGCTTCTACTAGTTACAACAGTCAGTAGTTTTCCTCTACCATTAAAGACCGAGTGGCCCTCTTGGTCCCTATACTTAGAGGATGGTGATAGGAAATTTATCACGTGAGATGCCAAATTCAGATTATTTGCATGTGCAATGATATGCAGGCATGAAACTAAGGAAATATTGAAACAGTTGTGGTTTGTTTATTCTGGAAAGACAAAAGTAAGAGGATACCTGACAGAAGTGTTTAAAAGTTTAAAGAACTTTAAAGGCTGGATATGGAGGAATAACTTATGCTTTGTGCAGGATCCACTTCCATTTTGGATTAACGAAGTATTTTAGCACCAGGTACAGACCTTGTTCAGTCCAGTGTGGTGCTAACCAGCATGAAGCAACCTTTGGATTAGAAATTATGAATTGGCTTTTTGTTTGTTATTTCTGTCAACTGTATGACTTCTCGGAATTTTTTTACTGAATGTTATCACTCTTGGAAAATCACTTTGTACAAGAGACAGCTTTTTTTTTAAACTGTACTTCTTTTCATCAATGACATGACATAAAACATTGGTCATCTGCTAGGATTACCTTTAGGAATAGATGACAAATGAAAGCTGCAGGAAAGATATCAGCGAGCAAAAGAACCTGTTAAACAAGGAAGATGTAGGTGGGTGGGAGAGCTGTAAACATGGAGAGTCTTAGTGGAGCGCTTTTTACTCTGACAACTTGATAGAAAAGTGGTGGCTTTGCTTTGCCAATGTTATGTTTGTGAACAACAAATCCCTGTTCCAACATAAACCAGGTTAGGAATGGCATTGTGTGAGTATATGTGCCTTTAAGATATTCTGTCCCGTTCCTCTTGAAGAGGGCTGTTGTAAAGCTGGTGATGAGATGTTTGCTCCATGGAAAGCAAAATAAATAGCTTTGTTTTTCTTTTAAAATGAGACAAACAAAGCAAGAGTGGGTGGAGTCAGGGTCACACAGATCCATGGTTTTAGTTTTGCTTTCAGTTGGTGAGGGTGGGTTTTGGAGTTGAAGCTGCTAGATTTAATTCTCTCTCTGCTGATACAAAAGCTTCAGTGCTCTCTCTCTACTGCTAGATTCATTTTGTCAGTGTTTCTTCTTCTGAACTGGAGGAAATAGTAAATGAGAGACATCTGTTTTGCTGAATTTGCCTTTGCCCATGGGATTTTATGGGATGTGTTTATGGGATGCTGCTATATTAGAACCATTGATGAGTAGTGGTTAAATATATTGTTTTAAGTATTTTGTTAAGTTAGTTATGCCAGTTTTTTTTGTGTGATATAACTGTGGTGTAAATATAAAGTGTGTTTTGCTTAAAGCCTAGTAATTTGACCAATCAAATCAGATCTAGAATACAGTGCCATTGACTTGCCTTTACATAAGATAAAATTTAGGGTGTAGGCTATCTCCTTGATATAGATTAGAGTGGTGCTGGAAAAGCACAGCAGGTCAGGCAGCATCCGAGGAACAAGTGTGTTGTACTGTTCTTTGTTTTAGACTTTGCCTTGCAGCTAGTGAACAAACTTTGTGGAATCAGGGGCTGAGTTACCTACTGTGGAATTCACAGCCTCTTCTGTTTTCGTAGCACTATTGACAAAGTTTTTCCAGTTCAGTTTCTGGGTAATGATAACTTCAGGCAGTTGCTGGTGTGGGATCCAACAATGGTAATTTCATTAGATGTCTCAGACAGGTGGTTAGAGTCCATATGATCAGAGTTCTTTGTTGCTTGGTATTTGTGTGATGTGAATGTTAATAAATTCAAAAAGGCTATCATACTGTTGTTGGGAGTTAGTCATAGAGATGTACAGCATGGAAACAGACCCTTTGGTCCAACCCGTCCATACTGACCAGATATCCCAACCCAATCTAGTCCCACCTGCCAGCACCTGGCCCATATCCCTCCAAACCCTTCCTATTCATATACCCATCCAAATGCCTCTTAAATGTTGCAATTGTACCAGCCTCCACCACTTCCTCTGATAGCTCATTCCATACATGTGCCACCCTCTGCGTGAAAGAATTGCCCTTTAGGTCTCTTTTATATCTTTCCCCTCTCACCCTAAGCCTATGCCCTCTAGTTCTGGACTCCCCAACCCCAGGGAAAAGATTTTGCCTCTTTACCCTATCCATGCCCCTCATAATTTTGTAAACCTCAGCCTCTAAAGCTCCAGGGAAAACAGCCCCAGCCTGTTCAGCCTTTCCTTATAGCTCAAATCCTCCAACCTTGGCAGTATCCTTGTAAATCTTTTTTGAACCCTTTCAAGTTTCACAACATCTTTCCGATAGGAAGGAGACCAGAATTGCACGCAATATTCCAACAGTGGCCTAACCAATGTCCTGTACAGCCGCATCGTGATCTCCCGACTCCTGTACTCAATACTCTGACCAATAAAGGAAAGCATACCAAACGCCGCCTTCACTATCCTATCTACCTGCAACTCCACTTTCAAGGAGCTATGAACCTGCATTCCAAGGTGTCTCTGTTCAGCAACACTCCCTAGGACCTTACCATTAAGTGTATAAGTCCTGCTAAGATTTGCTTTCCCAAAATACAGTACCTCGCATTTACCTGAATTAAACTCAATCTGCCACTTCTCAGCCCATTGGCCCATCTGTTCAAGATCTTGTTGTAATCGGAGGTAACCCTCTTCGCTGTCCAGTACAACTCCAATTTTGGTGTCATCTGCACAGTTACTAACTGTACCTCTTATGCTCGCATCCAAATCATTTATGTAAATGACAAAAAGTAGAGGACTCAGCACTGATCCTTGTGGCGCTCCACTGGTCACAGGCCTCCAGTCTAAAACGCAACCCTCCACCGCCACCCTCTGTCTCCTACCTTTGAGCCAGTTCTGTATCCAAATGGCTAGTTCTCCCTGTATTCCATGAGATCTAATCTTGCTATTCAGTCTCCCATGGGGAACCTTGTTGAACGCCTTACTGAAGTCCATATAGATCACATCTACTGCTCTGCACTCATCCAATCCTCTTTGTTACTTCTTCAAAAAACTCAATCAAGTTTGTGAGACATGATTTCCCACACACAAAGCCATGTTGACTCTCCCTAATCAGTCCTTGCCTTTCCAAATACATGTACATCCTGTCCCTCAGGATTCCCTCCAACAACAACAAGTGAGAGTCATAGAGATGTACAGCACAGAAACACAGCCGTTTGGTCCAACAATTCCATGCTGACCAGATATCCTAAATTAATCCAGTCCCATTTGCCAACATTTCGCTGATATGTTCATAAAACCTTCCTTTTAATGTACCCTTTCAGATGCCTTTTAAATGTTGCAATTATACCAGCCTCCACCACCACCTCTGGCACCTCATTCCAAATACGCACTCCCCCTCATGAAAATGTTGCCTCTGAGGTCCCTTTTAAATCTTTCTCCTTTCACCGCAAACCTATGTCCTGTAGTTTTTGATTCCCCTAGCAAAAATACCTTGGCTATTCACTCTATCCAAGCCCCTCATGATTCTATAAATCTCTCTTAGGTGACCCCTCAGCCTCCGATGCTCCAAAGAAAAACTCCCCCATCTATTCAGATCTCCCTGTAGCTCAAACCCTTCAACCCTGACAGCATCATAGAACACAGAACATTACAGCACAATACAGGCTCTTTGGCCCTCAATATTGCGCAACCTGTGGAACCAATCTGAAGCCCATTTAACCTACACTATTTTTATCCATATATTTATCCAATGACCATTTAAATTCCCTTAAAGTTGGCGAGTCTACTCCAGTTGCAGGCAGGAAATACTACTCTCTGAGTAAAGAAACTATCCCTACAATCTGTCCAATATCTATCATCCCTCAATTTAAAGCTATGTCCCCTCAGGCTAGCCATCACCATCTAAGGAAAAAGGCTCTCACTGTCCACCCTATCTAACTCTCTAATCCTCTGACTATCTTACATGTCTCAACTTCCTTCTCTCTAACGAAAATAGCCTCAAGTCCCTCAGCCTTTCCTCATAAGACCTTCCCTCCATACCAGGCAACATTCTAGTAAATCTCCCCTGAACCCTTTCCAACATTTCCACATTCTTCCTATAATGCGGTGATCAGAACTGTATAAAGTACTCAATGTGTCCGCACCAGAGTTTTGTACAGCTGCGACATGACCTCATGGCTCCGAAACTCAATCCCTCTGCCAATAAAAGCTAACACACCTTATGCCTTCTTAACAGCCCTATCAGCCTGCGTGGCAACTATCAGGGATCTATGCACCTGGACACCGAGGTTTCTCTGCTCATCCACACTGCCAAGAATCTTACCATTAGCCCAGTACTCTGTATTCTTGTTACTCCTTCCAAAGTGAATCACCTCACACTTTTCCACATTAAACTCCATTTTCCACCTCTCAGCCCTGCTCTGCAGCTAATCTATGTCCCTCTGTAACCTGCAACATCCTTCTGCACTACCCACAACTTCTCCAACTTTAGTGTCATCCACAAATTTACGAACCCATACTTCCATGCCCTCAACCAGGTCATTTATAAAAGTAACAAACAGCAGTGGTCCCAAAACAGATTCTTGTGGTATGCCACTAGTAACTGAACTCCTGGATGACATTTCCCATCAACCACCTCCCTCTGTCTTTCAGCGAACCAATTTCTGATCCAAACTACTAAATCACCCTCAATCCCATGCCTCCATATTTTGTGCAATAGCCTACTGTAGGGAACCTTATCAGACGTGTTACTGAAATCCACATACACTACATCAGCCGCTTTACCCTCATCCACCTGTTTGATCACCTTTTCATAGAACTCAATAAGGTTTGTGGGGCACGACCTACCCTTCACAAAACCTTGTTGACTATCCCTAATCAACTTATTCCTCTCTAGATGATTATAAATCCTATCTCTTATAACCTTTTCTAACACTTTACCCAGAACTCACTGGTCTATAAGGCTCACTGGTCTATAAATACCAGGGTTATCTCTACTCACGTTATCTCCTTGCTCAAGAACATTTGCTATTCTCCAGTGTTCTGGCACTACTTCTGTAGACAATGATGACATAAAGATCAAAGCCAAAGGCTCTGCAATCTCCTCCCTGGCTTCCTTATAAATCTTTCTAAACCATTTCACATTTAAAAGCATCCTTCCTATAGCAGTATTCCAAAAGTGGCCTAGCCGATGCCCTGTACACCTGCATCATTATATCCTGACTCCTATACTCATGCGCTCACCAGTAAAGGCAAACTTACTGAATTCCTTCTTCACTGCCCTGTTTACCTGCAACTCCACCTTCAAGGAACTGTGAACCTGCACGTCACTGTCTCTTTGCTTGGCAACACTCCCCAAGGCCCTACCATTAAATGTATTAGTCCTGCCTTGATTTGCCTGACTAAAATGCAATGTCTTGCACTTATCTAAATTATTCCATCTGCCACTCCTCAGTCCATTGGATCAAGGTCCCATTGTACTCTGAGGTGTTGTCTGCAAACTTACTAACCATTCCTTCTATATTCACATCCATATCATTTGTATAAGTGACAAAACGCGGTGGACTCCACCAATCCTTGTGGCATACTACTGGTCACAGGCCTTCAGTCCAAAAACAGTTTCCACCACAACCTTCTGTCTCCTACCTTCAAGCCAATTTGATATCCAAATGGCTAGCTTTCCCTGGATTCCATGTGATCTAACCTTGCTAATCCGTCTACCATGCAGAACCTTGATGGACACATTGCTGAAGTCCACATAGACAATATCCACTGCTCTGCCTTCATTAATCTTTTTCTGTCACTTCTTCAAAAACTCATTCAAGCTAGTGAGACATGATTTTCCATGCATAAAGCCATATTGACTATCACTAATCAGTCCTTGCCTTTCCAAATACATGTAAATCCTGTCCCTCAGAATCTCCTCCAATGTCTTACGTGCCATTGATGTCAGGTTCACCAGTCTATAGCTCCCTGGCCTTTCCTTACCACCTTTCTTAAATAACGGCACCACATTAGTCACTCTCCAAGTCTTCTGGCACCTCACCTGTGGCTATTGATGATACAAATATCTCAGCAAAGAGCCCAGCAATCAGCTCCCTAACTTCCTGCAACATTCTGGGATACATCTGATCAGATTTCAGGCATTTATCCTTTATGTATTTTAAGACATCCAGCACCACCATCTCTGTAATATGGACACTTGCTAAGACATCACTATTTATTTCTCCCAAGTTCTCTAGCTTCCATTTCTTTCTACATGGTAAATACTGATGAGAAATACTCCTTTAATTTCTCACCCATTTCCTGGGGTTCCACACATGGAGGGCCTTGTCCACCACAAGTCAAGAGTGGAAAAGTTTGTCGATAATTGTACAGTCTTCAGTACCATTCACAACTTGTCTAATAGTAAAGCTGTCTGTGACCATGTGGCAGTATTTGGACAACATTCAGCCTTAGGCTAATAAAAGGCAAATAACATTCATGCCAAGCAATGACCTTCTCCAAAAGAGAAAATCAACAGAATTATCATTGCTGAATGCACCTAGCTATCAAGATCCTGGGGATTGCCATTGTAACATTTAGCTGGACCAATCATACCAATACTATGCTGCAAGAATAGGTCAGAACCAGGGGATTCTGGCCAATTATGAAAATTTCGACATTTAGTGAGAGTAAATATAAATGTTTCTCTTCTTCAGCTTCTCCCATTTTACTTGTCAATTTATCATATTAGTTTATGTTAGTTTATCGCTACCACATCATTTCATCTTGGCTTAGGCCTTTTACCTTCCTGGTGGTCTAATCTCCACCACTTACAGCACTTTGCGTGTGTCTCTGTTACTCTCTCTACATCTCTCTTTGCAACTCTATTTGTCTGTCTCTCTCTCTGTGTGAACGTCTCTCTCTCTCTCCCCCCGTCTCTGTCCCTCTCCCTCTGTTTGTCCCTCTCCCTCGCTTGCTCGCTCTATCTATCTGTATGTTCTTCTCTCTGTCTGTCTCTCTCTCTCTCTCTCTCTCTCTCTCTCTTGCTGTGGGTGGGTCTCTCTCTCTCGCGCAGCAGGTATCTCTCTCTCTCTCTCTCTTGCTGTGGGTGGGTCTCTCTCTCTCGCGCAGCGGGTATCTCTCTCTCTCTCTCTGTGTATTTGAAACTCATTTTCCCCAACACTGCTGCTTCCTCTTGTTTGGCATTTATTGCTCATGTTCTGTAATAGCCATACCTACTTCTCAGGACTTTATAAATCCTAGCATATCTCCAGATTTCCAGTCTGTTTGGCAATCATAATCCTTTTCAAACATTAGTGTAAGTTAGTGAGCTGATATTGGTTCCAGGCCCAAGCCTGGCCAAATATGGGGAGCGTTAATGGCAGGAAGTGCATCTGGCTGTAAAACCACCCAACAAATCCAACTGATGCTTGATATGAATGGAATGAAATATTGTTTGATCAAAAAAGGTAATTTTCATATATTGACAAGTTAGATGTCCAAGTTATAGTAATATAGAGCCTGTAGATAACCTATGAAAAAAATGTCAGATTGTCGCATTCATTTGTGTGCCTGTGCTTAGTTATCCTTTTTCATTTATTGTTCTCAGTATCTTGTTTTTTATTGTTATATGCAGGCTTGCAATTGTTTGTGGGCATCTTTCTGAATATGGAAGTGTACAGTCCAAAATCAAGAATGGCACTCTTTTCAAAGTAAGTTTGGCATTGTACTTTCACGACATGTAAGAAAACCTGCTTTTCAATAGCTTTATCTTCTTTATTGGGCTGTTCCCAAATAATACAAATACTTAATATTGAGCACCTTCCAATAATTAATTCAATTTTCTGTTTCTCAGGCTTTTTAAGAATGTCTAAGAATATTTTTTTTAAACAGTGTTCATGTTTAGCAGGCTTTCATCCCTGCTTTGCTCCTGTTTGGGAATTGACTTCATCTTTCATGAGAGGCAACTTTGCCATATTGTGGAATTTATTCATTGACTGTTTCTTAGCAAGAGACTGATTGATAGAGGATAGAGTCATTAAATGGTTTTGCCAGTTTCTGATTTCTGTGGTCTAAAGCTTTACCAGCATATGCCAGAACTTTATTTGTCAAAACTGTTATTTTGTTTCAGTTAATGTTGCTTCTCAATAAGTTTCATGTGTGAGAAATGCTGCTTAACCTACACCATACTGGCATAAAATTGACATTCCAGAAAATCCTATTAATAGGATTTTTACTTAGTTTCTATCAAGATAATACAATCCAAAATTTTACAACTGATATAATGTTCTTTAAAAAAAATGCCAAATTATAAAATACTTATTGTCAGATTGAAAGATTAGGAACTTAAGAAAAAAAGGCAATTTCATTTCCAATTTTTGCTTTTAAATCCCACCTGACAACAATGACCCTTTAGAAAGTGCTGCAAAACTTGATGATTAGTAACAAAAATGCATCATCGCTGATAATCTATAAAAATTGTTCAAAGTCACTTACCAATTAAACAACAATTTTTCAACAAGATACATTTAGCTAGTTTGTAAATAATTCTTGTAAGCTGTGATGTAATGAAGCAAAGAGAACAGAGGAAATTAAGGTATATATTAGTCCATGACTTAATTGAATGGCTGAGTAGTCACAACAGCTGAATAGTCTACTCCAGTTCTTATGAAAAGAGGATTACTTGAAGTCACTGAAGGAAAAAAATAAGAAAAATTAAGAACTGAATGAAAATAGGGGGCTTTAAAGAATAAGTTCACAAGTTCTGCAAAGCATTGTTACCAATGGGAAAGAAAGGGAGTATGGGAAATGGATAAAAAAGAAAGTTTAAATAAAGATTTTGAATAGAAAATAATCATATAATTTTTTTAAGTTGAGAAGTGTGATTTTAGATTTTATGTACGAATAGTTGCTGCATTTATTGTTCTCTTTATATATAGGATCACATAGACAAAGCAATTGAGTTGAGACCACAGGACCCCAAATTGTACCATCTACTCGGAAGATGGTGCTATGCAGTAAGTTGGAAAATTCAGTAAAAGTATCTTGGGGCAGGAAATTAATGAAGTGGTGCTTTTCCTCAAATTAAGCTTGTATTTTCGAAGATATGGCACCTGACTATCAGTGACTTTTCATTCGTGAGAGAGACTGTCTGTTCCAAAAGTATTCACATGACGTTCCAGATTGAGAATAATGATTATTAACATCGCAGCTTCCAATACAACCCTGAGCTAAGATTATGGTTCCATTTCCTCTCCATCACAGAAATAAGAATATTTAATTAATGTTTGAGCTTAAGGTTTTTACTTGCTCATTTGGCCTATTTAACTTTTTGAGGTCTGGGAAATTGGAAATGTCTAGATGCTGTGGCATGATTAATGATGAAATTCTAAAGTCAGTGCTGATCTATTGGTATTAGCAACCAGCAATATGTGCAAGTTAGTAGAAACATTAATTTATTTCCCTGCATTGTGCTATCTGCTCAGTGATTAATGAGCTAGGAAACTGAATGAATAAGAATTTTAATTGCATTTCATGTTCTGTAGTTTGCTGATTTTGTTTTCATGGGTTCTATCTGACCTCCTTTCACCATATTTTTGACGCAGCGAACTACTGGGAATGCTGGTTCATAACCCTGTATCAGGGACATGAGTTCAATAGATATGTAACATGTTGCACTCTCTCAAATGTTTTCATTTGACCCCTTTTCACCCCTTTGATCTATTATTCCCCAATACCAGAAAGCCAAAATTTCTGGTAACCACCCCCAAAATGCTGTGGTTTGCCTGAGGTGTAGATTACCAACTCTGAACATCGCAAGCCTTCATCCAAATGACAGCAACAGTTGTAGAATGAAAACAAAGCGATTGTGCAGCTGAGCTTTGTTCAGTGAGTTGCTGACAAAGAGTTACGGGTGAGAAATTTCTACTGTTTTAGGGCTGGGTGGGGTAGTGTTGCTGGCCTCGTCCCAGCCAGGCCCTGGCTTCTGTCACTGATCTCACTGCATGCTACTTGGCCATTGATGAAGGTCTTTGCAGCGAATGAGAAGGATAGTGGAACATAATTCTTCATAGGTTCAACAGGCAGGAAAGGAGAGATGTTTCTGAATAGGGTTTGATGAGTGGGAGTTGGGAGAAAGGGTTGTGGAAAGTGCCATATAGAGTCGTAAAGTCATTTGAAATGGAAACAGGCCCTTAGGTCCAACTAGTCCAAGCTGACCATGTTTCCCAAGCAAAACTAGTCCCATTTGTCTGCATTTGGCCCATAACCCTCCAAACCTTTCCTATTGATGTACTTATACAAATGTCATCTTTAAATCCTGTATCTTTAAATGCCTGCATCTACCAATTCCTCTGGCAGTTCATTCCATACGCTCTGTGTTAAAAGAAAATGTTACCCCTCATGTTCTTTTTAAAACTTTATCCTCTCACTTTAAAAATATGCCCTCGTGTTTTTGAACACCCCCACCCTAGGGGAAAGACTCTTGCTATTCACCTTACCTATTCTCCTCATGATTTTATAAACCTCTTTAAGGTCACCCCTCAACTTCCTACCCTCCAGTGAAAAAATACCCAGCCAACCAACCTATTTTTATAATTCAAACCCTCCATTTCCAGCCACATCCTGGTTAATCTTTTCTGAACCCTCTCCAATTTAATAATGTCCTTCCTATAGCCGGGCAACCAGAACTGTAT
Organism: Chiloscyllium punctatum; assembly: GCF_047496795.1. NCBI lineage: Eukaryota > Metazoa > Chordata > Chondrichthyes > Orectolobiformes > Hemiscylliidae > Chiloscyllium > Chiloscyllium punctatum. The sequence continues at coordinate 34,307,120 of NC_092741.1, forward strand.
GAAGTCCTCCAGAAGAGGCCTCACCAACATCCTGTACAATCTCAACATGATGTCCCAATGCCAATACTCAAAGGTCTGAGCAATGAAGGCAAGTGTGCTAAATACCTTTATAACCTGTGATGCAAATTTCAAAGAACCATGTACCTGAACCCCTAGGTCTCTTTGTTCTACAACATTACACAGGATCCTACCACTAACTGTGTAAGCCTGCCCTTGTTTTACTAAAATGTAATACCTCACATTTATCCAAATTTATACTCCATCTGCCACTCCTCAGCCCATTGACCCAATTGATCAAGATCTCTTTGTAATCTTAGATAATCTTTTTCATTGTCCACTGTACAACCAATTTTGGTGTCATCTGCAAACTAACCATGCCTCCTGTATTCTCATCCAAAACATTTATATAAATGATAAACAAAAGTGACGCAGTATCAATCCATGTGGAACACCACTAGTCACAGTCCTCCAGTCTGAAAAACAACTCTCCATGTATTTGGACTGGGGAGAGAGGGCTGCTTGTAATGTGGGAAGGGGGCAATGGCGAGAGGGCTTCATTGTGTCTTCAGTTAGCAGCGTATACGGCAAAGAGGAGTCATACCAAACTCAAAATGGTGACTGTTTCTCTTTCCACTGATGTTGCCAGACCTGCTGAGTTTCTTGAGCATTCTCTGAGTTTGTTATATGGACAGCTTGAGTTTGGCTGAAACCTACATGAGTATATAAAATGATAACATTTTATTACGAAGTATTTTTAAAAATACAGGTTTTCAGAATTATAATTATGTAGTGAAAGTTATGGTGCTTTTTTGTTATTGTTAGGTTTTGCTGGCATGAAATAAAATTAATTTTCAAAATTTAGAAATTTTTATATTTTCATGGAAAATCGGCACAGCCAGCATTTGTTGCCTATACCCAATTGCTATTGAGAAGGTTAAAAAGGGATCACATTGGAAAATAATTTGCGAAATACTGTCTTAGTCCTTTGCTTGGCATATCCATTTTCTGTTGTTAGTATGGACTTCATCCTGTGATAAAAGTACTAACTGCATTGAATTACATAATGCTGAAATGTTGAGGTTATTTTAGTGTTTGATACAAATGCATTGGGCTACAGTTCTCTCGGTCAGAGTTGGTAAGCAAGGAAGAAACTAATGTTTCTTCTGTCAATTTGACATGGCCTAGAAGATACTTCATTTCACTCTAGTGAAATATGAAGAATTGGCACAAGTTAAATTTTGTTTTTATTTGTTCATGGAAGATAGAGATTTCTGGCTACGCCAACAATTATTACCCTTCCTACATAGCTAACAGTAAACTATATTTCTGTAGATCTGGGGTTACAGGTAGACCAGACCAGATAAGGATGGTAGATTTCCTTCTCTAAAAGACATTAGTGAACTAGATTAGTTTTTTTTTACAACAATTAATGTTGTCATTAGACTAGCTTTAAATTCCAGATTTTTGTTGTGGAATTTGAATGACAATGAGTGGGATTTGAAGCCATATCCCAAGAACAATAGAGTGAAGTCTTGATTACTAATCTAGAGATGTTACCATTAGGCCACCACCTGCCTGTTATGGTCTGGTTTGACTGTAACTAGAGTATCATAGCTGTTTGTGCTGGCCAAACTTTAGGATGATGGGAGTGGGATTTCTTGAGATGGAGAATGAGATTACCAGAAAGGTTCCAGAGATAAAGAAATTTTGTTTCTTAATGTGTACAAGTTTTAGATAAAGCTGTTCCTTTTACCCAACCATACAAAGACTACAGGGGCTTAGATTTGAGAGAGTAAGAGATGGGGTGTGACAATGGTCTAGTGGAATTATTGCTTCACTATAACTCTAGAAATTTAGCTGCACACTCTGCAATAGAAGATGATGGAGTTAAAATTCAATAAATATCTGTAATTAAGAATCTAATGACAATTATGAAACCACTACTGTTTGTCAGAAAAAGGCCGACCTGGTTCATGAATGCTGCATATGCATCTGTCTGTGACAGCATTAGTAAGTGCGACAACCTCATTACAGCCTTAAATTAAACAAAAGAGCTGAATTCCAGAGGTGGGGTAAAAGTGACAGCCCTTGACATAAAGGCCACATTTCACTGAGTGTGGCATCAAAGAATCCTATCAAGGGGCAAACTCTTTGCTGGTTGGAGACTTGCCATATAAATACAGTGGCTACAAAAGCAAGTAGGGGGGTTGGAATACTGCAGCAAGTAACTGACCACCTGACTCCCAAAGCCTGTCCATCATCTGCAAGGCAGAAGTCAGAATCGATGGAATATCTGCACTTGCTTGGATGACTGCTGCTCCAACAACACTGAAGAAGCTTGACACTACCCAGGACCAAACAGCCCACTTAATTAGCACCTCGTCGACAAGGATCCAATCCCTCCACCACCAATGCTCATTAGCAACAGGCTGTGTACAATCTACAAGATGCACTGCAGAAATCTGCCAAAGATCCTCAAGACAGCACCTTCTGTACCAATGCCCACTTCCATCTAAAATGACAAGGGCAGCCGATACATAGAAACACCACCACTTGCCTGTTCCCCTTGGAGCCACTGACTGTCCAGACTTGGAATTATATTGCCATTCCTTCTCTGATCAAAATCCTGGCATTCTCTCCCTAACTGCATTGTAGGTTTACCTACAACGCATGGATTGCAGCAGTTCAACAAGACAGCTCAATTCCACCTTCTCAAGCAACTAAGGATGGGAAAGAAATGCTGGACAGCCAGCAGTGCCCACATCCTACAAGAGAATAAAAACAGATATAGAGGGTTTGTAAGAAACTTCATATTTATGCATAAATTCAAGTGGTCATTACCTAGAATAGGTTTGCTATAAGAATGGTTTAGGGGAGGATGGTCAATGTTGTAAAAAAATGTCGATAGGCACTTACAGGAAATAAACTTGTCAGGCTGTGGGAACAAAGCTGGGCAATGGATTTGATTGGATTGCTCTATACAGAGCTGACAAGCAGTCAGTGGATAAAAACAAGGCCTGCAGATGCTGGAAACCATAGTCTAGATTAGAGTGGTGCTGGAAAAGCACAGCAGGTCAGGCAGTATCTGAGGAGCAGGAAAATCGATGTTTTGGGCAAAAGCCCTTCATCAGGAATAGAGGCAGGGTGCCTGCAGAGTGGAGAGATAAATGCGAGGGGGGTGGGGGTGGGGAGAAAGTAGCATAGAGCACAATAGGTGAATGGGAGTGGGGATGAAGGTGATCGGTCAGAGAGGAGGGTGGAGTGGATAGGTGGAAAGGAAGATAGGCAGGTAGGACAGGTCATGGGAACGGTGCTGAGCTGGAAGGTTGGAACTGGGTTGAGGTGGGGGAAGGGAAAATGAGGAAACTGGTGAAGTCCACATTGATGCCATGGAGTTGAAGTTATCCGAGGCGGAAGATGAGACGTTCTTCCTCCAGGCGTCGGGTGGTAAGGGAGCGGCAGTGGAGGAGGCCCAGGAGCTCCATGTCCTCGGCAGAGTGGGAGGGGGAGTTGAAATGTTGGGCCACAGGGTGGTGGGGTTGATTGGTGCGGGTGTCCTGGAGATGGTCTCTAAAGCGCTCTGCTAGGAGGCGTCCAGTCTCTCCAATGTAGAGGAGACCGCATCACACAATGGTCTTATTCTGTTCCTTTATGACCATCATTAAATTAGTAAATTAGGTTTATTGAGTAGATAAAAGATCAGTAACTATGCTGCAGAAGAAACAGTTTGATTTCAACTGCAAATTTATAAAACAATGTCTGAGTTCAATTTTTAAAAAAAGATTAATTTAGTATTTAGACCCCTTAGCTTGCAAGTTATAGAATAGCTGGTCATTCCATGATATGCTATTTTTTGTATTAGGTAATAGATTGTCTATTCAGAGACTTAAAGTCTCTGTTTCCAGATTATATGGGGCCTTCCCTCTGAGCAGCATAGATTAATATGCCTGCAACAGTGTTATAGATTCGTATTAGAAGTTACCTCTGGGCAGGTCAACCTTCTAGTGGTAGTGGTAGTTATAGTGGACTACTGGGTTTAAATCTTGGGGAAACCTGTGCACCTTTTTATGACATGCTTTTATCTGCCTGGTGCAGTGATAAAGTTTTAACGTTTGTGTAACTTTTCTCATTTATGCTGCCTGACCTGTGCTTTTCCAGTGCCACGTTTTCTGACTCTTGATTTCTCCAGTATCTACAGTCCTCACTTTCTCCTAGTCACTGTCCTGTTCCTCGGATGCTGCCTGACCTGCTGTGCTTTTCCAGCACCATATTTTCCGACTCTTTTTCTCATTTATTATTTGGAATACGCTTTTTTGATTTGGCACAGGCATCCTTTCACAAAAACACCAAGATTTTGTACTTCATGTTTAGATTAGATTACTTACAGTGTGGAAACAGTCCCTTTGGCCCAACAAGTCCACACCGACCCGCTAACCCCATTCCCCTACTTCTACCCCTTCACCTAACACTACGGGCAATTTAACATGGCCAATTCACCTAACCTGCACATTTTTGGACTGTGGGAGGAAACCGGAGCAAACTCACACAGACACTGGGAGAATGTGCAAACTCCACAAAGTCAGTCGCCTGAGGCGGGAATTGAACCCAGGTCTCTGGTGCTGTGAGGCAGCAATGCTAACCACTGTGCCACCGTTCCACCCCAAAGTTGTTCTAGCTTAAAAGGAACATTTGAGGACTGATTTATTTTGTGTCGAAAACATAACTTGTTTGTCCTTAATTTAGAAAACAAACCTTGGTAATTGATATCCATGTTTAAAAGTTTGGTTTAAAAGTATTGTTGTTCTTTCACTGTCACTCATCAAAATTCTGAAACATTCTTCCTAACTATTTTGTTGGCCTACCTACTTAGGACTGTTTCAGGTGGTTGACCACCACCTTTCCAAGGGCAATTAAGGATGGATAACAAATGCTGATCTTGCCAGAACACCACTCATTGTATGAAATAATTTTTTTAATAACTTAAAAACAATGATTTTAGTATCATTTTCTAGTGTGCCTTTTCTTAACTGCCAGTAAGAAGTCATTATCTGATAGATAATGCTTATGGATTAAAGTCTTTCAATCAAAATATTGTCAGACCAGAAGAAATAAAAACAGGCATCGACCATTTGGCCCCTTGAGCTTGCTCCACCATTCAATAGGATCATGATTAATCTGACATTTCTCACATCCACTTTTGTGCCCTTTCTCCTATCTATCTCAGCCTTAAATGCATGATTTATTCTGAGACCCTTTGGTCCTAGACTGTCCCATGAGTGGAAGCATCCTCTCAGCCTTTACTCTGTCCAGCCCCTTTAGAATTCTACATGTTTTAATGAGAACACCTCTCATTCTTCTAACTCTAGTGAGTGGAGTCCCAATCTGTTCAACCTTTGTTCATAAGATGATCCTGCATACCAGGGAACATTGTAGTGAATCCTCTCTGAACTGCCTCTAATGAAATGATATCTTAATAAGAGAACCAAAACTGATCACAGTATTCCAGATGTGATCTCACCAGTATCTTATATAGTTTCAGCAAAACTTCCCCACTCTTGTACTCCAAACATCTTAAAGAGCTAACTTTCCAATAGCATTCCTGATTAGCTGCTGTGCCTGTATGCCAGCATTTTATTTCATGCACAAATACTGCCAAGTCCCTATATATTGCAGTGTTCTGCAGTTTTTCTCTATTTAAATAATACTGTTCTTTTGTTCTCCCTTCCCAAATGATCAACTTTACATTTCCCCACATTATATTCCATTTGCCTACTTTTTTTGTGTGCGTAGGTGGAAAGGCAAGTTAAGTTACCTAATTTGTGTCATGTGTAAAATTAGCTACCATGCATTCACTTCCTTCTTCCAATTCACTAATATACATTATAAACAGTTGCAGTTCAGCATTGATTCCTATGGAACCCCACTGGTTACAAGTTGCCAATCTGAAAAGGAACCCATTATTCCCCATTTGCTACATTCTGCACTTTAGCTAATTCTTGATCCACACCAATACCAGTGGATGCACATCAGTGTACTCGAGGAGAAAGTAAGGATTGCAGATGCTGGAGATCAGAGCTGAAAATGTGTTGCTGGAAAAGCGCAGCAGGTCAGGCAGCATCCAAGGAACAAGAGAATCAACATTTCGGGCATCAGCCCTTCTTCAGGAATGAAGAAGGGCTGATGCCCGAAACGTCGATTCTCCTCTTCCTTGGATGCTGCCTGACCTGCTGCGCTTTTCCAGCAACACATTTTCAGCACATCAGTATACTGCCTTGTTTACCAGGGGCTCTTATCTATGACTTAACCTTTTATGAGGGATCTTGTCAAATGTTGCTGGAAATCCAAATATAACACATCTACTGGATTCCTGTGGTTGACACTTCTTCAAAAACCTAATACAGATTATAATAGTCATGTATTATCACTTGTATTTTTTTTAAAAAAGAAAAAAATGTTTAAGCCCAATTTCTTTTCCTGAAACCATGCTGACTCTGATTAGATTATGATCTTCCACATGTGCTGCTATTACTTCCTTAATAATTGATTCCAATATTTTCCAAGAGTAGATGTTAGGCTAATTGGCCTGTTGTAACCTGCTTTTTTGCCTCCTTTTTTTTTGAATGGGGGAATCACATTGGCAGTTTTCCAATCCACTGGTACTTTTCCAGAATTCAAGGATCTTATGGAAAATTACAATCACTGCATCCACTAGCTCTCTAGTTATTTCTTTCAGGATCTTGGGATCAGGGCCAGGGAACCTATTTGCCTTTAGTCCCATTAGTTTGTCTTGTACTACTTCTTTAGTGATAGTACTTAACTTCTTCTGTATTCTCTGGTCTTCCCACCTCTGAGGCTTTCAGCGTCATTCCTGATGAAGGGCTCCTGCCTGAAATGTCGATTTTCCTGCTCTTCGGATGCTGCCTGACCTGCTGTGCTTTTCCAGCATCACTCTAATCTAGACTCTAATCTCCAGCATCTGCAGACCTCACTTTCACCTATTCAAAGTATCTTCCATGTGTTTAACTCCTTTGCAGTTTCTTTGTTTCCCATAACTATCTTCCAGAATCATTTTCTAAGGGGCATATATTCACTTGGCAACCTCTCTCTTTTTATATATTTAAAAAAGCTCTTACTGTCAGTTTTTATATTCTTCAGTTAGTTTACCCTTATTCTTTATTGATTGTCTTTATTATCATTTTAGTTTCACTTTGCTGGATCATTGTGATATGCATTCCTCAATGAGACTGTGATTGCTAAAAGTTAATGAGCAACCATGTTTAACTTTTGGTTCATTGTTTTAAAATGAAAAATACCTGCATGTTTTGAAATAATCTTGTATATTTTATCAGAATCTGACAATCATTATATGTTATTACGCTAAGTTGATTAATTTGATTCCCGTATTATATTTGTAAATATAGTTTTGAGTTGTTTGGTTTGCAGGCCTCGAAGCTGTCATGGCTTGAAAAAAAGGTGGCTGCAACATTGTTTAATGAACCTCCAAATTCAACCATACAGGATGCTTTGCAATGTTTCCTCAAGGTAATAAACTTTTGGTAGTATTTCAATTTTAAATGCTCTGATGTCTAGTTATTGAATCAAGTGCTGATTTAATTTTAAGACATTTGAAAGTGAAGCAGAAATTCAAGATAAATAATATCACATTTATTTCTTACTGTCATTTTTTCACTCCTTTACTAATCTTGGAGGCTAGAGTTTTGTGATTCATGGACAAGGACTTTCAAATCCCTCTTTCCCATAGCTTTCTGCAGTCTTTCTCCACTTAAATAATTTTCAGCCCCTCCAATCCTCCTGCCAAGGTGCTTGACTTCACGCTTATATTCCACCTGCCAAGTTTTAACTGTCAATATCCCTCTGCAGACTTTGTCATAGAAAGGAGAGTGATGGACTAGTGGTATTATCGTGAGTCTGGAGACACAGGTAATCAGAGAATCCCTACAGTGTCGAAACAGGCCATTTGGTCCAACAAGTCCACACCAACCCTTTGAAGAGTATCCCACCCAAACGCATTTCCCTACTCCTATTACTCTACATTTCCCCTGACTAATGCACCTAAGCCAACACATCCCTGAACACTATGGGCAATTTAGTACGTCCAATTCACTTAACCTGCACATCTTTAGGATGTGGGAGGAAACCAGAAGACCTGAAGGAAACCCATACAGACATGTGAGAATGTGCAAATCCAAACAGACGGTTGCCCAAGGCTGGAATTGAACGTGGGACCCTGGCGCTGTAAGGCAGCAGTGCTAACTGCTGAGCCACCATGCAGCCCTAATGTTCTGGGGACCTGGATTTGAATCCCACCATGGCATAAAAGTTTGAATTAAAAGTCTAATGGTGACATGTTAGTTGTCAGGAAAAGTCTATCTGGTTTACTAGTGTTCTTTAGGGAAGGAAACTTCCATCCTTACCTGGTCTACATGTGACTCCAGACCCATCGCAATGTGGTTTGTCTCTCAACTGCTCTCTGGACCACCAGGGATGGGCAATGAATGCTGACCTTGCCAGTGATGCCCACCTGAATGAATTTTTTAAAAAACCATATAAAACAAGAGCAAAAGTAGGTCGGTCATTCCGTCAAATGCCCTAGCCAATCACTCCAACTTGCCTACTTTCTCCCTAAGTAGAAAGCTGGGACTGCAGATGCTGGAGATCAGAGTTGGGAGTGTGGTGCTGGAAAAGCGCAGCATCCAAGGAGCAGGAGAATGGTTTCAGGCATAAGGCCTTCATCAGGAATAAGGCTTCTGGGCAGGGGGGGGTCGCTGCTGAGAGGTGGGGTTTGGGGGGAAGGTAGCTGAGAATGCGATAGGTAGATGAAGGTGAGGGAGAAGGTGATAGGTCGGAGAGGAGGGTGGAGGGATGAATGGGAAAGGTGATGGACAGGTCAGAAGGATGGTGCCGAGTTGGAGGCTTGAGACTGGGATAATGTGGAGAGAGGGGAAATGAGGAAACTGTTGAAATCCATATTGACTCCTGTGATTGCAGGGTTCCAAGGTAGAATATGAGGTGTTCTTCCTCCAAACTTCGGGTGGTAAGGGTTTGGCAATGGAAGAGCCCCAGGACTTGCACGTCCTTGACAGAGTGGGAGGGGGAGTTGAAGTGTTCAGCCACTGGGTCGTGGGGTTGGTTAGTGTGGGTGTCCCAAAGATGTTCTCTGAAACGATCTGCAAGTAGGCATCCTGTCTCTGTCTTCCCAATGTAGTGGAGACCACAATCGATACTGTAAATGACATTGGTGGAGGTAGGGATAAATTTATGTCAGGTATGGAAGGATCCTTTGGGGCCTTGGATGGAGATGAGGGGGGAGGTGTGGGTGCAGGTTTTGCACTTCATACGATGGCAGGGGAAGGTGCCAGGAGTGGGGTGTGGCCTGGTGGGGGGCATGGTCCTGACGAGTGGCGTGGACTTGACGAGGGAGTTGCGGAGGGAATGGTCTCTCTTGAATGCTGATAGGGGTGTGGAGGGAAATATATCTCTGGTTGTGCGATCCGTTTGTAGGTGGTGGAAATGGCAGAGGATGATGCGATGTATCCACTCCACCCTCCTTTCCAACCTATCACTTTCTCCCTCACCTTCATCTACCTATCACATTCTCCGATACTACTTCCACCCACGTTAAAATTCACTTGGTCCACCTCGAACACCTCCCTCCCCTTTCTTGACCTCTTCATTTCAATATCCAGCAACAGTCTCCAGACGGACGTTTCTACAAACCCACAGACTCTCATAACTACCTGTACTACACCACCAAGGATGTAAGAACTCCATCCCATTCACCCAATTCCTCAGCCTCCACTGTATCTGCTCGTAAGAGGAGACATTTCACTCCCAAGCACCTCAGATGACCACCTATTTCAAACAATGTATTCCCACCTTCCTCTGTCATCCAGATAGCCATCCACCTCAACACCTCTATTCCCCCCCCCCCACCACAATGCAATAAAGACCTACCACTCCACCAATCTCCGCATCCAATATATCATCCTTAAACGCTTTCACCAATCCAAATAGACCCAACCACCAAAGACATATTCCCCTTCCCAACCTCCCTATGCTTTTTGCAAGAACCGTTCCCTTCACCAATCCTTGGTTTGCGCCATTCTCCCTACCAACTGCCCTGAACCCCCAGGTATCTTCCCCTGCAACCGGAAAAGATGCAAAATTCCCCCCCCCAACTCATTCCAGGGTCCTAAACAGTCCTCCCAAAGTTCGTCTGCCTCTTCTCCAACCTAGTTTATTGTATCCCATGCTCCCGATGTGGTCTTCTGTACATCGAGGAGACCAAGCCATAAACTAAGGGAACGTATCAGCGAGCATCTCAGCTGGGAACACAAAGACCAACCAGACCTCCCAGTCACCACCCATTTTAATTCCCCTTCCCACTCTGTTTTCAACATGACCATCCTTGGCCTCCTCCATTGTCACAATGAATCAAACCACAAGTTGGAGGAAAAACACCTCATCTTCTGCTTGGGCAAGTCTACAGCCTAGAGGACTCAACACTGAGCTCTCCAATTTCAAATAACCTCTCTTCTCATCCCTGACTTCCTTCCTAGCCCCTCCCCTTCCCTTCCATTCCTACCAGATTTATCCCTCCCATTGACCAACCAGATCATACCATCTACCTAGCTCCACCTATCCCCACCTCACCACCCTGTCCCCCCCCATCCCCATTACCTGCAATTCCCCTTACACCCACCCCCAGTCCTGAAAGATTACACCCAAAACATTGAATTCTCTACCTCCCTGATGCTGCCTGGCTTGCTGTGTTCTTACACCCTCCTGCTTGTCTATCTTGGATTCCAGCATTTGCAGTTTTTTGTCTCTACATTCTTCTTATACCTTTTTGAATCCTTTAGTCCTAAGAAGTATATTTCACACCTTGAAAACATTCAATGTTTTCACCTCCACTGCTTTCTGTGGCAGAGAATTACACAGGTTCATCACTCTCTGGGTAAATGACCTACTCCATACCCTCAAACAGTGAACCTTCGTTCAGGGCTCCCCAGTCATCAAAAACATCATTCCTGCGTTTACCCTGTCTAAACCTAGTAGAATTTTATAGGTTTCTCTGAGATTACCCTCCTCATTTTTCTAAACTCCATTGAATATATTCTTAACTGATACTGTCTTTCTTCGTTTATCAGTCCTGCCATTCAAGGACTCCGTTTGGTAAACTTTCATTGGACCCCCTCCATAGCTAGAACACTCCCCGATAAGGCGACCAACACTGCACACAATACTTCAGGTGTTGTTGACCAAAGCTCTCTTGCTTTCTTAATCTATTGACAATCTAAACTTGTCAAAATCACAGTGAAGTATCTCTACACCCTCCTCACAGTTAACTCTATCCAGCTTTGTATTGTCTACAAATATGGCTATGGTTCACTCACTTTTATCATCCAATCATTAATATATATTTATAAATAATTGTGGCCCAATCACTAGTTACAGGTTGCCTTCCTGAAAATGCCCCCCTTATACTATCTCTCTGTCTTCAATAGATAGCGAATCACTATCCATGCTAATATACTACTTTCAACTTTTATTCAGCAGCCTGATGTGTGCTACCTTATCAAAATTCAGAAATTCAAGAAGTATTCCTTCCACTGTTTCCCCTTTTTCTATAGTGCTTGTTACCTCCTCAAAGCATTCTGGTAAATTTGTCAGGCATGATTTCTCCTTCATAAAGCCATGCTGACTTGATCATATTACCTATTTTTAAATTCTCTGCTATTCCATCCTAAATATTAAGCTAACAGGCCTACATTTATCTTCTCTCCCTTTTTAAATAAAACAGTTACATTGGCAGTTTTCTAATCATTGTGATTTTTCAGAATAAGAATTTAAGAAACAGGAGCAGGAGTTAACCATCTGGTCCCTTGAAGCTGTTCTGCCATTCAACCAGATTATGGCCAATCTTTTCATGGACTGAGTTCCACTTATCCACCTGCTCACTCTAACCTTTAAATTTCTTTAGTGTTCAGAAATCTATCTTTGTCTTCAACATATTCAGTGAGGTTGCCTCAACTGCTCTACAGATTCACAACCCTTTGGGAGAAGTAGTTCCTCCTCAACTCACCCTTCAGCTCATCCTTATTTTGAGGCTATGCCCCTTAGTTTAGTTTTAGTTTCACCAGCCAGTGGAAGCAATTGCTTTGCTTCTATCTTATCTATTTATTTCAAATTTTATATGTTTCTATAACCCCCCCCACCCCCATTCTTCTAAATTCCAATGAGTGTAGTCCCAGTCTACTCAATCTGTCATTATAAGCCATCCTTCTTAACTCTGGAATCAACCTAGTGAACCACCTCTACATCCCTCCTGTGCCAGTATATCCCTTCTCAAGTAAGGAGAGCAAAACTGCATACAGTATTCCAGGTGTAACCTCACCAGCACCCTATACAGCTTCTGCATAATTTCACTGTTTAGAGGGATATGAACCAAATACTGGCAAATGGGACTAGTTAACTTAGGAAATCTGGTCATCATGGACAAGTTGGACCAAAGTGTCTGTTTTCATGCTATATATCTCCATAACTCAATGACTGTATAACTCCAGCTTAAAAGTTGAAATTCTGTGCCAAACATATGTAGCATTGTGCATTCTCAGCTGAAATAACTATCAAAATGAAACACCACTCAGAATATAAATGAGTTAGTTCAGTTTTAGGACAAGGAACATGAATCCTGCATGAGCATTCTGATGTTAAACAGAAGTAATCAGCATGGTGACAGATTTGGCCTGAGTAAACTGGGCTGAAGGACTAAGAGGTAGGACAGTTGACAAAAGGTGACAGAAACTAAGGGAGATATTCAATTCCTCCCAATTAAAATTTTTTGAAAGAGAAAGAAAGGTTGTAGAAAGGGGAGAAAGCATCCTCGACTAAGCAAGGAAGTTAATAATATATGGGCAAAAACTAAGGCATAGAGCAAACTAATGCAGAGATTAGTGGCAGACTGGAGAATTGGTAAATTTTTAAAGATCAAGCAAGGGTTACTAAAAAAAAGTCATAAAAAGAGCAAAGTTTAATTATGAAAGAAAACTAATGCAAAATATAAAAATGGATAGTGAAAGTTAAGAAAAAAGATAAGAGTGGGTGAAGTCCCTTTAGAAGATGAGACTGGGGAGTTGATAATAGGGAACACAGACTGTCAGAGACACTAAATCAATATTATGCCTCAATTTTCACAGTGGATGATGTTGAAGCCATCCCAATAGAAGCAGATAGTGCAAAGGTTATGGAAAAGGAGGAACTTAAAACAACATCACTGGGAAAAGTACTGCACAAACTATTGGGATTAAAGGCTGACAAGTCCTTCAGCCTTTTGCCCTACATCCTAGGGTCCTAAAAAAAGTGGCAGCAGAGATAGTAGATGCATTGGTTATAATATTCCAAAATTCCCTGGGTTCTGTAAAGATTGCGGTGAATTGGAAGAATGCTTGTGTAAGTGCTCTTATTCAAAAGGGGAAGGTGGCAGAAAGTAGGAAACCATAAAACAGTTAGTTTAACATCTGTCATTGGGAAATTGTTTAAATCCAGTGTTAAGGAAGCAGTATTGAGATATTTGCAAAGTCAAAACACAAGCCACCAGACTCAGCATGTTTTTATGAAAAATAAGTCATGTTTGATTAATTTGCTAGCATTTTATGAATACATAACAGGCACATTATGGGGGTCTTGTAAATGTAGTATATCTGGACTTGCAGAAGGTATTTGCTAAGGTGCCACACAAAAATTAATACACAAGGTAAGATCACACAGAGTTAGGGTGATATTTTACTTAGGATAGCTAATCAACAGAAAACCGAGACTCTAGAAAAAGCATTGTTTTCTGCTTGATAAGCTGTAACTATTGGAGTGCCCCTAGGTTTGGTCCTCGCGCCCCAACTACTTACAATCTATATTAATGACTTGGATGCAGGGATAGAATATACTAGAGTCAATTTTGCAGATGAAAATAAATTGTAATGAAGAAATAAGAAATTTGTAAACGGGTATGGATATGCATAGGTCAGGTGAATGGGCCAAAAATTAGCAAATGGGGTTTAATGTGGATAAGTGTGGTATCCATTTTGGTTAGACAAATAAAAAGGAAACTTATTGTCTAAATGGTGAGAACCTTCAGTGCAGAGGAATCTGGATGTCCTTGTGCATGAGTTGCAGAAATCTAATTTGGGTGGCACGGTGGCACAGTGGTCACAGCACCAGAGACCTGGGTTCAATTCCCACCTCAGGTGACTCTCTGTGTGGAGTTTGTACGTTCTCCCCGTGTCTGCGTGGGTTTCCTCTGGGTGTTCCGGTTTCCTCCCACAGTCCAAAAATGTGCAGGTTAAGTGAATTAGCCATGTTAAATTGCCCATAGTGTTAGGTGAAGGGGTAAATGTAGGGGAAATGGGTCTGGGTGGGTTGCGCTTCGGCGGGTCGGTGTGGACTTGTTGGGCAGAAGGGCCTGTTTCCACACTGTAAGTAATCTAATCAGTGTGCAGGTATAGCAAGTAATAAGGAGGGCAAATGGAATTTTGGCATCAATTATTAAAGAAATTAAGTATAAAAGTAGAGAAGTGTTGTTGCAAAATACAAAGTACTGGTGACACTTCATCTGAGTTACTGCGAACAGGAAGGATCTAATTGCGTTGGAGGCAATTTAGAGAAGGCATACTAGATTAACTCTAGAGATGAAAGGCTTATATAAGGAGAGAGTAAATGGTTTAGGCCTATACTTGCTAGAATTTAGGATGAGAGGAGATCTAATTGAGTATTGTAAGATGCTAAAGGAGGTTGACAATGTAGACATGAGGTGAATGATTACCTTTGTGGGGCAGTTTTGAATGAAAGGTCATAGTTTTAGATTAAATAGTGGTGAATTTAAAACAGAGATGAGGAGATATTACTTCTCTCAAAGTGGAATCTGTGGAATTCACTCTCCCAGAGTGTGTCAGACACCAGGACACTGAATTTAAGAGGGAGATGTTTAGATTTTTCATTAGTAATGGGTTAAAAGGTTATGTGGACCAGGCAGGAGAGTAGAGTTGAGGCTGAGAGGAGATCATCCATGCTCATGTGAAATGGTGCAGCAGGCTTAAGAGCTTAATTGCCTACCGCTGTGACCTTCTGACTACATTGTCTGTCTTGTCATGAGCTTCTGAGCATCTTTTGAAGGCACTGCTGACTTTGAATTGTAGGCAGTGTGCAACAGGATCAGGATTCTAATCATACTTGGGTCCGTTCAAACAACGCTTTCTCCAGTATATCAATGAAGTTGTCGATGTTGCTTCCCCGCTCTCATTCAGAATTAGGAAAATTAACTAATTTTGTTTCTAATTTTCACCCTGATCTCACCTTTACCGAGTACATGTCTGACTCCTTTCATCCTTTCCTCAACATCTGTGTCTCAACATCATGGCTGTAGATAGGCTAGCCATGGATACCCACTAGAAACCCACTGACCCCCACAGTTACCTAGACTACACATCCTCACAACCTGCTTCCCATAAGGACACAATTCCATTCTCCCAGTTTCTCTGACTGTGTCACATCTGTTCTGATTATGCCACCTTCTACAGAGAGTCTCAGAAATGTCCATCATTTTCCTCAACTGAAGATTCCCTGCCACTGTGGTTGACAAACCCTTAAGCATTGTCTAATGAATTTTCTGCACTTATGCCTCACCCCTTCTCTCCCTCCCACAATACTGATAGGGTCCCTCTGGTCATCACTTTCAACCCACTAGCTTCTACATCCAAAGGATCATAAACTGCCATTTCCAGCAGGATGTCACCACCAGAAAAATTCCTCTCCCTTGTCGGCATTTCATAGTGACTGGTCTCTCTGGGGCACCCTGATCCTGTCCTCCTCCACTCACAAAACCACCTCACATTCCCAAGGCACCTTTCCTTGCAACCACATAAGATACAGCACTTGCCCATTGACCTCCTCCATTTTTGCCATGCAAGATTCCAAATACATTGTCTAGTTGAAGCAGCAATTTATCTACACTTGACGCAATCACAATGTGATCTGCCATACATTGGGAAGACAAAATGAAGATAGGGTGACTATTTTGTGGAACAACTACATTCTGTATGTAAAAATGACTCCAAGCTTCCCGTTGCCTA
This sequence comes from Chiloscyllium punctatum, assembly GCF_047496795.1. Classification (NCBI taxonomy): domain Eukaryota; kingdom Metazoa; phylum Chordata; class Chondrichthyes; order Orectolobiformes; family Hemiscylliidae; genus Chiloscyllium; species Chiloscyllium punctatum. Next base: position 34,323,265 of record NC_092741.1, read on the forward strand.
CCACTTCAACACACCACCATGCTTCCTGGCCAACAGTTCTATCTCGGCCCTACTATGGAGAAAAAAATTTCCAGCTAGGTTCAGCGAAAACTGGAAGAACAGCATTTCATTTTCCACTTGAGGACCCTGTAGCCTTCAGGACTCAATATCATTAATTAATTTTAGAGCTTGGACACCACTTCCATGTCTTTTACCCAACCCCTACACCCCAAGCTGTTTTCAGCACAGATTGGGCTGCTTTCAGCACAGCAAACCCACTTTCACCTACTTGTGGTCCCCACCATCAGCTTTTCTCTTTTCCTTGCTTGCTATCAACCAACTCACTAGCCATCCCTTTGTCTGCATAGCTTTCTCCCTCTCCCCGCCTCTCCCTCTCCCCGCCTCTCCCTCTCCCCGCCTCTCCCTCTCCCCGCCTCTCCCTCTCCCCGCCTCTCCCTCTCCCCGCCTCTCCCTCTCCCCGCCTCTCCTCTCCCTCTCCCTCTCCCCGCCTCTCCCTCTCCCTCTCCCTCTCCCCGCCTCTCCCTCTCCCTCTCCCCGCCTCTCCCTCTCCCTCTCCCCGCCTCTCCCTCTCCCTCTCCCCGCCTCTCCCTCCTCTCCCACTCCTATCCCAGCCCCCATTCCCTCCCTCCCCACTGCCCCCTCTCCTGCACCCACTCCACATACTCTATCCCTCCCCATCCCTCTCGCCACCTCGCCCACGTCCACCTCTCCCTCCACCCTCTTTTCCCCTCACCCACCCCCATCTCTCCCCCTTCTTCCCTCCCTCCTTTCCCCAACTTCCCCTCTCCTCCCCTCTCCCGCCCCACCCATTGGCCACGCCTCCCAAACCCTTGCCAACTCCTATCACCTCTCTCCCCCTCCCCCCTTCCCCTTCCAACTCCCCACCCTCCCAGCCCCCTATCCTCGTCCACATTCCCCCCCAGTCCACCCTCTCTCTTCCCCCCATCTCTCTCCCCCACCCCGTCTCTCTTCCCCCCCCCGTCTCTCTCTCTTACCCCCCCCGTCTCTCTCTCTTACCCCCCCGTCTCTCTCTCTTCCCTCCCCCGTCTCTCTCTCTTCCCTCCCCCGTCTCTCTCTCTTCCCTCCCCCCGTCTCTCTCTCTTCCCTCCCCCCGTCTCTCTCTCTTCCCTCCCCCCGTCTCTCTCTCTTCCCCTCCCCCCGTCTCTCTCTCTTCCCTCCCCCCGTCTCTCTCTCTTCCCTCCCCCCAGTCCTCTCTCTCTTCCCTCCCCCCGTCTCTCTCTCTTCCCTCCCCCCGTCTCTCTCTCTTCCCTCCCCCCGTCTCTCTCTCTTCCCTCCCCCCGTCTCTCTCTCTTCCCTCCCCCCGTCTCTCTCTCTTCCCTCCCCCCGTCTCTCTCTCTTCCTCCCCCCGTCTCTCTCTCTTCCCTCCCCCCGTCTCTCTCTCTTCCCTCCCCCCGTCTCTCTCTCTTCCCTCCCCCCGTCTCTCTCTCTTCCCTCCCCCCGTCTCTCTCTCTTCCCTCCCCCCGTCTCTCTCTCTTCCCTCCCCCCGTCTCTCTCTTCCCTCCCCCCGTCTCTCTCTCTTCCCTCCCCCCGTCTCTCTCTCTTCCCTCCCCCGTCTCTCTCTCTTCCCTCCCCCCGTCTCTCTCTCTTCCCTCCCCCCGTCTCTCTCTCTTCCCTCCCCCCGTCTCTCTCTCTTCCCTCCCCCCGTCTCTCTCTCTTCCCTCCCCCCGTCTCTCTCTCTTCCCTCCCCCCGTCTCTCTCTCTTCCCTCCCCCCGTCTCCTCTCTCTTCCCTCCCCCCGTCTCTCTCTCTTCCCTCCCCCCGTCTCTCTCTCTTCCCTCCCCCCGTCTCTCTCTCTTCCCCCCCCCCCTCCGTTCTCTCTCTTCTTCGCCCCCCCCCCCCCGTCTCTCTTCTGCCCCCCCCCATCTTCCTTCCCCCATCTCTCTTCCCCCACCCCCGCCCCCCCTCCCCAATCGTCTGCCGATGAAGAAGACAAGCCTGGGCACAGGAGCCCAGATTCTGCCTACTCCACTGCCGCCATCTTGTGTAATTTTGTGTTTCACATATATAATTCTTAAGTCTAACCTGTATGTCAATATTTATTTGTTTCCTGTTTTCCAGGTGGAAGAACTACATCCAAGGTATTCCAAAACTAATTGTGTATACATAACAAAGGTAGATGCCAATTTGTTTTCCATTGTGCCTTAGAAATATCACCAACAATTCTATTTATAAACTCAAAATCCTGTTCAACTTTAGGATCTATTTCTACAAATTATTTTGTTTTATCTTTAAGTGTTACAGAGAACTTGGCCAAACCAACAATGCACTAATGTGGTGTGACACGGCAGCATCCTTTCCCTACAATGCAAAGGTATTTAACTTGCATCTTTGCAATTCATGCAGTTAAGACCATCTATGTGGAACATTTTGAAGAACACATACACTGCCTTTTTGTTAACAAAAATCTATTTTCCAGGTAGAATTTAATCTGTGGTAAATATTATTTGCAAAGATCCTCCCCATACACTCTGAATTTCTCAGGTGAATAACTGAATCTGACACCAAGTGGGCAGGACGGTTAATAGAATTGGTTTCGGTAAAGAAATGTCCAAGATTCGTGGTTCTCATAAATGTTGAATAACTGCAATTAGAAATATGAACATGTGGATACTAACAAGATCTTGTATGTTGGAACATTACCTGCTTCATATGGTGGCCTCTCATATCAGAAGGTGGTAGAGTTGACTATTATGGTACAAAACTATGTTTGGTATTATCTGGTGTAACAGTCCACTGCATTTGCTGCAGAGGAAGACAGCTGCTAAGCCAAGAAATTCACTGGCCTGTATTTTTTCTGGATCCTTCATTTGTTGATCTGAGTTTTGTATTTCAGCTTGCCTTTCTCAATGCTCTTCCAAACAGTCAGCCTTCGGTGGTTACAGCTGTCTGACATTTGTCAGTGTCAATATTTACCATCTTTATATCTCATTTTCAAGTGTCTTTGCAATGGAGATTTGGACATTAAGATTGTGGCCAGTGGCCAACTCACTGCATGTAAGGTCTTTTGTTATAAAGCTGTCATCATCTGGTGAACACCTAATGATCAGAAATTGGCTAGCTGAGAAAAGCCAGAGGGTGGTGGTTGATGGGAAATGGTCATCCTGGAGTTCAGTTACGAGTGGTGTATCACAAAGATGTGTTTTGGGCCACAACTGTTTGTCATTTTTATAAATGACCTGGATGAGGACATAGAAGGATGGGTTGGTAAATTTGCAGATGACACGAAGGTCAGTGAAGTTGTGTTCAATGACAAAGGATGTTGCAGGTTACAAAGGGATGTAGGTAAGCTGCAGAGCTAGGCTGAGAGGTGGTAAATGGAGTTTAATGCAGAAAAGTGTAAGATGATTCGCTTTGGAAGGAGTACTGGGCTAATGGTAAGATGTTTGGCAGTGCAGATGAGCAGAGAAAACTGTGTCCGTGTACATAGATCCCTGAAAGTTCCCATCCAGGTTGACTGGGTTGTTAAGGATAAAAAGTGTGTTAGCTTTTATTGGTAGAGGGATTGAGTTTCAACGCCATGAAGTCACGTTGCAGCTGTACAAAACTCTGGTGCAGCCACAGTTAGAGTATTGTGTACAGTTCTGGTCACCGCATTATAGGAAGCATGTGGAAGCATTGGAAATGGTACAGAGGCGATTTATCAGGATGTTGCTTGGTATGGAAGGAAGGTCTTATGAAGAAAGGCTGAGGGACTTGAGGCTGTTTTCGTTAGAGCGAAGGAGGAGAGAGATAGAGACATATAAGATGATCAGGGGATTAGATAGTGTAGACAGTGAGAACCTTTTTCCTCGGATTATGATGGCTAGCATGGTGGTACATAACTTTAACTTGAGGGGTGATAGATATAGGACAAAGGTCAGAGATAGGTTCTTTACTCAGAGAGTAGTAAGGGAGTGGAACGCCCTGCCTGCAACAGTAGTAGACTTGCCAACTTTAAGGATATTTAAATGGTCATTGGATAAACATATGGATGATATTGGAATAGTGTAGATTAGATTGGCTTCAGATTAGTTTCACAGGCTGCTGCACCATTGAGGGCCGAAGGACCTGTACTGTGCTGTAACGTTCTATGCTCTATAATGCTCAGCAAAAGTAATTGATTTTGAGGTGAATGTATGTTGATGGAATTAGCATATTCCAGCACCTGAGTTTGGATCTTTTCCTGCCATGGGTTGCCAGTAGATTGGGTCTGGGACAGCAAAGGACGAAACGGCCTAGTATCTATTGTCCATGTCTCTCAGTACTGAAGAGGAATATGCTGAGGCCGTAGGCTTGAAAGACTTGCAGTTTCTTATTCTCAGTCGTTTTGCTGTTGTTCCATAATCTCATACTCAGTTTGGATATAAAAAGCTGCATCTTTTGTAAAGCACATGTTGATTCTAACATCAGGTGACAAGATTGCTGGTGATTGTGGAGTCCACTTATGTGAAGCTGTTAATAACCACCAGTGTCACATTTGTCATTGCTAATAGATGGCAGTTTGACAACATCCTGGACCATAATATTTAATTTTCTGATATAAATGGTCAAAACAAACTCATTACAGACACAACAGAGTCCTTTTGCCACTGCAGATTTCTTCAGTATTAAATGTTAATAACATCATCATCAATGGAGTTCACAATGAAGATTTGGCACATTATTGTCTTGGATCTTAGACAGGCAAGGCTGAACATCTTTTGTTAATTTCTGTTTTTTAAGTGGACACCATGTGGATAACCCAAAGGAATATGATAGTAACAAAGAGAGGCGTATGTCAGAGAGTTGGTGCTAATTGGTGCCAGAATACAAGCCTGCTTGACTTCACTCTGCAGATCTCAAAGTAGAACTTGTGCATCAACTTTTCATGGAAAGAATAGATCACATTGAGCCGCTTTTGGCTGGTACCCATTTTTGTCCAGCTTAAATAGACTGAAGACAAAATACAGTAAAATACTGAAAATCTGAGATTTAGCATGTTTAGCAGCTGTGGAAAGAGGAACAATTAATATTTCAAGTCCAGAATGATTCTTGTCCTGTTAACAGACTTATTGTCTCCACAGATGCTGCCAGACCTGCTGAGTTTCTCCAGTAATTTCCAAGCTAAGTAGGCTATCTCTACTCTCATGGTCAAATGCCTCAATGCGATTGATGAATGTGATGCATAGTGGTCTCCTTTGTTCATGGCATTTCTCATGCAGTTGCTAGACTATGGAAATGTCATTTTAGACTATCCTTTTCTGAAACCTCACAGGGATTTGCATTGTATTCAACTAAAGTTTGCAATAAATGCTTTATCAAAGCTGTTCAGCAGGGCAGTGGCCTCAATTGTTAGTGCAGTTACTGCAGGTGTACTTGCTGTTTGTACAGGCTCACAATATTTGCATCTCACACATTCTGAAGCACTGCCCCCTGCCCCCTTGCAGAGACAGAGATGCTGCAAGAATACTGGTTTCCTATGCCTGGTAAGGTCAGGCAGTATAACGTCAGCATCTCCAGCTTTGCTCAAAGCAAAGCTTGCCAAGTTCCTGCACTGTGTTCAATATCTAGTTTTATCATGACAGGCAGGATTTCGGAAATGTTTAGAGCTCCCTTGTATTCCCACTCAAGTAGAACTCGAGATAATATGTCATTCATATCTCTAACAATTTAGTGCAGTTGGTGATTAGCTCCCTTGTTTTTGTTTTCACTGGAGCCCCTTTTCCTAATGAACTTGTTCCTTTTTGACCCTTTCATACATGCTCCTAAGATTGTTTATTTCAGAAGATATTCTGGCAAAGTTGTAATCAGTATTCGTGTGCACTGCCTAGGAATTTATATTTTAAAGATTCATTCATAAGATGTGGTTGTCCCTGGCTAGGGCAACATTCATTGCCCATCCCTAATTGATCAAAGGACAGTTGAAGGTCAACCACTTGTTGTGGGTCAGAGTCAAGTGTAGGCCAGACTAGATAAGACTAGATGGCACATTCGTGAATTGGATGGGTTTTTCCTGACCATCAACTTTGATTTTATGGTTATCATTAAACTTTTAATTCAGATTTTTATTGAATTCACATTCCACCATCTGTCATGGGGAATTTGAATCCAGGGAAGCTCTAAAGATTGTGGAAATCCTGCCTGTCATGTTATAACTGGATACTGAACGCACAGTGCTGGAACTTGGCAGGACGTTACCTGGGTCTCCAGATTAATAGTCTAGTGATCATATACTAGGCCTTCACTTTCCTTATTGGACTTTACTTTGTGACTGTTTAAACTTGCAGACTTTTATTATTTGAATCACTCTTTTAATTATTATTGTTGAACTGCTTGGCTTCATTGATTTCATAAGTGATATTAGCCTCATCTAGACACATTTTCTGCTTTTGCTTCCAATATATTAAAAATGCAATATTGTGGATGGTGTCTTGAATGTTTTATTTTGCTTTTACCACCATGATGGAATGCTGCAGAGCAGCTGTTAAATGCATCATGTAAGTGTTGGTTTTATCTGGGTAGGTATTATGAATGATGTTAATAATAGGATGGTATTGCTGCTTTAAATTAAAGCAGTCAATTATTGCATCCACATCCTGGTATACACCATGGAATACTGTAACATTCCCTGCATTTGGTAGCAATAAAGATACAATTGACTTTCAAATTTTTGGATCCTTGAGAGGAAAATTAACCAAAGTTTCTGTCCCTGATATCTATGGAAGTGAATATATATATATACCGCAGGGTAGCATCTAGTTATGGCTGTGACTTCAGCTGTAGTCAAAGTAATGCATGAACAATTAGCACTTGCTTGTAAAACTCAGGTCAACAGCCTAATTATCATGGTCCAGCATTGTTTTCAGTCCCTTTCAGAATAGAAGGAAATAAGTTATATTTGAATTATTTCTTATAATTTTTTAAAATTTTCTCAATTGTTTTCTGTTACTGCTGCTTATGAACTTCATTATTGCTTTTATCTGTTTTTAGAAAAAATACCTTTGGGATGTTTTTCATTTTAAACATTTATAGTTCTTTCGTGCATCACTTCATCAACCACATATTTATCTTCTCTATCCTCCTACTCTTATATTCATTAGCTTGGCAGAGGGAGTAATCTAGAGACTATTTCCTTTGCAATCCTTTCTGCTGGTTTCTTTCCTAGCTCCTTCAATTTATTCCACCCACATCATTGGGACCAATAAGGAGCATGATTGCTGGTTGATCACATTCATGCTTCCAAGCTCTCTGAAATGCTCAATGACATCTTTAAACCTGGCTGCAGAAAAGGCAACAATTCATCCGAGATCCACATTTGCAGCTATCAAACACATTCCTGAGCTCCTTTTTTAAAATTTTTGATACAGGTGAGGATAAGGGAGAAAGTGAGAAGTGTTTTCAAAGATTGATGGTGATAGAAAAAGGAAGCTTTTGATTATTTTTGCATTCCAAAGTTATCCTGGAAAAGTGAGCAGTCTTGGAAGAGAAAAGTACATGGTATAGGCTTGAATAACTATGTAACATGGTTTTGTTGCCTCAATCAAGTTGCAATGAAAAAGACAATGGATCTCATGCCCTTGAATTAGAAAGCACATGTTTGCTGACATTCTGCTTCCCCTCAGAATCATGGGCTTTCACCAAGTGGCTGTTGGTGGTTGAAGACCATCACTAATACCAATGGTTACAGGTGTTTATTCTCATTTGACTGAAATCAGACTACATGTAGGTGTATAATGAGAGAGGTTAATGTGAAGTACATGATGACAGTGCCTGAAATATTGGAATAGCCCAAGATATTTTTGCACAATCCTTTAATTGTTCTTTATGCAATATTTTGAATTTGTAGAAATGATTTTAGTGATTAACCCATTTTTGTATTAAGACAACATTTATTTAATGAACGAGAATCCTTTTGCTTTTCAGTGAGTAAATAACTATTCTAAAGGTATGCAATAGTATTTCAATGCCAAATTGAAAGAGTCAACTTTCACTTCCTGTTTTATGGCATTGAGAAAAACCAAATATTATAAATTGCTCCAGATCAACAATTGAAATTTATTTATTCTTGCAACCTGAAACTAATGTATAGGTATAAATATGCATTAATAGAAATAGATAGGTGAAAGTGAGTAATGCAGATGCTGGAGATTACAGTCAAGAGTGTGGTGCTGGAAAAGCACAGCAGGTCAGGCAGCATCCGAGGAGCAGGAAAATCAACATTTCGGGCAAAAGGCCTTCATTAGGAAGATAGCACAAACTTTGTTAATGTGACCACATGGAGAATAATTGAAAAATGAGTATCATGTAACAGTTACTGTTTGAAGTGTAGATTTCTGACTATATGCCTGAGAGAGTCCATTTAGTCAATCTTGGCTAATTCATCCAGAAAACAGAGACCTTCCATCATTCTCTTGCCATGACCTTGTTGAGTTTAGATAAGTGTGTGGTTTTTACTTCTGCAACCTCATCCAAAAGGCAAATTGATAATCAGTCTTTGTGTGATTCTTTTTGACTTAATTTTCTTTTCACTAGCTTTAACTTGTGTTCCACTTATTCTGTTTTGTTGGCAGTTGTTGAAGTAACATTCAAAATTTAACCATTTCTCTGCTTTTTAATAGCTTGTAAACTTTATGCTGCTGCCTATTATCTCTCCTTTCAAGTGTAAAGAATTTTAATTATACTAGTATTTCCAGATAACTCAATTATTTGACTCTATTGATTAATTTCATTGCTATTCCTACATTGTTTTCATTACTTCAATTTTCATGAATAACTTAGAGTAAAACTGATTGTGACATTCAACATGCTGTCTGAGCAGAGTACTGTTTGAACTTGGCATCTCCTGACTAATCTACAGACCAGCAAATATGATTAACCACTGAACACTTTCTGCTTCACATGTTCAGGATGAAATGAAAATATTTTTCGGCTTTTCCTTTAGTTATTTATAGATCATAATAAGAATTTCATATGAATTGTTCATGAAAATTGGTTTCTTGCTGTTCCATGGTCTTTGGTAACTTGGTTTTGTCCTTTGATGCTTGGTTGTTGACATACAAGCCTTTAATTCCTCTGACTTGCTTTTCTGCTTTACCTTATTTGTTATTTCAACCACAAATCTCCTGACTCTGCAACTCCTGTAGATTTTTCTGCATGCTTGCTATCTCAGTGCTCAGTCCACTTCTCTACTTGTTCCCTTTTTCCACCTTGGCAAATGTTCACTTCTTTCTATCAATGTGAAGTACTTGGAAATAAAACTATTTCTTATATAGTTAGGTTTATAATATCCAATGGAAAATGTGAACAAGATATTAGGAAGTGCATATCAAATGCAAAGCAAGCTTTCACTAAAATGTAAGACCTTTTTAACAATAACACCATCTCTATGAAAAGCAGAATGCTATTGTTAAAATATTACATCTGGTCAACATTATAAAGTTGGTGAAGTTTGAAAATGAAATAATGGGTGATAAATTGAAGGTCTCAGAGATTGTTTTTCTGAGATTATGTTGAGGGTTAGTTGGACAACACACTCAACTAATAAGGGTGTTTTAAGAAAAGCGAACATGCAGGAGAACATTTACAAATGATTGCCAAAGAACAATTGTAATTCCTTGGCCATTGACTTGAGAGAAAACCTAGAATATTTGATAGTGACTGGTAAAAGTGAGGGCAGCAGAACAAGAAGGAAACGATGCAGACTAGCTGCTTAATAAACAGTACAAGTACAAGATTTGAGAACATCACCAAGATATTGGTTATTATTAGAGTCTGTGAGCCATGTTCACTAATGTTGTGAAATGTGACAACTGAAGAAGAAGCACTTAAAAACCTCTTCCTTTACATTAGTATGATAAAAGTAATATTGCTATATAGGAATATGCCAGTATACAGTAAGTGAGTTTAAACTTTTTATTAATTTCTGAGATGTGAGCATCACTGGCTGGGCCAATATTTTATCACCTGACTTGGTTGCTCTTGAGAAGGTGGTGGTGAACTGCCAACTTGAACCACTGCAGTCCATGGTAGACCCATAATACCATTAGGGAGGAAGTTCCAGGGCTTTGACCCAACAACACTGAAGTATTGATTAAGCATTATTATGTATACTGTCCTCTCCTTTCCACAGGAACAAGAAACTCAGGAAGAATTAGAAAGCCTGCTGTCTCTTCTCAAGCAATAAACTTCATTTCTTTACTTGGAGTTCTGAAACATTTGAGTGGTGTCATGATTGACATTGAGGAAGGGAATGGGTTACATTCAGAACTAAAGATAATTTCTTTGGTGTTTGCTTCAATCAATGTATTTATTGATTCAGTCTGAGTTCAAAGATTTTGAAATTAATCCAAATAAGATTAACGTTGAAAATGTCAGTGGAACTGAATGTACATATCCTGAAAAATGATGATGGGCTAAATCAGAAGATATAGTCTAAGTAGAATTATGATCTCCGCAATGACTGTAAAATCCGTGGACATGGTTATTTTTAGTAGTGTGCAGACACCACTACAAATGTCTTTTATGAAGAAAAGTTCCAAAGACAGTAATGATGATTTGAAACTGACATTTTTTAAACACTTGGTATGAAGAAAGGCATAATTATAATCACATAAGGATTTTCAAATTATATTTAGACATACTGTATTTAAAAAATGACTAATCAGTTTTTCCAAACTTAATAAAGTATAAAATCTGTGTACTGGGTGTGAAGTTTCAATTTTCTGTGTTACAAAACAAAAATGGATATTTCTGTACTAGAGGGGGTAAAAACAAATTTGTCATGAATTAGAAAAGTTCTTTATTTAGATTTTTCGCTCAACTGTATGAAAAAATATTATTGTCCCAGTCCCTGAGTGACTAGGACATTAGCAAGTCATTTGGCAAACTGTAGTGAGAATTTTAAAGTGTGAGTCTCGATTTGAAATAAGAATAGTCCAATTCTGCATCCACGTTTTGAACATTAGGTTGAGAATCCTGCTTGTTGGTGGTGAGAGGCATTAATTGGTGTGCATTAACATGCAATTATTACCTAATTTTGATTCATTGATATGCCATTTTCTATTCTCTCATACATCACAGAAAAGTTAGTTGCTACAATTTCTGACATGAAAGTCAGAATGGATGCCTTCAGTTCCAGCTCGCCATTTACTGTTCCAGGCTTCCACCTTTTACAGCAGTCTCCAGCATCTCTGGGCATGCTTAATGGACAACCACCTACACCCACCAGTATACAAAGGTTGACATCAGACACATATGAGCCTGTCTGCATCCTCATGGCACATCTCCAACCAACTTAAAATATAGTTCTGCACTTCTGTCTGCACTTTGGAGAGTATCGGTACCTTTCTTTGTAATGCTGCTGCCAGGGCATGTTGCTGACAAGGATAGGAATCCATCTCATGGATTTAACCAATGTGCATATCAGGGCTTCTCACTCGCTGTTTCAGCACTTACTCACTTTACCGCCTTGGATTCTCACAGCATCTTAGTCTTGCCTTATCTTTTCCTGCTTTATTCCCTCAGCTAGAGCCTAAAGGATCACAGTCATTCTGTTTTGCTTTTTCTTTAATTGCAGACAGCCAGATGGCTTAATAGTTGTCAGCAATGATCAATGGGGGGCATTGGTCATGTTTTACAGCACTGCGCTATATCAATGTCACATCTACATCACATGTTAGCATCTGATGTGGCAAATATTCAGCATATACAGAACAAAATGACCACATCTCAAAGTCTAAGGAGAGTAGTTCTTAGTCTTGAGGTCAGATCACCATGTGATGCTGTCCAGCATATCTGCAATGCAACACCTCCTTTCATTGAAGCCAACAAGGTAAATGAAAAGTGAACACATTTACAAATGTGATAAATTGATTACAGTGGAATATTGTTTTCCTTTCCGTCCGATACAATCTAGGTGAAGTCCCAGTGTCCGCAACTGATGTGGAAGAAGCCTACCCTGTAGTGGAACCTGTTGGCCCTGGATGTTTGGTCAGATTACCATGTGATGCTATCCAGCATATCAGCACATTTGTGGCTAGAGGACCTAGACTTGCTGAGTATGCCCAGGGTAATCATCCTTAGTTTGAACTTACACAGAATTGAGAGTGACAAGCAGGGTGAAGATAGAAGGCCTGGCCACCTCTAGATTGTCTGTCTGAGGTGTAGAGTTCTGGAGAGCCTGTATATAGTTCCTCTGAAGCTGAGTATCTTGTACCCTGTGAAAAAGGGGTGCCTAGAGTGAAGTTATACTTCACAATTACCACTAACTACATCCACTCCACACCGCCACCCCCCCACCCCCCCCACCCACACTGATGCTGAGTACCAATGGCTAGGGTAATGGAACGCAAGCCAGTGTGCATATCCAGCAGACACTGAGTATGCTGGTCCTAGGACTCTACTCCTTTCACGATCACAGAATTGTGCTGGCAGACAGCAAGCTGGTTTGAAGTGTGCCTACTTCAATGCCAGAAGTATCCAAAATAAGGTAGGTGAGCTTGCAGCATGGATAGGTACTTGGGATTTAGCACTGCTGCCTCACAGCACCAGAGATCCGGGTTCATTTCCCGCCTCAGGTGACTCTCTGTGTGGAGTTTGCACGTTCTCCCCGTGTCTGCGTGAGTTTCCTCCGGGTGCTCCGGTTTCCTCCCACACTCCAAAGATGTGCAGGTCAGGTGAATTGGCTATATTAAATTGCCCATAGTGTTAGGTAAGGTGTAGATGTAGGGGTATGGGTGGGTTGCGCTTCGGCGGGTGCGGTGTGGACTTGTTGGGCCGAAGGGCCTGTTTCCACACTGTAAGTAATCTAATCTAATCTAATCTAAAGTAATCTAATCTAATTTCGATGTTTTGGCCATTTTGCAGACATGGATAGAGCAGGATCAGGAATGGATGTTGTAGGTTCCAGGGTTTAGATCTTTCATTAAGAACAGGTAAGGCAGTAAAAGAGGAGGAGGTGTGGTCTTGTTAGTCAAGGATAATATAATGGTGGCTGAAAGAACTTTTGATGAGGACTCATCTACTGAGGTAGTATGGGCTGAGGTTAGAAACAGGAGAGGAGAGGTCACACTGCTGGGAGTTTTTTTATAGGCCTCCGCGGAGTTCCAGGGAGGTGGAAGAGAGGATTGGCAAAATGATTCTGCACAGGAATGAAAAAACAGGGTGATCATTACAGGGGACTTTAACTTCCCCAACATTGACTGGAAATGTTTTCACTCTCGTATGTCGGATGGAACAATGTTTGTCAAATGTATGCAGGAGAGTTTTCTGAAACAGTATATTGAAAGGCTGACAAGAGGGGAGGCCACACTGGACCTGGTGCTTGGTAATGAACCAGGCCAGGTGTTTAATTTAGTTATAGGTGAACACTTTGAAAAGCGTGACCATAATTCAGTTACGTTTAGCTTAGCGATTGAAAGGGATAGATATATGTCACAAGGCAGGAATTGGCGATGGGGCAAGGGCAATTATGATGCAATTAGGCAAGACTTAGGATGCATAGAAGGGGGTAGCAAAATGCAGGGGATGGGGACAATCGAAATGTGGAGCTGCTTTAAGGATCAGATATTGCATGTCCTTGATAGGTATGTCCCTGTCAGGCAGGGAAGAAATGACAAGGTAAGGGAACTGTGGTTTACTACAGAAATTGTATCTTTTGTTAAATGGAAGAAGGAGGCTTATGTGACGATGAGACGAGATGGTTCAGATGAGGTGATGGAGAGCTACAGATCAGCTAGGAAGGATTTAAAGAGAGAGTTAAGAGCAAAGAGCGGATCTGAGCAGTCTTTAGCAAATAGAATAAAGGAGAACCCTAAAGCTTTCTGTAGGTATGTGAGGAATAAAAGGTTGACTCTGGTAGGAATAGGGCCAGTCAGAGACAGAAGTGGGACATTGTGTGTGGACCCTGTCGAAATTGGAGAGGTGCTAAACAAATATTTCTCATCGCTTTTCACTCAGGAAAAGGAGAATATTGTTAGAGAAGAATGAGCTACGAGATATTAGACTAGAAAGGATAGAGGTTAGCAAGGAAGAGGTGTTATCAATTTTAGAAGGAGTGAAAATGGACAAGTCCCCTGGGCCAGATGGGATTTATCCAAAGATTCTCTGGGAAGTTAAGGAGGAGATGTTGGAACCCTTGGCTTTGATCTTTGAGTCATCATTGTCTACAGGATTGCAAATGTGCCCTTGTTCAAGAAGGGCAGTAGTGATGACCCAGGTAATTATAGACCAGTGAGCCATACGTCTGTTATAGGAAAACTTTTGGAAAGGATTATAAGAGATAGGATGTATACTCATCTAGCAAGCAACAATTTGATTGCACATAGTCAACATGGTTTCATCAAGGGCAGGTCATGACTCACAAATCTCATTTGAGTTTTTTGAGAAGGTGACCCAGCATGTGGATAAGGGTAGGGCAGTTGACGTGGTATACATGGACTTCAGTGAAGCCTTTTGATAAGGTTCCACATGGTAGACTGTTGGAGAAAATGCAGAGGCATGGGATTGAGGGTGATTTAGCAGTTTGGATTAGAAACTGGCTTTCTGTAAGAAGGCAGTGAGTGGTGGTTGATGGAAAATATTCAGCCTGGAGTCTGGTTACTAGTGGTGTGCCACAAGGATCTGTTTTGGGACCACTGCTGCTTGTTATTTATATAAGTGACTTAGACACAAACATAGGTGAATGGGTGAGTAAGTTTGCAGATAGCACTAAAGTCAATGGAGTAGTGGAGTGTAGAAGAATGTTGCAGGTTGCAGGGGGACTTGTGTAATCTGCAGAATTGGGCTGAAGTGGCAAATGGAGTTCAATGCAGCTAAATGTGAGGTGATTCATTTTGGGAAGAATAACTGGAAGGCAGAATACTGGGTCAGTGGGAAGATTCTTGGTATTGTGGATGTGCAGAGGGATCTTGGAGTCCGTGTACATAGATCCTGGAAAGTTGCCATCCAGGTTGATAGTGCTGTTAAGAAGGCATACGGTGTGTTAGGTTTTACTGGTAGAGTGATTGAGTTCCGGAGCCATAATGTCATGCTGCAGCTATACAAAATGCTAATGCAGCCACACTTGGAATATTGTGTATAGTGCTGGTCACCCCATTACAGGAAGAATGTGGAAGCATTGGAAAAGAAGCAGAGGAGATTTATGAGGATATTGCCTGGTCTGGAGGGAAGGCCTTATGAGGAAAGGCTGAGAGACTTGGGTCTGTTCTCATTGGAAAGGAGGTGGCTGAGAGGGGATTGATAGAGACATATAAGATCATCAGAGAATTAGGTAGACAGTGAAAGTCTTTTTCCTAGGATGATGACATCAGCTTGTACGAGGGGGCATAACTACAAATTGAGGGGTAATCGATTTAAGACAGATGTCAAAGGCAGATTCTTTACTCAGAGAGTGATAAGGGCGTGGAATGCCCTTCCTGTCAATGTAATTAACTCAGCCAAATTAGGGAGATTTAAACAATCCTTTGATAAGCACATGGATGATGGGATAGTGTAGGGGATGAGCTTAGATTAGTTCACAGGTTGGCGCAACATCAAGGGCCAAAGGGCCTGTTCTGTGCTGTATTGTTCTATGACTGGTGTTAATCTGTCCATGGAGCTAGCCAGATACTTACATTGCCAGAGGCAATGTGGTTCAAAAAATGTTGGTGGAGACCTCTAACCTTTGAGTCAATTTTCCCAGTACCTCCAACAAATCTGCTGGTTGCTCCTGTGTCTGTGTGTGTATTTGGATGAAATTTTTAATGGCTGTCACCATAAGATCCATTCCAGTCTGGGGCGAGCTGTGCTGGTGCCTAGACTCCTGCAGCACTCCAAGTGCCAGCGATCTGGGGTGTTTCTTTCTTGACCAACTGCAGAAACCTGGCAATGATGTGCTCACTAGCATGTGTTCCCAACTCTAATCTAGCTAAAGTTAATACTGAGATGCCAATATCTGAGCTAGGTGGGGGTGGGGGGGGTGGGGGGGTGCAGGAAGCAGCTTTCCTGGAGCATCCTCTGCTGCAGGGCCATTCTCTTGATGCTGGAGACTATGTGCAGATGCCACTGGTACCTCTGGAGACAAAAGAGAGAATGAGTGTGAGTGTGAAAATAGAGGTATAAGAATGTTAAGGATGGGCATGTTAAGAAAATGTTCACAGTAGCAGTAATGAAAGACAGTGCATCAAAGGACGATGATTTTTTTCTTGGTTGTTAGACCATGGATATTTTGACATCACTACAAGTGGGAATGCACTTCTCCTTCAAAGTCAAGAATTCTGTCCTCTGAGAGATGTTGAGCACACCACCACCCACCTTGGCACTCTTCATCTTATCATGGGTCATTTCCTCCGAGAATGCGAGAGAGAGGGATTGAGTGTAATACAAACGGCTGTCACAGCTTTTAGTTCAAGTTTAGGTTGGGAAACTGTCCTGAATGAATGACTTGGCAACACAGAGAGAATGCAGGGTTAGTATGCTGGGGAGATGTTATTGGTTGGGATGGGTGACAGAGATGTATGCAATTTCAAGTTGGTAGACCATGAGCCTCAGTGGGAAGTTGGTGCAGTGGTAGAATTAATGAGAGTGATTAGAGAAAATATAGTGGCACTTACCCTCGCACAGCATAAAAGGTCATTGACCTTCTGGAAAAACTCCCTTGGACTATGGACACTACACTAACCTGGATGGCAACTTCAGACCAAGTTTGTAGGATCTGGTATCATGGTCTCCTCTGGCAACCCTGAAGAAAGAGGACAGCCCTCCTCTGCACCATCCTGGACATGAGAACCTTCATCTCCCTGTCAGCAAAGTGTGAAGCTAACTTGCAGCTACCATTTCAAGAACCATGTACGACAGATCTGATCATGCTTGACTTTGTTCACAACACATTTGATAAGGTTCCCCATGGTAGGCTTATGCGGAAAGTCAGGAGGCATGGGATAGAGGGAAATTTGGCCAATTGGATAGAAAACTGGCTAACCGGTCGAAGGCAGAGAGTGGTGGTAGATGGTAAATATTCAGCATGGAGTCCAGTTACAAGTGGAGTTCCGCAGGGATCAGTTCTGGGTCCTCTGCTGTTTGTAATTTTTATTAATGACTTAGATGAGGGAGTCGAAGGGTGGGTCAGTAAATTTGCAGATGATACGAAGATAGGTGGAGTTGTGGACAGTGAGGAGGGCTGTTGTCGGCTGCAGAGGGACTTAGATATGATGCAGAGCTGGGCTGAGGAGTGGCAGATGGAGTTCAACCCTGCCAAGTGTGAGGTTGTCCATTTTGGAAGAACAAATAAGAATGCGGAATACAGGGTTAATGGTAGGGTTCTTGGTCAGGTGGAGGAACAGAGGGATCTTGGGGTCTATGTACATAGATCTTTGAAGGTTGCCACTCAGGTGGATAGAGTTTGTAAGAAGGCCTATGGAGTATTATCGTTCATTAGCAGAGGGATTGAATTCAAGAGTCGTGAAGTGATGTTGCAGCTGTACAGGACTTTGGTTAGGCCACATTTGGAGTACTGTGTGCAGTTCTGGTCGCCTCACTTTAGGAAAGATGTGGAAGCTTTGGAGAGGGTGCAGAGAAGATTTACCAGGATGTTGCCTGGAATGGAGAGTAGGTCGTACGAGGATAGGTTGAGAGTTCTCGGCCTTTTCTCGTTGGAACGGCGAAGGATGAGGGGTGACTTGATAGAGGTTTATAAGATGATCAGAGGAATAGATAGAGTAGACAGTCAGAAACTTTTTCCCCGGGTACAACAGAGTGTTACAAGGGGACATAAATTTAAGGTGAAAGGTGGAAGGTATAGGGGAGATGTCAGGGGTGGGTTCTTTACCCAGAGATTGGTGGGGGCATGGAATGCGCTGCCCGTGGGAGTGGTAGAGTCAGATTCATTGGCGACCTTTAAGCGGCATTTGGATAGGTACATGGATGGGTGCTTAATCTAGGTTAGAAGTTCGGCACAACATCGTGGGTCGAAGGGCCTGTTCTGTGCTGTATTGTTCTATGTTCTATGTTCTATGTTCTATGCACTTAACTTGCAGTGATGCTGTGAATCTCAGGAGGTCCTAGCATTGGCTAAGTATTTCCACTTGTGGCCACAGGAAAGACAGCACAAAGAGGGCACCGTAGACATATGTTAGATAGCTAATGAAGTGAACTGCAGTGAATAGCATGAGAAGAATCACAAGGGCTCATGGAGTGAAATCCTCCATAAAACTCACCAACAATTGAGACTTGGCTGAATTTTATCAGAAATCATCTGTATATATGTAAGAGGGCAATTTCATGAGGTCATATGTAATGGAATGGAAAACTTTTCCATCTTTAAATCTATGTTCTGAATGCACCAAAAGTGGATCCAGAGTAGCCGAGGACTTTCAAAAGCAACGTTCCTGGATCTTGACATCGTCTCTAACATGGCTACTACATCTTCTGTCAGAAGTTATATAGGCCATTTGGTGCAATGAGTCGTAAGGCAGGGCAAGTGACTGAGGTGTCAGTGGGGGAAGCACTTTGGGGCAAGTGATCATAATTGTATTAGTTTTAAAATAGTTATGGAAAAGGATAGACCATTTAAAAATTAGAATTCTGAATTGGAGGAAGGCAAAATTTGAATTATGCAAGAACTTTCAAAAGTTGATTGGGGACAGATATTTGGAGGTAAAGGGATGAATGGAAAATGGAAAGCCTTCAAAATGAGAGTCCGGGAACAGTATGGCCCTGTTAGGGTGAAGGGCAAGGCTGGTAGATATAAGGAATGCTGGATGTCTAGAGAAATTGAGGTTCTGGTCAAGGAAAAGAAGGAAGAATATGTCAGGTATGAACAGCATGGATTGAGTGAATCCCTAGAGGAGGATAGGGGCAGTTAGGAGTATATTTAAGAGGGAAATCAGGAGGGCAAAAAAGTGGGTATGAGATAGCTTTGGCAAATAGGGCTAAGGAGAATCCAAAGGGTTTCTGCAAGTACATTAAAGACAAAAGAATAACTAGGGAGAGCATAGGGTTCCTCAGAGATCAGCAAGGCCACCGATGTGGGGAATCAAAGGAGATGGGTGAGATATTTTGCATCAGTGTTTACTGTGGAGAAGGATATGGGAGCTAGAGAACGTGGGGAAATATATAGCAACATATTGATAAGTGTTCATATTACAAAGCAGGAGGTGCCTGGACATTTTAAAATGCATAAACAGGGATAAATTGCCAGGACCAGATCAGGTGTACCCGAGAACCTTGTGGAAAACTAGGGAAATAATTGCTGGGCCCCTTGCAGAGATTCTGTATTATTGTTAGCCATGGGTGAGGTGCTGGAAGACTGAAAGATGGCTATTGTGGTGCCATTATTTAAGAAAAAGGATAAGGAAAAGCCAAAGAACTACAGATAGATGAGCCTGACATCAATGGTGGGAAAGTAGTTGGAGAGGATCCTGAGGGACAGGATTTACATGTGTTTGGAAAAGCAAGGACTGATTAGGGATAGTCAATTTGGTTTTGTGTGTGGGAAACCATGTCTCACTAACTTGAATGAGTTTTTTGAAGAAGTGACTAAGAGGATTGATGAAGGCAGAGTGGTGGGAAATCTCTGTATGGACTTCAGTAAGGTGTTTGACATGGTTCCACGTGGTAGACTGATTAACCAATGGCATGGAGGCTCGGTGATTTGGACTGCTGCCTCAGCACCAGGGACCCAGGTTCAATTCCAGCCTCGGGTGACTGTGTGGAGTTTGTGCATTCTCCTAATGTCTGCATGGGTTTCCTCCCACAATCCAAAGATGTGTAGGCTGGGTGGATTGGCCAATCTAAATTTTCCATAGTGTTCAGGAAAGTGTAGATTAGCCATGGAAAATGGTCTAGGTGGGGCATGGGTCTGGGCGGGATGATCTTCAGAAGGTTGTCTAGTCTCGATGAGCCAAATGGCCTGCTTCTGCCCTGCAGGGCTTATATGATTCTATCAAGGTTAAATCATGTGGAATACAGGGAGAGCTAGCCATTTGGATACAAAATTAACTAGAAGATAGAAGACAGAAGGTGGTGGTGGAGGGTTGCTTTTTGTATTGGAGGCCTTTGACCAGCAAGGGTCAGTCATTTTTGTCATTTTATATAAATGATTGGAATGTGAATAAATGGAGAGATGGTTAGTAAGTTTGCAGAATACACCAAAATTGGTGGTGTAGTAGACAGCAAAGAAGATTACCTCAGAATACAATGGAATCATGATTAGTTAGGCCGATGGGCCAAGGAGTGACAGATGGGAGTTCAATCTAAATAAATGTGAGGCGCTGCATTTTGGAAGGGGAAATCAGGGCAGGACCTAAGCACTTAATGGTAAAGTCTTAGAAGTGTTGCCCATCTAAGAGCCCTGTAGGTTCATAGTTCCTTGAAAGAAGAGTCGCAGATTAGCAGGATAGTGAAGAAGGTGTTTGGTATGCTTACCTTTATTGGTCAGTGCATTAAGTATAGGACTCAAGAGTGTGATGATGGAAAAGCACAGCAGGTCAGTCAGCATCTGAGGAGCAGGAGAATCAACATTTCAGCCATAAGCCCTTTATCAGGAATGCTGATGCCCGAAACGTCGATTCTCCTGCTCCTCAGATGCTGTCTGACCTGCTATGTTTTTCCAGCACCATACTCTCCACTCTGATCGCCCGCATCTGCAGTCCTCACTTTTTCCATTAAGTATAGGAATTGGGAGGTCATGCTGCAGCTAATCAGGACATTGGTTAGGCCACTTTTGAAATACTGTTCCAATCTGGTCTTCCTGCTATAGGAAAGATGTTGTTAAACTTAAAAGTTCAGAAAAGATTTATAAGCATGTTGTCAGGATTGGGGGATTTGAGCTATAGAGAGAGGCTGAACAGGCTGGGGCTGTTTTTCCTGGAGCGTCGGAGGCTGAGGTGATCTTTATAGAAGTTTATAAAATGAAGGGCATGGATAGAGTGAATAGTCAAAATATTTTCCCCAGGGTAGGGGAATCTAAAACTAGAGGGCCAAGTTTTAAGGTGAGAAGGGAAATATTTAATAGGGACCTAAGGGGTGACTTTTTCATGCAGAGGGTGGTGTGTGTATGGAATGAATTGCCAGAGAAAGTGGTGGAAGCTGGTACAATTACAATATTTAAAAGGCATCTGGATAGCTATATGAATAGGAAGAAATTAGAGGGATACAGGCCAAATGCTGACAAATAGGACTAGATTAATTTGGATATCTAGTCGACATGGATGAGTTGGACCAAAAGGTCTGTTTCTGTGTTTGTACATAGCTATGACTCTGCTCCAGTATTCATGGCTCATCTGATAATCCTCAACTCTATTTGCCTGCCTTTTGCCTATAACTTGTGATTCCTTTACTGATTAAAAATATGTCTGCTCAGCTTTAGTAGACTTATCGATCCAGCCTCGATACACTCTGCAATAAAGGATTCCATAGATTCACCAGACCCTTCTCGTTTCTGTCTTAAATGGGCCACACCTTACTTGTGAAATTATGCCCTCTGGTCCTAGACTCTCCCATAAGGGGAAATAACCTTTCCACATTTATGAAATGAAAACTTCTTAAAAATCTTGTGTTTCAATAAGATTAGCTCTCTGATGTGTCGAGGACCTACCTACTTAACCTCTCTTCATAAGAAAATACCTCCAAACCAGTGATTAACCAAGTGATCATTCTGTGGACTACTTCCATCACCGGTATATCTTTCCCTAGATAAGGGGTTCAAAACTATTTACAGTATTCCAGTTGGGTCCAATCAATACCTTATTTAGTTTTCAGAAGAGCTCCCTATTTTTACACTCCATTTATTTTGAAACAAAGGCCATTTGCATTCCATATCACCTACTGAACTAACATATTAACTTTTCATGATTAATGTATTAGCATCCCCCAAATCCCTCTTCTCTGCAACTTTCTGCAGTTTCTCTCCATTAAAATAATATTCAGCACCTGTATTCTTCCCAACAAAGTGAATAACCAAATTGTATTCTATCTGCTAAATTCTTACTTGTTCATGTAACGCAGCTCTATCATGTGTAGACTCTCATCTTCAACATTGCTTTCCCACCTATTTTTGTGTCATCACAAACTTGGCGACAATCCATTCACTTTCTTCATCCATGTGAATGTATATTGTAAATAATTGTTCTGGTCATTGATCCCTGTATCACTTCACTAGTTATAGGTTGCATTCCTGAAAATGCCCCTTTTTATCCCGACTCTCTGTATTCTGTTATTTAACCAATCCTCTGTGCTAATACATTATTGCCCACACCATGGGCTCTTAATAACTAGCCTTATCTGTGATACCTTATTAAATGCCTTTGGAAATCTAAATGTGTTACATCTACTGGTTCCCTTTTATTACCCTGCTTATTACCTCCTCAAAGAACTGTAATAAATTTATCAGGCATGATTTCTCCTTCATCAAACCATGTTAACTCTACTTGATTGTTTTATGTGTTTCTAAATACTCTGCTATTACACCCCCTATACTGGACTCTGACATTTTCCGAATGACAGACGTTAAGCTAGCTGGCCAATAGTTATATGCTTTTTCGCTCCCTTTTTGAATTAGTGTGTTACATTGATAGTTTTCCAATTGTCTGGAAGTTTTCTAGAATTAAGGATTCTTGAAAGATTGCAATCATTGCGTTGATTATCTCTGTAGCTACTTTCTTTGGAAGCCTAAGATACAACCCATCAGGTTCAGGGGGTGTATAGGCTTTTAGTTTGATTACTTTCCCTAGTACTTTTCTCTACTGAGTTACTGTGTTATTACTATCATGTATTATTCCTTCTCCCATTTAAAGCTTGAATTTTAAAACTTACCCAATCATCGGGTTTACTACTAACCTTTGCTATATTGCATGTTTTTTCTTTCAATTCTTTCCTTCCTCCTAACTGGAACATATCTTTATTGTGAGTCATGAACTATTTTCTTAAGTGTCTGCATCAGGTGCCTTTTAGAGTCATTGAGGTCTACAGCAGAAAAAAAAAGCCCCTTTGGCCTATCGAGTCCCCCTCAAAATCAAGCATTTAACTATTTTAATCTCATTTTCCAGCACTTGGCCCATAACTTTGTATGCCTTGGCATTGCAAGTGCATATCTAAATACCTTAAATGTTATGACTGTTTCTGTCTCTCCCACCCTACCAGACAGTGAGTTTCAATTTCCACCACCCCAGGTGAAAAAAGAGTTCCTGACAATCTCTCTAAACTTTCTCTCCCATATCTCCTTGGTCATTGACACTCCACCAAAAGAAAATGTTGCTTCCTGCCTACAATACTCATGCTCCTAATATTTATATATACTTCAATCATGTCATCCCTTAGTCTCCTCTGCTCCAAGAAAAACAACCCCAGAATATACAATCTCACATTATAACTAAAACTCCCTAGCCAGGTAACAAACTACTAAATCTCCTCTAATCCACCAAAGTTAAATCAGATCCTTTCTATAATGTGGATGCCATAACTGCACTCAATACTCCATCTGTAGCCTTTGCCATCGCTTTATACCCCTTTCACTATTTACCACTAATTTTCATATTATCCACGAACTTACTAAACAACCCAATGTAATTACTGATCTTTAAGTTTAACACAGTTCAGCCAACTCTGATTTCTCACTATCAAACTGAATGCTGAATTCAACCATGTTATTGTCACTGTTCCCAAGGGAATCTTTTCTGTAGACTTATTTATTAAACCTACTTCTATACACAGCGATGAAAACAGTCTGATCCATTGACAGTTACACAACATCATATTCCAAGAAATTTTCCTGAATAATGTCTATGAATTCTTTGCAGGCACTTCTATCAATCTGATTTTCCTCATCTGTATGAAGATTAGAATCATGATTGATGTATTATCATTTTTACATGTCCTCATTATCTTCTGATTTATTGTCTGTCCAACAGAGCAGCTATTGTTAGGATCTTATATCCTACTCCCATCGAGTAGGATATAAGATCTTCTTTCCCTTCTTATTTTCAGAAGAGGAGGTGCTGGATGTCTCAAAATGCATAAAGGTGGATAAATCTCCGGGAACCTGATCTGGTCTATCACAGAACTTTGTGGGAAGCTCAGTTAGTGATTGCAGGTCCCTTTGCTGAGATATTTGTATCATTGACAGTCATGGGTAAATGTCAGAAGACTGGTGCCATTATTTAAGAAAAGTGAAAAGGGAACTACATACCAGTTTTTGGTGTTGGAGGTGATTTCCTCAAATTCCAGGAGCAGCAATTACTGTTTTATATGCTGTTGCATTGTTTTGGAACTTTGGAGAAAACAAAAGTCAAAACAATAGCACTTTTAAAAGGGAGAGATACAGACAAAGGCAGCATGTGATGAGGTCAGTGTGGGGGGGGGAGGGGGGGGGGAGGGAAGAGGAAAAAGAAAACACACATTGCTCCCTGACACAGCAATGAACCTGCACAGTTACTGCCTTTGCTGTTTAATTCATGAATCACTGGGCACCAGAGTGCATCTGGGACAATTAACAAACAGTGAAATTCACAACTCATCGTGGAGGAACCTGTTTGGAAACGGTCACAGCACAGAGACAGATGAGTAGTTTTAAGTGTGGCCTTGGGGTCTAGCTGTAAGTCTGTAGTAGTGGGTTCTTTCTTGATTACATGTTTTGTTGAGATATGTCTCTTGATTAAACTTAAAAATATAAGCCATAAGTATTACATTAGTTTGGAGCAGTGTTTTGTAGAGGAATAAGATAGGGCTATTTTCTGCAGATTGGATGAAGCAAAAATGGCCTTTAGTAGAATGATATGCTTTTCTTGTTGAATGTGGGAGTTTAGAGAGAGTTTATGTGTTACTGAGGATTGTATAAGCAATAAATGCCATTGGTTGCAAATCCTATCAGATCAAATGGATTGTTTGGAGAGACAGTTAGAGGCAATGAGGAATTTACAAAAGCAAGGGGATCTAATGGATGGCATTTATAGGAAGGGAGAAAAGTCGCAGATACAGTCACATAGATGGGTTAACTCCAGGAAAGGTAAAAGAGGTAGGCAGATAGTGCAGGAGTCTTCTGTGGCTATCCCTATTTCGAACAAGTCTGCTGTTTTGGAAAATGTAGGGGGTGATGGATTCTCAGGAGAATATAGCACGAACAGCCAAGTTTCTGGTATTGCGATTGGCTCGAATGCAATGAGGAATACATCAAGTTCCAAGAAATTGATTGTGCTAGGGGACTCTCTAGTCCGAGGCACAGTCAGATGTTTCTGTGGCCAGCAGCGAAAAATCAGAATGGTGTGTTGCTTCCCTGGTGCCAGAATCAAGGATTTTTCAGAGAGGGTGCAGGAGGTCATTGTACACATTGGAACCAACGACATAGGAAGGGAAAAGATTGAGATTCTGAAGGGGGAATATAGAGAGTTAGGCAGGAATTTAAAAAGGAGATCCTCGAGAGTAGTAATATCTGGATTACTCCCGGTGCTACGATCGAGTGAGGGTAGGAATAGAAGCATAGAGCAGAGGGGTTGGATCCAGGGAGATAGTGAGGAAAGAGATCAATCTGAGACTGGTACAGTTGAGAAAAGAAGTGAGCCAAACAGTCAGGGCAGGCAGGGACAAAGCAGAGAACAAGGTAGGACTGATAAATTTAACTGCATTTATTTCAACGCAAGGGGCCTAACAGGGAAGGCAGATGAACTCAGGGCATGGTTAGGAACATGGGACTAGGATATCATAGCAATTACAGGAACATGGCTCAGGGATGGACAGGACTGGCAGCTTAATGTTCCAGGATACAAATGCGGCAGGAAGGACAGAAAAGGAGGCAAGAGAGAAGGAGGAATAGCATTACAGCTGTACTGAGGGAGGATATTCCTGGAAATACATCCAGGGAAGTTATTTGGGTGGAACTGAGAAATAAGAAAGGGATGATCATATTATAGACCCCCTGATAGTCAGAGGGAAATTGAGAAACAAATTTGTAAGGACATCTCAGTTATTTATAAGAATAATAGGGTGGTGATGGTAGGGAATTTTAGCTTTCCAAACAGAGACTGGGACTGCCGTAGTGTTAAGGGTTTAGATGGAGAGGAATTTGTTTAGCATGTCCAAGAAAGATTTCTGATTCATATGTAAATGTATCCACTAGAGAAGGTGCAAACTTTGACCTACTCTTGTGAAATATGGTCAACAGGTGACTGAGGTGTCAGTGGAGGTGCACTTTGGGGCCAGCAACCATAATTCTATTAATTTTAAAAGTGATGGAAAAAGATAGACCAGATGTAAAACTTGAAGTTCTAAATTGGAGGAAGGCTAATTTTGATGATATTAGGCAAAAACGTAGAGTGGCGTGGTGGCTCAGTGGTTAGCACTGCTGCCTCACAGCATCAGGATCCCAAGTTCAGTTCCAGCCTTGGGTGACTGTCTGCATGGGTTTCCTCTGGGTGCTCCAGTTTCCTCCCACAGTCCAAAGATGTGCAGGCCAGGTGAATTGGCCATGCTAAATTGTCCATATAGTGTTAGGTGCATTAGTCAGAGGGAAATAGGTCTGGGTGGATTACTGTTTGGAGGTTTGGTGTGGACTGGTTGGTTTCTCCACACTGTAGACAAACTAATCTAACCTAAACTTTCAAAAGCTGATTGGAGGCAGATGTTTGCAGGTAAAGGGATGGCTGGAAAATGGGAAGCCTTCAGAAATGAGATAACAAGAGTGCAGAGACAGTATATTCTTGTTAGGGTGAAAGGAAAGGCTGGTAGGTAGAGAGAATTTTGGATGGTGATAGAAATTGAAGTTTTGGTTCAGGAAAAGAAGGAAGCATATATATGTAAGGTATAGATGGATACATCAAGTGAATTCTTAGAGTACAAAGGCAGTAGGAGTATACTTGAGAGGGAAATCAGGAGGGCAAAAAGGGGACATGAGATAGCTTTGGCAAATAGAGTGAAGGAGAATCCAAAGAGTTTTTACAAATACATTAAGGACAAAAGGGGAACTAGGGAGAGAATTGGGCTCCTCAAAGATCTGCAAGGTGCGCTTTGTGTGAAGCCATAGGAGATGGGGGAGATATTAAATGATGATTTTGCATCAATGTTCACTGTGGAAAAGGACATGGAAGATATAGAATGTGGGGAAATGGATGGTGACATCTTGAAAAATGTCCATATTATAGAGGAGGAAATGCTGGATGTCTTGAAATGCATAAAGTTGGATAACTCCCTGGTACATGATCAGAGGTACCCTAGAACTCTGGGAAGCCAGGGAAGTGATTGCTGGGCCTCTTTGCTGAGATATTTGTATCATCGAAATTCACAGATGAGGTGCAAGAAGACTGGAGGTTGGATAACGTGACACTATTTAAGAAAGGTGGTAAGGACAAGCCAGGGAATTATAGACCAGTGAGCCTGACGTCGATGGTGGGCAAGTTGCTGGAGGGAATCCTGAGAGACAGGATGTACATATATTTTGAAAGGCAAGGACTGATTAGGGATAGTCAACATGGTTTTGTGGGAAAGAAATTGTGTCTCACAAACTTGATTGAGTTTTTTGAAGAATTAACAAAGAGGATTCATGAGGGCAGAGTGGTAGACGTGATCTATTTGGACTTAACTAAGGCGTTTGACAAGGTTACCCATGGGAGACTGGTTGGCAAGGTTAGACCTCATGGAATACAGGAAGAACTAGCCATTTGGATACAGAACTGGCTCAAAGTTAAAGGACAGAGGGTGATGGTGGAGGGTTGTTTTTCAGATTGGAGGCCTGTGATCAGTGAAGTACCACAAGGATCAGTGCTGGGTCCACTACTTTTCATCATTTATACAAATAATTTGGATGTGAACTTAAGAGGTATACTTAGTAAGTTTTCAGATGACACAAAATTGGAGGTGTAGTGGACAGCAAAGAAGGATACCTCAGATTACAACAGGATCTTGATCAGATGAGCCAATGGGCTGAGGAATGGCAGATGGAGTTTAATTTAGATAAATGCGAGGTGCTGCATTTTGGGAAAGTAAATCTTAGCAGGACGTATACGCTTAATGGTAAGGTCCTTGGGAGTGTTGCTGAACAAAGAGACCTTGAAGTGCAGGTTCATAGCTCCTTGAAAGTGGAGTCGCAGGTAGATAGGATAGTGAAGAAGGCGTTTGGTGTGCTTTTCTTTATTGGTCAGAGTATTGAGTACAGGAGTTGGGAGGTCGTTTTGCAGTTGTACAGGACATTGGTTAGGCCACTGTTGGAATATTGCATGCAATTCTGATCTCCTTCCTGTCTGAAGGAAGTTGTGAAATTTGAAAGGGTTCAGAAAAGATTTGCAAGGATGTTGCCAGGCTTGGAGGATTTGAGTTATGGGGAGAGGTTGAATAGACTGGGGCTATTTTCCCTGGAGCGTCGGAGGCTGAGGGGTGACCTCATAGAGGTTTATACAATCATGAGGAGCATGGATAGGATAGAACATAGAACATAGAAAAATACAGCACAGTACAGGCCCTTTGGCCCTCGATGTTGCGCCGATCCAAGCCCACCTAATCTACACTAGCCCACTATCCTCCATATGCCTATCCAATGCCTGTTTAAATGCCCATAAAGAGGGAGAGTCCACCACTGCTACTGGCAGGGCATTCCATGAACTCAGGACTCGCTGAGTAAAGAATCTACCGTCTGTCCTATATCTACCACCCCTTAATTTAAATCTATGCCCCCTCATAATAGCTAACTCCATATGTGGAAAATGGTTCTCATGGTCAACCCTATCTAAACCCCTAATCATCTTGTACACCTCTATCAAGTCACCCCTAAACCTTCTTTTCTCCAATGAAAACAGCCCCAAGTGCCTCAGCCTTTCCTCATACGATCTTCCTACCATACCAGGCAACATCCTGGTAAACCTCCTCTGCACCCATTCCAATGCCTCCACATCCTTCCTATAGTATGGCGACCAAAACTGCACACAATACTCCAGATGCGGCCGCACCAGAGTCTTATACAACTGCAACATGACCTCAGGACTCCGGAACTCAATTCCTCTACCAATAAATGCCAGTACGCCATATGCCTTCTTCACTGCACTATTTACCTGGGTGGCAACTTTCAGAGATCTATGTACATGGACACCAAGATCCCTCTGCTAATCCACACTACCAAGTATCCGACCATTAGCCCAGTACCCCATCGTCTTGTTACTGTTACCAAAGTGAATCACTTCACACTTAGCTACATTGAACTCCATTTGCCACCTTTCTGCCCAGCTCTGCGGCTTATCTATATCCCGCTGTAACCTGCCACATCCTTCCTCACTGTCAACAACTCCACTGACTTTCGTATCATCCGCAAACTTGCTCACCCAACCTTCTAGCCCCTCCTCCAGGTCATTTATAAAAATGACAAACAGCAATGGTCCCAAAACAGACCTTTGCAGAACACCGCGAGTAACTGCACTCCAAGTTAAACCTTTACCATCAACTACTACCCTCTGTCTTCTTCCAGCCAGCCAATTCCTAATCCAAACCTCCAACTCACCCTCAATGCCATACCTCCGTATTTATTGCAGTAGCCTACCATGGGGAACCTTATCAAACGCCTTACTAAAATCCATATACACCACATCTACCGCTTTACCCTCGTCCACCTCCTTAGTCACCTTTTCAAAGAATACAATAAGGTTTGTGAGGCATGACCTGTCCTTCACAAAACCATGCTGACTATCCTTGATCACATTATTCCTATCCAGATGTTCATAAATCCTATCCCTTACAATTCTCTCTAAGACTTTGCCCACAACAGAAGTGAGACTCACTGGCCTATAGTTACTAGGGTTATCCCTACTCCCCTTCTTGAACAAGGGAACCACATTTGCTATCCTCCAGTCTTCTGGCACTATTCCTGTAGACAACGAGGACATAAAAATCAAGGCCAATGGCTCTGCAATTTCCTCCCTTGCTTCCCAGAGAATCCTAGGATAAATGCCATCAGGCCCAGGGGACTTATCTATTTTCACCCTTTCCAGAATTTCCAACACTTCTTCCCTACATACCTCAAAGCCATCCATTCTTATTAATTGTGACTCAGTATTCACATCGGCAACAATGTCCTGTTCCTGAGTGAATACTGACGAAAAGTATTCATTCAGTGTCTCCCCAATCTCTTCAGCCTCCACACGCAACTTCCCACTACTATCCTTGACTGGACCTATTCCTACCCTAGTCATTCTTTTATTCCTGACATACCTATAGAAAGCCTTTGGGTTTTCCCTAATCCTACCAACTAAGGACTTTTCATGTCCCTCCTTGCTGCTCTTAGCTCTTAGCTCTCTCTTCAGATCCTTCCTGGCTACCTTATAACTCTCAATCACCCCAATTGAACCTTCACACCTCATCTTTACATAGGCCGCCCTCTTCCCTTTAACAAGGGATTCCAATTCCTTATTAAACCACGGCTCCCTCACACGACCCTTTCTTAGATGCCTGACAGGTACATACTTATCAAGGACACTCAATAGTTGCTCCTTGAACAAGCTCCACATATCAATTGTGCCCTTCCCTTGAAGCCTACTTTTCCAAGCCTCATCGCATCATAATTTCCCTGCCCCCAGCTATAACTCTTGCCCTGCAGTGCACACTTATCCCTCTCTATCACTAGAGTAAAAGTCACCGAATTGTGGTCACTATCCCCAAAGTGCTCACCTACCTCCAATTCTAACACCTGGTCTGGTTCGTTACCCAGAACCAAATCCAGTATGGCCTCACCTCTTGTTGGCCTGTCTACATATTGTGTCAGGAAACCCTCCTGCACACATTGGACAAACACCTTCCCATCTAACGAACTCGAGCTATAGTTTTCCCAGTTAATATCTGGAAAGTTAAAGTCCCCCATAACAACCACCCTATTACTTTCACTCTTCTCCTGAATCAGCTTCGCAATCCTTTCTTCTACGTCTTTAGGACTATTAGGAGGTCTGTAGAAAACTCCTAACAGGGTGACCTCACCTTTCCTATTCCTAACCTCAGCCCAAACTACCTCAGACGGCGAGTCTTCATCCATCATCCTTTCCACCACTGTAATACTATCTTTGACAAGCAATGCCACACCTCCCCCTCTTTTATCCCCACCTCTGACCCTACTAAAACATTTAAACCCTGGAACCTGCAACAGCCAATCCTGTCCCTGTTCTACCCATGTCTCCGTAATAGCCACAACATCGAAACCCCAGGTACCAACCCATGCTGCAAGTTCACCTACCTTATTTCGTATACTTCTTGCATTGAAGTATATACACTTCAAGCCACTTTCCTGTTTGCAGGCACCCTCCTTTGAGATTGATGTCATGTTCCTAACCTCCCTACACTCCAGGTCCTGCACCCTAAAGCTACAGTCTAGGTTCCCATGCCCCTGCAGAGTTAGTTTAAACCTCCCCAAAGAGCATTAGCAAACCTCTCCCCAAGGATACTGGTGCCCTTCAGGTTCAGGTGTAGACCATCCTGTTTGTAGAGGTCCCACCTTCCCCAGAAAGAGCCCCAGTTATCCAGAAACCGGAATCGCTCCCTCCTGCACCATCCCTGTAGCCACGCATTTAATTGTTCTCTCTCCCTATTCCTCGACTCTCTATCACGTGGCACAGGTAACAAACCAGAGACAACAACTCTGTTTGTTCTAACTCTGAGCTTCCAACCTAGTTCCCTGAAAGCCTGCCTAACATCCTCAGCCCTCCTCCTACCTATGTCGTTGGTGCCAATGTGGACCATGACTTCGGGTTGCTCCCCCTCCCCCTTAAGGACCCGGAAAACACAATCAGAGACGTCACGCACCCTTACACCTGGGAGGCAACATACCAAACGTGAGTCTCTCTCGCCCCAACAAAACCGCCTATCTGTGTCACAAACTATCGAGTCCCCAATAACTATTGCTCTGCTCTTCTCCACCCTTCCTTTCTGAGCAACGGGGACAGGCTCCATGCCAGAGGCCTGAGCCCCATTGCTTACCCCTGGTAAGTCGTCCCCCCCACAAATATCCAAAACGGTATACTTGTTTTTGAGGGGAACGGCCGCAGGGGGTCCCTGCACTGGCTGCTTCCTCCCAGTCCCCCTCACTGTCACCCATTTGTCTGCAATCTTTGGAGTTACTACTTCCCTGAAGCTCCGATCTATGACCTCCTCTGCCTCCTGAATGATCCTAAGTTCATCCAACTCCAGCTCCAGTTCCCTAACACGGTCTTGGAGGAGCTGGAGATGGGTGCACTTCCTGCAAGTGTAATCAGCAGGGACGACCATGGCATCCCTCACCTCAAACATCTTGCAAGAGGAACATTGCACTGCCTTCACTGCCATCCCTCTAAAAGTAACCTTTTAAAAAACAACTAGGTCCAAGAATAGAACAAGCAAAATGCAACACTTACCTACTTACCACAATGGGTCTTATTATTAGGTTAGAGGAGGAGGGCGGGTGGGAGGTACTACCTCTGTAGTGCCTCGGGTTCCTCTCCTGCGCGCTTTTATAGGGAAAAAAAACCTACCCAGGTAAGCTTGCGCTACACCAGCTTCCGGGTCCGCTCCACGCTTTTTTTTTAAAAAGACTTTCAAATTTAAACCATTAAACCGTTAAACAAACGTCACCGAGCCTTCAAGCAGCCACTGCCAAACAGCCCTTACCTGCTCCGCTGAGAGAGTGAGAGTGATAAATAGACAAGGTCTTTTCCCTGGGGTGGGGGAGTCCAGAACTAGAGGGCATAGGTTTAGAGTCAGAGGCGAAAGATATAAAAGAGACCTTAGGAGCAATTCTTTCACACAGAGGGTGGTGTGTGTGTGGAATGAGCTGCCAGAGGATGTGGTGGAGGGTAGTACAATTGCAACATTTAAAATGCATCTGGATGGGTATATGAATAGGAAGGGTTTGGAGCAGTATGGGCTGGGTGTTGGGATATTTGGTCGGCATGGACTCGTTGCACCACAGGGTCTATTTCCATGCTGTAAATCTCTAGACTCTATGATCACTGACCCTGACATCAGTGTTGGGTAAATTGTTGGGAGGGGATTCTGAGGGACAGGATTTACATGTATTTGAAAAGGCAAGGACTGATTAGGGATAGTCAACGTGTATTTGTGTATGGGAAATCATGTCTTACTGACTTAATTGAGTTTTTTTGAAGAAGTGACTGAGAAGTTTGATGAAGGTGGAGTGTTGTCTGTATGGACTTCAACAAGGCATTCGACAATGGTTAGCAAGGTTAGATCACATAGAATCCAGGAAGATACAAAATTGGCTTGAAGGTAGAAGACAAAGGGTAATGGTGGAGGGTTGTTTTTCAGACTGGAGGTCTGTGACCATTAATGTGTTACAGGGATCAGCGCTGGGTCCACTGTTTTCTGTAATTTATGTAAACGATATGTCTGTGAATAAAAGAGGAATGATGAGTAAGTCTGCAGATAACACCAAAATTGGTGGTGTAGTAGACAGTCAAGAAGGTTATTTCAGAGTACAACAGAACCTTGATCAGATGGGCCAATAGGCTGAGGAGTGGCAGATGGAGTTTAATTTCGATAAATCTGAGGTGTTACATTTTGGTAAGGCAAATCAGAACAGGACTTATACACTAAATGATAGGGTCCTGGGGAGGGTTGCCAAACAAATGTACCTTGGGTGCAGGTTCACAGTTCCTGGAAGGTTGATAGGGTAGTGAAGAAGGCATTTGTTGCGCATGCCTTTATTGGTCAGTGCATTGAGTATAGGAGTTGAGATGTCATGTTGTGGCTGTACAAGACATTGGTTAGGCTGCTTTTGGAATACTGTGTTCAATTCTGGTCTCCCTGCTTTTGGAAAGATGTTGTTAGGAAAGGGTTCAGAAAAGATATACAAGGATGTTGCAGTGTTTGGAGGGTTTGAGCTAATAAGGAATGGCTGAATAGGCTGGGGCTATTCTCCCTGCAACGTCAGAGGCTAAGGGGTGACCTAAGAGATTTATAAAATCACGAGGGGCTTGGGTGTGGTGAATAGTCAAGGTATTTTTCGAGGGATAGGTGAGTCTAAAACTAGAGCCCAAAGATTTAAAATGAGAGGGGTAAGATTTAAAAGGAAGCTAACTAGCAACCTTTTCATGCAGGTCTGTGTATGGAATGAAATACAGAGGAAGTAGTGGAGGTTGGTAAAATTACAACATTTAAAAGGCACCTGGATGGATATATGAATAGGAAGGGTTAGACGGATATGGGCCAAATGCTGACAAATGGGACTAGATCAGTTTAGGATATCTGGTCGGCATGGACGAGTTGGACCAAACAGTCTGTCTCTGTGCTGTACAACTCTATGGCTCTATTTCTTATCTCATCCATGATTCTACATGATCCATTCCAAGACCATTTTTTGATAGTGTACTAATTCCATCTCATTCTAATTTGGGCAACCCAATACCTTTCCCTTTCTAACCTTTCAAAAGGTCACAACCCCCTCAGTGTTCAATTCCCAGCTTTATTTTTCTTGAAGCCATGTCTCTGTAATAACTATCAGATCATAGTCATGAACCTGCCTTTGTACTATTAATTTCATTACTTAATTCCAAATATTATGCACAGTCAAGTAAAAATCCATTGATTTTGCCTTATATGTTTTGTTTCCCCTTTTTCCTTATTTTGTGTTGTGTTTATATGCTCTGTCTCTTCCTGTCTCTCTTTGAGTATCTTGTCAAAATAATTGCCTTGAAATGCTGACTTATCTGCTGAAATTGTAAGTTGAACACTACTACTTGAACACCAGAAAAAAGTAACTACAGAGATAGTGAATGCATTGGTTGTAATTTTCCAAAACTCCTTGGCTACTGGAAAAGTACTGGAGGATTTGAAAGCTGCCAGTGTGAGACATCTATTCTGAAAGAGAGGAAGACATAAAGTGACTATAGGCCCATTACCTAACATCTGTTATTATAAAATGTTTGACTTAATTATTAAGGAAATAATAGTAGTACATTTGGAAAATCATAATCTAATCAAGCAAAGTCAGCATGGCTTCATGAAAGGGAAATTGTTTTTGACTAATTTACTAGAGTGTTTTGAGGAAGTTTCAACCAGTGTAGAAAAAGGAGAACTGGTAGATGTATTTGGATTTCCAGAAGGCATTTGCCAACGTACCGTACAAAAGGTTATCATAAAATAAGAGCCCCTGGTGTTTGAGGTAGGATAATGGCATGAATAGAGAAATTGCTAAATTAGGGAATAGAGCTGGGACCACAACTGTTTCCAATACATATTAATGACTACTGTTTACATTTTATTGAATTATTTCCTTTTATTTACACACTAGTATCAATCTTATACAGTACAAGCTATTTTTAAAAAGAGATTAAAAAAAAGAAAGACTGGAGACAGGAACAAAAATTGCAGACCTTACTTCTATTTTAAAATCTAGCATACTTAACAATCAGCTGTTTCATTGATGCTAACATCTTTCTCCAGTGAATTCCGTGAAACACTTAACTCCTGCACTCAATTCTAAATTGCATTCAAGTGCTCAGCTTCACTGTGTTGGATTCTTTTCTATGTGTCTATCTCAGTCTGTTCTCTGGCTATTCTCTGAATGCACTCCTTGAAAATAAGCCTGTTCAAAAGCTTCTAAGTACAGAATTTACAAGTTGTTGATCTTTCTTTTGGCAAATTATAAATTACGGTCTAATTAAGTTTGCACAAATTGCACAACTAGACACTTCCTTAATCAGCAAATGCTTGCACTCACTCTAAGACTAATCTAGTAGGATTTGCTGACCTTCTAGTCCATTCAAAGAGGACTCATAAGCTGCTATCCAGGAGACTACACGTTGGAAAGCTCACCTGTA
This sequence comes from Chiloscyllium punctatum, assembly GCF_047496795.1. NCBI lineage: Eukaryota > Metazoa > Chordata > Chondrichthyes > Orectolobiformes > Hemiscylliidae > Chiloscyllium > Chiloscyllium punctatum. Next base: position 34,358,984 of record NC_092741.1, read on the forward strand.
TCTGTCTTGGAACATTGAGTTGCTTAGCAAGATCTAAATCAAAACCAATCAAAATAAAGATCTGCTTAAATGCTCACCGGGTTCTAATGGAGTTTGATACCAGCACGGGTATATGAGTGATTGCAGAACCAGTCTTCAACAAAATTTGCTCTGGACTCCAATTCTTAAGTTTGCCTAAGATTTCGGTTAGCCTGAGAACTTATACCAGGGAACCTTTACAGATTAAGTGTATAACTTTGGTTCTGGTCTCGGCTGAGAAGCAGCTGGTTCAGTTACCATTGATTGTAGTAAAAGGCTTGTGCCCAAGCCTGATAGGGAGAAATTGGTTGAGAAAGATTCACCTTGATTGGCTCAACATTTTCGATGAAAAAATGGCTGCCTGAGTGAAGTCCTCATCAAATACTCAGGAGATTTTCAGGAAGGTCTGGGGACTATCAAAGGAGCTAAGGCCACCTTGCATGTTGACCAGGAAGCAATCTTATACAATTGCTTTAAATTTTCACCTTTCTGCTGAAACTCAGCTAATTTATCTGAGCGAAAGATGTCTGTTTTGTCATCTATCTGCTCCTGCTTTGTGTCAACCATTTGATCAAACAGGGTCTCTGCTATTTCCACTTGAACTTTCTTATCTGTACTCTTTGAACTCTCCTGTTTCAAGTGGTGACTTTGTGACCTCGTTACCACACAGTCAAGAAAAATCACATGGTATGCTTCCTGCAATAGTTCAATTACCTGAGTTTCCACTGGCTTTTCAACCACAGCAGGCAGCTGTGTGTATCGTTAGCAAGCACAAATTGTATTCCTGGAGCTGAGAGTTTGTCCAGTGCTCCTACCATGATTTCTCCACTCTTCACTGGACGCTCTAACCTCTAACCTTACTCTACATAATTGAGCACTTCTTGACTCACCATGAATTCCCATTAGCAGCACTTTTTCTGGTAGTAGTCCTTCAGAGTTATATATATCCTCGTCTTTCAACATCAAAGATTGAGAGGATCCTGTATCTCTTAAAATGGTAACTCCTTCACCTGCCGCTTCTGGTCTATGCAAAATATCTTTATCTTCACAGGTATATGGTTTAAGAAGATCTGGCACTTTCTCCTTAACCAACCTCCGACCAGATTGTACATTCTGGTGCAGCTTTCTGGCCTCCACTGTACTTTCCATTACGACTCCCAACAAATTTACTGGCTTATCCTGTTTTCCTACATCTGGCTTCCCAGTACTTTTCCTAACCAACCAAAACTGTGATTTCATGTGACCTACTTTATTGCAGTGAAAACACTGGAGCTTTTTAACTTCTCTTTCCCCTTCAAGGGTTTTCTTTTTACCCTGTGGTAAGTTATCCTTATCATCTTTACAGAGATCTACCTTTCCCTTACCATGTGAGAATGTCTCTTTTCTCCAATTTCTATCCCTCACATATTGAAATGGATTTTATAACCCAAACTTTGATTTATGGCCCAACTCATAATTATCAGCCATTTCAGCCGCTAATCCTACTGTTTTAACTCTCTGCTCTTCCACATCAGTTCTCACTACTTCAGGAAGTGAATTTTTGAACTCCTCCAAAATCATTGTCTCCCTCAGAGTGTCATAGGTTTGCTCTATTTTTACTGCCCTTATCCACGTATCAAATTTACTTTGTTTTATCCTTTCAAACTCAATGTAGGTTTGACCAGGGTCCCTCCTTTGATTCCTGAAATGCCTGTAGGCTTCTGGTACAAGCTCATTTGCACTTAAGATGGCTTTCTTCACCTCCTCATGTGTCTGTTACCTCTTCTGATGGTGATGCAAATACCTCACTTGGCCTACCTACAAGATTTGGTTTGGCCACATGGTCACTGGCCACTGCATTTGTTTAGCCACCTTTTCAAATGAGGTGGAAAAGGCTTCCAGATCCTTCTCATCAAATTTAGGCCTTTGGCAACCAAGAGTTTGCTCATCCTCACTAAGCTTACCTTCAGCCTTGATCTCCATCCTTTTCAGCTGACTTTCCTGTCTAACTTCTGGATTAGTGGTGCTGGAAGAGCACAGCAGTTCAGGCAGCATCCAACGAGCAGCAAAATCAACGTTTCGGGCAAAAGCCCTTCATCAGGAAAAGGGCTTTTGCCCAAAACGTCGATTTCGCTGCTCTTTGGATGCTGCCTGAACTGCTGTGCTCTTCCAGCACCACTAATCCAGAATTTGGTTTCCAGCATCTGCAGTTATTGTTTTTCCCTTTCCTGTCTAACTGCCAATTTCTGAAGTTCAAACTCCCTCTCTTTCTTCCTTTACTGTCTCGCCTTTCCTCTCTCGCTCTTCTCTCTCTCTCTCTCTCCTCTGCTTTTAATTGTAATTCAAACTGTTTCATCTCTGTTGCTCTTTCCTTATCTTTTGCCTCTAACTCAAGCTGTTTCATTTTCAATTGAACTTTTGCCATCTGCAAAGATTCTGAAGGTGTTTCCAGTTTATTTGAATGCGGAACTACTGCTGTAATTATCTCTCCTTTCCTCACAGAAGGAGGAGCTCCAACTCCAGATTATCTGCTAATTCCAGCATCTTGGCTTTAATTACTTTTTCCAAAACCCTCAAAATCATTTCTTCCACCCCGAGAAACTATTAGAAATTTTTAAACCAACCAAATTCAACATCTCGAATAAAAGACATTAACACCTAACACTCACTGCCTTCGAGTCCAGCAACTCTGGAACTATAGTCCCAAATCGGAACTATAGAACAAATCTCACAAAGAACCCCAAAATTATTGTGGACCAGGCCAGACCCTCTCAAAACATTTCAAGAAAGTAGCCTGTACCCTAACTTTCCTAGTTGTTTTAAGCAAGTGTATGGTGGATATTCCAGGAGTGATGCATTTGGTCCAACCACTTAGTTTTAAACAAAACAGAACTTGCTTGCAAGATTACCAAATGAAACACAAACAAAAGAGAACAGAATATAAAATAACAACCTATCCAAAACCCAACAAGATCATCCCAACTTAATGATGCTGTTCCAACTGTTTGCAATAAATCCCTATAAACACCCCTTGGCAAGAAAGGTAAAAATCAAACACAAGATCTTACAGGAGAGATGTCAGAGAGGGAGATGGCAGAGATTCAGCATGGAACACCTTTCATGCAGCTATTTCTTTGACCAAAACTGGCTAGCTGCTCTGAACAGCCAGACTGCTAAAAACCCAAACCAAACCAAACCAGAAAAAAGTGAGCCGGGAGAACTGACCACTTTCATTGTACAAGCGCTTTTTAAAGCTTGAAAGCCTTTTTCTGAGGCAGTATCTGTTAGCTATAATCAACTTGGCCCTAAAACCCATAAAAACTAATTCTGCCGAAGGCTCGGCATTTACATTCTCTCTGAAAAATCCCAAGGACAACATAGCCTTGTTGAAGGAGCAGCATCATCACACTATTCTGAGCTCTACTTATATGGCCTAGTTGGACAAGCTGTCCAAGATATCCTTCCTCAGTACAGCTGTGATCTTCTGTCTTTTCTCTTTTGCATCCCCCTCTATCTCACCTGAAACATCTAAATTCCGAAGTGGTCAGCTGCCAGTTTTGTCTCTCAACCAAATCTCTGTTATAGCTAAAATGTTATAATCATATGTATTAATCAAAGCTCTAAGTTCTTAAGCTTTAACTGTCATATTCCTCACTGTAAAACAAATACACCTAGATTGCTAGTCCTGCTGCAACCAGTAACCTTGCCTTGTCTCTTCTTCTTCTTAGTCTTTTTGGCCATAGTTTCAGACTCTCCCAGGCCATTTCATTTGCTGACCTACTGCTCTGGTTCCTATCCCCCTATTGCACTAGTTTAAATCCTCCCAAGTACACTAGCAAATCTCTTTGCCAGGATGTTGGTGCCCTCCAGTTTAGGCTTCTCAGCTTTTTTTACTAAAATCAAGTGTAAGGTCCCAGTTGCAAGTCATCAAAGGATTTCAAGATCATGTGAATTATGATTGGATGTTGGAGGATCGTTGGTTGACCTGAGCTGTTATATATGGACTTTTATGCTGGGCTTCGGCTTAATGCCAATTCAATGGCTCCAATGAAAGATGTGCGTGTCTTCTCAGAGTATGTAATATCCTGTCCCAGTGATTGACTATCATCCATCTATATGCATGTGTGTTTTTTTATATACATACATATGCACTCTCTCTCACCCACGCAATACAGACAACACGCACATATGCATCCCTCACTGCCTATGAAGCTAGTAGAAACAGGAACTGCCATAGCAGATACAAAGTTTTTAGAAATGACTGAACCAATTGAAAGTATAGCTATGTATTTGCTTAGCAGCCTTTTGCATCAAAACATTTTTGCATATGTTAGCTATGGTTTGCATTTGCTTGAGCTGTAAATGCAACCATGAGCCCATGACCTTACTCTTACATGGGCCAAAGGGCCAAATGCATTTCTTCATAACAGAAAATGTTTTACAACTAACCACAATGAAACAATGTATAATTCAATTCCTTACTTGCTTAATCAAGTCAAAATAATTAGTTATTGAAAAATGACTCAATCCTTCAAATGGCAGGTGGTGAAAAAAATCCAAAAAGAGAGAAAAAATACCCATTTGATCTTTGTCTTATCAATCCATTTGTCACTGATGCCTCTGCCTATGACAACATTGGTAGAAATGATCTCTGCAAAGTCCATGTAGAGGCAAGTCTTGGCTTCATAATAAAGCATCATCTTTCACAGTGCCACCTTGGTGAATTGGAGAGATTCAGTACATATCCAACATGTCAAAATTGAGGATCCATGAACTACTGTGGGCCATCAACAGCAGCTTTATTGAATCCCATCACAATGTGTAAACACTTGGCCCAGCACATTCCCCACTTAACTATTACCATCAATCATGGTGACTAGCTACATTAGAGATCATGCCTGGAGAAGCATGATTAAGATAGACTTACCTATAAAGGAGTTGTCAACTCCATGAAGTTGAAACATAGAACTACATGCCAAACTATAGAACTGACATGCTATATGCAGAACTAAGCTATGTATTCCTGGGGCATCAGGTGGTAAATGATAGTGATCTGTTAACTAACCTGAGGAACAGGCTTTACAAATTTCCCAAACTCATTGAATGTAAAACCCAGCATGTGAGTACAAAAGATAAGGCTGAAGCATTTCTAAACATCATCTGCCCAAAGTTCTGAATGAACGATCCACCTTTATCTCCTCCTTTGATCCCCTAGCATAGAGATGCCAATCTGGATTTCAAAACAGAAAAACTAATTGGTCAACTTTGTATCAGAGTGCGAATGCAATGGTTATGCAGTAAATGTAATTTGCTAGATTTTCAAACAGCCTTGGAAAAGGAATGTAGAGTCAGATGACATGTGGCAATGTGGATGACTTTAAGGCAGAAAGCATAAAGTAGGAGTAACCAGGTAACAGTCACCGGGGCTATTTAATCTAATTCAAGTTTTGTTTAAAAGCAGTACAGCAGCTGTAAAGGGTTAGTTATTCAGAGCAGCAGAAGGTGGAAAGTGGGTCTCTATAAGGATCATAACTGTTCATAATTTATATTAATAATTTGGAGTTTGGAATCAAAAGCAGCATATCTAATTTTAGCAAGACACCAAATTGGGTAGGATTGAGTTCCGGTGCTGCAATATCATGCTGCAACTATACAAAACGCTGGTGTAGCCAGACTTGGAATATTGTGTACAGTTCTGGTCCCCATATTTTGGGAAGGATGTGGAAGCATTGGAAAAGGTGCAGAGGAGATTTACCACGATGTTGCCTGGTCTGGAGTGAAGGTCTTATGAGGAAAAGCTGAGATACTTGAACCTGTTCTCATTGGAAAGAGGAGGCTAAGATGGGATTTGATAGAGACATACAAGATGATCAGAGGATTAGATAGGGTAGACAGTGGAAGTCTTTTTCCTAGAATGATGACGTCAGCTTGTACAAGGGGGCATAACTACAAATTGAGGGGTGATAGATTTAAGACAGATGTCAGAGACAGGTTTTACGCAGAGAGTGGTAAGGGCATGGAATGTCCTACGTGCTAATGTACGTAGGGCATTCCATGCCACATTAGGGAGATTTAAATAATCCTTAGATAAGCACGTAGATGATTTTGGGATAGTGTAGGGGGACGAGCTGACAGTAGTTCACAGCTCTGCGCAACATCGAGGGCCGAAGGGCCTGTTCTGCGCTATATTGTTCTATGGTCTATAATGGCAGTGAGGAGGTCTGCAACAAATTACACAAGGACCTAATAAACTGGCAGGACAAGCAAATAATTGGTGAATGAAGGTCAACATAGGTAAATGTGAGTCATTCAGTTTGGTAAGATAGAGAGATCGGGCAGTGCACACTTTGGTGGGGTAAAGGAACAAAGAAACCTCAATGTACAAATGCACCAATTACTAAACGTTGTGCCACAGGTTAGCAAGGCCACATAGGATGCTTGATCTCCAATGCATTTATCAAATATCCGGTCCCTCTGCCCCGGCACACAGTTGTAGCAGTGCATATTATCTACAAGGTTCACTGCAGCCAATTGATAACCACATTAGACAGCACCTTACAAAGCCAGCACTTCTTCATGGTGGTGGTTATCCCTGATCAAATATGATGTCACAAGTTTTTATGATCGATCTTAATTTGACTGAATGGGCCAATTCCCGAACCATCGATCTTTGAGCACATGGGACAGGATATTTCATAAGGCAATGGAATCCGGAATGCAGGACTTGCTTGCATTCCTTTCCTCCTGTGCTAATGCTATATCTCATCATCAACATATGACTGAAAGCACAGTGCAGTCCAAAGGACAAATTCTCGGCATTTTGAACAATTGATATCAAGCACCTCCCAGTTATTCAGGTCAATGTTATCCACTTCAAAAAGAATCCCATACTGTTTTTGAGGCATTTTCTTTGTTCTCCCCTGGACACTGACCTTTTAATAGTTGTGAAAATAGAACTTTGTGCAGAAGATGCCTTACAGCCATCCAGATAGATTTTGTAGTCCATTGTAATTAAATTTTGTAAGGGTTTAGACTGATTGTTTGTGGAACTGGTTTCCAGAAAAACAGCGATGGTTCAGTGGTCCTCCCATTGAATCATAATGATGCAGAGGTGATATTACTTTAACCCAGTTAGGTGTCACAGGTACACAATCTAGGTTTCATTGCAGTGCAAGAGGGTGGTGACAATTAGTGGGACATTTATTGATTCCTTGACGTACTTGTTGTCAAACACTTGCTGCTGTACTTTGTGGAATGCTGACCTGGTACAGCTGATCCAGTGTTTGATATCCTTATTAATTGTGACCATTTGAGAGACTTAGCTGCCAAGATAGTGGAATTGCTTGACATATTCCGGAATCTCAGTTTCCTTGCACATTTGAGGTAGAGTATTTGGCTAAATGATATGAATTGATATGAGTTTTGCTTTAGCAAAGTTCATTGCATGTTGAATTGAGTAGATTGTGAGTGGCTTGCAATTCTGTTGCAGAGTGGGCAACAAAACTGCAATCATATATAAGTTGTAAATAATATGTCTGTATGTTTATGTGATGTAAGGTCTGTAATTCATACACATTAATAATTTTAGACTTTGAATTTTGAAGAAGTGGCATGTGGGGGTTTGGTCTCTATGTTTGAGAGTGTTTAATGATTAACTTATCAGTCGTTTTGGAGCCATGATATTTTTAAACCAGTATGAGAGAGATAATTCTTAGAGTAATATTGGAACTTGTTTGCATTGTGAGAGTTTTATGATCCAGCAGAATGAACATTGAAAGGTATTAGCTTGCTTTTTATTTGGAAGGATCAGTTCTTTTTGCTTAGAGGAAAAACCCACAGATTGGGAAGTTTTTGTTGGTTCGCAGAACTGTTGGATGCAATTAGATGCCAGAATAATTTGTTCAGAACATCGAGGAAATAGATTACCTCAGTTTGATTTTGGGATGGTTAAGTGATGCATTTTCAGAGATAAAGGTAAGTATACAGGAAGTGACAGGAGCCTAAGGAGCATTGACGCACAGAGGGATCTTGGGGAAAGTCCATAGTTCCCTGTAAATGGAAACACATTATGGATACCATGGTAAAGAAGGCAGAAGGCACGCTTGTCTTTATCGATAGGGTACTGAGTATAAAAATTGGCCAGTGGTGTTGAAGCTGTGCAAAACTTTAGTTAGGCAATGTTTGGAGTATTGCGTGGAGTTCAGGTTACCACATTATGGGAAGGATATGGATGAAGGAGAGGATGCAAAATGGATTTACTAGGATTTTGCCAGGAGTGAAGTGTATTAGCTAGAAGGAATGACTGGACATAGTTGAATTGTTTTCAATGGAACGTCAGAGGCTGAGGGGTAACTTGATAGACGTATATAAAGTTATGAGAGACATGGTTAGAGTGGATAGTTGGATTCTTTTGCCTCCAAGGTGGATATGTCAAATATTAGGAGGTATGGGTTTAAGATGAGGGGGCTTAAGTTTAAAGGACATTTGCAAGACAGGCTTTTTTTTAAAAAAAAAGACGATGGTTGGAGTCTGGAAAATGCTGCCAGAGGAGGTGGTAGAAGTCGGTACAATAGCAATGTTTAAGAGGCCTTTTGCAAAACCAATCTTACTTCAGCAAGAAATGGATATGGACCATGTGCAGGCAGATGGCATCATGGTCAGTGTAGAAGGGTGGGGTGCTGTTCTATATTCCATTTTCTAAATCTCCTGCCTTTCACCTTATGCCCCCTTGTTATTAACCCTTCAACTCAGAGGAACAGCTACTTCCTGAGTACCCTTTGATTTGATTTATTATTGTCGTATGCACCAAGATACAGTAAAAAGTACTGTTTTACATGCTACCCAGTGTCACAGTACTGGTTCTGTTACAAGGTTTCAATGCCCTTGATTTTTTTTCAGAAGGGTCATAAAACAGTCCAGGCTCCAAAACGGCTGAGTTGGTGTAGAGACGAATGGTTTATTTGGGACCCTTATTGTTTACCCCTGAACAAATGACACCACAGGCCAAAGGCTTTTATGTTTTAGAAATAGCTTGTATTCTGAAAGGGATATGGCCAGTCCTGGCAGCTAAGGGTTTTGGGGCAGTTCAGTGTATGTGTGAAGAAAGGTTGCTGGAGTCAGTCACAGTTGAGTCTGGAACTTCACTCTCTGTTTCTGGCCTTCCAACTTTGACTTGTAAGCCTCGGTTTCATTTTTACGCTGTGTTTAAGGGGTTTGTTTCTTAGGACTGTTGCACATATTTTCAGAAGAGCAATAGTTAAGCCAGGTTTGGATAGGATAAGTTAGGCAGTATTCTGTTTTTGGTGCTTTAAGTTTGATTCCATAATTTTGTAAATAAGTCTTGTTTGTTGAAAACCTGAATGACCCAGCTAATTTACACCAGGAATATCCACTATACACCTAGCTAAACAAGTAGCAAAGTTATGGTCTGTGCTACCTGCTTAAAAATGTTTTGAGGAGTCTGGTCTAGTTCATAACACCAGACAAATTATACCTTACATAACTACATCAGGTAATAGAACAGGATGCAGAATATAGTGTTAGACCTACAGAGAAGATGCAAAAAAGATAAATGCTAATATAAGAGAGGTCTATTCCTAAATCTGATAACAATGGGGAAGAAGGTGTTCTTGAATCTGTTGGCACATGTTTTCAAACTTTTGTATCTTCTGCCTAATGTAAGATTGTTGAAAAGAGAATAACTGGGGTAGGAGGGGTCTTTGTTTATGTTGGTTGCTTTCCCGAGGAAGTGGCAAATATAGGCGAAAGTGAGGACTGCAGATGTTGGAGATCAGCGGGTCAGGCAGCATCCGAGGAGCAGGGAAAATCGACGTTTTGGGCGGAGCCCTTCATCAGGAATGAGGCTGGGAGTCTTCGGGGTGGAGAGATAAATGGGAGGGGAGTGGGGCTGGGGAGAAGGCAGCTAAGAGTGCAATAGGTGGATGGAGGTGGGATGAAGGTGATAGGTCAGAGAGGAGGGTGGAGCGGATAGGTAAGAAGGAAGATTGGCAAGTAGGACAGGTCATGAGGATAGTGCTGAGCTGGCAGGTTGGAACTGGGGTAAGGTGGCAGGGAGGGGTGGCAAATGTAGACAGAGTCAATGGAAAGAAGGCTGGTTTTTGTGATGGACTGAGCTGCGTTCACAATTCTAATTTCTTGTGGACTTGTGCAATCCAGCTAACATACCAAGCTGTAATGCATGCAGATAGGATGCTTTTTATGTGCATCTATAAAAATTGAGGAGTCATTGTGGACATGCCGAATTTTCCTAGCCTTCTAAGGAATTAGAAGCATTGTTGTGTTTCTTGACTGTGCTTTCCTGAACTTTCCATGCCCCTCAATCTTATGCACCTTAATCAAGTCCCCTCTGAGTATTCTCTGCTCTAAAGAAAACTTGAACTTATGCATCCTCTCTTCATAGTTAAAATTCTCCATCCCAGACAACATATTGGTGAACCTCCTCTGCACCCCCTCGAGTGCAATTACATCCTTCTTTTAGTGTGACTGTAATTGCATACAGTACTTTAGCTGTGGCCAAACCAAATTTGTACAGCTCCAACATAACCTTCCTGATTTTGTGATCGATGCATCAACTGATTAAGACAATTATCCCATATGCCTTATCAACCTGTAAAGCCACCTTCAGGGATTTATGGGCAAACACCTGAAAATCTCTCTATTCCTAGTATCCTGCTTTCATTGAGTAGTCCCTTGTCGTGTTCCTTCTTCCAACTCATATGCTTCTCAGTGTTAAGTTCTTTCTGCTACTGATCTGCCCATTTGACCGGTCCAGCTATATCCTCCTATAATCTGAAACCTTGTTCCTCACTGTCAACTAATCTTCATATCATCCACCACATCCCACACCACCTTCTCTATCGTTTGTATATCACCAACAATAAGAGAACAGACACTGATAAATGTGTAACAACATTGGACACCAGCCACCATCTCCTACTACTGAGCCAATTTTGACTCAGCAATTCTCCAAGTTAGGTAAAAACAAAGACTGCTGATGCTGGAAACCAGAGTCTAGATTATAGTGGTGCTGGAAAAGCAAAGCAGTCAGGAGGAGCAAGAAAATCGATGTTTTGGGCAAAAGCCCTTCATCAGGAATAGAGGCAGGGTGCCTCCAGAGTGGAGAGATAAATGAGAGGGGGTGGGGGTGGGGAGAAAGGAGCATAGAGTACAATAGGTGAATGGGGGTGGGGATGGAGGTGATAGGTCAGAGAGGAGGGTGGGGGAAGGTAGCAAAGAGCACAATGGGTGAATGGGGGTGGGGCTGAAGATTTAAACTATCTGGTCTGGTCCACACAATCCCAAAAACCCACCCTCCCTTCCTAGCATCCTCCCCTGCCACCGCAGAAATTGCAAAACCTGTGCCCACACCTCTTCCCTCACCTCCATCCAAACTGCCAGTTCAGCACCATCCTCATGACCTGTCTTACCTGCCAATCTTCCTTCCCACCTATGCGCTCTACCCTCCCCTCTGACCTATCACCTTCATCCCCACCTCCATCCACCTATTGCACTCTTAGCTACCTCCTTCCCAGCCCCACCCCCTGCCATTTATCTCTCCACCTCAGAGGCTCCCAGCCTCATTCCTGATGAAGGGCCTTTGCCCAAAGTGTCAATTTTCCTGCTCGTCAGATGCTGTCTGACCTGCTGTGCTTTTCCAGCATCACTCTAATCTGGACTCTGATCTCCAGCATCTGCAGTTCTCACCTTCGCCTGACTGTTGAGGGGGTCTGTAGTATACTTCCAGAGGTGTGACTGCTCCCTTTTTAATTGCCTCATTTGACAACCCTTCCAAGTTCCCCCTTCACTGCAGTAACTCACTCCTTAACTTATTAGATGACACCAAGTTCTCTTTTACACCTTCCCTATTCTGCCTGAAGATCCTATTCCCAGAATATTGAGTTGCTAGTCCTGCCCCTCCCTCAACCATGTCTCCATGATGGTAGCAACATTGCAATTCCGCATGTCAATCCACACCCTTAACACATCTGTCTTGCCTATGATACTCCTAGCATTAAAGTAGATGCCATCCAGCCTTGCCTTACTCCTTTGGAATGCAGCATGTCTGAATTCTGTATGCCTTGGTTCCTTTCCTTACTAAAGTATGCCATGTCCCTATCATACGAATACTTTGCTCCCTATTGAACTAGTTTAAATTTCTCCAAACAGCATTAGAAAACCCACCCGCAAGGATGTTGGTCCCATTCTAATTTGGGTTCAGACTGTCCCAATTGTATAGGTCCTACCTTCCCTAGAAATGGTCCCAGTGATCCAAAAGTCTAAAACCCTCCCTCGTGCACCAGCCCTTGAGTCACACATTCATCTGTCCTATTCTCCTATTTCTGTATTTGCTAACATATGACACTGAGATTAAGCCAAAGATTACAACCTTTGAAATGATGCTGTTTAGTGTACTGTCTAGCTTCCAGAACTCTTGAGCAAGGCCACATCCCTCGTTCTATCTATTTCATTGGAACCAGTATGTACCATAATCTCTGTCTTATCATATTTCCCCTCCAGGAAGTCACTCAGTGACATCCCAGATCCTGGCACCATGGAGGTAATAGCACCATCCTGGAGTCATGCCTATGGCTGCAGAAATGCCTGTCTGTTCTCCTAACTAATGAATCTCCTATCACTATTTTTTCTGTTTTCTTCTTCCTCTTCTCCTGTACTGTGGGACTGCTTGTCATGACAGAGGTTTGGCTCAGTCGGCACTTTCTTGAAGAACCAGCACCCACTTCAGCTTCCAAAATGGAAAACCAATTTGTGAACCAGACCCCTGGTGATTCCTGCACTACCTGCCTGATCCTTTTTGTCTGGTGGTTACACGTTCCCTTCTTTCCTCTAGTCCCTTGAGATGTGGTGTGCCCACCACTATAAACATGTTATCCATGTACCTCTCAGCCTCATGGATCTACCAGTGTCTCCAGTCACCATTTGACCTCCAAAACACAGAGTTCAAGTTTCTGCACACATGGCAATCTAGGACACTGGTCAGGTCCATGACTTCGTATATATAACATATGAAAGGTCACACATTTTACTCGGCTGACCTCACCTGCCATAACATGTCTATTTACTTGGTCTTAAAGACTCTCCCTCCAGCTTCACTTCAGTCTCCCTACCTTAATCTCTGGCTTTTATTTATCCCGGGTGCTTCTCAATTGATCCCTTAATAATCTCCCAGCCCTCGAACTTGTTCTGCTGCACTCCCCACTGAACTGTGAAAATCGCTAGGAAAACCAGACAGCAGATACAAACATCTCAGTCACTTACTTCCTCACTCAACTCCACTCACTGTCAGCTGCTTGCACAGAGGTCTTTTTTTTTACATACTCTCTGCCTCAGCCGTTACACACCCTAGTTTCACCTAGACATTTAGCCTCCCCTCCCGTAACCACTCTGGCTACAACAGCCTCACCCATTAGGAGAGAGTCTTGTTACTCTCCTCAGCCCTAAAAGAGACTTAACTGTCTATCCTTTAGAATTAAACCCTCTGAAACAGTTATTATTATCAAAGAACAAGCAGCTATTAGTACTGGATACTAAGGCAAGAGATTAACTCTTAAACTCATACACTTAAACTGCCACACTTCACTCACTGCTAGTTGCACAAAGGTCTTTTTTTAAAATACTTTCTGCTTTAGCTACTTCAGGAAGTAGTTTAAACCAAATTACAATAGCACCGCCCACAAGGAGAGATTTGTTTTTTGACATTCTGGCCTAACTTTCAAATTGAAATGAACTTTTGCAGTTAAAGCTTCCCGCAAACCTATTGTGTCCGAGGGTCTCATTCTTATAACGTTGAAAGCAAAGAATTAACTAAGTGTCTACTGCTTCTATAGATAATTGAGAACAAGCAGGAATAACGGTACTGTTGTGCCCACGTGTCAAAAGTTAGGAACATAAATGGCTGTGAAATATTGCAACGATATTTTGATTCATTAGATTGATTTGTTCTTTAGCATTGTTAATTGAATAGTGCTTCAGTTGTAATAAAATCAACATAAAGTCACCATTGTCTTACCAGATGTTTTGGGCTGCTTTCTCATTGGAGAGAGATGACTGCTGGTGGTATGACCTGGGGCCAAACGCCTCAGGAGAGGGGAGAGGTTATAAAAGGAGAATCTTGCACATTGATCTCAGCCAGAGTAGGAATTTACCTTTCAGTCTTAATATCTTATACTGATTTTAGATTATAACTGAAAAATGCTGTGGTGAGATACTTGCCTTCAAACCAGTTGAATAATTGCCTTATGGTCGACAATTATTTAGCCCCGCATATAATGTGCAAAGTTCATTTGATTAATAAGAATGTAAACTTTTTCAGTAGTATGGTGTTAAGCCAAGTAGACTATCAGTATTATAGTTTTAGCTGTTCACCTAAGCTTAATTAGCTGATCCTAGTGCATGTGAATTAAAGGCGAATTCAACCAAGGAGTCTACCATGATAATGTTTGGTGACACCTGCTGGAATCTGAGCTGTAGCATTTGTACTTTAAGCAAAATTTATACTTAATGTGTATTCATGCACATGAATAATAGCAAAGACATGGTATTTGAACATTGAGTTGATTTTCTGTGGAATCATACTGTTCCTGTGTTATTGCCTTCCGAAGAGAGGTACATTGAAAGAAAAGAGGGGAGAAGTAGTTGTATGGATTCAATCAGATGTAAAAGAAAATGTGTGAAAAAACAATGTCTGCTTGCCCTAACTTGCTCTTATTTGACTAAGTGGGTGGTAGTTTTATATAAATTAATTAATAGTATTGTTCACTTTTGCATCTTTTAGAAATTAATTCTGAACATTTTGCAGAATTCGAAACTGAAGATTAGCAAAATGCAGCACTTGCTAACTGCATGACTGAAAATAGCTACATTTTCAGTCATGGACATAAATTTAAAGTTAACTTCATTTTTCATGCTACATTCACACAACAATTACAGTTTGTAACATGTTTAATGATAAATTCTATAAGGACTCATCAACAACAATGACCTTTCAAGCTTTAACTTATAGCTTAAATGCAACATAAACCAGAGTCAGGATCTAGCAGTGTTTATGTCAGTCAGTTTCACAGGTTGCTATGGAGGGACTTACGCTCACAATCTCTGGGTCACTAGTTCAGCACCATAATCACTACCATACCCACTTGATCATTGTGCAATTTATGCTTATTGCAAGTATTTTGATTGCAAAACCAATCTTACTTCAGTCAGTGAATGATCAAGTGCAGTGTTGGGACGTCAGGTCTTAGTATAATGAGCCAGTCATATTAGTAGCAGGTTCTACAAGATTTTTTTTTGCTGTAAATTACAGTCATAAATCATAAACAGGTAATGATTGAAGTTTCACATAGAATGGTCACATTAACTAAATCTCGAGCCAAATAAATTTTCAATGATGCGTTTACATGAGCCAAGACTCATTAAGTCTCTACACCAATAAAACACACTAATGCACATGTAACTCTACTTTAATGCTGCCAATTGTATGTAACCGTGCTGACATTGTTTTAATTCAGGGTCTTGCAAATTCCATGCAAAATATGACAGCTTCAGCAATATATATATCCGTTTAAAATTCTTATTTCTTTTAAAATTATTGAGATTGTTGAGAACAATGTTGTACACTTAGTCTCAGAAAGAAACTGAGTTGCTTTAATTTATTTCAATCTATGGTTTGCCTAGCAGTTCTGTAATTTAGCCCATTCTATAGTTTCAGTTGAATTAAGATCTAGGTATCTGAAATATGGAAGAACTTGAGGATGCCATCATTCTGCAACAAAGCATATGAATCTATGTCCAGAAGGATTTTTTTGCAAGTTATAAAAAAAGGTATTGTGCATTTGCAGATTTGTATTTGCAGATACGTTCTATTTTGTTCAAAAAATACACAATCTGTAGTCAGTTAGTCCATGTGACATTTTATAAATTCCTACTTTGGAAATAAAACCCATCTGACTCAAGTTTGGAATACAGATTCTAACCTCACACCTTTAAAGCATTGCCTGAGCTGAGATGTCACCTTTTTGTTTATAAAACCTTAAGTTATCTTGGGAATATGACTTGGACGAAGTTCTTGGATTTACATATTAATGAATCAAAATCTGCAATCCATTCTAAGTGATTAAAGACTTAACAGCAATCTAGGTTTGTTCAATACATCGCATCAGCTGTACGACACTTTGATCTTTTACTATAAATTCTGTGTCCTATGATCCTACCTGACAAAGGAACAGTGTTCTGAAAGTTTCTAATTCCAAATAAACCTGTTGGACTATAACCTAGTGTCATGTAATTTTTAACAGATATAAAGTTAAAACACCTATGGTTTCCTGCTTCCTGTCATCCTACCTTTTTTTGAATAAAGGAGTTTAATTCAATGTCTTACAACTTAATGCAACCATTCTGAATCAAAGTAGTTTTAGAAGATTAAAAACAATGAATCAACTATCCCAATTGCTACTTCTTTTAAGACACTTGTGTTGCATCTGTCAGGACATTGGCAGTTGACACCCTGCAGCTACAATAGTTTACTCAGTACCACTTCTCTGGTGATTATGATTTTCCTGAATTCCTCCCTCCCTGCCTTTTCCTAATTTATTGCTGTGTCTGCAATGTTAAAGGTTTCCTCTACAGTGAAGACTGATGCAAAGTATCTGTTCAATTCATTTACCATTTCCTTATTTTCCATTAATTGTCCAGTCTGGATTTCTGTAAATTAAATATGAGAAGTCCTGATATCCTTACAGCTGGGTGAAAATTTCTGGATTCAAGTCACACACATGGATTTGCTGACCGATGAAGGTGTGATTGTAATGTAACCAAGTATGCTGAGAATCAGGCTGTAAATCCTTTCAATATGCTTCTGATGCCAGCAGCTGAGGATGTTTGGGTGTCGGATACTACACTGAGGAGTTCCTGCAGATAGACAAATGTAGAAACGTAGAAATAGGAACAGGCCATTCAGCTGTTTGAACCTTCTCTGCCATTCAGTATGACCATAGCTGATCATCCAACTCAGCATCTTGTTACAGCTTTTGCCTCCTTGTCTCTGGTCCCTTTAGCCCAAAAGGTTACATCTAACTCCTTGAAAACATTCAATGTTTAGGTTTCTGCAACTTTCTGTAAATTCCACAGGTTCACCACTCTCAGGGTAAAAGAATTTTCCCCTTGTCTCAGTCCTATTTGGTCTGCCCCTATCTTTAGACTAAGTCCCCTAGTTCTCAACTTCCGAGTCAATGGGAATATCCTTCCTGTGTTTACTCTGTCCAGTCCTATTAGAATTTTCTAAGTTTCTATGAGGTCTCCCCTCATTCTTCTAAACTCCAGTGATTATAATCCTAATTGTTTCAGTCTCTCTTCATATATCAGTTCAGTTATTCTCGGAATCAGTCTGGTAAACCTGTGTTGTATTCCCTCCTTAGTCAGAAAATCTTTCTTTAGATGAGGAGACAAAAACTGCACATATTATTCAGACATGGTCTCAGCAAGGCCCTCATAGATCACCTTCCTACCCAGCTTAGTGTCAGCTGCAAACTGGAGGTATTGCACTAAGTTCCTTCATCTAAATCATTAACACGTATTGTGAATAGCTGGGATTGTTGAAAGTAAGCGTGCAGGTGCAAGAGGTGGTGTAAAAGGCAAATGACATGTTAGCCTTCACAGTGAGAAAATTGGAATACATGAACAGAGATGTCTCCTTGTACAGGGCCTAGATGAGACCACACCTGAAGTATTGTGTGCAGTTTTGGTTTCCTTACCTGAAGAATGATGTTCAGGCCATTAAGAGAGCGCAAAAAATGGTTAGCAAACCGATTCCTGGGATGGCAGGACTGATATATGAAGAGAGACTGGACCAGTTAAGACTAGGTCGTTCATGTTTAGAAGAATGAGGGAGATCTCCTAGAAACCTTTGTAATTCTAACAGGGCCAGACAGCATAAATATAGCAAGGTTGTTCCCAATGACCATAGAGTCCAGAACCAGGGATTACAGTTTAAGGAGATAGTATAGGGGATTTAGGAATGAGAAGAGGAGAAATTTCTTCACCCAGAAACTAGTGAGTCTGTGTAATTCTCTGCCACAAAATGTGGTTCTTGAATGTTTGCAAGAAAGAGGCAAATATAGTTCTTAGGGGTAAAGAGATCAAGGTCTATGGGGAGAAACCAGAACGTGGTACTGAGTTGGATGCTCAGCCATTGTCATATTGAATGGTAGAGCAGGATCAAAGGGTTGAATGGCCTTTTCCTTCTGTTTTGTATGTATCTCTATTTCATGTGGTCAAGTAGCCAATCAATGCAATAGGCCAAAATATCTTTGCCAAGTCAAGCTGCATCAAAAGCATTTCAAAATGTTGGTGGTAACTAATTCTAAGTTTGCTGCTTCTGGTGATTTTCACTGTATGGGATAAGGCATCTACACATATACATACACGCAAACACACACCATGAAATGGTTCACAATCTCTTAGAGAAACACGGAGAAAACCCAGCACCAAATAGAGTACCAGGAAAAAAAAACAGCTGCCTGCTCCTGGAGTTCTTTGTCAGATAAGCTTTGAAATATGAAATAAAAGTTTGTCTCCATAGCCATCTCCTATTGTATATAAAAGCAAATTACTGCGGATGCTGGAATCTGAAACAAAAGAGAAAATGCTGTAAAATCTCAGCAGGTCTGGCAGCATCTGTAAGGAGAGAAAAGAACTGACATCTTGGCTCTAACTGACCCTTTGTCAAAGCTTTGACAAAGGGTCAGTTAGACTCGAAACGTCAGCTCTTTTCTCTCCTATTTTATATGTTGGATGTGTTGTTTACAAATTATAGGGCTCTGTCCTGCAAAGGACAATGATGACTGTGATGTTGATTAGCATTGTGCAAGTGTTAAATGCATTTGAGTTTTTTTTTCATGAGAAACAGTGTTACTGTGCATTCAAACCTGAATTAAATCGCTCGTGTAATAATGTGAATCAATTTAACTGCTCAAGTCTCTCTTCAGTTTTCTCTGATAGATTGAAAACCGTTCATTCTCTCTTGGGATTGTTCTGATTGACAGGACAACAAGTATAACTTGTGGACAAAAAGTCATTTTTCTTTACATTTTCAATAGACTCCATTTCTGGGATTTTTTGACAACTGTGTTCATTATGAATCATTGAGCTGATTTCTTAACAGGGATTGTGTTGTGTTTTGGTTCACAGTTTTAAGAGAATTTTAAAGGATGGTCTGTTTTGATGTGGTAATTTACATGTGCTTGTTTTTAAGCATAGTTTAAATCAATCCCATTCACCTCACCTCCCTAAACAAAAATGTTTTTAAAGGAGGCAAGTCTGCCAAGTCAGGCTGTTTCTCCAGTTAACCTTCCCACCTCTTCCTCAAAAATGCAGCCCTCTGGGCAGTTATGGAAAACCACTTGATTGGGAATGGTCCATAAAAATGTACCTCAAGAATGAGTCAATATTTTTAGGATTAATGATGAGAACCTTTCCACCCACCTCTATATGTCTCTCATTCTCTCTCTCTTTAGCAAAACTTTTGAACAAAGCTTGAAAAAGCACTGAAACATTTCACCCTTAAGTACTTCATCTCTGAAAACTTGTACATTTGATTTATCTTACAATCCTGAATTTTCCCAAGCATGCCTCGAAAGTACACTCAATTCTAGTTTTCTACAATACTTTATAAAATATTAAAAGGTGTTTTTGGAACAGCTTAATTACACTTTATTATGTTACAAGCTTATAACTTTTCCATTACTCTAGAACCCAAGTCAACTTGGTGCAAAATTTCATCATGTGTATGAAAAATAAGTGCCTCTAGAGTTTATCCAAAACCTTAATCTCTAGCAAATATTTACAGGTTAATTGACTGCAAATGCAAACAACCTTAACTGTGGCATTTGCAGGCTTTTAGGTTTGTGATAACTTATATTGCCCTCAATATTGTTCACAATGGCTGAAACAAAGGTTAGGACATTTTAAAAAGCTTATCTACATTTACTTGTATCACCTTCTGTCACGCAGTTGGTATCTGATGCTTAACTCAGAGTTTTGTGTTGGTAATGTACAGGCTGTACTGAACAAAAAAGACAAATGATCATACAAGGGAAGCCATTTGGAAAAATCAGTTCAAACTCTACTTCAGCTGTACATACTTACTGTGGTGTTGATTATGTACTGCAGGTATGAGAAGAATTATTAAATAGAAAACAGGTACTAGCATGAGTTTGATATTGAAACACTCAGAATTGCACTTTTCTTAAATGTTTAACATGCAACGTATCTCTTTTGTTTGGTAAGAAACCTACTTAAAAATCTAGCACTGGGATAAACAATAAAAATGTGCATTTACTTAAAGACTGATAGTCAACAGCTGATTCATAGATGAGTTCTTATAAAATAGTGATGTGGGTGATACCCAACATTCTCTGTAAGATTTTCTTTCTCTGTGTGGCATCCAAGATCCGTGCACTGCAGTAACTTCGACAAGCGAAAGCCAATGTGTCAGTATGCCAGTCAGTATGGACAGAAGCTTCCAACACCTGTGTGATCATGCAGTTTAGAAGAGTTGTTAGTGCCATATACACCACATGGACTGGAGGAGTTCAAGAAGGTACTTCACTACAACCTTCTCAAGTGCAGTTGGAGATGAATAATAAGTGCTGGTCTTGCCACTGATACCTGAAACCCCATGAAAGTACAAAAAGAGCCCTACTTGAGGTATCAGTATTTTTTGTCGATACCAGATCCTCACCAGCATTCAGCACACCCAGGAAGAAACAGCTGCCTCTCAGAGATTCGTATACGTTCAATGGGGCAAAGGAAGTTATTTGATTTTGCTGAAATTGATCTAGTGTGAAACAAGACAGAAATATTTTAATGTATTATCAAGATTCTACGATGAAACTAATTATTTAGGGATAAATCCAGATCACTTTCATTTCAAACTGATGGTGGAGCACCAGGGAAGAATCTACTTTGCCTTGTCACCATCAATTGTGACAATACTATTGTTTTAAGAGGTGTATTTTGTGTTTTTTTAATGAAGAAAGGTTGAGACAGAGGTACTGAGCAGTTTGCTTCAAAGCCAATAAAGTAAGCAGCTTAGGTTTTTTTAAAAATGTTTGAAAAATACAAGTAACTTGATTGGGTGAGATAAAACTACCACAAAGCCAGGACTCTTTTTAGCTCTAGCTCTAGTTGCAATTGCTGGGGTCTTGAAGCTGAATGTGGAGGTTCTTATTCCTCTCTCTGTTAGAGCTAAAAGCTGAAATTCTCTTCCTGCTGCTGGAATTGTATATGAGACAATGTATTTTACTGAATTTGCCTTTGCCAGTGATGTGTTTATGTAATGTTACTATATTAGAACAATTAATTAGGAATAGTTAATATATATTATTTTGTTAAGCATTTCAATAGTTAATCCAATTCCTTTTTTAAAATTTTGTTTTGTCACTGTTTTAATGATAGTGCATGAATATAATGTGTTTTGTTTCAAGCCTGGTTGTTTGACCAATTGAATTGTATCCGGAACACAACATCATACATTACCTTTGAAATAGCAAAAAGTTAATGTCTAGACTATCTTCTTAATATATTTTGAGGGTGGGGGTTGGAGAGGAGGGAGGTTAGATCAGGTCCATGACATAATCCATCATCACTCATGCATCTGTTCATTATTGGTAGGGGAGACTACCACACAGACCTTCATCACATCTTCACACAAAAGCTATCTTCATTGTGTTGTGCAGTACTACCTTTGTGCTTGATAGGATGGATTCAGGAGAGGTTAAGCCAGGAACTGAATGCTCACAAAGCACTGTAAATTATGAAAATCAGGATAGTTTCATTACACAACAGTCTGTAACTTCATATCCCAGCGTCTTTCTCACTCTACCAGCATTATCAATCAGGTCAAAGATTGGGTAGTCTGCAGCAATCGACTCAGCTCCTGACTCCACAAAGCCTTTCTACTATTTGCAAGGAAGAAGTCAGGAGTGTGACTGAGCATTCTCCGCTCGATTGGATGATTGCCACTTCAATAACACTCAAGAAGCTTGATTGTCACGAAACACAGCACCAGAAACATTCAGTCTCCTCCAACAATGGTACACCCATAGCTGTAATGTGCACTGTCTACAAGACATAATGTGGCAACTTGCCAAGCCTTTTTCAATAGTACCTCCTACACCTGCAATGTATCCTGTTTAGAAGGACAAAGATAACAAACCTAAGGAGCTCAACCACTTACAAGTTCCCCTCTATGTCATGCAAAATGTTGGTTTTGAACTGCCTTTTATAATTTCTTCATCATTATTGGAAGTCCTGGAACAGTACTGTGGGCACAGAGATACTCTGTTGTATCTTCTTCCATTGGACTGTAATGGCATAAGAAGACAGATCACCACCGACCACTCAAGGGTAATGAGTGATAATTAATGATTGATAAATCAGAGTGACTTAAGGATTGGAAATAAACACAGAGAGAATATCTATCTTCATTGTTGCCACTGAAGAGATTTCATTTACTTGGAATTGTTACTGGGATTGTTCTTGCTGAAGAGAAGGACTGCATTCCATTGGTGCACATAAAATACATATAAAATAAGGAACATTTTGGATGAAAGGGAATGTAAGCAAATATGAATCATTTTGGTCTCTACAATGAATAGTTTTCATTACCTAAGGTCAAGAGACAACACAACTGTTAAATACCTTACTGCTGTGGTCTTCCAGCACCACTAATCCAGACTCTGGTTTCCAGCATCTGCAGTCATTGTTTTTACCTTACCAATAATTCTGTCCAGTGTACAGGTATATTGTGGCAGTTAATGTTGCAGTAGTAACTCAGTTTTCTGCAGCAAATATCAACCAAACTGTGAACGAAAATGCATAGAAGGAAATTAAAAGTAGCAATGATGCATTTTTCATGGTTATCAAAGAACAAAGGACAGATAGGAAAGCAGCAGAATTGTTGCACTTAAGGACTGCTTTGAGAAAGGAAAATTTGGTCGGCACATATAGTCAGGTTTACACATCCCTTTACTTCATGGAAATTATGCCACATTATTAATGGTGTTATGAACAGAATATTATATGAACACTTTTTTCCCAATAAATTCTTCTCGAATACTATCAATACACAAGGAAGATACCATCTAACTCACTGACCCCTGTGGATTAAGTACATTTACTAAAATTATAGCTAACAACATCATATCAGCATCCCTACATGTCAAAAGGAGCTTCAATCTGTAAAATCTAACCCCCATGAATTGTAGAGGCTGTGCTTTGAATGTTGAAATATGCTGGAGGTGTTTAGATACATATCTGATAGTGTGATAAGCCTTCACTCTCTCCCCTCGGCCCCATCCAAACTACATGAATTTTATTGTTTCTGTAAATGCAAAGGAGTTATTGTTTATAATATAGTTAAGAAAGCATAATTCCATGCAATTTGAAATACAGAACCTGCAAGTGTTAGATTTTGAGTGGCAGCCATAGTTCAGTTGGTAACACCTTTGCCTCTGATTTAGAAGGTACAAGTCCGATTTGAGTACAAAAATCTTGGTTGACAATAAGGTGCAGTACTGAGGAAGCATTGTATTGTTATAGGTACAGTCTTATGAGTGAGGTATTAGATCAAAACTCCAACAACCTTCCTAGATGGATGTAAAAGATTCCGTGTCATCATTTTGAAGAAGAGGAGGGAATTATCCCTGGTATCCTGATCAATATTTGGCCCTCAAATCAAATCACAAAAGTAGGTCATTCTTACATTTTGGGACCTTTCTCTGTACAAGTGAGGTATTCAAGAGGGCAGTGGATGATTAGTTTGATAAAAATGGTTTGCATGGATAGGAGAAAAAGGCAAGAGATTGACACTAGTTAATAGAAACTATGCAGACATGATTGGTTATGGGGTCCCTTTTTGTGCCATAACAATTCTATGATACAAAGTGGCTGCACTGTTTCTCACAGTGAAAAGTGATTACACTCTATTTGCTGTAGAATGTTTTGGGATGTATTGTCGTTGTGAAACACATGATACAGATGCAAGTCTTTCTTTATATATGATATCCTGAAAGTTCAACAACCTAAAGAAAAACCAAAAGAACTGTGGATGCTATAAATCAGAAACAAAAACAGAAATTGCTAGAAATGTTTAGCAGATCTGGCAGCATCTGTGAAGAGAAATTCGAGTTAATGTTTCAGGCATAGTGACCCTGAGGACTCGAAACGTTAACTTTGATTTCTCTTCATAGATGTTACCAGACCTGTTCAGTTTTTCCAGCAACCTAAATTGAGTACAACAACCTAACTGTCTACATTGCACATTCATTTCAGCACTGGAATTCACTCACTTGAAAATCCCCTAAGTTCAAATGGAATAGGTAAAAGAGCAGCCGAAGTCCTACCACAAAAATGAAAAGCTACATGCCCTGCCTACTCTAAGTAAAGCGTTGGATGTTTGTTTTATAGCCTCACAAAATTTCTGCTTAAGGTCATTGTGATTTCATTTCCTGACTCTATTCACAGGAGTGCTGATTCAAGGTCATAAACCTTGCAACAAGAACTAATAAGTGGTAAACATTGTAATGAATAGACATATTATTATTTATCTTCTCTTACCCAACCATATTATGTTTGCAATAAATGGTGCACAGACAATGAAGCAATTTAAATGATATTAACTTTGTCAATAATTTACTAAACTGTTGTTAAAAATCTTAGAGGATGTAAGGTGCAAATTCGTGAAGTGTTCCATATTTTTGCTTAGTTTGGGATTATGTTCAGCATGGACAGTTTGGACCAAAAAAGTCTGTTTCTGTGCTTTATGACTCTATCTGCAAGTACTCTAATATTTTACAAATACTAGTGAATCCTGCTCCTTAAGCTTGTCAATTTGTGCTCGTGGGTTGAGATGGTCCAGGTGTTTGTTCTACCTTTACGCCCTGTTTAAAAACAAAGAAAATAGTCTGTTTGCTTATAGTTTCTCAAGGTTCAGTTTCATTTACAATGCCTCAAATAATGATATAACACATGCAGACTACAGTGTTATCTGGGAAACACCCTGACTTGGCCTGAAAAGTGACGGATAATATTTACAAACTATAATTTCCAATCTCTAACCGTTAACATTGGCTACTGATACCTCATCTGAGCCAGATCATGTTAGCACAGTGGCTAGAAAAGCAAGGCATATTGACCTGGTTCTCCTATTAGCTTCTGAGACTTGGATAACCTACTCCTGGCACCTCAAAGTAGGGGAGAAATGATATAAAAGAAAAACACTGCAAATGGTGGGGTTATGAAATTAAAGCAGAAAGTGCTAGAGAAACATACGCCTGGCAGCATCTGGGGAGAGAGAAATAGAATTAACCTTTCAATTCCTATTTGACTGTAGAGAAGTACCATCAATGGTGTCATAGAAACATCCTCTGAATCCAGTGGCAAGAAAGACTATCCAAGTTTAGAGCTTTTCCCAAGCCACGTCTCCCAGCACTTTTCTTATGCAAATTATTCAAAATCAGCTCACTTGGTGGGGCATATAATCCATATCCCTGCCACCAGATTCCTAAAATAACTGCTCACTGCTCCACTCAGAGCTCAGTCAAAGGGGGAGGACAAATGACAGCAGAAGAAGTGTTTTAGGATATCCTCAAGATCTCTGAAATGGTCAAACATACCTGCTGACCTTCACTCATGACCAGCCAAATTGGACAAGTTTCATTCAAGAATAGACTGGACATATTGTTGAGAACGCATAGAGTCAGAGCCAAGGAGATCCTGCATTTAGGAGAGTCTGCAGATTGTACGTTGTACTTTTCCAGCACCACACTTTTTAGCTCTGATCTCCAGCATCTGCAGACCTCACT
The DNA here is from genome assembly GCF_047496795.1 of Chiloscyllium punctatum. Classification (NCBI taxonomy): domain Eukaryota; kingdom Metazoa; phylum Chordata; class Chondrichthyes; order Orectolobiformes; family Hemiscylliidae; genus Chiloscyllium; species Chiloscyllium punctatum. Next base: position 34,384,879 of record NC_092741.1, read on the forward strand.
TTCTCCAGTTTGCACATTGCATTTGGCAGCCATTTCAGAACAATTAAATTGGCGTGGAAACAAATCATCCTCAATTCCAAGGCACTACCAAAGAAGAAGAGAAGAATCTAAATGATGTGCTGCAGCAAATCTGAAGAACACATCTACGGGAACACCATTATCTCAGATATCCCCCTTTCAATCCCCATTCTGAACTAGGAATCTTTCACAGGTTCTTTAATACTTACAAGGGGCACATTACTTAATGGTGATGTCACTTGTCTAGTAATCGAGAACTCTAACCTAGTAACATAGGTTCAAACCCTGCTGTGGCAGGTGATGAGGTTGAATTCAAAACAAAAATCTGGAATTATCAGTTTACCTAATGGTGATCAGATAATCAGTGTTGATTGCCATAAAGACCCATCCTGTTTACTAATGTCTTTTAGGGAAGGAAATCTCCCACCCATACTAGGTTTGGTTTACATGTGACTGGAGACCAAAGACGTGTGGTTGACTCTTTATAGGACTTAGCAATAAATGCTGGTCTAGCTGGATTTCTAAGTTTAATTTGATCTGCAAACTTTGGAATTACATCCCTTATATCCAAGTCCAGGTCACTCAAAGTGAAGTAATTCTAAGCTATCCACTGGAGAACACCATTGCATACTTACTTCCAGTCTGAAGGAGATACACATTTGTCAGGTTCTGGGATGGAGGGGGAGAGATGCATAGATAAGGGTGGGTTGCCTGGGATCCAGTGATGTTAATTGGTCTCAGGTTCTGTAGTGTGGTGGGAGTTGAGGTTTTGGGGTGTAAAGTCTATGGATTAGATGGGAATTTTGCATCAAGGGGAGTGAGAGAGAGAGGGATGTTTTGGGTCCCAGGGTTTGATGAGGGGATGTGGTATGTAGACATTCTGGGATTCTGAGGATTCTCAACACACAACTTCTGAACTACAGAAATGACTGTCTCACTATCAGAAAATATGGGGCATCTTTTCTTCGGAAAGGAGACTAAAACTGTGCATAATACTCCAGGTATGGTCTCGCCAAGGCTAGGAATTATGGTGACTAACTTATCTCCATTCACCATCTACAAAAAGCAATTCATATTCACCACTATAATCTCCATCTGTGTCATCTACAAGATATGTTGCAGAAATTCACCAAGCCTCCTTAGATAGCACCTTCCAAATCCATGATCATCTACATCCAAAAGGACAAGGGTAGCAAATACAGGGGAACACTGACACTTGACAGTTTCTCTCAAAGCAAGTCACCATCCAGACTTGGAAATATATCACCATTCATGTACTATCACTAAACCAAAATCCTGAAATTCATTCTACAATGACATTCAAAGATTGGGAGAAGATTTGTAGCTCAGGTGCTCGTTGTTATGGTTCTGTTCGCCAAGCTGGGAATTTGTCTTGCAAACGTTTCGTCCCCTGTCTAGGTGACATCCTCAGTGCTTGGGAGCCTCCTGTGAAGTGCTTCTGTGATGTTTCCTCCGACATTTATAGTGGCCTGTCTCTGCCGCTTCCGGTTGTCAGTTCGAGCTGTCCGCTGTAGTGGCCGGTATATTGGGTCCAGGTCGATGTGTTTGTTGATAGAGTCTGTGGATGAGTGCCATGCCTCTAGGAATTCCCTGGCTGTTCTCTGTTTGGCTTGCCCTATAATGGTAGTGTTGTCCCAGTTGAATTCATTTTGCTTGTCGCCTGTGTGTGTGGCTACTAAGGATAGCTAGTCATGTCGTTTCATGGCTAGTTGGTGTTCATGACATTATGAACCTACTGGAATGAAATGTACTTCACAGTTCAAAAAGGCTCCTTAGTACCACCTACTCAAAGGCAGCTAAGAATTGGCAGTAAATGCTGGCCTAGCTGATGATGACGCCTACATCCTATGACTTTTTAAAATTCCTAGATTGGTGCAAATCAAGCAACACTCAAGAAGCTCAAAATCACCCAGGGAAAAGTAGTCCTGTTGATTGGCACCCAATCTACTCCTTCACCAGTGAAGTACAGTGACTGCAGCATATACCATCTACAAGTTGCACTGCAGTAACTCATCAAGATGCCTTCAAAAGTATGGTCCAAACCTGCAACCTATGAGCACTACCACACACAAATTCCCTTCCAAGTCACACAACATCCTGACATGGATCTATATGTCTTTTGTGAATTCATTTGTGAATCATAGTGGACCATTAAAAAACTCACTGATAGAGACTACTTCACAAATAAACCCATCTTCAAATAATGGGGTAGCCCAACTGTGTGAAATGTAAGGCTGAAACATTTGGAAGAATCTTCAACCACAAGTGCTAACTGAATGATCGTTCTTGGCCTCATTCAGAAGTCCCCAACATTACAGATGCCAATCTTCATTTAATTTGATTCACTCAACATCATAGCCAGAAATGGCTGGAGGTAAGGATACTACAAATGCAATGAGCCCTGACAACATTCCAGGACTGAGAACATGTATTTTCCATGCCCCAAGCCAAGTTATGTCTGTGCACCACTGGCATCTACCCGACAATGTGGAATGTTATTCAGTTATAACTTGTACAAAAAAAGCAGGACAAATCCAACCCAGCCAGTTGCCACCCCCTCAAACTACTGTCAATCAACAGTAAAGTGATGTAAGGTGTCATCAACTGCACTATCAAGCAGCACATGCTTAATTATAACCCATTTGCTAACACCCAGTTTGAGTTCCACCAGGGCTTCTCAGCTCCTGATACCATCTCAGCCTTGATCAAACATGGAAAAAATAGTTAAATTCCAGAGTGAAAGTGACTGCCCCTGACTTCAAGGTTGACCAATTATGACATCAAGGATCCTTGTAAAGCTGGAGCCAATGGTGAGCAGAGGGGCAAACTGTCCACTGGTTGGAGTCATTTCTAGCACATAGCAAGATGGTTGTGTTTGTTGAAGGTCAATCATCTCAGCTCCAAGACATCTCAATAGAAGTTCCTTCGGGCAGTATCCTAGGCCCAACCATCTTCAGCTGCTTTACCAGTGACTTTCCCTCCATCATAAGTAAGAAGTGGGAATGTTTGCTGATGATTGCACAACATTCAGCACCATATACGATTTCTCAGATACTGAAGCAGTCCATGTGCAAACACAACAAAACCAGATGATATCAGGTTTGGACTAAAAATTGACAAATAACATTCGCAGGACAGGAGGGCCAGACAATGATCATGTCCAACAAAAGGGAATTTTATCATCCATGCTTGAACTTCAATGGCATCCCCATCACTAAATAGCCCACTATTGACATCTTGGGAGTTATCATTGACCAGAAACTGAACTGGACTCACTATATAAATACAGTGGCTACAACAGAATCTTGCATTGAATAGCTACTTCCTGACTCACCAATGCCCATCCATTATGTGTAAGGCACAAGTCAGAAGTGTGGTGAAATCTTCCTCACTTGCCTGGATGAGTGCAGCTCTAACAACATTCAAGAATCTTGACACCATCCAAAAGAAAGCAGCCTGTTTGATTGGCACAACATTCACAATCATTCACTTCCCCCACCACTGACACTCAGTAGTAGTAGTGTGTTCCATCAGGAGGATGCACAGCAGAAATTCACAAAGGTTCCTTTAACAGCACATTCCAAACCCATGGCCACTACAATCTAGAAGGTCAAAGGCTATCAATACATGGGAACAACACCACCTGGAAGTTCCTGACTTGGAAATATATCACTGTTCCTCAGTATTACTGAACTCCCTCTCTGAGGGCATTAGGAGTGCACAAGCTCTAAAAGGACTGCAGTAGTTCAAGAAGACAGCTCACCACCACCTTGTCAATGGCATTAAATGCTGGCCTAAACAGCAATCCCACATCACAAGTGAATTAAAAAATAGGAGCAGGAGTAGTCTGTACTGCTGATTGACCCTGCTCTGCTATTGAATACAATCATGGTTGAAATTTAACTTCAACTCAAGTATCTTCTCCATTCACATTACCTCTTGATTCCCCAAGAGATCAAAAATCTGTCTATCTTAGCCTCAAATGTAGTTAATGATGAAACATCCACAAGCCATTGCAGTTGAGAATTCCAAAGACTCACAAGTCTTAGATCAAAGAAATTTCTCCTCACTTTTACGTTAAATGATCAGTTTTTTATCCTAATACCATGCCCTGCAACCTGTCAGTGTCTGTCCCCTTCAGAATCCTGAACATTTGAATATGATATCCTCACATTCTGTTAAACTTCAGTGAGTAATTGTCCACATTACTCAGCCCCTAATCAAAGGACAACCCTGTCATTCCATGAATCAAGCAAGCAATCCCTTTCTTAATGCCTGTAAGGCAAGAGTCCCTTGTAAAGTTTCACTTGGGTTTGGAGTCATGCATTGGATGTAACAGCAATGAGGCACAAAATCAGGTAATGTACTAGAACAAAATATGATAATGATAACAATTTTAAATGATAGGTGGAAAATAAATAAGAAAGAAGAAAGATAACTTTCTGAAAAGGAAAACAAAGCTTTGAGTGTTAAAGCAAAAATAGTAACCCAATTGTTCAGCCCATGACAATTCTCTGAATAGGTGAAATAACCATTTGTACACACATTACCAATCTCTGAATAGTAGTCAGTCATTCTGCTAACAGCTCTTCCCATACTGTTGTTTTCAGGAGTTGACTAGATCAATCCAGCTGTAGCAGTAAATCCTGGAAGCAGTTTCCCTTGAAGCCTAATTTCTGACTCCATTCCAATCTTCCAAGGTCTTATTTAGACTTTTCTAAAATAAAGGTCATAATCAATTATTTGTCACAGAGTTTGCAAAGTCTGCAGACCTCATATAATTCAGGATGGTTGCACATCCTTGACGGTATCTCTTCCATAGCATGCCCTATGTTATACTATCCATCCATTATTCCTCATTTCCACATAGGTGAACACCCAGTGTCTAAGGCTTTTTGTTTTCTTGGCTTGTACAGCAAAGGTCTTTGGGGTCAATACTGTGAGAACAGTTCCCTTTTCAATCAATAGAAAGCAACTTTGTTTTTTTAGAATATAGGAAAAAACTATAGTCAAGTATTCTACTATGAAGTCAAATTTGCTCAATGACTCTATCATTCTCATATTCCTAATTTCACTATTTTATATATTTGTAAAAGTACTTACAAGTTGTTTTTATGTTGTTGGTTGGTTTAGTCTTGAAATAACTTCACAGAGGCTGGTATCTCGTCACTAAGTCATTTATACATGCATTGTGCATCAGCTGTGACCAGCCAGCCCAAAGCCAATCCCTGGCCTCAGGAGATCTTCTGAATCTCCTGTTTAAGTCTGTCAGCCAGACCTCCCTAATTAGCCCAGATTAACAACTCCAATCAAGAATATCATAGTCCATGAGATCCAGGTGGCCATGGTTCCAATCACTACAACTCTCATATTCTACTTTATCCCTTTATTAATTTTTAAGACCCCTTATGTTTTGTAAAGGACTTCCATACCGCAATTATTGCCGTTCTTTGGAACATTATAAGCCCCTTTTAACAAAACTATTCCTGATCTCCTTAATAAGCTATAGGAGGATCTTTGTGCTACATTTTGTTTTATAATAGAGCATATCATTATTCATAGTTTTGATTCTTTTTAGATGATTCCCACTGTTAGATTACAGCCATAACTTTGAGTCTGTTTAGCTAATCAATCTTAGCCATCTCTGCTCTCATGCCTATGCAATTACCTTTGTCTGATTGTTGTTCTGATCTGATTGAAACTTAAGAATGCTTAAAAATACTAGAGTGGATATGGAGAAGATTTTTCCACTCATAGGAGACACTAAAACTCAAGAGCACAGCTTCAGAATGAATGAACAAGCCTTTAGAACTGAGATGAGGAAGAATTTCTTCAGCCAGAGGGTAGTTAATCTGTGGAATTCACTGCCACAGAGAGCCATGGAGGCCAAGTCCTTGGCTGTACTTAAAATAGAGATAAATAGGTTCTTGATTGGTAAAGAGATCGGGGATTACGGGGAGAAGGCAAGAGAATGGCATTGAACAACATAACTGTAGGGATTGGAACAAGGTCAGCCAGGACCTCATAGATTGGGACTGTAATCTGGTCCAATCAGGGAGTCCTGACTGGCAGATAAAAAGAGGAGTGTCAGACATTCTGACACTCTAAGAGTTGGCTCTGAGGGAGCTTGTTCTTGCCTTCCACACACCCTGGTTGACATAACCTGTATGCCTTTGTCTATGCTTTTTTCACCCTATGATCTGTATTTCTTTGAATACTATTAACTGCCTGTACTATTCATAAACAAACCTTTTAACTGTAATTAGGTACATGTGACAATCTTCGTAGATACACGTGACAATAAATAAATTAAATCAGCTGGACCAGTGTCAAGGACTTGCTACGTATTAACAAAAGGCTGACTTGGTGACTGGATACTGGCGTCTGTGGAGTTATTTGAGTGGGAATGAGAGTAAGGCAAATTCCTGAAGAAGCTCACTCAGAACCGTTGTCTTTGAGTTGGGATAAACATTTCTGGCATCATGCCATCATTTGGAAAGCTTGACTCATTTGGCTGTGCTGTTGAAGACTGTCCCAGCATGTGGAAAGGACGGGTTATTTTTTCTGGGCAAATGATATTTGGGTTGATGAAAAGCCATGGGTAATCCTTCTGACAGATATTGACCAACCATGTGTTTGGTTATTAGGAGCATAGCTTTCCTGGAGGCACCAGGTACTAAAACCTTAATGGATTTAGTTAAGGAATACTATGATCCCAAGCCTCCTCCAATTCTGAGATGTTTTTAGTCGGCAATTTGAGAATTGGGGATTTTTGATTGGATTAAGACAACTGGCAGTGTTGTGACTTTGGTTTACCCTTTACTGAGATGCTGAGAGACTGGTTGTTATGTGGAATTAATGATGTAACCATACAAAAGTGCCTGCTAGCTGAAGCCCAACTTGACTTCAAACAGGCACTACAACTGGCTTTATCATTGGAAAATGTGGCAAGTGTACCGTATGAGTTGAGGGTATTTCAATGGAAGTAGCCACCCTTGACAGTCCAACTGAGCTTGGGGAAACCACTTGAGTGAATGCAATTGCATAGCCTCACTGAGGATTTATCTTGCACAAAGGGACTCTAGGTCTAGTTAAATGATCATCCAGTTCAAATGGAGGTTAATGCCAGCACAGCCATTTTAGTGATCGCAGAATCTGTCTTTAATAAAAGTCCTTCTGGGCTCCAATCCTAAAGTTTGTACAATACTATAGTTGGAGTACTTTAGATGGGTCAGTTTTAGTCCAATTTGTGCAGGATGGTTTCCTGACACAGTATGTAGATTAGCCAACAAGTAACAAGGCCACATTGGATTTGGTACTGAGTAATGAACCTGATCAGGTGTTGGATTTGGAGGTAGTTGAGCACTTTGGTGATAGTGACCACAATTCACTTATGTTTACTTTAGCAATGGAAAGGGTTAGGTTAAAACACAGATCAAGAGTTACTGCTGGGGGAAAGCCAATTATGATGTGATTAGGCAAGATTTAGGATGCATAGGGTGGGGAAGGAAACTACAGGAGATTAGCACAATTGAAATGTGGAGCTTATTCAAGGAACAGCTACTGCGTGTCCTTGATAATTACGTCCCTGTTAGACAGGGAGGAAGTGGTTGAGCTTAGGAGTGATGATTGATTAAAGAAGTTGAATCTCTTGTCAAGAGGAGGAAGAAGGCTTGTATTAAGATGAGATGTGAAGGCTTAGTTAGCGTGTTTGAGAGTTAAATGTTCGCCAGGGAAGACCTAAAGAGAGAGCTAAGAAGAGCCAAGAGGGGACATGAGAAGTCATTGGCAAGTAGGATCCAGGTTAACCATATAGCTTTCTACAGGTATATCAGGAATAAAAGAATGACTAGAGAAAGATTAGGACCAATCAGGGATAGTGGTGGGAAGTTGTGCGTGTAGTCTGAGGAGTTAGGGGAAGCACAAAATAAGTATTTTTTGTCAATATTCTCACTGGAAAAAGACAATGTTATCGAGGAGAGTACTGGGATATAGACGACTATACTAGACTGGATTGAGGTTTGCAAGGAGGAGGTGTTAGCAATTCTGGAAAGTGTGAAAATAGGTAAGTGCCCGGACCAAATGGGATTTATCCTCGGATTCTCTGGGAAGCCAGGGAGATTGCAGAGCCTTTGTCCTTGATCTTTATGTCATCACTGTTCATAAGAATAGTGCCAGAAGACTGGAGGATAACAAATGTTGTCCCCTCGTTCAAGAAGGGGAGTAGGGACAACCCTGGTAATTGTAGACCAGTGAGCCTTACTTCGGTTGTGGGTAAAGTATTGGAAAATATTATACGAGACAGGATTTATAATCATCTAGAGAGGAATAAGTTAATTAGGGATAGTCAATGTGGTTTTGTGAAGGGTAGGTCGTGCCTCACAAACCTTATTGAGTACTTAGAGATGGTAACCAAACAGGTGGATGAAGGTAAAGTGGTTGATGTTCTGTATATATTTCAGTAAGGCGTTTGATACGGTTCCCCCTAGTAGGCTATTGTACAAAATACGGACTCATGGGATTGAGGGTGATTTAGCTGTTTGGTTCAGAAAGTAGCTAGCTGAAAGAAGACAGATGGTGGAGGTTGATGGGAAATGTTCATCCTGGAGTTCAGTTACTAGTGGTGTATTGCAAGGATCTGTTTTGGAGCCACTGCTGTTTGTCACTTTTTAAATGAACCTAGATGAGGGCATAGAGGATGGGTTAGTAAATCGGCAGATGACGCTAAGGTCAGTGGAGTTGTGGATAGTGCCGAAGGATGCTGCAGGTTACAGAGGGGCATAGATAAGCTGCAGAGCTGGACTGAGAGGTGGCAAATGGAGTGTAATGTGGAAAAGTGTGAGTTAACTCACTTTAGAAAGTGCAACAGGAATAAAGTGTACTGGGCTAATAGTAAGATTCTTGGTAGTGTAGATGAGCGGAGAGATCTCTGTGCCCTTGTACATAGATCACTGAAAGTTGCCAGCCAGGGCTGTTACGAAGGCATATGGTGTGTTAGCTTTCATTGGTAGCGGGATTGAGTTTCGGAGCCATGAGATCATGCTGTGGCTGTACAAACCTATGGTGTGGTCGCACTTGGAGTATATTGTACAGTTTTGGTCACCACATTATAGGAAGGGCGTGGAAGCTTTGGAGACGGTTCAGAGGAGATTTACAAGGATGTTGCCTGGTATGGATGGAAGGTCTTATGAGGAAAGGCTGAGAGACTTGAGGCTGTTTTCATTTGAGGGAAGAAGGTTGAGAGGTGACTTAATTGAGACATACAAGATAATCGGAGGGTTAGGTAGTGTGGACAATGAGAGCCTTTTTCTTCAGATGGTGATGGCTAACATGAGAAGACATAGCTTTAAATTGAGGGGTGATAGATATAGAACAGATGTCAGAGGTAGTTTCTTTACTCAGAGAGTAATAGCGGCGTGGAACGCACTGCTTGCAACAGTAGTAGACTCGCCAACTTTAAGGGCATTTAGATGGTCATTGGATAGATATATGGATGAAAATGAAATAATGTAGGATAGATGGGCTTCAGATTGGTTCCACAGGTCAGCGCAACATTGAGGGCTGAAGGGTCTGTACTGCTCTGTAATGTTCTATGTTCGATGTTCTATGTTCTTAGCTAGACTGGGAACCTATACTGGGGAATCTTTACAGGTTAAGGTACAACTTTCGTTCATAAGAACATTAGAAATAGGATCAGGAGGGGTAAATTGGCCCATCGAGCTGGTTCCACCATTCCATAAAAACATGGCTATTCTTTTCACGGCCTCAGCTCCCCTTACCCACTTGCTCACCATAACCATAATTGCTTTACTGTTCAAAAAGCTATTTATGGCTTAAGAACATTCAATGAGATTGCTTCAACTGCTTCACTGGACAGTGAATTCCACAGGTTCCAGTCTATTATGAGAAACAGCTGGTTCAGTGTTTGCTGTAAAAGGGTCCAGCCCAAGCTTGGTGGGGCAAAACTGGTTGAGAGAGATCACTTAGATTAGCTCAACATTTTTTGATTAGAAAGTGGCAACCCAAGTGAAGTTCGAATTACCTATCCAGAAGTCTTTCAGGAAGGTTTAGGGATGAACAGAGTGGCCAAGGTCACCTTGCACGTTGACCAGGAAGCAATTCTATGATTCTGCATAGCCTACTCAATGCCATTTGCCTTATGGAAAAATGTAGAGGCAGAAATCAGAAGATTGGAAAGTGAAGGAATCATCAAATCAGTCCAGTTTGCAGAATGGGCAGTATCAGTCATACTGAATATGATGCCCAATGGATCAGTTCCCCTTTGAGGGGATTTTAAACAAACAGTTAACTATTGTTCACAGTTGTATAAATGCCCAATCCCTCACATAGAGGATTTATATGCAAAGCTGACAAGGGAGCTGTCCTTCACAAGCTTCACATGAGCCATGTGTACTTGCAATTGTCGATGGATGAGGATTTCCAGAAGAATACTATAATTAATAACAATAACAGTCTATATATATGAGATTGCCATTTGAGGTGTCATCAGCCTGTTCAGCAGACAATGGAAAACATTTTGCAAGGGCTACCCCAGGTTGCCATTTTTTCTACATAATATGCTAATAACAGGAAAGACCAGGAAAGAGCAGGATTTGGTCCTGTCCTTAGACATTTCTCCCAGGCAGGTTTCCACCTAATAAGTGAAAATGTGTGTTCCAGTCACCCCACATGATCTACTTGGGCTACAGAGTCTTCAAGACCGGGTTACACCCATTGGAAGATAAAATGAGGGTGATTAAAGGTGCCACGGCTCCCACATCTGTAGAGGAGCTTAGGTCTTTCCTTGGGCTGTTGAATTATTATGAAAGTTCATAAATAACCTGGCGTCCATTCTGTCACCTTTGCATCAATGCCTAAAAAAGCATCAGCTTTGGAAATGGTCGTACAGGTGAGCCATAGCTTTCATGGAAGTGAAGAAGCAGCTATCATCCTTTAAGGTGTTGGCACACTATGATCCCGAGCAAGATCTGATATTGACATGCAATGCCTCCTGGTACAATATTGGGGTAGTATTAGTTCATAGATGTCCCAATAGGGAGGAGCACCCCAAAACTGAAACAGCTGGTGGTGATGGGGGATACCAAAGAGCTACACAGCTAAAATTGAACGCCTTTTGGACCCGGAGAGACCAGATTACAGTCGAAGACAGAAATTATTATGGAGACCAAAAGTGATTGTTCCGAGCAAAGGTTGCCACCGGATACTGGCTGAACTCCACCCAAAACATCGATTCTCCTGCTCCTTGGATGCTACTTGATCGACTGTGCTTTTCCAGCACTACAGTCTTCAACTCCACCAGAGTCTTCCAGGGGTTTCCAAAATGAAGATGTGAATGAGAAGTTACATATAGTGGCCAGGATTGGATGCAAAAATAGCTACGTTGGTGGGGCAGTGACTAGAGTGACACCATGGACAAAAATGAGAGGGTAAACCCTGGTCTTGGTTACACGTTGACGATACAGATCCTTTCATGGGCTCAATGTTCTCAGTCATTGTAGATACCCACTCAAAATGGCTGGACATATATAGACTTCGGATGTCAAACACAGGAACAATGATTGAAAAATTACACACATCTTTTGAAATACACAGACTCCAATCACCAATAATGGGCCATCATTTATCAGCAGAGAATTTCAGTATTTGTGAAAATCGAATGAGATTGAACATGTAAGGACAGCTCCATGCCATCCATCATCCAATGGCCTGGCAGAAAGAGCAATCTAAACTTTGAGTTATTTCAGTATCAACCAGAATCAAATAGTGAAGCAGACTTAAAGGGTTGAATTACCTAATCATATCTTATGGTCATATGATTTGTGATTGTAGCATGTATGGTAGAATTTAACAGTATTATAGTCACTTTTTTCCAAAGGATCTATTACTATGCAGTTTTTATATAACCCTGCCTTATTGTACAATGAAAATATTTCATAACCTCCTCTTCCAAACTACCTTTGCTAATATGTTAATTGGTCTAGTCTGAGTGAAGATTAAAATTCCTTACAATTATTCCATTGTATTTGTTATAAGCTTCAGTAATTTGTGTTTAATGCTCTATCAAGTAATATAACTGTATTTCTGGGATCTGTAAACTACTTCCAATGTTTTCTTACTTTTGCTATTTCTAATCTCCATTCACTCTGACTCTACCTCCTGGTGTTCTAAACCAGGATACTTTCATACTAATGCCTTTCAGTCGTAATATACTACGAGGGTTAACCATAATCCTTTTGCATTCTGCCTGTTGTTTCAAAATGATATGTACTCTTGAATATTTTTTCCCAAACTTATTTACTTTGTCAGCATGACTTTGTTATGAATATTATATCTAAATCCTTTATTACTGTGTTACTGTTTTATTTACCTTTATGTCAGTCCTAGTAGATTCAAATAAATAAATGATTATAATTTTACTATATTACTACTATTTTCTAAATGGACCTTATTCACTGAGGCATCATACATCACAGTGAGGCAGTCTTCAAAGAATGTCCTGCTGTTAGCACCAGAGTGAAATCGTCTAGGAACAGTGTCCTGCTGTTACCATTGCAGTGAAAGCATTCCATGAATCTTAATCAGTGGGTGAGAATCAGAAAACCTCCTGACCAGATCTGGAGTCAGGTAGGGCTGCCCACACTCTCCTGCCTTGTTTGTGTGTTGTATAGAAGCTCTTGCTGACTCTGAGCTTGAGAGGAGTGACTATTCCAGGCAGCAGAAGACTGCACGTCAACACCTCCCTGTACATGAATGACGCTGCCATTTTCTGTTCAGTTTCATTGTCAGTCCACAGACTCATGAGCATCTGAGACCACTTCGAACAGGCGTTGGACACAAAGTTATATTGATGCAAGAGTGTGACAATGTTCTTTGGGAACTGGGCCAACTAATCCCTTTTATCCTTCACCATCAGGACAGATAATCTGAAGTGCTGAGTATATGATTTAGAGAGGTCTGGGCATGTGCCAAAATGTGGGAGGAGTGTATTGTCAAGGTGAGGCAGAAACTGGGCAGGTGGGAGCACCACTCCTGTCCCTGGTCAAAGATGTTTTCTTAGACATTTTTTTTTCATGAGAAACAGATGATACAGAACAGTCTAACTACTTGGAGCATTCCATAGCAACAAGGCCAGACCTATTCTTCATAGCACCGGGGACAGGTAGAATGTTGGTATGTGGTGAAACTTAGTGTTTCCATTCCAAGGGTCTACACACAATTTGATGCAGCTACACACAAAGGTGGCTATCAGGATGGCATTGGGTGCATTCTACCCCTCCCACCCCCTTATCTAGAGCATTAAATACGGAGTCCCTTCAGATCTAGTCCTTCTTTGACCTCCAGATGAAGTGGAAGATGACTCATGTGACTGGAATATGTGCAGACCTAAGGAATAGGCCAGACCTGAGCTACATGCAAAAATATGAAGAGTAACTCACACCTGCTGATCACAGTTAGTATGAGGAGCTAAGCACCAAATTAAGAAGCAAAACCTCAAAGATAATAATCTCTAGTGTTATGGACCAGAGCAGACCTTCTCAAAATATATTAAGAAGGTTGCCTAGATCCTAACTTTGTCTTATTATGAAGGTAAATGTCAGGTGCTGTGTTCCAGATGAAATTTGATTGGTCAAATTACTCAATGTTAAATTAAACAGAATTTATTAAACCACTACAGTTAAAATACAACAAAGGAAAGAAGAGCTTGGAGTAACTTAACACTATGTTGGAAGACCTAACAGAATAATAGGTACTGTAACTGTTATGAATTAACTGATCCAACATAGTAACATCCCACAAACACACTCTTGGCAAAAAGGTAAATTCAGATAACAGATTGTCTCACATGAAGTTCTCCAATCCAAGAGGAAAGAACATCAAAAGACAATTTGGAGAGAAAATTCAGAGCAGCTGGGAGAGATTCACTACCTTCCAACCCTGCTGAGATTCCAGCAACAATTGCTGAAAGCTAACTAAAATCCTGGATCTGTGAGAACTTGACCACACCCAGTCAGGCTGCTTCTATTGTTCCAACTTAAACAACTTGTGAGCCCTTGGGTTTTTTTATCTTCTCATAGACTGTTCAGTACCTGTACCACAATCCCTCTGTAAAAGAAACCAGGACAAAACACACCTCTTAAAACCACAGCATCGTCACACTAGATTATTAGATTATTACCGTGAGGTAAGCACGGTTAGGGAGATGTGTGGCTGATGTGTGGCAAAAGTATAAACCAAAAAGGAAAAGTTTATTTAGATATTTTTCTTAAAAAACAAGAAATGAACAAACTAAATATTAGTCCTATAGAAAATGTGTTCAGGGAATTAGTAATGGAGGATAATGAATGGTAGATGTGTTGAACAGATATTTTGTGTTGGTCTTCACTGGAGAGGACATGAGTAGCATCCCATAAATAGTTTCAAATCAGGAATTGAAAGGGAGGGAAGTATTCCATAAATTACCAGGGAAATAGTACAGATTAAATTATTAGAACTGTGCGCTCACAAGTCCCTGGATCCAGATCGATTTCACTCTAAGATCTTTAAAAAAGGAGCTGGTGAGGTAGTTAATTCATTGGCTTAAATTTTTCAAAGTTTGTTAGATTTGGAGAGGGTTCCTTTAGATTGAAAATAGCTAATCTAATTCCTTTATTCCAGAAGGGAGGGAGGCAGAAAGCATGAAATGACAGGTAGTTTGTTAAACATCTGTCATAGAGAAAATGTTAGAAGCTGTTATTAAAGATATTATAATTGCAATTCTGGTCTCTTTCCTTTTGGAAAGATGTTGCGAAATTTGAAAGGGTTCAGAAAAGATTTACAAGGATGTTGCCAGGGTTAGAGGATCTGAGCTCCAGAGAGAGGCTGAACAGGGTGGGGCTGTTGTCCCTGGAGCGTCGGAAGCTGAGGGGTGACCTTATAGAGGTTTACAAAATTATGAGGAGCACCGATAGGATAAATAGACAAAGTCTTTTCCCTGGGGTCGGCGAATCCAGAACTAGAGGGCATTGATTTAGGGTGAGAGGGGAAAGATATAAAAGAGACCTAAGGGGCAACTTTTTCACGCAGCGGGTGGTACATCTATGGAATGAGCTGCCAGAGGATATGGTGGAGGCTGGTACAATTGCAACATTTAAGAGGTATTTGGATGGGTATATGAATAGGAAGATTTTGGAGGGATGTGGGCCGGGTGCTGGCAAGTGGGACTAGATTGTATTGGGATATCTGGTCAGCATGGACGGGTTGGACTGAAGGGTCTGTTTCCATGCTGTACATTTCTATGACTCTATGACTCTATATTGGGCACTTGAGTAAGTTCAAGATAATCAACTAGAACTGATATGGTTTTGTCAAAGGAAAATCATAGTTACCTACTTTATTGGAGTTCCTTGAAAAAGTAACATGTATTGTGGATAAGGGGGAACCTTCAGATGTATTGTATTTAGGTACATTACCACATCAAAGATTATTGCTGGAAATAAACGTTCATGATGTTAGGGGCAATCATTTGGCATGGTTAAGATTGGCTATGAGAAAGCAGAGTTTAGGAATAAAGAGGTAATTTTTAGGATGTCAAGAGTGATATGCCACAACTCAAGGCCTCAACCTTTTTCTTTAAATAAATGATTTGGGTGAAGGTCCCAGACTTAGGGACCCAAATTTACTGTTGACACAAAAATAGGTAGGAAAGTAAGTTATGAAGAGGGCATAGAATCCTACAAAGAGATATAAATAGATTAAGTGAATGGGCAAAAAAAAATCTCCCAATGTTCCATGTTATATTCCCCATCTGCCAAGTATTTTCTGGCTCACTTAAACTATGTATATCCCTCTGTAGACTCTTTGTGTCATCCTCACTTATTGCATTCCACCCATTTTTGTGCCTTGGTAATAGTGCATGCTCTTCTTCCTCATCCAAGTCTCTCTCTCTCTCTCTCTCCCTCTCTTTCTCTTTCTCTCTGTGGTCACAGCACTGATTTTTGTGTGATACCTCAACAAGTTGCCATCATGGAATTCTTTGCTTTATCTTCATCATTAATCTTACCTATGTTCTATTAGTTATCCAGACCTCTATCTGTGCTAATATGCTATTGTTACGACTTGGGGAAACTCTCCTGCTTAATTTAAAACTAGCAACACAGAAAAGATTTATCCCCTGCAGTAATCTATAAAAATTTAAGTGGCCAAGAACGATGTAAAGTAAAAATTAACAGCTTTATTTCTTAAAGTATAACAGAGAATAATTAACTAACCATTATTTACAATTTCTTTCTCTAACCTACCTGTTACCTTCCCTTCTATAATACTAGTCCAACAAAACTCTCAATTAAGATTTACAAAACAACACTTCTTATCTCAAAACCAGACAGCTTCCGGTTCTTGTCTTCAGATCTTCCGGTGTCTTCTTTTCTTCTGGTTAGGAATTTCTGTTTTACAGGTTATTGATCAAAAAGATACATTTTTTAAGAGAGCTACTTTTTAGGCAGTCTGTTTGCATGCTAGGTCATGGCACTTCTCCTCTCAACTATTCAATTTTCCTCGGTCTTATAGTCCAGAGCATCAGATTGTACCATTGACTTTTAAGATTGTCAATATACCCAATTCAAACTTGATTGGAGTTTGTTATGTTTCAGGCACAATTTAAACTGATTGGCTGAATTCAAGTTTATTTTTGTCTCCAAACAACGAACCAATCGAGTTGTTTGAACCAGTATAACATTGTTACTTTTTTGAGAACACTTAGTGCTGTGTCAAGTAGTTCTGCTGCTTTTAACTCTCTTAAAGGTATACCCATTCTTCATAACACCATCTCCAACACTATGGATTTTTATGAAGTAGCCTTACGTGCCATACTTTATTGAATGTCTGTGTAAATCCAGATATAGTACATCTACTTGTTATTTTTAATCAATCTTGCTTGTTATCTCCTCAAAGTGTTTTAATAAATTTATCAGGCATCATTTCCCCTTCATGAAGCCATGAAGTCAGCTCTCCTAGATTGTATTATTTATTTCTAAATGCTTTGATTTTATACTTTTTACAATAGGACCCTAATATTTTCCCAATGATAGATATTAAGCTAACTGCCTGCAGTTTTTGTTTTTGTTTTCTCTCTTCCTTTTTGAATAATTGTGTTACATCAGCAGTTAACCAAATATCTGGGAATCCAGGTTGTCCGGTCTCTTCAAAGATTACTACCAATACATTCATTATCTTTGTAACTATTTCCTTTCATACCTTATGATGCAATCTATCAGGTTCAGGGACCTATTGATCTTTAGACCTAGTACTTGTCCTAGAAGTGATAGTTATTCTATGTTTTACTTTTTGCTGTGGAGTTTACTATCCTGAATGAATAATTACACCATTTAAAAGGATGCAGCAGTGTAGCAATAATGTCACTGGTTTAAGTAACCAAAAGTTCAGGATAAATAGAACATGGATATGAATCCCACCAAGGCAGATGATGAAATTTTAATTTAATAATAAGTCTGGCATGATAAGACCAGCCTAATGACAACTATTTAATTACAGTCAACTGTGGGACCTTAGTCTTGCTGATACTATCACCCCTGGTATTGAAGCCAACATCACTATACTCTTTCACTTCATCAACATGTATTACACAAAGTAGAAGCACTTGATGTGGAGGGTAACATGCCAGTAAGGATAGAGGATTGTCAGGCTGGTAGAGAAGAGGGTTTGCATAAGTGATCCTTTTTCTGATTGGAAGGTTCTGACAAATGGAGCCCAGTAGGGGTTTACACAGGAGCCTCAGCATTTACAGTTAAGGTCACTGATTTAGGTGAAGAGAGTGAAGGCAATGGTGGCTAAAATTCAAGAAGACATAAAGATAGTTAGAAATGAAAGTTGTGAAGAACACAGACCGAGGTTGCAGACTGATTGAGATGATTTGAATGAGAAGGCAAACTTCTAGCAGGTGGAGTATAATTTGGGAAAATGTACAATTGTTGATTTAGGCAGGAAGAAGTATTATCAAAATAAAGAATGACTACAAATCTCTAAGGCACAGAGAGATCTAAGTGATTGAATGACGAATGATTTATTTATTGTCATTTGCATTTGACAGTGAAAAATATAGTAAAATACAGACAAAAGCTTCAACAGTCACTACAATCCAGCACCATTTTGAATAGTGTCGAAAAAAAGGATAAAAGATGTAACTAAAAGAGAGTAGTTTAAGAACAAAAAGCATAAAAGATGTTCCTGAAAGAAAGTCCTAAGCCAGCTCACCAATGACATCTGCACTGCCACCCCTTCTCCACCACCTGCACTGGACTCACCAATGTAGGATTCACCAGACTTTAGGTGCCATCTATTTGCATTGGGCCCACCTCACCAACGTCGGATCCTCTGCTGAATCCACACTCACCCCACAACCAGGAAACCCCAGCTCTGCTGTCATGTTGATGATGCCAGGGGTCCCAGCTCTGGACATACCATGCTGCTACCATTGCAGCTGCCACCTTGCCAATGCCAGGAGTCCCCACTCTGGGCCTACTGCAAGCAGGTGTCCCTGGCTCCACTGCCAGACCAGGTTGCTGCTGCCTTCTCATCACGAGTTCCATGCCAGCTGCCCTCCTCTGAGATCTTTCCTTGCTGGTGCCACCATCTTGTAAACTCTGCCGCTACCTCCACTTTTGATCACTTTGCCACCATTGCCATCTCTGAATGCCAGGAAGACATCCATGCGGCTGCGACCACTACTACCTCAGTTGCCATGAGGAGCTACATCCACTAATGGGAGGAGCCACCATTCTGCACACAGCCCACTCTAGCTGCCATACAGACTTTACCAACTAACCTGCCAGAAAGGCCTTCAAAGAAAAGAAAAATGAAAGAAAACAGAAGCAAAACGATAGCAAAAAGAAAATATGTGGGAGCAGCTGAGCTCTGGGCAAGATCCCACATGCAGCCCTGCTACACTGCCACCATCTTGAATGGGATGTGTTCTAATGCAACCTCTAATGCTCTAGGGAAAATAATTCAAGTTTGTTCAACTCTTCTTACAATTAGTACTCTGTAATCCAGGCAACATCCTGTAAACCTGATTTGCATTCTCTCCAAAGCCTCCACATCCTTCCTATAGTGCAGTGACCATAACTGCACAGAATACTCCAAATATGACCTAACTAAAGTTTTACATAACACACATGACCTGTCAACTTCCATAATCAGTGCTTTCACCAATGAAGGCAAGCATGCCATATGCCTTCTTTACTATCATGTCCACTTGTGTTGCCACTTTCAGGGAACTATAGATTTACACCACAAGACCTCTCTGCATATCTCCCAAGCATACTGACATTTACTGTATACTTTCCACATGCATTTGATCTCCCAAAATGCATCACTTCACATTTTTTTTGGATTAAACTTCATTTGCCATTTTTCTGCCCAATTTTCCAACTGATCTGTACCTGACTGTATCCATTGACAACCTCCTTCACTATTCACAATACCAAATGCATGTCATCTGCAAACTTACTAATCAGACCACCAACATTTTTATCCAAATCATATATTACAAACAATGGAGGTCTTTCACTTGTTACAGACCTCCAGTCAGAAAACACCCATCCACAATTACCCTCTGTCTTTATGACCAAGCCAATTTCATTCCAACTTACCAATTCACTGTGGATCACATCTGATTTAATCTTCTGGACCAGCCTGCCATGAGTAATCTTGTCAAATGCTTCAGCAAAGTCCATACAGAGACTATCCAATCATTGATCTTCAGCATTTCCTCAGATACCTCAATCACCTCAATTGTGAGCCAATGCCTCCCCTGCACAAAGCCATGCTAACTATCCCAAATAAGTCCAATCTTCATCAAGTGCAAGTAAATCCTCTCCCTAAGAATCTTCTCTAATAATTTCCCTAGCACTGACATAAGATTCAGTGGCCTATAATTTCCTGGATTATCCTTCTTGCGCTTCTTAGACAAAGGAACAGCATTACTATACTCCAGCCTTCTGGGACCTAGCTGTGGCTAAAGAGGATATAAGATCTCTGTCAAAACCCTAGCAATCTCATCTCTTGATTTCATCAGTATTCTGGGATAGATTCCAGACTTGACAAGGGTGACTTGATTGGAGTGTATAAGATCTTGAAGTCTTCACAAGGTGGACATGGAAAGGATGTTTCCTCTTGGGGTCAGTCCAGAATTAGGTGGCACTGTCTGTTTCAAAATTGGGGTTGTCCTCTGAGGTCAGAGATGAGAAGAAACTCTTTTCTGTCAGTGATTTATAAGACTTTGGAACTCTACCTCATAAGGCAGTGGAGGCAGGGTCATTGAACATTGTTAAGGCAGAGATAGATTGATTCACTTGTGTAACACCTAGCTAAGGCTATCAGGAGTAGAAGAGAATGTGGACTTCAAAGTGCAAAAAAGGATCACACATTGTCTTTTAGAATAGAGGAGAAGCCTTGGACAGCTGAATGATCGACTTCTTTTAATTTGTAAGTTTGCACCATCAAAAGGATGCACAACAGAAAATCATCAAGCTTATTTCAATGTTATGTACCAGTCTTAGGACAGTAGCACTTGTGATTTCTTATTGCGCCCTCATTGTTATGGAATCCACCACCATTTCTATTCAGGTGACGTTTTTTAGATGGATTCATAGATGAGGCTTTGTACCTTTTAAACCATTTAGCAGATTCTCAGTATGTTGCATGTCTCTCTATTTTCCTTTTCAAGGCAAGAATAAAACACGTTGTATTTAAATGTTTTTAATGTGATTGAAATATTATGAAGTGCTTTACTGCAGCATTATCAAAAAAGATTTGGCAGAAAAACACATTAAACACAATTTAGTAGATGGGAACAGTAGGTTGATGTTAATCACTTTCATTTAAATCAAAGAATAATGAACCATAGTTTGGTTAGAACATTTTTAATATGTATTACATAGAAACCAATTAACAGATTAAAGTACTGATTTGTTGACTATGTTAATACAAAACATATTCAAAGTGCTATAATCCAGCTTTTAAATTTACAGCTCACAACAATGTAATTATTTGTGGGATTATTTTGCATGTTGAAATATTGAACAGAATGGTTAAATTTAACAACAATGTTATAAACAGTTTCACCTTATATAATTTTATATCTTTAACAGCTTTTTCAATGGCCATTGATTTTGATTACAGTAAATATATTATATCATTGATATATACACATAAAACATATGATCAAAGCACAGAAATGAAAATGTGCAACCATTGGGGGGTTGAACTTGAAGGAGATAAAAAGGAGTTATAGCAGCCATCTAAATGTGTTAAAGCTTATGAAATAATATAAAATACAAACCTTAAATAAAATTTACCACAAGATTCTTCTGTTATTGCAACAATACAAGTGTATCAATATATAACAATGCTCTCTGTTTTGTATGAGAGAACAATCACACTTAAAATGAGTCTGAAAAAAGGCATGACATATAATACAATACTGTACATTGAAATAACATATCTACTTGACCAAAAGGTCGCATGAAAAATAGCATTTCAGGTTTTAACAGCAGTTCACAGGTATGGGCTAAGTCTGGATAAAGTTGGCAATCCCTTGAGATTATGTAAGGGTTCAGGGAAACAATAATCTGTAATTACAAGTCACAATTCAGCAATTGGCCAATGGTTATGTATGGTTAGAGAATAAAGGGGTTTATTTTAGAAGTATTACTGTTCCTAAAATATATGCCTTGCATAAAGCTTTTTAAAAATCCATGAACCCCCTCCAGTCTACCTTCACAAAACAAAGTTAAAAAATCGCACAACACCAGGTTATAGTCCAACAGGTTTATTTGGAAGCCCTAGCTTTCGGAACACTGCTGTGAATTTTAACTTTGTCCACCCCAGTCCAACACCAAGTCCTCCACTTAAATGAAATAAAGTCACTTCCAGTTTGCACAACATTTTTTTTTCATTTTAATAAGGCTCAAATGTACAATGTATAAGAGCACAGTCTTGTGAAGTAATCATTTTTTACTGATGATGATATCTCTTTGCAGATATCAATGCTATTGTCTGTTCCTGGGCAGCCTTAGCATGCAAAAAGTACCAGGATAACTAGTTCTAAGCGTTCATTGGAAAAAGCAAGTTGTTCTTGTGTGGTTATCATTTATCTATCCATTTGACTTCTAACATTTTGAAAGCAAAGTATTAAATGCTTTTGAATTCAGTCCCAATGTTATTCTTTTTATGCTCCTCCACATTCAGCATTGTTTCCCAAATCGTTCAATATAACACCCGATACTGTTGTGGTTGAAATCACTGTTTTTTCCAACAGTGCTGATTTGATCATAAAATGCAATGAATGACAGGGTGAGTTCTGCTAGAGAAACTTAAATAATCAAAGACAATTTAGAGATTTCCCAGAAAAAAAATGAAAATCTCCTTACTTTTTCAACTTATCATTTTTGCAAACTTCTGCCAAGAAATTGAGTTAACCCTCATATTGTTTTGTTTGTTTGTCCCACTGGAAGATGCACAATTGAAGGTATGAACAATTAGTTTGGAACTAATACTTAGTCTTAGCTTTCCTGATGGGAGAGCTCCTTTCTTTTATTTAACTATTTATATCCAAAATAAGCCTTGTCATATGATTAATCTGGCCAACTGTAGTGCAGTGCAGGATGGAGAGAATAACACACAAGATTTACTTCCATGATGAAGATGTTTCTGCGAGAAGTTATTATTTTAATTTTCAACAGTGTCATCAGAGTGAATTATAATTGGTCTAATCTTAGGCCTGTAAAGGATTGGAACATTAACAGACAGGAAACATTTTACAATTGCTATGATGATACCTATCGAGAATCTAAAGTTTATTTGTAGCTAACATTTGGATTCATATCCAGTCCAGTTTTTTCAGAACCAAGCTAATCCACATTAGAACCCATTAATTTCAAAAGGTATTGTATTTTCAGAGAAGATGAGGAAGTAGTTAAATTAGTATGCCAAGGGTAGTGATTTGTATATGTTGTAGTGTATTAAACACAGTGTTCATTTTGTTTCATTGAATGCATTATACCCAGTATAAACATGAAAACGTTTAATGGGAAAAGATTTCTTATTTACTGTCGGTAGTTACCTGTATCGGTATTCAAGCATTCCCCAGAACATCGTTTTTCTAATGTTCTATTTTAAGATGGATTCAAACCCAGTTACTCAGCACCCTTCTCCAGTACATCATTAATGTCATTAGTTTACTTTTTTTCTCCACAAAAGGCTTTGCCTATTGGTGGGGTGTGAATTCATAGAGATACTGCCTTACAATTTTTCACCAAATTGGTAATCTCTGTGTGAAGAGCACTTCCAATTGAGGCTTTTTTTCACTATGGGAGGCTCATCTTCTTGTTTCCCAATATCCAGACACATAAAGTGCTTCAGCAAATCAGTCGGTGGTGATCAGCAGTGAAAACATTAACTATTTTTCTTTTTCCCCAGTCCAACCATGTAGAGACCAATGCCTATACCTCTTCGGCAATCCTCACAGAGCAAGGTATGCAACTTGGATCAGTCATCTTCCACAAAGGTCAGTTTCATACCAGATTGTGCCTGAATCAAATTTGAAGCTGGAAATTCTTAATAAAGATCAGATGATAATCTTAATAAAGACCATGGATCAGATTATGGCATCAGACATATTGCAGTTGACCCTGTAGGATGCTTTACCTTAGTATAAATGCGACATGAATAGGCAATAGGAGTGTCCCTACCTCAGAGCCAGGAGGCCTGGGTTAAAGTTCCCCCGTTCCAGAATTGTGAACAAGCTGATTCTTAAATATCTGTAATTGATTGTACCTGGCATTGAAATTTATTTTTAAAATCTTGATTAAAAAGGACGACGTGTTATAAAATCGCAACGAATGTCAATTTACAAGTGATAAGCAGATATGATTTAGGCTAAATGCAATGGTGTCGCTGCTTATTGTGTTGCAGACAAATTAAAGGTCAGATGGGAGCATTTAATTGAGCGTAAAATCTTTGAATCGACGGTTTATGACCAAGCAAAGTGCGTGAACTGTGAAGCTACCTCGCTTTCATTTGAGACTGCCTTGCAGTTTTAACCAAGGTTAGTTCCCTTTCGTTTCTGCTGTCTGTCCCAAACACTGACAAGCTTTGGGCGTAATATTGTGTCTCACGGTGCGCGGGCCAGGCTGTCTCTCACCACAACCAATTTACTACTGTCCACCCATGATTTAGGCTATCTCGTCACATTTCCAGGGGACGGGAATTAAATGCATTCTGCTTTAAATGATAATATTGGAAGCGTCAATAAGTATGAAGACCACATTTGCTTCCAGTGGCAAGACATGAGCAGAGAATCGGATGATAGTTAAGTGGCGGTACAATATTTCTTGGGTCTGTTCACGTATCTCCCATCTTAGATAATCGATTCATTTCGAAGCAATTTCTGCTTGTACCTGAAACGCGACGGAGACCAGTCATAACAGGAAGTTTCCATCGCGGTTTGAGTCTGACTCTGGTTTCTCCCCAGTTGACAGTTTACAGCTTGAGGAGGAAACGAGATTTTGGCGTCGGGCTGGAGGAGAGGCTGGGGAATGGGTTCTGTCAAAAGTTCCGATACAGGGCTGTGTACAAGTCTTCCCCAGGAAACGAGGATTGAGAATCAGTCTGTCAAATCATCAGAGATTGAAAATCTGCAAATGGCAGTGAGGACAGTACTGAAAGGGTGGCGCCCAGATTTGGCGTGTTTGCAAGGAGCTCAAAGGTTTCAGTGGTTTTCTCGCAGTCAGTTGCCGTCGGATTTCCAGCGACTGTTATTTCGGCAAACCTTTGATACTGCCAACTCCTCTGCAACTTCAGGGACTGTTTAACGATATTAAGGTCTGACTGAGGAAAATAAAACTTCAGAATCCAGTGTGGCCAAGTGCAAACTATTGCGCTATTTTAAAAAAAACGTTGTTTTCTTTCGATGGGTGCCAACTATAAGACGATAGGGATGTTGAAGCAGACATCAGCCATTCGACCATTGAGTCCGCTCCTAGCAATCCTAGCTATATTCAAACCTTATGGCTGACTGTTGGACTACTTTTTAGGAAACTTAATTTATAAAGAGAGCCCCTCACTTCTTACTGCCCAAAGGGTGCTAAGGCAAGTACACACGAACCTTTCCCCGCCTGGTTACCTTCTCACCCACTATTAGAAGTACAAACTGGTCCACAGCACAACTCGAGTGCGTTAAAAACAGTAACGTAAAGCCTCGACCAGCGCAACCAAGTGAAATGTAACCCTTTAGTATCCCGCTGTGAATGAACAAGAGCCGGATGAGATCCCACAGTTATTGATTGCTGTTGGCCTGTTGGATTCTCTGCACAGCCACATTCAGAGGCTCCAGTGTGTCACGCAGAGTCATGTTGATGGTGAATGGTTTGGGTTTTAAGGTTAAGCCGTAAGTGAAGTCCAGGGTGAGCTTCTCTTTGGGGTTGGCCCGGAAGGTGCACTGGTGCATCAGGAGGGAGACGCTGAGGAAGAGCTGCATTTTGGCCAGTTCGTCCCCGATGCACCTCCTTCTGCCCAGCGAGAAGATCATCACTTGGCTGGCCAGGTCCTTGTTGAAGGTGCCCGCCTCGGTGAGGAACCTGCAAGGGTCAAAGACCTCGGGCTGGTGCCACTTGCGTGGGTCGTGGTTGACTGACCACTGGTTGACGAAGATCACGGTGCCCTTGGCGATGCGGTAACCCGAGAGCAGGGTGTGCCGGGTGGTGGCGTGCGGGATGGTGAGGGACACGAAGCTGCTGAAGCGCAGCGCCTCGTACAGGAACGCCATCAAGTAGGGCAGGCGGGGCTGGTCCTCAATGTTGGGGATGCGCTGCCTGCCCACCACCCTGTCCAGCTCCTGGTGGATTTTGGCCTGGACCTGGGGCTGCCACACCAGGTACAAGATGATCCAATGCAGGGCGGTGGACAGCGTGTCCTGGCTGGCCCCGAAGATGTCGCTGATGGTGGAGTCCACGTAGTCGGGGCTGAGGGTCAGGCCGGTGGCGCTGGTCACCCCGCCGTGCTCGATGGTGCGGATGAAGGCGTCCGTCATGTCCCGGAGCCGGTCCGGCCGGAAACCCTGGCGGTGCTGCTGAGCCTTCTCCTCCACAAAGAGGTAGAAGTCCTGGTTGAGCTGCTTGAAGTCCCGGTAAACGCTGCGCACCGGGTTCGGGAAGTACTGCAGCCAGGGCATGATGTCCACCAGGCTGCCGGCCCCCACCGTCTGCCCGAAGCGGTGGTTCTTGGAGAGTAACGAGGTGAACTCCTGGTCACTGTGGTTGTACCTCCTTCCGAAGCACGCCGCGCTCATCACATTGGCCACAGCCACCACCAGGTTGGGCCATGGGTCAAAGTAAGGGTCCAGGCGGCTCCTGTCCATGAACACACTGACCAGCTGCTGGGTCTCGCACACCACATGCCGCTCAAAGACCCTCTTGGTCTCCAGGTTGCTGGTGCAGAAAGCCCGCACGGTGGAGTGAGCGACCTTACGGTGCAGCCGCCACAGGTCGCAGTGACGGCCGAAAGCCAGGCTCTGACCCCTGGACACCACCGCGAACGAGCTGAAGTCCGGTCTGCCCGAGAAATCGGCGCCTTGCCGCACCAGCGCCTGGCGGATGGACTCCTCGCCGTTCAGCACCACCACGGCGCGGCTGCCCAGCTTGAGGCGGAACACGCTGCCGTACCGCTCGGCCAGCCTGCAGAAGGTGAGGTGCGGCGCCCGGCCGAGCTGAGCCGCGTTTCCAATCAAGGGCCAGGGGAAAGGGCCGGGCGGGCCCCCGGGCTCGCAGTGCTGCAGATGCTGCTGCAGCCACCTACAGGCTTGCAGCCCGAGCAGGGCAGAGAGAGTGGCCGCCAGTATCCACTGCACACTGGGGCTAGCAGACAGCCCTTGGTCGAAGGCGCACGTTTGATTGGCGATCATTCCTTCAATGTCCTGGTCCCTGAGACAGCGCAGTGATCCCTCTGTGTATCACACAGAAAAGTATCTCCCCTGAAGTAATGAAGACGCTTGAACAGCGATGGGGATGGTGTGCTTCAGATGCATTTAAATAGATCCTCGAAATGCCCGAGAAAGTCCAGTCAGTCCCACACGATATCAACGAATTTGGGTCACTTGGTTCGTACCATGAGAGCGAAGAATGCGGGCAGAACAAAACTCTCAAGAAAGTCGATTCACCGTGTTAGCAGTCTCGGCTTCTCCAGCGTTTCTGTCACCTAACTTATATATGTGTGAGCCTTATACAGGGGGAGGGGGCACTGTCCTACCGTCACACAGCAGCGGGCGAACTCTCTGAAGGGTTACAGTGAATTGGACCAGAAGGGGCACTTTGCTCCTTTTCCTACTTCGGGGTAAAGCAATGTCATCGCCTTTAGATCACCCTCCAGCTGGTGTTAGCATTGTATAAAGGAGAGCACATTCACAGGGGCTGGTGGGCTGGTCCTCTGCAGCAGCCACTACACTTCCCGAGTCTGCCCGCTGCCGCCTCGCTGTTGCGTGCAGACCAAGAACAGTGCGTGTTGCGATGTGGGGCCATTTAAATGTAATCTAAATGTAATCTCTCCCTGAACAATGTGATAACCTGACACCAGCCGTGGATTGTTAATGGGCAAGATCTGAGAGCGCTTCCGCCTGTAATCTCCCGCCTCCTTTTACATCGCCTGTTTGCTTATCGTTTTAATTGTACATGCAAAGTCTAACCACAATGTTTATCTCCGAGTAGTGACTTGGAAGGAAGTGGAGATTAATTCTTTTATAACCAAGCAACCATCAAACCTACGTTATTTCGTTTATTTTTTTTCTTCGATCATTTTCGGACTGAATCAGAAAATGCTACAAACGCCCAGAGGGTCAAACAGTGTCCGGGGTGAGAAAAACACAGGCTGGATCTATCAGCTCAACACCTTTCGCCAGAACAACAAGATTTGCTGCTGTTATTTCAGGTTTCCGACATTTGGGTTCGCTTCCTGTTTCAGTATAAAGGTTTTGTGAGAATTTCTGATTGTTGTACTTTTTATGGGGACCGGGACGGGGCTTTGGGGAGGATTGTGGAGCAGGGATTTAAATAAACGGGAACGCGGAGTATTGAGTTGACAGATGAAACCTCACCCGCTCTCCGGCTACCTCTTACTTTACACTGAGACCTTATTTCTCTCGATCGGATTAATCCCAGGTTGGTCAGAACGTTGCCTTTTCTCACCGGGTTAGTAGCATTAGACTATCTCCCTCTCTGAGACCAGGTTAGCACCCGATTGACCTATCATTCCCAGTCGATCCCGGTGGTTCACACATGGTTTCAATGTCAGCATCCCACCAAACGCACCACCATCTCTTCTGTATGGGGGCGAAACGCGCGGCATTGCCCCACACTCCACAAGACATCGTGCGCTAAGGAAAATGCAAGAGATGAACCAATTAAAGAATTTAAAGGTAGAGCAGGAAGCAGCCTTGTAAGTTTCAGGTCTCCAACATCTGCAGTTTTTGTTTTATTATAGCCTTGTAAGTGGTTGTGTTTTAGTTATAGGAGAACAGATAGCAAAACATGTCACTAATGGTCAATTAATAATAGTTATGCTTTTGAACAGAAGCGTTATGTGTGCACACAACAGTGTGTGTACGTGGACGCATGTATACATGTGTTACAGGCAATATTGTGTGCAGATGTGTGTGTGTGTGGAGAAAGTGAGGACTGCAGATGCTGGAGATCAGAGCTGAAAATGTGTTGCTGGAAAAGCGCAGCAGGTCGGGCAGCATCCGAGGGACAGGAGAATCGACATTTCGGGTATAATCCTGAAGAAGGGCTCATGCTCGAAACGTCGATTCTCCTGCTCCTTGGATGCTGCCTGACCCGCTGCGCTTTTCCAGCAACACATTTTCAGCTGCAGATGTGTGTGTGCCAACATCAGTAAAGCACATAATCTGGTCATTCTCACTTGGTTGTTCGTCCTAATAGGCGGTCCCTCGCTGATAAAGATTACTCTCTTCCGCTCTGGGTGAGTCCTAAGGTAGCTGTACGGACCCATGCGACTTCGCCACACTTGGGACAGAATGTGGTCATTAGAAGGAGTGGGTGGGACGTTGGTGCAGCAGTGGCTTCTTACGCTATTTTGGCTTCGCTTCCAAATTTTCCCAGGTGCTAGATGCCTTCCTGGATGCTCCACCTCCACTTTGGATGGTCTTGGGCCAGTGATTCCCAGGTGTCTGTGGGAATGTTGCACTTTGCCAGTGAGGCCTTGAAGGTATCACTGAAGCACGTCCTCTGTCCACCGGGGGCTTGCCTGCTATTTTGGAGCTGGGAGAAGAGCACTAGCTTAGGGAGTCTCTTGGTAGACGTGCGGGTGAGTTGGCCAGGCCATCACAGCTGATGGAGAGTGGTTGATCGATGTGGGAGAATGTTGGTCTGGTCAAGGATTCACATGTTGGTAAGTGTCATAGAATATGTCTGGGACACTTGTGCTAAACAACCCCACCACCAGGTGGCTGAACACTTTAACTCCCCCTCCCACTCTGCCAATGACATGCAAATCCTGGGCCTCCTCCAATGCCAAACTCTAAACACCCAATGCCTGGAGGAAGAATGCTTCATCTTCTGCTTTGGGACCTTCCAAACACACGGGATCAATGTGGATTTCACCACTTCCCTCATTTCCCCTCCCCCCCCCCCACCTTATCCCAGATCCAACCTTTCAACTTGGCCCACTTGAACTGTCCTACCTGTCCATTTTCCTTCCCACATATCCGCTCCACTCTCCTCTCCAACCTATGATCTTCACCCCCACTTCAATTACCTATCACATTCCCAGAGACCTTCCCCTCAGCCCCAAACCCCTCCCATTTATCTCTCAGCCCCCTTGAGCCATAAGCCTCATTCTGGATGAAGGGCTTATGCTCAAAATGTCGACTCTTCTGCTTCTCAGATGCTGCATGATCTGCTGTGCTTTTCCAGCGCTGCACTCTTCAACTCTGATCTCCAGTAGAAAGTCCTCACTTTCTACTAAGTCTTTCTTCCCAGCAGATTCACAGGATCCTGTGCAGGCAGCATTGCTGGTACTGCTCCAATGGCTTGAGGTCCACATCTCAGACCCATATAGGAGAGCTGGAACCACCAGCATTCTGTAAACCCATTGTTCGTGGGACCTTGCTGTACCATTTTTGTGCATTACTGCAGTGACTACACTTCCTTCATTCCACTTCCAAACTGAAAGCTGTGGACACTTGCCTTTCTGTGGCACTAATTACCCCACAGTGAGGGTGATGGCCAAGTGGTATTATTGCTGACTCCCAGGTAGTGTTCTGGGACCTGGGTTCAAATCATGCCATGGCCGGTGGTGGAATTTGAATCCAATAAATTCTGGAATTAACCATCTGATGATGACCAGGAAACCATTGTCAATTGTCAGGAAAAAATCCATCTGGTTCACTAATCTCCTTTAGGGAAGGAAATCCGCCATCCTTACCCGGTCTGACCTACATGTAACTCAAGCCCCACAGCAATATAGTTGACTCTTAACTGCCCTGTGGGTAAGTGGGGATAGGCAATAAATGCTGCCTACACAGTGATGCCCTCATTCTGTGAATGAATTTTTAAAATCCCTCTTTTTGCTTGTACATGGCTGCATACCTTTAGGAAACTCATTCTGAACTAGGTCGCAAAATTCAAACCATTCATATTATTTAACGTTGGAACAAATGTTTCTGCTTCTGACACAACCAATGCAAAATTACTCAGCAGAGAAGACACCATCTGTGGGAGAGAGAGAAAAAAAGCACAGGGTTTCAGGTCTACGACCTTCAACATCGAAATATGGAAGACGTTGGAACAGAAGTCGGGCAATTCTCTCCCTCAAAGCACACAACTGTTAAATAATTCGCACCACTGGAATAAAAGCGAGGTTTGAAATCTGTTGCACTCTGAAATAACAGTGAAGGAAGACGGTGCTTATAACTGCAAATACTATATTTTAACCTTAGGAGGTGTGCGGGAACTTAGCGCTGAGTTCAGATACATGCTCGCGCCGGCCTGGGTGTTGTTAATTCTTTCCAGATATTATATAACACGCATTCCTAATGGGAAGGTTGTTGAAGAAAATGTCCATCAAATATGAAGATTAAACTGAATCTCCCCAATTCCCGGCGGTTTGTCGGAGTTTTGCGGTATTTCTGTAAGATAATTTAATTTGCAGAACTATCCACTGTGATTCGCTGCAGTGTTGTTGCACTGGGCAGAACTTCAGCTTTTCCAATTCATTCAGCTATTTAGAATTCATTCGATATTTAACACCATTCCATTTCCACGAACTGAATTTGTGGATCCTTTTTAAAAATAAGGATGAACTAAAATCTAATGGACGATAAATAACTCAATGATAGAGATAGAAGTATCAGAAAATCCAAATCCAAACTGTCAACCTAGACGCCACCAGGAAGGAGGTAAACTGCTGATTCAGGTCCTCGGGCCAATAAAACGATGTACAAAAGATAACACAGCAGATGCACACTTCGATCGATTTCTACATAAACAGTTATAGTTTGACAATATACGCATTTTATATAATATGTACACAAATACACTTACAGTATAAAAATATATTTATTGCTTTAGAAACAGGCCAATTTTAAATAATAGATGGGTGTAGGTTTGCTGGCTGACCTGGAAGGTTCGCTTATATAATATATTGGTAACCAAAGATCCACTTCATAGATTCCGTACCTAGAATGGACAGAGATCCATGTGGTGTAAGTATGTTGGAGATTACGTTGTTATCGGTGTAAAAATACCTTAAGTAGACTGTACAAACGCCATGGATTAACTTTAGTGTAGCTATATAGACAAATAAACTACAATGCCTGTCAGATAGCATACAGTAGTGGTTGAAAGATAAGTATATAAATATATTATTTTAAGTGGCAGTTGATATTACATATACAAGCAGCGAGGACTATCCGAAAGTGAAACACATCAAACCACGTGATAACGTAGGACTGGAGAATCCAACAATAAACCCTAACCTCGCATACACTGTTTTCATTTGAGTTTGCCGGACAGTTTCATCGCCTGAAGATTCGTTTTGATATTATTGCTGTTGTTTATACAGCTGACCGTTGTAACTGTTCGGAATCGGTCAGAAATTAGTGTGTACAGTTTACGCCCACTGTTTTTAATGGGAAAAACAACTGAAAACAGCGATTGTTCAGATGAATCTAATTCACGTTTATCGAAAGAAAAACTTAAAAAAAACCTTGATCGGATTCTTGTGAACTTCCAAACTCCTCGATGCTATTTTTAAATAACAGATCATGCATTGAGTACAATCAGAGTTCTATTGTGTGTCTCCCATTCTTGCCATATTCATCTACACCTCCACCGCCAAATCAAAGCCACCCGCCTTCTAGAGGAAGGAGCATGCACCAAACAACCCCACTGCCCTGTGGCCAAGCACTTCAATTCCCCCTCACACTCCCCCAAGGACATGCAAATCCTGGGCCTCCTGCACCACCAAATGAAAGCCACCCGCCAACTGGAGGAAAAACATTTGATCTTCCATCTCAGGACCCTCCAAACACATGGCATCAATGTTGACTTACCAGTTTCCAAATCTTCCTCACACCCCATCTCCCAGATCCAACCCTCCAACTTGGCATTGCGCTCTTGACTTGACCTACCTGTCCATCTTCCTTCCCACTTATCCATTCCATCCTCCCTACCGATCTATCACAATCACCTCCTACCTGCATCCGTCTACTGCCATCCCATCTACCTTCTCACAAGCCCCACCTGACCCCCTCCACCGTCCAATTTATCTCTCAGTCCCCTTTCCCCTCCACGCTCCTGTTGAAGGGCTGATGCATGAAATGTTGACTCTCCTGCTCCTCGGATACTGCCTCACCTGCTGTGCTTTTACTAGCGCCACACTTTTTGACTTATGTTTATGTGCAAGTTGCATTTTGGTCTGTTGTTCACCATCATCAAAAATTTAAATTGATTAGAACATAAAATGATTTTCATTCAGAAAATTTCACCACATAGATGTTAAGTAAAAACACGAAAAAGAACACGAGAAAACTCTGCAGGTCAGCAGAAATTATAAAGAGAACCATTAAGGTTAACATTGATGCTAACTTTAAAAGTGAACTCTGTTTCTCTGTCTACAGATGTTGCCTTACCTACTGAGCTTCTCTAGTTTTTTTTTAATTTCAGATTTCCAGCATCCTCACTACGTTGCTTTCAAATTAGCTTTTAACTAGGCTTAAGATATTTGAAACCTCTGTCTAAAATATATAAATAATTTTAAAATTCCCAGAACAACAGACGTAAAATCAATATTGTAAATACACAGAGGTTGTATGAACATCTGACAGGTGAGAACTAATGTCTTCTTCTTGGTCAGTACTTTCAACAGTTGTCATCTTTATCTTTATATTAGATCATTGGATTATGATGGAGAAACCAAGCCGCTCATGATATGGAGTTGGGGAACGTAGTGATAACCATAGACAGGATTCCAGAATAGAAGGAGGAACGTCTTGCTGTAAATAAACAGGTGAGACCATATCTCCAGTATTGTGCGCATTTTTGTTTCCTTAAATAAAGAATGATGTTCTGGCAAATAAGGTTTATCAAGGTAATTCTTGTAGTGGCAGGATTGATATATGAAGAGAGACTCAATCAGTTAGGATTATATTCATTGTAATTTAGAATAATAGGGGGGCAGGGGGTGTGTGGAGAGGTGAGGTTTTAATAGAAAATTTAAAGTTCGGACTAGACAGGGTAAATGAAGGAAAGATGTTTTCTATGACAGGGAGTCAAAGTTTACAGTTTGAGAATACAGCGGTAGGCTGTTTAGGACTAAGATGAGGGAAATATCTTCAGCCAGAGATTAGTGAGCCTGCGGAATTCTCTGTCACAGAATGTGTCTGAGGCCAAACATTGAGTGTTTTCAAGGATGAGATAGATTCTTGGGGCTACAGGGATCAAAGGATAAGGGGTGAAAGTGGGAACAGAATACTGAGTTGGATGATCAGCCATGATTACATTGGTCAGTGGAGTAGACTCAAAGGAGGGAATGGCCTATTCCTGCTCCTATTTTCCATGCTTCCATGTTTCCATAACTCTTCCCTGTCTAAATGGAGTGTGCCTCAGATTTCATACATTTGTTAGTGATCAAGTTCACCACTTAGTGACAGCTGTAATGGGTTAATGATAGAAAAGACTCAAGACCTTTGACATTTTGATCAACCCATGATCCCTTATACTGTGACATTAATTACTGTCAATCGGTGATCTCTGTAGTTCAGTAAGTTGGAATTCCATTTTTTTTTGTTGGTGTCTGACAGACAGATATTTTCCTTTCTTGGCAAATATAAAGGATTATAAAGAGTAACACACAAACACCTTGGGAACAAAGAGACCTTTGAATGCAGATTCATAGTTCCTTGAAAGTGAGTCACAGGTAGACAAGATGATGAAGAAGGTATTTGATACACTTGCTTTTATTGATCACTGCATTGAGTATATGAAATGGGAGGTCATGTTTTGGCTGTCCAGGACATTGATTTGGCCACTTTTGAAATACTTCATTCAATTTAGTCTGCCTGCCATAGGAAAGGTGTTGTGAAACTTGAAAAGGCTCAGAAAAGACTTACAAGGATGTTGCCGGGATTGGAGGGTTTGAGCTACAGGGAGCGGCTGAATAGCAGCTGTTTTCCCTGGAGCATTGGAAGCTGACGGGTGACCTTATAGTAGTTTATAAAATTGTGGATAGGATGAATAGCCAAGGTCTTTTCCCAAGGGTAGAAGAGTATAAAACTAGGGGGCATAGATTTAAGGTGAGGGGAAAGATTTAAGAGGGACCCTAAGGTGCAACCTTTTCATGCAGAGGGTGGTGCACGTAGGGTATAAGCTGCCAGAGGAGATGGTGGATGCTGGTACAATTACAATATTTAAAAAGCATCTGAATGTATATATGAATAGGAAGAGTTTAGAGGGATATGGGCCAAATGCTGGAAAATGGGACAAGATGAACTTGGGATATCTGGTCGGCATGGATGAGTTGGACCAAAGGGTCTTTTTCCATGCTGTACGTGTCTATGACTCTATGACACCCGCTTGAAGGCAATTAGTAATTTGTGAAGCCACAAAAACACTGAGATATATGAAAGGATGCCAAGCAAACTTTGTACACAATCTGCTCTAGGTCATTGATTTGATATTGATTTTAACGTGGAGAAAACATCACATAACTACTTCCCCGATAAACATGTATCAGCAGAACAAATCCCCAGGTACTGTTTAGATACTAAAGGTTTTATTCACTAATACGAATGGAAGACGCAGTTGTGATGTTTTTGCTTCAGCAGCAACTACCAATTGGCATGAATCCACTGAGAAAGGTTATTGAATGGGAAAATGGGAGATGAGTAAGCACGACATGTCCAGTCTGGTCTGCAGCTCACTTTAGGATATCCGTGTGTTAAAATTCTGATGTTCAGGATTAATGTTTGTGTTCCCCGAGGATACTATTTTCAAAATAGCGGCACAGTCAAATGGCAAACAAGTTTTTATTTTCAAAATAAAAATCACTGTACCAAGTTGGAGAAACTGTTTTCAATACAGAGCATGCTCAGGACTTGCATTGAATTATCATTTAAATAAAAAACAAAGATCTGTGGGTACTGGAAATCGGAATAGTTCTGACAAAGAGTCACTGGATTTCTAATGCTAACTCTATATTTCTCTCTGTATGTGCTGCCAGACCTGCTGAGCATCTCCAGCACTTCCCAATTTTGTTAAATTAAAGTGCTCCCCGTATGCTTACAACTGTAAAAATAGAAACATAGGAACAAAAACAGAAGTTGCTAGAAAAGCTCAGCAGGTCTGGCAGCATCTGTGAAGAGAAATCAGAGTTAACATTTTGGTTCCTGTGATCCTTCCTAGAAACATAGAAGGTAGGTGCAGCAGTAGGTCCTGAAACGTCGATTATGCCCGGAACGTCGATTCTCCTGCTCCTCGGATGCTGCCTGGCCTGCTGTGTTTTTCCAGCACCACATTTTTCAACTCTGATCTCCAGCATCTGCAGTCCTCACTTTCTCCTCCGCAGCAGTAGGTCATTCAGCCTTTTGAGCTTGCACCACCATTCAATGTGATAACGGAATATGTAATTTCAGTATCGTACTCCAGCTTTCTCTCCACACTCCTTGACCCTTTAGCCGCAAGGGTCATGTCCAGCTCTCTCTTGAGTATATCTAACAAACTAGCCTGAACTGCTTTCTGTGGTAGAGAATTCCACAGATTCACAACTCTGAGTGAAGAAATTCTTCCCTATCTCAGCCCTGAATAGCTTACCCCTTATTCTAAGATAGTGACCTCTAGTTCTGGACTTCCCCAACACTGGGAACATTCTTCCCGCATCTAGCCTGTCCAGTCCCATCAGGATTTTATAAGTTTCTATGAAATCTCCCCTCATTCTTCTAAATTCCAGTGAGTACAAGCCCCAGTCAATCCAGTCTTTAAAGTCATAGAGCT
Source organism: Chiloscyllium punctatum (assembly GCF_047496795.1). Taxonomy (NCBI): domain Eukaryota; kingdom Metazoa; phylum Chordata; class Chondrichthyes; order Orectolobiformes; family Hemiscylliidae; genus Chiloscyllium; species Chiloscyllium punctatum. The sequence continues at coordinate 34,421,493 of NC_092741.1, forward strand.
GTACAGCATGGAAACAGACCCTTCGGTCCAATTCATCCATGCTGAACAGATGTCCTAAATCAATCTAGTCCCATCTGCCAACATTTGGCCAATATCCCTCTCAACCCTTCCTATTCATCTATCCATCCAGTTGCCTTTTAAATGCTATAATTGTACCAGCCTCCACTACTTCCTCTGGCAACTCATTGGGTACATGCACCATCCTCTGTGTGAAAAAGTTATCCCTTAGGTCCCTTTGAAATCCTTCCCCTCTCACCTTAAACCTATGCCCTCTAATTTTGGGCCGCTACCCTGGGGAAAAGACCATAAGACTTAAAGACACAGGAGCAGAAATTATGCCATTCATCCCATCAGGTCTGCTCCACCATTCAATCATGGTTGAGAAGTTGCTCAACCCCATTTTCCCACTTTCTCCCCATAACCCTTGATCCCCTTGATCCTCAAGAACCTATCAATCTCAGTCTTAAATATACTCAATGACCTGGCTTCCACAGTCTTCTGTGGCAGTGAATTCCATAGATTCATCACTCTCTGGCTGAAGAAGTTTCTCCTTATCTCTGTTCTAAAAGGTCTTCCCTTTGCTCTAAGGCTGTGCCCTCGGGTCCTAGTCTCTCCTAACAATGGAAACATCTTCCCAACATCTCCCATGTCCAGGCCATCCAGTATTCTGTATGTTTCAATTAGATATCCCTCCCCCATTCTTCTAAACTCCATCAAGTATATGCCCTGAGTCCTCAGACATTCCTCACATATTAAACTTTTCATTCCTGGGACCATTCTCGTGAACCTCCTCTGAACATGCTCCAAGGCCAGTACATCCTTCCTGAGCTTATGGAGCCCAAAACTGCATACAGTACTCCAAATGTGGTCTGACCAGAGCCTTATAGAGCCTTAGAAGTACCTCCCTGCTTTTACATTCAAGTCCTCTCAACATAAATGTGATCATTGCATTTGCCTTCCTAACTACTGACTTAACCTGCAAGTTTACCTTGAGAGAATCCTGGACGAGAACTCACAAGTCTCTTTGCACTTCAGATTTCTGAAGTTCCTCCCTATTTAGAAAATAGTCCATGCCTCTATTCTTCCTACCAAAGTGTATGACCTCACACTTTTCCACATTTTACTCCATCTGCCACTTTGCCCACTCTACTAAGCTGTTGAAATCCTTCTGCAGCCTCCCTGCATCCTCAATACTACCTGTCCCTCTACCTATTGTTGTATCATCTGCAAACTTAGCCAGAATGCCCTCAGTTCCTACATCTGGATCATTAATGTATAAAGACCTTGTCAATTCACCTTATCCATGCCCATCATGATTTCATTAACTTCTGTACGGTCACCCCCTCAGCCTCCAATGCTCTAGGGAACATAGTCACAGCTGATTCAGCCTCTTCCTATAGCTCAAACCCTCCAACCCTGGAAACATCCTTGTTAATATTTTCTGAACTCTTTCAAATTTCACAACACCCTTCCTTTAGCAGGGAGATGAGAGGTGAATGTAGTATTCCAAAGATGGCCTAACCAATGTCCAACGTGACCTCCCAACTCATATACTCAATGCACTGACCAATAAAGGCTAGTATACCAAACACTTTCTTCACTTTCTATTTAAAGGAACTATGAACCTGCACGCCAAGTCTTTTTGTTCAGCAACACGCCCCAGGACCTTACCATGAAGTGTGTACGTCCTGCCCGGATTTGCCTTTCCAAAATGCAGCACGCCACATTTATCTAAATTAAGCTTAACTGCCACTCCTCAGTCCACCAGCCCATCTGATCAAAGTCCCATTGTACCCTGAGGTGGTTTTTTTCACTGTCCACTATACCACCGATTTTGGTGCCATCTGCAAACTTACTAACCATACTTCCTATATTCACATCCAAATCATTTACACAAATGACAAAAAGTAGTGGACCCAGCATCGATCCTTGTGCCACACCACTGGTCACAGGCCTCCAGTCTGAAAAGCAACCCTCCACCACCACCCTCTGTCTCCAACCTTCAAGCCAGTTCTGTATCCAAATAGCTAGTTCTTCTTTGTTTCCATGTGATCTAACCTTGCTAACTAATCTACCATGCAGAACGTTGTTGAATGCCTTACTGAAGTCCATATAGATCATGTCCACCACTCTGTATTCATCAATTTTCTTCATTACTTCTTCAAAAAACTCAAACAACTTTGTGAGACACAATTTTCCACACATAAAACGATGTTGACTATCCTAATTAGTCCTTGCCTTTCCAAATACATGTAAATCCTAACCCTCAGGATCCCCTCCAAAACCTTGCCCACCGTTGATGTCATACTCACTGGTCTATAGTTCCCTGAACTTCCTTCATCACCTTCTTAAATAATGGCACCGTATTATCAAACCTCCAGTATTTCAACACCTCACCTGTTGCTATTGATATTACAGGTATCTCAGTAATGGACCCAGCAGTAACTTCCCTAGCTTTCCACAAATTTCTAGGGTACACCTGATCAGGTCCCAGGGATTTATCCACCTTTATGTGGTTAAAGATGTCCAGCACCTCCCATTCTTCAATGTCAGTCCTGCCATCCCGGAAAACAATCTGGACTCCCTTAATAGCAAGAATGTCCTTCCTCAGACTAGGAGACCAAAACTGCACATAATACTCAAGGTGTGACCTCACCAAGGCCCTGTATAATCTCAGCAAGACTTCCTTCCTCCAATACTCAAATCCTCTACCTATGAAAGAGAACATGTATTAGCCTTCCTCACTGCTTGCTGCAACTGCATTGCCAGCCTTCAGCGACTGTTCCACCCTGACACCCAGGTCTTGTTACACCTTGCTTTTTTATAAACTGCCACCATTCAGATAATAATCTGCCTTCCTGTTTTTTGTGACCAAAGTGAATAACCTCACATTTATCCACATTACACTGCATTTGCCAAGTACTTGCCCACTCAACATCCCGTCCATCATCCTGCAGCCTCTTAGCATGCTCCTCATAAAACACACTGCCACCCAACTTAGTGTCATCTGCAAATTTGGAGATATTGCATTCAATTCCTTCATCCAAATCGTTAATGTATATTGTGAACAGCTGGGGCCCCAGCACTGAACTCTGCGGTATCCCACTTGTCCTTGCCTGCCACTCTGAGAAGAACCCATTTATTCAAACCCTTTGGTTCCTGTTGGCCAATCAGTTTTCCATCCATGTCAATACATTATTTCTTATACAGTGAGCTTTAATTTTGCTTACTAATCCCTTGTGTGGGACCTACTCAAAAGCCTTTTGAAAGTCCAGATACACAATATCCATTGATTCACCCTTGTCCACTCTACTGGTCACATCCTGAAAAAATTCCAGATGTGTCAAGCATGTTTTCCCTTTAATGAATCAATGCTGACCTGGACTGATCCTGTCCCTGCTTTTCAGTTATTACATCCTTTACAATTGACTCTAGCATTTTCTCCATTACTGATGTCAGTGTAACCGGCCTATAATTCCTCATTTTGTCTTTCCCTCCTTTTTTAAAAGTGGTGTTTCATTAGCTACCCTCCAGTCCATTGGAACTCTTCCAGAGTTTATATAACGCTGGAAAATGATCACCAGTATGTCCACTATTTCTAGGGCCACTTTCTTAAGTACTTTAAGATGCACAGCACCAGGCCCAGGGGACTTATCAGGTTTTAATCCCAATTTTCCCAATGCCATTTCCTGCCTAATAAGGATTTCCTTAATTTCACCTTCATGCTTGACCTTCTGTCCCCTAGCATTTCCAGAAGGTCGTTTGTGTCCTCCTCAGAGACAACAGATCTATTTGTTCAACTGGTCTGCCACCTCTTTGTTATCCATTATGAATTCATTTGATTCTAAGGGACCCACATTTGTCTTCACCATCCTTTTCTCTTTATGTATCTATATAAGATTTTGCAGTCAGTTTTTATGTTTTCTACAAGTTTACTCTCATATTCAATTTTCCCCTTCTGAATTTGTCCTCCTCTGCTGAATGTCAATTTTTTTTTCAATTATTTGCTGCTTTTTCCGGCCAATTTATAAGCCTCCTCTTTGGTTTTAGCACTATCCTTGATTTCCCTTGTTAGCCATGGTTGGGTCACCTTCTCTGTTTAACACTTAGGCTAGACAGAGATGTACAATTGTTAAAGTTCATCATGTGTTCTTTAAATGTCTATCATTGCCCATCCACCATTAACGCTTTAAGTATCCTTGGCCAGCTTATTCTAGCCAATGCATGTTGCATTCTTTCAAAGCTAGCTTTCTTTAAGTTCAGGACCTATTGTCAAATTTAACTACGTCACTCTCTACTTTAATAAAGAATTCCACCATATTATGGTCATTCTTCCCCAAAGGATCTCGCACCACATGGTTGCTAGTTAATCTTCTCTCGTTACACAATACCCAGTCTAGGATGGCTTGCTCTTTGGTTGGTTTCTCATAGAACATAGAACATAGAAGAATACAGTGCAGTACAGGTCCTTTGGCCCTCGATGTTGCGCCGATCCAAGCCCACCTAACCTACACTAGCCCACTATCCTCCATATGCCTATCCAATGCCTCTTTAAATGCCCATAAAGAGGGAGAGTCCACCACTGCTACTGGTAGGGCATTCCATGAACTTACGACTCGCTGAATAAAGAATCTACCCCTAACATCTGTCCTATACCTACCACCCCTTAATTTAAAGCTATGCCCCCTCGTAATAGCTGACTCCATACGTGGAAAAAGGTTTCATGGTCAACCCTATCTAAACCCCAAATCATCTTGTACACCTCTATCAAGTCACCCCTAAACCTTCTTTTCTCCAATGAAAATAGCCCAAGTGCCTCAGCCTTTCCTCATACGATCTTCCTACCATACCAGGCAACATCCTGGTAAACCTCCTCTGTACCCATTCCAGTGCCTCCACGTCCTTCCTATAGTATGGCGACCAAAACTGCACACAATAATCCAGATGCGGCCGCACCAGAGTCTTATACAACTGCAACATGACCTCAGGATTCCGGAACTCAATTCCTCTACCAATAAAAGCCAGTATGCCATATGCCTTCTTCACCGCACTATTTACCTGGGTGGCAACTTTCAGAGGTCTGTGTACATGGACACCAAGATCTTTCTGCTCATCCACACTACCAAGTATCTGACCATTAACCCAGTACCCCATCGTCTTGTTACTCTTACCAAAGTGAATCACCTCACACTTAGCTACATTGAACTCCATTTGGCACCTTTCTGCCCAGCTCTGCAGCTTATCTATATCCCGCTGTAACCTGACACATCCTTCCTCACTGTCAACAACTCCACCGACTTTCGTATCATCCGCAAACTTGCTCACCCAACCTTCTAGCCCCTCCTCCAGGTCATTTATAAAAATGACAAACAGCAATGGTCCCAAAACAGATCCTTGCGGAACACTGCTAGTAACTGCACTCCAAGATGAACCTTCACCATCAACTACTACCCTTTGTCTTCTTCCAGCCAGCCAATTCCTAATCCAAACCTCCAACTCACCCTCAATGCCATACCTCCGTATTTTTTGCAGTAGCCTACCATGGGGAACCTTATCAAACGCCTTACTAAAATCCATATACACCACATCTACCGCTTTACCCTCGTCCACCTCCTTAGTCACTTTCTCGAAGAATTCAATAAGGTTTGTGAGGCACGACCTGCCCTTCACAAAACCATGCTGACTATCCTTGATCACATTATTCCTATCCAGATGTTCATAAATCCTATCCCTTACAATTCTCTCTAAGACTTTGCCCACAACAGAAGTGAGACTCACCGGCCTATAGTTACTAGGGTTATCCCTACTCCCCTTCTTGAACAAGGGAACCACATTTGCTATCCTCCAGTCTTCTGGCACTATTCCTGTAGACAACGAGGACATAAAAATCAAGGCCAATGGCTCTGCAATCTCCTCCCTTGCTTCCCAGAGAAGCCTAGGATAAATGCCATCAGGCCCAGGGGACTTATCTATTTTCACCCTTTCCAGAATTTCCAACACCTCTTCCCTACATACCTCAAAGCCGTCCATTCTAATTAATTGTGACTCAGTATTCACATCGGCAACAATGTCCTGTTCCTGAGTGAATACTGACGAAAAGTATTCATTCTGTGTCTCCCCAATCACTTCAGCCTCCACACGCAACTTCCCACTACTATCCTTGACTGGACCTATTCCTACCCTAGTCATTCTTTTATTCCTGACATACCTATAGAAAGCCTTTGGGTTTTCCCTAATCCTACCAACTAAGGACTTTTCATGTCCCCTCCTTGTTGCTCTTAGCTCTCTCTTCAGCTCCTTCCTGGCTACCTTATAACTCTCAATTGCCCCAATTGAACCTTCACGCCTCATCTTTACATAGGCCACCCTCTTCCCTTTAACAAGGGATTCCAATTCCTTATTAAACCACGGCTCCCTCACACGACCCTTTCCTTCCTGCCTGACAGGTACATACTTATCAAGAACACTCAATAGTTGCTCCTTGAACAAGTTCCACATATCAATTACGCTCTTGCCTTGGAATCTACTTTTCCAATCCACACATCCTAAGTCGTGCCTCACCGCATCATAATTTCCCTGCCCCCAGCTATAACTCTTGCCCAGCAGTGCACACTTATCCCTCTCCATCACTAGAGTAAAAGTCACCGAATTGTGGTCACTGACCCCAAAGTGCTCACCTACCTCTAATTCTAACACCTGGCCTGGTTCGTTACCCAGAACCAAATCCAGTATGGCCTCACCTCTTGTTGGCCTGTCTACATATTGTGTCAGGAAACCCTCCTGCATACATTGGACAAACACCGACCCATCTAACGAACTTGAGCTATAGCTTTTCCAATCAATATCAGGAAAGTTAAAGTCCCCCATAACAACCACCTTATTACTTTCACTCTTCTCCTGAATCAGCCTCGCAATCCTTTCTTCTACGTTTCTAGGACTATTAGGAGGCCTGTAAAAAACTCCTAACAGGGTGACCTCACCTTTCCTATTCCTAACCTCAGCCCAAACTACCTCAGATGGCGAGTCTTCATCCATCGTCCTTTCCACCGCTGTAATACTATCTTTGACAAGCAATGCCACACCTCCCCCTCTTTTATCCCCACCTCTGACCCTACTAAAACATTTAAACCCTGGAACCTGCAACAGCCAATCCTGTCCCTGTTCTACCCATGTCTCTGTAATGGCCACACTGCAAGTTCACCTACCTTATTTCGTATACTTCTTGCATTGAAGTATATACACTTCAAGCCACTTTCCTGTTTACAGGCACCCTCCTTTGAGATTGATGCCATGTTCCTAACCTCCCTACACTCCAGGTCCTGCACCCTAAAGCTACAGTCTAGGTTCCCATGCCCCTGCAGAGTTAGTTTAAACCCCCCCCCGCCAAGAGCACTAGCAAACCTCCCGACAAGAATACTGGTGCCCCTCAGGTTCAGGTGTAGACCATCCTGTTTATAGAGGTCTCACCTTCCCCAGAAGGAACCCCAGTTATCCAGATACCGGAATCCCTCCCTCCTGCACCATCCCTGTAGCCATGCATTTAACTGTTCTCTCTCCCTATTCCTAGACTCTCTATCACGTGACACGGGAAACAAGTCAGAGACAACAACTCTGTTTGTTCTAACTCTGAGCTTCCACCCTAACTCCCTGAAAGCCTGCCTAACATCCTCAGCCCTCCTCCTACCAATGTCGTTTGTGCCAATGTGGACCACGACTCAGGCTGCTCTCCCTCCCCCTTAAGGACCCGGAAAACACAATCAGAGACATCATGCACCCTTACACCTGGGAGGCAACATACCAAACGTGAGTCTCTCTCGCCCCAACAAAACCACCTATCTGTGCCCCGAAGTATCGAGTCCCCAATAACTATTGCTCTGCTCTTCTCCACCCTTCCCTTCTGAGCAACGGGGACAGGCTCCGTACCATAGGCCTGAACCCCATTGTTTACCCCTGGTAAGTCGTCCCCCCCACAAGTATCCAAAACGGTATACTTGTTCTTGAGGGGAACGGCCGCTGGGGGTCCCTGCACTGGCTGCCTCCTCCCAGTCCCCCTCACTGTCACCCATCTGTCTGCAATCTTTGGAGTTACTACTTCCCTAAAGCTCCGATCTATGACCCCCTGTGCCTCCCGAATGATCCTAAGTTCATCCAACTCCAGCTCCAGTTCCCTAACACGGTCTTGGAGGAGCTGGAGATGGGTGCACTTCCTGCAAGTATAATCATCAGGGACGTCCATGGCATCCCTTACCTCAAACATGTTGCAGATCAAACAAGGAAACCATCCCTCATAAATTCCAGGAAATCTGCCTCCATTGCATTTGGTTAGCCTAATCAATATGCAGATTGAAGTTACCGATAATAATTTGTTGTACTCTTACAGCATGCACCTATTTCCTATTTGATGCCATACCCAACCTCACAACTACTGTTTGGTGACCTGTCACAATTCTGACGAATGTTTTTTTTCCCCTTTGGTGTTCCGCAGTTCCACCTGTATAGATTCCTCATCATCCAGACAAATGTCCTTCCTTATTATTGTGATACTCTCCTCTTTAACCAGCAATGCTATCCCACCTCCCTTTCCTTTCCATCTATCTTTCCAGAAAATTAAATACCCTTGCATGTTGAGTTCCTCTCCTTGATCACTCCATGATTCCAATTACGTCATACCCATTAATAACTCTCTGCGCAGTTAATTCATCCACCTTATTACAAATGCTCCTCGCATCCAGGCATAGGATCATCAGGCTAATTTTTTAGACTTTTATTGCCCTTTTAGAATTATGATGTAATGTGGCTCTTGTTGATTTTTGTCTTTGGTTTCTCTGCCTTCTGCTTTCACTTTACAGTTACTGCCTTTGGTTTCTGTCCCTACTTTACTTTCCTCCAAATTTCAGCATTAGTTCCCATCCCCCTGCCCAACAGCACTAGCAAACACTCTCCCCAGGACATTGATTCCAGTCCTGCCCAAGTGCAGAATGTCCCGTTTGTACTCGCCCCACCTTCCCCAGAACCAGTTCCAATGTACCAGGAATTTGAATTCCTTCTTCTCATACCATCCCTCAAACCATGTTTTCATCTTAGCTATCCTGCTACTCCTATTCTGACTAGCACATGGCACTGGTAGCAATCCTGAGATTACTACCTTTGAGGTCCTTTTCAGTTTAACTCCTAACTCCCTAAATTCAGCTTGTAGGACGTCATCCCATTTTTTACCTATATTGTTGGTGTCTCCATGCACCACGATAGATGGTTGTTTATCCTCACTCTCCACAATGTTCTAAAGTTGCTCTGAGACATCCTTGACCCTTGCCATCCTGGACTCTTGTTTGTGCCTGCAGAAATGCCTATCTATTCTTCTTACAATTGAATCCCATATCACAAAAGCCAGCCATGGTGCTATGCGCCTGGCTGCTGCTGCCTACCTTTGGTGAGCCATCTCCCCAACAGTGTCCAAAATTGTTTGTCTGATTTGGAAGGAGATGACCACAGTGGACTCCTGCACTGCTTTCCTACTCTTCCTCGCCCATTCTCTGTCTTCCTCAGTATTTTTTATCTGCGGTGTGACCAACTTACTGAATGTGCTATCCACGATTTCCTCAAGCTTGTTATGCTCCAAAGTGAATCCAGCTGTAGCTCCAGAGCTGTCATGTAGTCAGACAAGAACTGCAGCTGGACACACTTCTTGCACATGAAGGAGTCAGGGACATTGGAAGGGTCTGTGAATTCCCACTTTGCACAAGAGAAGCATGACGCGGATCTGGTTAACTTAAAGACACAGCAGCAAAACCAAAAGAAAATAAGAGGAAAAGAAAAACTATTTACCAGTCACCAGCCACTTACTTAGCTGTTGGCAATTATATCACGGTTCAATTTCCTTTTACTTCTCCTTTGCCCTCATGCTTTCAGCAGCAACAGTGGCTCACTCTTCCTTCGACTGCTGCTCCTCCTGGCTCATTTGCGCCCTTTAATCTGGGCCTCAACCACCTGACTCTACTTTGTCTCCTCCTCCAACTCCAACTGCTCCCCCACTTCTCTAAACTCCCACACTTAGCTTAACTTTCAGTGGTTCACTCTGTGCAGTTAGCACTGTGTACTGGTAGCACTTTAGTCCTGGCTTTTATACCCTTGGCCTGTCCTGCTTCTCTCAACTCCTCCCAGAATCCAGTGCAGTCACTTCTCACTAGCACCCACTGTTGGATGCTCTTGCTCTTGCTTGACCATCAAGTCCTCCTCAAATCCCTTCACAGACGTGTGAGCTGACTTCTCATAGAATCCTTCCTTTTATTTCAAAAATATACTTTATTCATAAAATATGTCTTTGTATATATAAACAGTAACAAACATAGTTCTGTTCTGTATAGTAGCATATCAAGGGAACAAACAATGTTTTGTTTGACTCTATCCCAACAAACCAAAGGTATCTCTTACACATACAAAAGGCACCTAGAGGATCCAAGAACTGAACAGATCCCTGATTAACTTCAGCAGAAAGACCTCTGACAGTGGTCTTTACCTACTGCACCCTAAGCTTTACTGCATCCCTCAGGACATTATCCTGGATCTTGGAACATGCCAGGCTGCAATGCTTGGTTAAGATTCCAAGTTTCTGGTAGTCCAATGAGCCTCTTTCACTAAATTGATGCTCCTCCAGGTGCAGTTGATTAGATTACTTACAGTGTGGAAACAGGCTCTTCAAGTCCACACCAACCCGCTGATCCACAATCCACACCAACCCGCCGATCCACAATCCACACCAACCCGCCAATCCACAATCCACCCAGACCCATTCCCCTACACTTATCTTGCCGCTAACACTACGGACAATTTAGCATGGCCAATTCACCTTACCTGCACATCTTTGGACTGTGGGAGGAAACCGGAGCACCCGGAGGAAACCCACGCAGACACGGGGAGAATGTGCAAACTCCACACAGTCAGTCGCCTGAGGCAGGAATTGAACCCAGGCGCTGTGAGGCAGCAGTGCTAACCACTGTGCCACCATGCCACCCACATTTGTCCTGGGAACAGACCATAGAGCTCAGAGTCCCACACACAGAAGCTGCCAAGGACGAACCTTGGCAAAAACCACTGTTATCATTCTACCGACTTTTTCACGATCCAACAGAAATGTGTGACTGTCTCAACCCCATTTTAGCTGCTTCAAGGAGCATATAGTGGTAATGACATCTCCCAGAATCCAGTGCAATCACTTCTCACTAGCACCCACTGTTGGATGTTCTTGCCCTTGATTGAGCACCAGGTCTTCCTTGACCCCCTTCACAGATGTGGTGAGTGAGCTGACTTCTCCCAGAATCCAAATGGAAAGAGTTAAAAACAGAAACATAGAAACTAGGATCAAGTGTAGGCCACCATGGCTGATCACCATGGCTGATCATCCAACTCATCACTTAGTTCCCACTTTCACTCCAGATCTTTTGACCCCTCTAGCCAGAAGAAGGATATATATCTCCTTCTTGAAAGCATTCAGTGTTTTAGCTTCAACCGCATTTTGTGCTGAAAATTCCACAAACTTAGCATTCTCTGGGTGAAGATATTTCTCCTCAACTCAGTCCTAAATGGCCTTCGCTGTAAATTAGACTGTGACCCTGGTCCTGGACTCCTCAGTCATTGGGAATATGCTTCCTGTGCTTACCCTGTCTCATCCTGTTAGAACTTTATAGGGTTCTTTAAGATTCCTTAACCATCTTCTAATTTCCAGTGAGTAGAGTCCTAAATGTTCCAATCTGTTTACATTCATCAGCTCTGCTATCCCATGAATTAGTTTGGTAAACCTTAGTTGCACTCCCTCCAGACGTAGAACATCTTTCCTCAGATAAGGAGGTTTCACCTGTAGAACTGTAGCAAGACATTCCTGCTCCTGTACTTGAATCCTCTCGCTATGAAGGCCAGCATGCCATTTGCCTTCTTCACTGCCTGCAACTCTTACAGGCTTGTCTTCAGTGACTGATGTACATGGACACCTAGGACTTGTTTAACCTTCCTTTCCCAATCTATTGTCATTCTGATAATTATCCACCTTCCTGTTTTGCTACCAAACTGGATAACCTCTCATTTATCTACATCTGTCATGCATTTGACCGCTCATTCAACTTGTTCATCTTACACCGAAGCATCTCTGCATCCTCCACACAACTCACGTCCCCACCCAGTTTTGAAAACTTGGATATCTTATATTCACCGTTCCCTTCAGGAAGAAGGGCTCATGCCCAAAACGTCGATTCTCCTGCTCCTTGGATGCTGCCTGACCTGCTGCGCTTTTCCAGCAACACATTTTCAGCTATGATCTCCAGCATCTGCAGTCTTCACTTTCTCCTCGTCCACATGAAGGGTCCAAGAAAGCTTGTTGTAGGTGACCACTCCCAGGAACTTGACACTCTCCACTTGTTCCACCTCTGTGCTGTTAATGTGTAGGAGGGTATGAGTAATATCCCACCAAAAGTCAATAATGAATCGTTTGGTTTTGCCAACATTGAGAGCTAGGTTGTTCTCAGTGCACCATTTTTCCACGTCTTCCACCTCCCGACTGTAGTCTGTTTAATCGCCATCTGAGATTTGACCAATTATGGTGGTGTCATCAGCGAACTTGTAAATGGCATTATTCTGGTATTTGGCGACGCAGTCATGGATAGACAGTGAGTACAGTAAGGCGCTGAGTACACACCCGTGGGGGGTTCAAGTGTTGAGTGTTAGTGAGGATGAAATATTGTCCCCAATCTTCACTGTTTGTGGCATGTGGGTCAGGTTGCTGGTATAGTTTCAGGATAAGATTAATGAACTGAGCAACAGCAAGTTCAAGTTTAGTTACAAAAAAATGAATGCAATCTTCTATTAACACATGCAGGCTCTTTTATTCAAAGCTTGTATCCCTCAAGTGTGACTAGTTACTGTGGAACTCTCGCACATTCACACTTTCTCAGTTTCAGCAAACTGTGATCTAGTGCCATTTCCCATTTTAAATTGCAACATTCCCAATATGAGCCACTCTGGGATTTAGACTCTTAGATTTCTGCATGGAAATTTGTTGACCAGACTAGAATTATCCGTATGCAAAAGTTTAAGTATTACATGAAACTGACTGTATAAATTTTAACTGTGCCTTCAATTTTAAAGACTGTCCTTTGACTGAGTTAAAAATAATTAAAGCTTTTTTTATATATGAGAGTTTGATTACAACAGGTAGCATTCATTGTAGCAAATATATAAAAGAACAAAGAAAATTACAGCACAGGAACAGGCCCTTTGGCCTGCAGTGCCTGCACCAATCTAGATTCTCTATCTAAATCTGTCACCTATTTTCTAAGGATCTGTATCCTTCTTCTCCCTGCCCATTCATGTACCTGTCTAGATACATCTTACATGATGCTATTCTGCCTGCCTCTACCACCCCTGCTGGCAATGTGTTCCAGGCATGCACCATCCTCTGCATAAAGAATTTTCCACACATATCTCCCTTAAACTTTTCCCCTCTCACCTTGAACTTGTGAGCCCCAGTAATTGAGTCCTCCACTTTGGGAAAAAGCTTCTTGCTATCCACCCTGATTTTGTAGACCTCAATCAGGTTCCCCCCTCAACCTCCATCTTTCTAATGAAAATAATCCTAACCTACCCAACCTCTCTTCATAGCGAGCATCTTCCATACCAGGCAACATCCTGGTGAACCTCCTCTGTACCCTATCCAAAGCATCCAAATCCTTTTTGGAAATGTGGTGACCAGAATCGTACACAGTATTCCAAATGTGGCCGAACCAAAGTCCTATACAACTGTAACATGACCTGAGACCTTTTGTACTCAATACTCTGTTCACTGAAGGAAAGCATGTCGTATGCCTTCTTGACCATTCTACCTACCTGTGTTGCCACCTTCAGGGTACAATGAACCTGAGCACCCAGATCTCTCTGTACATCATTTTCACCAGGGCTTTTCCAATGACCGTATAGTTTGCTCTTGAATTGGATCCTTCCAAAATGCATCATCTCACATTTGCCCGGATTGAACTCCATCTGCCATTTCTTTGCCTAACTCTCCAAGCTATCTATAATCTACTGCATTCTCTGACAGTCCCCTTCACTATCTGCTACTCTATGAATCTTAGTGTCATCTGCAAACTTGCTAATCAGACCACTTATAGCTTCCTCCAGATCATTTATGCATATCACAAACAACAGTGGTTCAAACATGGATCCCTGTGGAACACATTGGTCACAGTTCTCCATTTTGAGAAACTCCTTTCCACTACTACCCTCTGTCTCCTGCTGCTCAGCCAGATCTCTATCCATCTAGGTAGTACACCCTGGACCCCATGCAACTTCACTTTCATCATCAGCCTACCACGGGGAACCTTATCAAATGCCTTACTGAAGTCCATGCATATGACATCTATCACCCTTCCTTCATCAATCAACTTTGTCACTTCCTCAAATAATTCACTTAAGTTGGTAAAACATGAACTTCCCTGCACAAAACCATGTGTTGCCTATCACTGGTAAACCCATTTTCTTCCAAATGTAAGTAGATCCTATCCCTCAGTATCTTCTTCAGCAGCTTCCCTACCACTGACATCAGGCTCACCGGCCTATAATTATCTAGATCATCCCTGCTACTCGTCTTAAATGGGAAACAGACCTGCATAGAGTAACAAGTTATATAAAATAACTATTTGAGCAGATGTTAATAATTCCTTTATGGAGTAAATTAACAATATTTGACTAAAATGAATTATACAAATGGGAATTTTATGACAAAGCAATTTCCTTAGTAAGAACAGAAAAAAAAATGTGGGCTGAGCACAATACATTTTATGATGGTGACAGAAGGAAATCTGGCACTTGAAGGGAGAAAATAAGGAAGAAATCTTAGATAGACTTACTTAAAGTTAACAGGTACCAGGACTGGTACATCCAAGGATTTTAAACAAAGTGAAGTTGTGGGGGCACTGAACATAATCTTTTAGTCTTCTCTAGGTGCTGGAGAGGTGCCAGAAACATTACAGTCTTGTTCAAGAAAATTTATAGGGGTGATTCCAGCAATTAGTGATCAGTCAGTTTAACTTTGGTGGTGAGGAAATTTCTAGAAACAATTATTTGGAATAGAATTAATAATCACACGGAAAAAGTTGGGTTGATTAGAAAGAGTCAGGATGTATTTCTAAAGGGGAAATCATATTGAATTAACTTGCTGGAGTTTTTAGTCGAGGTAACAGAATGCAAGGATTTCTGGAAAGCCTTTGATACAAAGCCATACAACAGAACAGGAAAGTTATGAGTTATGATATAAAAGGGACAGTAGCAATGTGGATACAAATTGGCCAAGTGACAGAAAACAGAGAGAAATGGTCAATTGATATTTTTAGGGCTGGAGAAAGGTTTCTAGTGGAGTTCCCCAGGGATCAATATTGGGACCCTTGCTTTTCCGGTTATATATTAATCATCTGGATGTTGGTGAGCAGGGGACAATTTCAAAGTTTGCAGGTGACACAAAACTTGGAAGAATTGTAAACTGTGAGGATTGTGTGGAAGTCCAAAAGGACATTGTCAAGAGATTGGAGTGGGCAGATAGGTGGCAGATAAGATTCAATGCAGAGAAGTGTGATGTTTACACTTTGGTGGGAAGAACTGTGGTAACAAGATAAAATAGAGGGTGCAATTATAAACGGGGTGCAGGGGCAAAGGGACCTCAGTGTATATGTGCACTGATCATTGCAGGTGTCAGGACAGGTAGAGAGAGCAGTAAGTATACATTGACCTTAGCTTTTATATGAGCATAAGAGCAAGCAGGTGATATTGAACTTGTACAAGACACTCTGTTATGGTATTGTGTGCAGTTTTGTATGCCATATTGTAGGCAGGATGTGAATGCAAAGGGAGACTCCAGAAACAATGTAGAAGAATGTTTCCAAGAATGAAAACCTTCGGTTATGAGGGTTGATTGAAGAAGTTGGGACTGTTCTCCTTGGAAAGAAGAAGGCTCTGAGGAGACGTTTTAGAGGTTTTCAAAATCATGAGCATGCCAGAAGTAGATAGGGAGGAACTGTTCCAACTTATAAAAGTAGTCAAGAGCAAGCAGGCATAGGTTTAAAATTATGTGCAAATGAAGCAAGGGTGAAGTGAGAAATAAACTTTCTCACACAGTGAGTGGTTGGAGTATGTAATGCACTGCCTGGAAGATGGTGGAGGGAGGTTCTTTTTGACATATAAGTGGGCAGTGAATAATTATTTGGATAGAAATAATGCACAAGCATACTGAGAAAAAGCAGAAGATTAGGACTAGGTAATGATACTTGTTTCAAGAACCTGTGCAGGTTGGATAAGCCAAATGGCCTCATTCGGTACCATGCCAATTCTGTTATCATCTATAATCCTAGTTTCTCTCAAGAAGTTAATAAATCACTGGACCAATGTTGTATAAACCTCTACAGCTTGTGTGTTAGGAATAGGGTGAGACAATGGTTAAGAATTTGGGAAGATGTGAACAGTAAGCCTCTTTAATCATCTGAACAGCAGGAATTCCACCATGACTGGTTCTCTAGCACAGACCCCTGACGTAGGAAATAGATTGAGCTGAAGGCTTCAGAGGAGTTAATCACCTCTTACCTCTTCTTCTCCACTTATGAAATTCTTAATCATGCTTTTTTCTATTAATCTATTCACTTTGTCTTTCTTGTGTGTGTACTCAAACTCTTTGATGTTCTTTATGCCCTACAAATGTGTGAGCCCTCCCAGACTTTGCAATATAGACCTGTCCTTTAGATAATACCCAATTCTTCTCCCTTGATCAATGATGACAGAACTTCAGACAAGACTTCTTATTTTCTGGTACTCCATTCCTATACCTCTATCTTTCTGTGTTTTTCTCTTCTGAAAGAACTTCAAAACCTAACTTTTCAACAAAAGCTCCTAATCACTTGCTAATCTTACCATCTATTCCTCAGCATTGGTTCTCTCATCCAATCATATTTATTGTTTATTTATTTGCTCCAATGAGCAACTTAATATGCTTTGTTGTTTTCAAAGTCACACAACCTGTTCTTCACTTCAAATTTGACAGTGTTTACAGCAAAGTGGGGATATATTAATTTTGGAAAGTTGTGCATTCATAACACATCAAATGTCAATCAGTAGCATGAGGACACCACCCAGACAACCATACAAATACATGTCTGAACAATAGTACATCAGAGGTTTAACATTTTTCATTATTCAGCATTGCAGATCATAAAACATAATATACCATTTGAACTGAACATCTGCATTTTGCAACATTAAATTTTCTCTGATGTGAGTAACTGCTTCTTCTAAACTAGTCACACTAACAAACAGTGGCAACTCAGCAACAATGTCAACAACAATTTGCACATATATATGTACACACATAAAAAGGTAAAGTCGCCATAGTTTACCAGACCATAGGGCTGTTCTCCCAATAGAGAGAGATGACCGGTGATGGTTTAACCAAAGGGTCACCATGCCTCAGATAAAGGGAAAAGTTGAGAAGGAGATTTTTTCTTGGTAACCTTAAGTGGTGCAGGAATTTAATCCATACTGTTGACATCATCCTACATTACAAACCAAAGTAGTTGCCTGGGAAATTGAAGATGCTGCTGAACAATTCCTCGACACCTAGAACCCTCCAAGAGTTTCCAGACACTTTTTGGAGGGTTCTGACGTAATTGAGTAAAATAGCTATTCAGGAGAATTTAGAATATTAATACATATTCTAACTCCTGAGTAATTTTTAAAGTGACACTAGATTTATCTCAAAACACCCCCAACCCAACTACATCTTCCAAGATTACTTGCAATCTCCAGATCCTGATGCAATGACCCCTCAGCCCAGGTGCCCCTCCCCTCCCTTTCCCCACTGGGCCCAGTGCTCATCCCCTGCTGCCAGACCCAATCCAATCCAATTCCTCTCACTTGCCGCTGCCAGCGTCAAACTGACACCCCCTTTGAAGCACTTTACTATGACCATAAGACCATAAGACAGAGGAACTGAAGTAGGCCTTTTGGCCCAATTAGTCTGCTCCACCATTCAATGAGATCATGGCCAGACTGATAATCTTAAAATTCAGTTTCCTGTCTATTTCCCCATCACCTTTGATGCTCTTATTGAGTAAACCTTTGTGTATTTCAGCCTTCAATATTCTTTACATCCCTCTTTTGACAGCTGTCTGCAATAAAGAAATCCACAGATTCGCTATTCTTTGAGAGAAAAGTTCTTCTTCATCTCTTTTTTAAACGTCTGACCCCTTATTCTGACATTATTCCCTCGGGTCCTGGAGTTCCCACAAGTAGAAACAATCTCTCCAAATATCCTGTCAAATCTCTGAAGAATCTTGTAAGTTTCAATAATATTATCTCTCATTCTTTTGAACTTCAATGAGTACAGGCCCAATCTGCTCAACCTCTCCACATAAGACAGTCCACCCATACTTGGTATCAATCTAGTGAGCTTCCTTTGAGCTGCCTCCAATGTCAATATCTTTCCTTAGCTTAGTGGATCAAAATTATTCACAATAGAACATAGAACATTACAACATAGTACAAGCCCTTCGGCCCTCGATGCTGCGCCGACCAGTCATACCAATCTGAAGCCCATCTAACCTAAACTATTCCACGTACGTCCATATGTTTGTCCAATGACGACTTAAATGCACTTAAAGTTGGCGAATCTACTACCGCTGTAGGCAAAGCATTCCATACCCTTCCTACTCTCTGAGTAAAGAAACTACCTCTGACATCTGTCCTGTATCTATCACACCTCAATTTAAAGCTATGCCCTCTCGTGCTCGCTGTCCCCATACTTGGAAAAAGGCTCTCCCTGTCCACCCTATCTAACCCTCAGATTGCCTTATATGTCTCTATTAAGTCACCTCTCAACCTTCTTCTCTCTAACAAAAACAGCCTTAAGTCCCTCAGCCTTTCCTCGTAAGACCTCCCCTCCATACCAGGCAACATCCTAGTAAATCTCTTCTGCACCCCTTCCAAAGCTTCCACATCCTTCTTACAATGGGGTGACCAGAACTGTACACAATACTCCAAGTGCAGCTGCACCAGAGTTTTGTACAGCTGTAGCATACCCTCGTGCTTCCGGAACTCGATCCCTCTATTAATAAAAGGTAAAACACTGTATGCCTTCTTAACAACCCTGTCAGCCTGGGTGGCAGCTTTCAAGGATCTGTGTACCTGGACACTGAGATCTCTCTGCTCATCTGCACTCCAAAGAATCTTACCATTAGCCCAGTACTTTGCATTCCGATTACTCCGACCAAAGTGAATCACCTCACACTTGTCCGCATTAAACTCCATTTGCCACCTCTCAGCCCAGCTCCCCAGCTTGTCTATGTCTCTCTGTAACCTACAACATCCTTCGTCACTATCCACAACTCCACCAACCTTAGTGTCGTCTGCAAATTTACTAACCCACCCTTCTGCACCCTCATCCAGATCGTTTATGAAAATGACGGACAGCAGTGGACCCAACACCGACCCTTGCGGTACACCACTAGTAACTGGACTCCAGGATGAACATTTCCCATCAACCACCACCCCCTGTCTTCTTTCAGCAAGCCAATTAATGATCCAAACTGCTATATCTCCCACAATCCCATTCCTCCACATTCTGTACAATAACCTACTGTGGGGAATCTTATTGAACCCCTTGCTGAAATTCATATACACCACATCAACCGGTTTACTCTCATCTACCTGTTTGGTCACCTTCTCAAAGAACTCAATAAGGTTTGTGAGGCACGACCTACCCTTCACAAAGCCGTGCTATCTATCCCTAATCAAATTATTCTTTTCTAGATGATTATAAATCCTATCTCTTATAACCTTTTCCAACACTTTACCAACAACTGAAGTAAGGCTCACTGGTCTATAATTACCAGGGTTGTCTCTACTCCCCTTCTTGAACAGGAGAACCACATTTGCTATCCTCCAGTCTTCTGGCACAATGTTTCAGCTGTAGTCATATTTGTGCCCTGTGCCAGTCTAACAAGACGTCCCTATTTTTATATTGTCTTACCTTTGAAATAAAGGCCAATATTCTATTTGCCTTCCCTCTTAACCACTGAACTTTAATTCTAACTTCTTGTGTTTCATGCTGAAGAGTCCATCTGTAGCTTTTAGCAGTCTTTCCCATTTAAGTAACATTCAGGTCTTCTATTCTTCCTGCTAAAGTGAATAACTTCACATTTTCCCACGTTATATTCCATCTGCTGAGATTTTCCCACTCATTTAATATGTCTCTTTCCCTCTGTAGACTGTTTATCCTCAACATTTGCCTTCCCACCTCTTTTTGCGTCATCTGCAAGCTTGGCTACAGTACATCTAACACTCAATTCCCTCATCCAAGTCAATATACCTTCGAGAGTCTCTATTCCTGTTTCATTGTTTCAAACCCAGCTTGTGCGTAGGTTGGCCCTTTAATATTGAGAATCAGTATTTTCTATGCAGAATTAAAATTGCCTCTGGAATGTACAGGCGTGGTACCTTTAGTCTTGACAGCTCTGACCACCATGTGTTATTAACATGGAAGAGGCTCTAACTACATTGGAAAGCGAGCTTGTGACCTTAATGCGATTTGCTGCTCTCCATATAGCTCCCTGGAATCTCTCGAATAGTATAAAGTTAGTGGAGGTTAACTTGGGCTGAATAGCACCTGTTTGTCAGGCATAACATGGGTTCCTGAAGAATCAAAATGTCAAGCAGATGGTTTATGTAAAGTTGACCCTGGAGGGCTGCTGCCTCCTATCCTGTTGCAGCTTTTGCTTTCCCTGACACAGCCAATTCCAGTCCCCAGGAAAATTAATTTGAAAGACTGTGTACGTAAAATAAAAAGAAAGAACTTAGCATCATTCACTGCCACTTAACTGGTGATCCACTTCACAGGCACACAGGCTAAGCTGTTACCTTTCACAAAAACCTGTCCCTGTATCAACTTTATGATGATGAGATCCAAAACATCAAACAACTGGGGAAATAAATTGTGAAGTCTTGAAAAACGTTTGCTTTACAGGAGGTATTGGAGGTCTTAAAATGCATAGAGGTAGATAAATCAGGTGTTTCCCACAGCTTTGTGGGAAGCTAGGGAAGAGATTATGACCCTTTGATGAGATAATTATATCATCAACACTTATTGGAGAGGTGTGGGACTCATAGTTATAGAGATGTAGAGCATGGAAACAGACCCTTAGCTTCAGCAAGTCCAACTTGTCCATACTGAGGATTGGAAGTTGGCTAATGTGGTGCCATCATTTAAGAAAGGCTGTAAGGAAAGGCCTGGGTACTATAGATTGGTGAGCCTTACTTCAGTAGTGGGTAGGTTGGTTGGAGGAGGTTCTGAGTGACAAGATTTACATGCATTTGGAAAAGCAAGGACTGATAGGGATTGACAACATGGCTTTGTGCATTGGAAATTGTGTCTTACTGACTTGACTGAATTTTTCGTAGTGGTGACAAAGAAGATTGATGAAGGCAGAGTGGTAGGCTTGTCTATATGGACTTCAGCAAAACATTTGACAAGGTTCCACATAGTAGACTGGCTAATAAGTTTAGATCATATGGGATCTAGGGGGAACAAGTCGATCAGATACAAAATTAGCTTGAAGGTAGGAAACAGAGGGTGGTGGTAGAGAAATAGCTTTTCAGACTAGAGGCCTATGACCAGCAGTTTACCACAAGGGACATGCTGGGTCCACTGCCTTTGTCATTTATATAAATGATTTGGATGTGAATCTAGGAGGCATGGTTAATAAGTTTGCAGATGATACCAAAATAGGTGGTGTAGTGAACACTGAAGAAGATTATGTCAGAGCCCAACGGGACCTTGATCAGATGGGCCAATGGGCTGAAGAGTGGCAGAAGGAGTTTAGTTTAGACAAATATGAGGTGTTGCAGTTTGGTAAGGCAAACCACAGCACAGCTTGCACAGTTAATGGTAAGACCCTAGGAAGTGTTGCTGAACAAAGAATTAAAGTGCAGCACAAAGTTCCATGAATGATGAGTTGCAGGTGGACAGACTGATGAAGAAGACGTTTTGGCATGCTAGTCTTCATTGGTCAGAACATTGAGTAAAATTGGGCAGCATGTTGGAGCTGTTCGGGACATTGGTGAGGCCACTTTTAGAGCATTACATACAATTCTGGCTGCCCTGCTATAGGAAGGATGGTGTGAAATTTTAGACAGTACAGAAAAGATTTATAAGGATGTTGCTGGGATTGAAGCATTTGAATAATAAGGAAAGGCTGAGTAGACTGGGGCTTTTTCCTCTGGAGTATTGGAAACTGAGGGTGAACGTATATAGTTTTATAAAATCCTGAGGGGCATGGATAGAGTGAATAGCCAAGGTCTTTTTCCTAGGATGTGGGAGTCCAAAATTGGAGGGCATAAGTTGAAGATGAGAGGAGAAAGATTTAAAAAGGACCTGAGGAGTAATTTTTTTACACAAAGGATGGTGCATGCATGGAATGAGCTGCCAGGGAAAGTGGTGGAGGCAGGTACAATAACAGCATTTAAAAGAAAATTGGGTGGGGAGAATGAACAGGAAGGGTTTAGAGGGAGTGCTGGAAAAGCACAGCAGGTTAGGCAACATCTGAGGAGTAGGAAAATCGACATTTCAAGCAAAAGCCCTTCATCAGGAATGATGAAGGGCTTTTGCCCGAAATGTTGATTTTTGTGTTCCTCAGATGCTGCCTGACCTACTGCGCTTTTTCAGCACCACACTCTCGACTCTAATCTCCAGCATCTGCAGTCCTCACTTTCAACAGGGTTTAGAGGGAGATGGGCTAAATGCTGGCAAATGGGACTAGGTCAGATTGGGATTTCTCGCTGGCACGGACAAGTTGGACCAAAGGGTTTGTTTACATGCTGTGTGACTCTATGACTATATGTTGGAAATAGTTATGATCTCAACAGTAATTTATGTGGAAATTCACTAGTTGCAGGTTATCATCCTGAAAATGCCCCCTGTACCACATGTCTCTGGCTTCTATTAGGTAGCTAATCCTCTATAAATGTTAACACATAATGCCAACACTATAACCTCTTATTAAATAACCTGATCTACAGTACCCTATCAAGTGCCTTTTGAAAATCCAAATCTATTACATTAACTTGTTTCCCTTTTCTATCTTTCTCATTATCTTCTCAAAGAACTGTAATAAAAATGTCAAGGATGTCTCCTTCATGAAGCCATGTTGACTCTGCTTTATCATATTATGTATTTCTAAATATTCTACTTTTACTTCCTTTTTAATAGGCTTCATAATTTCTCAGTCACAAATACTAATCTACAATTACTTGTTGTTGCATTTCCTTTATTGCCTCTGCCCTTAGCTGCAATAGTTTTCTCTTACTTTTTTCTCTGGAGGTAGACATTATATTTATTCCCTCCATTCCCGCCAGCATCCCCCCAACCCCCCCACACCACCCACACCCCGCTTCCATTAGTAGTTTGACCATTTTAGCATCCTTTTGGTGTTCTTTACCATGAAAATTGTTACAAAGTATCTACTCAACTTCTTCTGCCATGATTATTTCCCCAGCCTCATTCTGTACTGGGCTAATGTCTACTGTAGCTTCTCCCTTCCTTTAGTATCATTCAAGAAGCTCTTACTCTATTTTTTGCTTGCTAGTAACTTTACCGTCAGTTCATTTTCTACCTCGATTAGTTTTTGACCATCTTTTGTCACCTTTTAAAACTTTCTCCTGAGGCGTGATCTTACAGAGATTTATTAAATCATGAGGGACATAAATAAGGTGAATGGACAAGGTCTTTTTCCCAGGATAGGAGAGTCCAAAACTAGAGGGCATAGGTTTAAGATGAGAGGGGAAAGATTGAAAAGGGACCTGAGGGGCAATGTTTTCACACAAAGGGTGGTGCATATATGGAATGTGTAGGAGGAGGAAGTAGTAGAGGCAGTACAATTACCTCATTTGAAAGACATTGAGACAGGTACATGGACAGGAAAGGTTTAGAGGGATATGGGCCAAATGCAGCCAAATGGGACTAGTTCAGTTTAGGAAGCCTGGTCAGCAGGGATGAGTTGGGCCAAAGGGCCTGTTTTCACATTGTATACCTCAGACTCTGACTCTCCAACTTTCCCACTCCTCTGGTTTACCATGAATCTTTGCCACATTGAATGCTTTTTTATTTCAATTTGATACTATCTTGAACTTCTTTGGTTAACCATAGTTAGTTTATTCCCTTCCTAAAATCCTTCCCACTGCATATAACTTAGCTGTGAGTCTTGGACTAGTTTCTTGAATAACTGTGTCAAGCAACTTTTCTAATAAAATTCTTTTTTAGTCCACGCTTACCAATTCTGCCCTTATCCTTCTCTTATTTAAATTTAAAGTTGTTTCTGACCCAGGTCTATCATATTATGGACACTGGGAGATCTTTTACTTTGAGATTATTTATTAAAACTACCTCGTTACACATTAGCAAATCATAAAAGCCTGATCTCTGGTTGGATCCACAAGATGTCATTTTAGGAAATTGTCTTGAATTCTTCCCCATAGTTACTTTTGCCAATTTGATTTTCCCAATCTACACAAATGTTAAGGTGACACATGATTTCTGTATTGCTGTTTTTATGTACCTTATGATTTATTCTGTTCTGCAGACCATCTACTGTTGGTGGGGAGGGTGGGGGGGGAGGTGATAGACTACTGCCAATAATGTCTCTTTTCTCTTGCGATTTCTTACCTTCATTCGTGGATTCTACATCATCAGGTCCAAGATGATTTCTTGCTACCATACATACTTCATCCCTCACTAACAAAGCTATCCCACCACTCTTTTCTTCCTGAATTGAATTGAATTTATTGTCACATGTGCTGAGGCACAGTGAAAAGCTTTGTCTTGCGAGCAATACAGGCAGATCACATCGTTAAGTAGCATAGATAGAAATAATGGATAAATAGCTACAAAATGAAAAACACAGGTACAGGCGAATGTTAAGAGTTTGTGAGTCTATTCAGTACTCTAACAACAGCTCACCCTTCTGAAAGGTCTCATACCCCTCAATATTTAATTTGCATCTTTGCTCATCTTGTGACAATGTCTTCACAATGGCTGTAAGATTATGCCCATTAATCTCAATTTGTGCTGTAAATTTATTAACTTTATTCCAAGTACATACTATACTCATTTCTGTAAAGAGCCATTAATGTTGCATTTTTTTAACCAACATTTTCTCCTTTGACCCAATTTGTTGTTTTTTTTATGCTTGTACACATTGTTCCTTTCTGTTTCATTCTGGGTATCATTATTAAAGTATTTGCCCTGCAATGCTACCATATCCTTTTGCTTTGTCTTTCCCTCCCTTCTGAGCATTCCCACCCCCATCTAATTAATTTAAAACTCTCTCTAAAAACTCATTATTCAATCTGCCAGGATACTGGTCCCACTTTGGTTCAGGTGAAGCCTGTTCCACCATCTACGTTATACCTTCTACCCCAATATGGGTGCCCTTGCCTATGAACTGAAACCTATTCCCCCTGCATTAATTCTTTTAATTCCTTAACTTTGTTTACCCTATGCCAGTCTGTCCCTGGCTCAGGTGGTGATCCAGAGATTGTTACATTGAAGGTTCTCCTTTTTAGTTTAGCTATTGTGCTAGAGTCACTAAATAATTACAAAATGTTGAGAGCATTTGTGAAAGCAAACTGCAAAGTGAAGAAAAATTTGGATGTGAGGTTTTGCAGAAATGTGTAAACCTTAGGTGAAAGGAGATAAACTGGAGGTAATCTGGACATGGAATGCTTTAAGTCCACAAACATCTATGATTATTATTTTAAAGTGTGAAAACCATTAAACAGGCATTGCATTTTTATACTTATCACTTCAGATTCTACTGGGGGTGGGATGGATTGTAATGAATCTAACTCAAAAAAGAATTGCTTGTGTTATCATTTTCAAAAACTTTCTTGGTATTACAGCCCACAATATGGCAGTGGCAGCAGGATAGGCTATGTCTGGCTCCAGAGACCATCTGCTTCCCCAGAACCAGGCTGGCTCCATCCTTCTTTCTCCTTTTCTTTCCGATTTTGTCTCTCATCTTCATCTCTATCTTCTTTTCAGTGGTGACAGTAACAGTGAAAGAAGGTGAGATCAGGCGACTGTGGTGGCATTCTCATATTTGTGCTGCCCAGATGTTTAAGTTGGAGTGGTCATGGGTTTTGAAGGTGCGGTCAAAGGAGCCTTAGTAGGTGATTTTATTTTTATTCATTCATGGCATGTGGGTGTTGCTGCTTAGGTCAGCTGTTATTTCCCACCCCTAATTGCTCAAAGAGGGCAGTTAAAAGGCAACCATCTTAGGCCTAGATTCATTTGTAGGTGAGATTAGGTAAGCACAGCAACTTGCCTTCCCGAAAGGCATTAGTGAACCAGATACAATTTGACAACTATTTACAATGGTTACATGGTTGTAAATGGCTGGCTTTTTAATTCCATACTTTTATTGGACTCGATTTCACCTAACGCCATGCTGGGACCCAATTGCATGTCCCCGAACATTAGTCAGGTTCTGAATCACTTATTCAATGATATTACCACTTGCTCATGCAATTTGTAAGTGTATGTTGTGGTGGACACAGTGAATAACTGAGGCAGTGGAGGAGCTGGCAAGTGGACTGTTTTGCCCTGGATGTTGTGAATCTTCTTGTGGAGATTGGTGGATGGTGTGATGGTGCGAATCTTCTTGTGGAGATTGGTGGATGGTGTGATGGTGCGAATCTTCTTGTGGAGATTGGTAGATGGTGTGATGGTGCGAATCTTCTTGTGGAGATTGGTGGATGGTGTGATGGTGTGAATCTTCTTGTGGAGATTGGTGGATGCTGTGATGGTGTGAATCTTCTTGTGGAGATTGGTGGATGGTGTGATGGTGTGAATCTTCTTGTGGAGATTGGTGGATGGTGTGATGGTGCGAATCTTCTTGTGGAGATTGGTAGATGGTGTGATGGTGTGAATCTTGTGGAGATTGGTGGATGGTGTGATGGTGTGAATCTTCTTGTGGAGATTGGTTGATGGTGTGATGGTGTGAATCTTCTTGTGGAGATTGGTGGACGGTGTGATGGTGTGAATCTTGTGGAGATTGGTGGATGGTGTGATGGTGTGAATCTTCTTGTGGAGATTGGTTGATGGTGTGATGGTGTGAATCTTCTTGTGGAGATTGGTGGATGGTGTGATGGATGGTGTGAATCTTCTTGTGGAGATTGGTGGATGGTGTGATGGTGTGAATCTTCTTGTGGAGATTGGTTGATGGTGTGATGGTGTGAATCTTCTTGTGGAGATTGGTGGATGGTGTGATGGATGGTGTGAATCTTCTTGTGGAGATTGGTGGATGGTGTGATGGTGAGAATCTTCTTGTGGAGATTGGTTGATGGTGTGATGGTGTGAATCTTCTTGTGGAGATTGGTGGACGGTGTGATGGTGTGAATCTTGTGGAGATTGGTGGATGGTGTGATGGTGAGAATCTTCTTGTGGAGATTGGTTGATGGTGTGATGGTGTGAATCTTGTGGAGATTGGTGGATGGTGTGATGGTGTGAATCTTCTTGTGGAGATTGGTTGATGGTGTGATGGTGTGAATCTTCTTGTGGAGATTGGTGGATGGTGTGATGGTGTGAATCTTGTGGAGATTGGTGGATGGTGTGATGGTGTGAATCTTCTTGTGGAGATTGGTGGATGGTGTGATGGTGTGAATCTTGTGGAGATTGGTGGATGGTGTGATGGTGTGAATCTTCTTGTGGATGGTGTGGAGCTGCACTCATTCAGGAAAATGGAAAGTCTTCACTTTTTTAAAATTCTTAACTTATATCTTCTAGATAGTGTCTAGGTGGTTTAGAATCCTGATATGAATTATATGTTACAGCATTCCCAGCCTTTGGTCTGCTTTTACTGCCACAATATGTATGTAACTGTTCAACCTGTGGCCCTGGTGGAACTCAAACTGGGAATAAATGACTATGTTCGTCCTGAGTATGTGCCACTTGATAGCAAGCCCAATGACACCTGCCATCACTTTGCTGACGATTGAGAATAGTCTGATGAGCAATAATTGTAGGTTTTGATTTGTCCTTTTTTGTGATCAGGACTTAATGTGGGCAGTTTTACACATTGTTAGGAAGATGTCAGGATTATAATTGTACAAGAACAGCTTGGCTAGAAGCACAACTTGTTTATGAGCACACATCTTTAATATTACATCCAGGATTCTGTCTGATTCCATAGCCTTTGGAGTATCTGGAGCCTGCAGATGTTTGTTGGTATCACATGGAGTAAATTGAATTGGCTGAAGACTAGCATTTGTGATGCTGTGGGCCTCAGAGGGAGGCTGTGATGAATCATTCAGTTGATCACCCTGGATTGAATGGGATTTTCCCAGAATTTTGCTATCCATTCTGCATCCAGGGTTTGAGCACCCCAGAGACCCAGATTTCTTTGTGTCTGGAGCAGTTTTTTGAAAAAGTAACAAAGTGGATTGATGAGGGCAGAGCAGTGGACATGATCTATATGAACTTCAGTAAGTCATTCAATGAGGTTCCTTATGGTATTTGAAAACAGAATTGGCTCAAAAATAGAATACAGAGGTTGGTGGTAGAGGGTTGCTTTTCAGACTGGAGGCTTGTGACCAGCAGTGTGCCACAAGGCTCAATGCTGGGTGCACTTATATAAATGATCTGGATGTGAACATTGGAGGTATGGTTAGTAAGATTGCAAATGACGCCAAACATAGAGGTGTAGTGGATAGCGAAGAAGGTTACATCAGAGTACAATGGGGTCTTGATCAGATGGGCCAATGGGCCGAGCAGTGGCAGATGGATTTAATTTAGGTAAGTGTGAGGTGCTACATTTTGGAAAGGCAAATCATGGCAGGGCTTATACATTTAGTGGTAAGGTCCTGGGGAGTGTTGCTAAGCAAATAAGACTTTGGAGTGCAGGTTCATTGAAAGTGGAGTTTCAGGTAGATAGGATAATGAAGAAGGCATTTGGTCTGCTTGACTTTTTGGTCAGAGCATTGAGTATAGGCGTTAGGAGGTCATGTTGTGGCTGTACAGGACATTGATTAGGCAACTATTGGAATACTGCATGCAATTCTGGTCTCTCTGCTATAGGAAGGATGTTGTGAAACTTGAAATGGTTGAGAAAAGATTTACAAGGATGTTGCCAAGGTTGGAGAGTTTGAGCTATAGGGAGAGACTGAATCGACTGGGGCTATTTACCCTGGTGCTTCAGAGGCTGAGAGAGTGACCTTATCGAGGTTTATAAAATCATGTCAGGCATGAATAGGGTAAATAGACAAGATTTTTTTCCCGGGGGTGGGGAGTCCAATACTAGACGGCATAGGTTTAAGGTGAGAGGGGACAGATGTAAAAGAGATCTAAAGGGCAACATTTTCATGCAAAGGGTGGTGCATGTCTGGAACAAGCTGCCAGACAAAGTGGTGGAGGCTGGTACAAATAGAACATTTAAAAGGCATCTGGATAGTGTATGAATAGAAAGTGTTGTTACGAATTTGAAGGTGTGTACTGTACCTTTAAGAGAGAGTGACTGTTGTTCTGAACTGAGAGATTACAAGCACCTGTGTATATGACTAGATGACAGTCCAAGAGTGTGCTGGAAAATTGAAAATATATACCATTTGGCTGTGAAATAGATACCTGAGTTGGTTGCTGTTTTGACAAAAGTTCAAAATTAAATTATGCCCCAGAATACTAAAACCTAATTGAGTTTGAATTTATTGTTTTGCCAACATCAAACCAATGAGATGATCCAATGTTGGGGTTATAAAAATGTAGGCATTTTGAAAATTGGATAAAGCGCGGCTGCCATTGAGAGAGATCCAAGAAATTAGGAAACACTCTCTATCAAAGATACCTTTTCATATGAAACGTATTTGCAGTAAAGCGAAAGAAAATGACCCAGGAAGATCTTCAGCTGGAAGAAGACAGACACTGAAGATGATAGCAACTGTGTGGTTTGAAATTAAGTTGATATATCTTTAATAAGTGTGTTATGGGACCAGCATATTGTTATAGAACTAGGAGGCAGGTAAAAAGCAGTTAAGAGAAAGGGGATAGTTGTTGTTTAATGATAACTTTTAGAGTTAAAGAATAAATTGATATTATTTTCTTTAAACAGTGGAATTTGGGAGTTCTCTGTCACTCATACTTTAACAGATTAAGAGGTGAGGTGAGCTTTTCTGGGTGCTTGGTTTAATTAACAGAAGGGTTCACCTCTGTGTTGTAGCAGTGTTTAGAAAAATGGGACTAGATTAATTTAGGATATCTGGTCAGCATGGATGAAGTGGACTGAAGAGTCTGTTTCTGTGCTGTATCTCTCTATGTCTGTAATTGTGGGAGAGTCTAGGATCAGAGGTTATAATCGCAGAGTAAGGAGTCACACAGTTAAGACAGAGATGAGGAGGAATTTCTTCTTTCAGAGGGGAATGAATCTCTGAAATTCTTTGTTGCAGAAGGCTATCGAGGTCATTATGTATATTCAAGACTGAGATAGATTTTTAATTAGTGACGGGATCAAGGGTTATTGGGAAAGTCAGGAAAATTGAGTTGAGGATTTCAAATTGGCAATGATTTCATTGAATGGCTGAATGGTCTATCTCTGCTCTCCTGCTGTGTGTGTGTGTGTGTGTGTGTGTGTGTATACACTATGCTTCTTGAAGGTGGTCTCAACACTAGCCTCGACACTGGTGCTAATAGGATGGACTCTGCCATAATTGAGGACCAGGATGTTCAGGAAACCTCATCCCCTGAACAGATATTAGGGGGTCACTTAATTCAGTTGGCTGAATGGCTGCTTTGCAATGCATAGTAATGCCCACAATTCAATCTCCACACCAGCCGAGGTTAGAATTAGTATTATCTTTATTGTCACATATACTCACATAAGTGAAAAGTTTACAAATCACCATTTACTGTGCTATTTTGGGTACGAAGTGACCTAGGTATAGATTCTTAAGTACAAATTCTTCGGAAAAAATTAGAAGCATAAAGAAATATAATGCCCAACAGTAGAAATCTACACACCATCTTTGGGACTAGAGTACATAGTCATCCAAATCAATTAGAAAAATAAAGAAATAAAAAGTTCAGAATATCAGTCCTTCCAACCCAGCTGACCCTCTGCCTCCAGATTATATTGGTCCTTGGCTAGGCCTCACCTCAAGGCTCCTGAGGCCGGGAGCCCACTTGGGATTCACCTCAAGGCTGGAATTCCACGCTGGCTTTACCTTGCTGCTCTCAAGTTCAGGACTCCATACTGAAGCCGGGATTCCGCGCTGAGGTGGGAGTCCATGATAACTTCATCTGAAGATCAAGGATCAATGGTAGAAGAAAGAAGGAAAAATAAACATGAAGAGGGAAAACCAGAAGAAAAGAAACAGGTGGAGCCAAAGATGTTATTTTGAACAATTCTCCTTCTCAATGTCTCCCCTGGGCCTGAGGCATGGTGCCTCAGGTTAAAACACCACCAGTCAACTATTTCTTTCTCTCTCTCTGTCTGAGAAAGCAGCCCTATGGTGTGATAAGACTATGGTGACTTTGTTTTTATACATTTTGCACACAGTCAGTTGCTGCGGGAGTCATTGAGTTGTACAGCACAGAAATAGACCCTTCAGTCCAACTCGTCCATGCTGACCAGGTGTCCTGAATTAATTTAGTTCTATTTGCCAATATTTGGCCATATCCTTCTAAACTGTCCCATTCATATACTCATCCAGGTGCATTTTACCAATTCCACTTTCTCTGACAGCTCATTCCATACACACACCACTCTCTATGTGAAAAAGTTGCCCCTTCGATATCTTTTGTATCTTTTCCCTCTCACTTTAAACCCATGCCTTCTAATTTTGGACTCCCCTACCATGGGGAAAAGATCTTGACTATTTACCCTATCCATGCCCCTCATGACTTTATAAATCTCTATAAGTTGACCCCTCAGCCTCTGATGCTCCAGGGAAAATAGCGCCAACCTATTCCCATTCTCCCTATAGCTCAAACACTCCAACCCTGGCAACATCCTCGTAAATCTTTTCTGAACCCTTTCAAGTTTAACAATACCCTTCCTGTAGCAGGGAGACCAGAAACGCATACAGCATTCCAAAAGCGGCCAAATCAATGACCTGTACAGAATAATGGAACAGGCAGGAAAGTGGAGTTAAGGCTACAAACAGATCGGCCATGATCTTACTAAATGGTGGAGCAGGTATGATGGGTCAAATGGCCCTATTTGTTAGGATTTTATGAATATTGTTATATACACAGTGCCACAATGAGTCATATTCTTGTTACTCTGCTATCTTTATCAGAAGCCATGTTTTCCCATCATACAACTAATTCAAATTGCTCATTTACAAATCATTCACAGGGCCTCAGCTGGAGTGTTTTTAAGTTATACACGAAACAAAGAACTGCAGATGATGGAAATCAAAAACAAAAGCAGACTCTGCTGAGTTTTTCCAGCAATATCTGTTTTTATTTCTTGAGTTATGTCCTTTAGTCCTGTAATTGTGGATGTTTTCTCCCCAGCATTCACTGACGATCTGGGTACTTCTCTCTCCAGTTAGAGCAGGTGATGTGGAGGAGCTGGTGTTGGACTGGTGTGGACAAAGTTAAAAGTCATACAACACCAGGTTATAGTTCAACAATTTTATTTGAAACTGCAAGCTTTCAGATCCCCACTCCTTCCTCAGGCAGCTAGTGAGAGAGAATACATCGGGCACATAATTTATAAGTAAAAGATAAAAGGATCATCCAACTTATGCGAATGTATTGAACACACACACGCACTCTCACTTTCCCACACACACACACATACACATAACTCTATGGGGTGAATCTACATTTGCAGATTTGTATATGCAGATACATTCTATTTTGTTCAAAAAACACACAATCTGTAGACAGTGAGTCAGTGTGGCAATTTATAAATTCCCACTTTGAAAATTAAAGCAGTCTGACTCCAGGTTGAGGCAGAAACAGACTTGAAACAAGGCCTCACACCTAAAATGCATTGTCTGACCCGGGATGTCACCTTTATACTGATAAGTTATTTTGGGGCAGTGACTTGATAGAAATTCTGGGATTTACGTATTAATCAATCGAAACCTGCATCGCCGTTGTTACCAATTAAAGACTTAATAGCCATCTATGTTTGTTCAATACATTTGCATAAGTTGTATTGTCCTTTGATCTTTTACTTATAAATTCTATGTCCGATGTATTGTCTCTCACTAGCTGCCTGAGGAAGGAGCAGGGGCTCTGAAAGCTTGCGGTTTCTAATAAACCTGTTGGACTATCAGCTGGTATTTTGTGATTTTTGACTTCATTTACAGCAGAACACGTGGGTTTCTCAGCCTTTTGGTTAGATTAGATTCCCTACAGTGTGGAAACAGGCCCTTCGGCCCAACCAGGTAAAAACAAGGACTGCAGATGCTGGAAACCTAGAGTCTAGATTAGAGTGGTGCTGGAAAAGCACAGCAGGTCAGGCAGCATCCAAGATCGATGTTTCAGACAAACACTCACCGACTCTCCGAAGACTAACCTACCCAGACCCATTTCCCTCTGACTAATTGACCTAACACTATGAGCAATTTAGCATGGCCAATTCACCTGATCTGCACATCTTTGGACTGTCGGAGGAAACCCACACAGACACAGGGACAGTTTGCAAACTCTACACAGTCGCCCGAGGCTAGAGTCAAACCTGGTACCCTGGTGCTGTGAGGCAGCAGTGCTAACCACTGAGCCACTGTGCAGCCCCAGGATCATGTGTCTGTTCTTATCAGAGCGGTTATCAAGTTGCAAGTCATCAAAGGTATTGGGTTCATTGCTGGATAGTGATTGGACATTGGAGAATTGTTGGTTGAGCTGACTTGCTCTTGGTGGATCTTCATGTTGGTTTTGGCTAATGCCAATTCAGGGAAAAGCCAACTTGAAGCAATGGCCCCAGCAGCCACCTGCGGCCCAGTCCAGAGAGTCTGGAATACAGTCTGGGTGACTGCGCAGAAGGTGGAAGAATTTACGCTGGTCAATCGGACCTTTTTCATGAAGAGGATCTTACTGAATTGTTTATGGGTTCCAAAGAGCAGACTGCCTGCAGGGTTTCCCCAGTGGTGTATATTTTGATGTGACCTTCAGGAGCGTGAAGTAATATGAGCCTCTCCTGAAGGTATTTGAGGAGAAAGAAGGTGAGACTCTGTTCTCCATCCTGTCTGCAGCGCCATTGTGTGTTCTCCCTGCACTGAGGAGCTGGGTTGTTACAATCCATATGTACAACCTACACATCCCAGCAGCAGATGTCCTAACTTCCTGGGAAGGAAGGAGACAGCACTGACGTGGTAGACCCCTTTGGAATCTGGATCAGTAAGAGGCAGGTCGAGGTGACCCTGAAGGTGGATACCAGTAGGAACACCCTCCACCCGCCCTCCAGCCTTACAAGTAGAGGGAGCAGAGGCTACCTGATGTATGCAGGGCTGCCTAGAATGTGCCGAACCTGAGGGAGGGCAGGGCACATGGCAGCGGATTGTAAAGTGACCGTCTGTAGGAACTGCAAACAGGAAGGTCACCTGACCAAGGACTGCAAGGTGTTCAAAATCTGTAACCTGTGTGGAGAAGCAGGCCACATTTACAGATCTTGCCCAAGATGGTGAGGGAGGTGGGGGGGGTAGGAGGCATGTCACATACGCTGAGATGGCTGGAGGTTGCAATTGTGAGCCATGGACCCCCAAAGATCAACAAAGCACCACCATCCAACAGAAGAACTGAGACAAGAGGCACCCAGAAAGAAGGACAGGCTGGAGTGGAACAAATGGTAGCCAGCGCAGAGGCACAGCAACCAGCCCAAGCTCCAACTGGACAGACAGAGTCAATGGAGGAGGAAGAGTGGATACCGGTGAAATACAGGAGAAGGAAAACCCGCCAGTCCCCCAAAGCCTCACAGCAAAGTGGGAAAAGACAGCTACACAAGGATGACGTCAGCAGCTCCTCTGATGGCAAAGAGAGGTGGGAGATAGCCATCATCAGAAAAAGATGCAGAGCGCCACGGGGGAAGTGGAGAGTATTATCTCCCAACCTGGAAATGACAGACCCTCTGAGGGGACTGGTAAAGCTCAGCCCCCAACTGCTGAGAACTAGGGCGTACCCACTGCACCACAGCTCTAGGCATTTGGAAGCTGCAATTCTCTGACAGTCACTCTGTCAGCCTCAGAATTGGACTCTGCTGACCCTGGTCTCAGCCCAATGCCACCAGACCCGGGAAATGGCCCCAGGGAGGAACTGGACAGTTACCTTAGTCCGGTGGGCGTCCAGCAGTTCGCCCACACCACAGGGATACAGACAGTTCCCCCCCAGTGACAGGACTGTTGGCGAATGAACAATGGTAACCTTATAAACTTTAAAATGGGTGCTAAAATTGCCAGCATTAACATGTGTTGCATTAAATCTTCCGCACTATGTGTCTCCCCGTTGGCTTTCCTAACGTTTGGGCAGCTGCAGCCAAGGCGCGGTGGGGAAAGAACACTGTGTAAGGTCCCTCTGCCGAAGGATTATGGGAGTTCATTCAGTAATTGGACCCCGCTGACGCCTCAGCCAAGAGATTGACTGTAAATATAGAGTAAGTTGAACATCAAATATTTAATTTGTTCTCTGTTCCTAATGAGAGTATAGATCTGAACGGCTCCATTAACTGTAATTGCACCTAAAGTTTTATGAATAAAGTATATTTTTGCAATAAAATTTTAAAAAAACAGGTTTTCACCACGCTTTCAGCTCCCCAAATCTTGCTCAAAAGCCCCGAGTTTGAACTTTATGGAGAAATACGTTTTCCTCGCAACCCCCGCCTCCAAGAGCCGTTTGTACCGGCTCCTCTGGTTTACTGCGAGTGCAGAGCAATGTTGATGGACTTTAGTGAAGATGCTTGTCTCTGCATGAACACTTATTAAAAATTAGGTATTTTTAAAACTCCACTGTATCCAGAAACACTGGTTATCTCCAAATATCTCACTATTCGTGCGAAGACAGTGATATTTCCATTGGCTGAAGGACACATGCCGAGTGGAGGTGTAAATGCCAAACCTTACGTCATGGGCACTTTTCTCAGTTTCTTGGATACCGTGACACTTTATTTCAGAGAAAGACATTCTGGTTTGCGAGCTGTTAATTGCACGTCTTGGATGAAACGTGTACACCGGAAGAAAGCTGGATTTAAGTGTTAACTCGCATGGACAAGCCAAAGCCCCGAGTTTATGTCAGATTTTGCTTTGAAACTCAGGAGAAACGCTGGCACGCGATTGCTTTGCAGATTGGCTGCAGTTCAATGTTGTAGGACTCTCTGGATCTTACCGTTTTGCAAAGAAAAGCAGTTATTTTCGATTTTTAAATGCAACTTGTCACGTAGAATGAGGCTGCAATGGGTACACTTCGTGCAGCGAATCTGCACTGTTTATTACTGGCAGCAGCTCAAAACAAAGCCCAGCGCCTCAGTTAGCAAAGTGCCCCCCGGAACAAATCTCAGGGGTAACATAAAGGAACAGATCGCCACAATCACCTGAGTTTGCATCCTTGATCAGGATTACATTGTGGATATCATGAGTTACCTAAAATGATAGCAGTGGATTCAATTAGTAAATTCTATAACTTTAAGTGCTTTGGCGTTTTCAAAGTTGAAATCTTTATATAACTACCGGTTACTTTCCGGGACCGGTGCGGATTAGCTGAAAGTAAACGAAGAGTGCAGTCCACTCACTGGGAAGGTTGCATCTCTCCTGCCACGGCTGGAAGTATCCACTGGGCGGTGCTTTCACCAGGAGGTGTTCTGGCAGACAGTGCCCACGGATTGATTCTGCGGGAAACTATGTTAGTGGGCGATACACGTGTTCTGTGGGAAGAGGAACTATGTTAAGGTACTGGCCCTGATGAGGAGTTGTTTCCAGACCGTTTACTGGCAAAAGGTGCCTGGGGCCTGTGACAGGGAGCTATACCGGAAGGCTGTGCCCGGGGTAAATTGTACAATGCTGGTAAATTATCTTTGGAAGCTTTGCCAGTGAAATATGCCCAGAAATTATTCCTATGGAGGTGGACTGTACATGCAGACAGTTACTGAGGGAGGGTCTTTGCAAATAGTAAAGTTCAGTACTGTGGGTAGTGTGTCTGTAAACAGGAATTGTGTTAAGAAACTGACAAGGAACTATGCCCAGGTGCTGTGCCATGAAGCCATTTGGAAATCTGTGCCAGAGAACTTGGCATTTTGAGGAATTGGTTGGCGTGAACCTGGGAGATTGTGCAGAATATGCCCAGACTGTGTTTGGAATTATACCATGAGATTGTGCCCGGGGATGGTTGGTGAGGACTGTACTCAGGTAATGCCTCTGACGTTGCACTGGCAGACTGAGAATGATAAAACCTGAATGATAGCACCTGACTTCAATACTAAGCCAAACTCCTGCAGAAGAGTACAGGAGTTGGGAGGTCATGTTGCGGCTGTACAGGACATTGGTTAGGACACTGTTGGAATATTGCGTGCAACTCTGGTCTCCTTCCTATCAGAAAGATGTGAAACTTGAAAGGGTTCAGAAAAGAATTACAAGGGTTGGAGGATCTGCGCTATATGGAGAGGCTGAACAGGCTGAGGCTGTTTTCCCTGGAGCGTTGGAGGCTGAGGCATGACGTTATAGAGGTTTACAAAATTATGAGGGGCATGGATAGGATAAATAGATAGAGTCTTTTCCCTGGGGTTGGGGAGTCCAGAACTAGAGGGCATAGGTTTAGGGTGAGAGGGGAAAGATATGAAAGAGACCTAAGGGGCAACTTTTTCACACAGGGGGTGGTACATGTATGGAATGAGCTGCCAGAGGATGTGGTGGAAGCTGGTACAATTGCAACATTGAAGAGGCATTTGGATGGATATATGAATAGGAAGGGTTTGGAGGCATATGGGTCGGGTGCTGGCAGGTGGGACTAGATTTGGTTGGGATATCTGGTCAGCATGGATAGGTTGGACCGAAGGGTCTGTTTCCATGCTGTACATCTTTATGAATCTATGACTCATGCTAAATGTTTAACTTGAACTTGAAATCAATGTATAAATGCTAAAAACAAAAATAAAGTCAAGCCATTGAGGCTATAGATGCAGCAATCTTCAGAGACCCCATGATATACCTAAACGTCTTGTATTGTGTATTGAATCACATTACCATGCGAAGCTGAACTGGTTTAGGCAATGCTTTTCGACATTGTTTTCTCTTTAACCATAATTACATTTTATTTATGAAAGCTGTACAGCCCAGAAGAACCTCAGCCAGTGAACTGCTTCCAAAGCTTACACCAAAGCCAAAACTTGCATCATCTCATGGCACTATTGAATGGCTCCTAGTTGTAATTACCTCCCTGCAATTTTTTTCTCAGTTTATAAATGTATAATATTATTTGTTTAATTTTTACACACCTTTCTTTTCATCCAGCCCAAAGCTGTTTTATTTGCTAATACATTGCTTCTAGTGATTGAAACGATATATTGTGCAGAACAAACTTCATAGGGTTTGTTAGGTAAGCATCCATAAATAGCATATTTTAGTTAAGGCCCACTTCATTTGAACAATGCTGATTATTGTGTGCAACAGCATGCCCATCTTAATGATGTAATTCGACAGCAAACTTTGAACAGCTAACACCCAAGTCTTTGGACTTAGATAGTAACATATTAAAATACACATAATGGCCTACAATTTGCCTAAAATTGTCAGTTTTTGCCACCATCACAATTGGGAAACTATCAGAAAATTCTGGTAGTGTTACAGAGTAGATAGGGAAAAATTGTACCCATTAGTGGAAGCATCAACAACCAGAGGGCACAAATGCAAGGAAATCTGTAAAAGAAATAATGGCCATAATGGAAAACCTTTTCATAATGTGAATGGTTATGCTTTGGAATGTGTTACTTAAGATTGTGGTGGCAGCAGATTCAATCAAAACATTCAAGAAGAAATTGGATAATTATGTGAAAAAGAAGGTGAAAAGCGAAATCTTATATTGATTGATTTATTGTTGTTACATATTCCACAATACAGTGAGAAGTGTTGTTTTGTGTGCTATCCAGGCAGACCATACCATATGAAGTTCATCAGGGTAGCAGATTAGAGTACACAATGCAGTGTTACAGCTGCAGGGAAGGTGCAGAGAGAGAGATCAGAATTAACATTTGAGAGGTCTGTTCAAAAGTCTGATAACAGGAAGATGCTGTTCTTAAATTTTTTTTACGTGTATTCAAACTTCTATATCTTTTTAACTCTGGAAGAGGGTAGAAGAGAGTATAACTGGGGTGGGAGGGGTCTTTGCTTACATTGGTTGCTTTTCCTGAGGCACTGGGAAGTATAGATGGAGTCAATGGATGGAAGGCTAGTTAGTGTGATAATCTGGGCTGTGTTCATGATTCGCTGCAGTTTCGTGTGATCTTGGGAAGAGCAGTTGCCATAACACACTCTGATGCATCCAGATAGGATGCTTTCTATGGTGAATCTATAACAATTAGTAAGAGTCCTTGTGGACATGTCAAATTTCCTCAGCCTCCTGAGGAAGTAAAGATGTTGTTATGCTTTCTTGACCATAGTGTCGATGGGTGGCCCAGGACAGATTGTTGGTGATCATCACTCCCAGGAACCTGATGCTGTTGACCATTTCCATCTCAGCATCACTGAAGCAGACATGGGCATGCCCTCCGCTCAGCTTCCTGAAGTCAGTGATCAGCTCCTTCATTTTGTTGATGTAAAAGGAGTGATAATGATGAAGAGATTGCTGTCTTTACACCATGCCGCTAAGCACTCAATCTCTTTCCTATATTCTGTCTTGTCCTTGTTTGAGATCCAACCTACAATGCTACTGTCGTCAGCAAATTTGTCATTGGAGTAGGGTTGGAATTTAGCCACATAATTTGGGTGCACGGTGGCATAGTGGTTAGCACTACTGCCTCACAGCGCCAGAGACCCGTGGAGTTTGCACGCTTTCCCCGTGTCTGCGTGGGTTTCCTCCGGGCGCTCCGGTTTCCTCCCACAGTCCAAACATGTGCAGGTCAGGTGAATTGGCAATGCTAAGTTGCCCGTAGTGTTAGGTAAGGGGTAAATGTAGGGGTATGGGTGGGTTGCGCTTTGGCGGGTCAGTGTGGACTTGTTGGGCCGAAGAGCCTGTTTCCACACTGTAATGTAATCTAATAATTGTGAGTATGTAAGGGTGCCGGTGTTGAGAATTATGGTGGAAGAATTGTCGCATGTTCTTGCTGATTGCGGTCCATGTGTCAGGAAATCAAGGATCCAGTTACAGAGGAGGGAGCTGAGACCTAGGTCTCAGAGTTTAGAGTTGAGGTTAGAGATTGTTTGGAATTATGGTGTTGAAGGTGGAACTGTAATCAATATGAGGGAGTCTGACATAGGTATCCTTGTTATATAGATGTTCCAAGGATGTGTGTAGGGCTAGGGAAATGGTGTCTGCTATGGACCTGTTGCGCTGGTAGGTGAATTGCAATGGATCAAGGCAATTTGGTAGGCTGGAGTTAATGATTTTTCTTTTGCACCAGGATTATGGTGGTCTTCATGAAGCAGGTGGGATCTTCAGATCATAGTGAGGAAAAATTAAAGATGCAGAATCATAGAATCCCTATGATGTGTGAACAGGCCATTTGGCCCAATGAGCCCACACCAACCCCCTGAACAGCATCCCACCCAGACACATTCCCCTACGCTAACCCTGTAACCCTGCATTTTTCATGTCTAATGCACCTAACCTACACATTCCTGGACACTACAGGGTAAATTTAGCATGGCCAATCCACCTAACCTCCACATCTTTGGTCTGTGAGAGGAAACCGGAGCACCCAGAGGAAACCCACACAGACACAGAGAGAACATGCAAGCTCCACACAGATAGTTGCTAGAGGGTGGAATTGAACCTGGGTCCCTGGTGCTGTGAGACAGCAGTACTAACCACTGAATCACCATGTTGCAAATATCCTGCCAGTTAGTCACACAGGATCTGAGTGCATGGTTGGGAACTCCATCCAGACCAGTCGTTTTCCGATAATAAAGGCATAGCAGCAATTTATCCCAAGGAAGAAGAAACATAAGGGCAGTGACTGCAGGTACAGGTACATCCGAGGTTGAAGGGATAAGTGACATTGGTCCACTGACCCTTTGTTGAAAGTGAGTGTAGATTATATTAAGCTTGTCAGGTAGGGATGTACTGTTGCCTGTGATTATGTTAGACTCCGCTGTGTAGCCTGTAATATCGTACAAGCCTTGCCACAAATGATGGGTGTCCATGTGGTTGGTCTGGGTCTCATGCTTCATTTGGCATTGCCTTTTGGCATCTATGATTGCCTTATGATGGTCATACCTGGATTTCCTGTATTGGTCAAAGTTGTCCGGCTTGTAAGCCTCAGATCTGGACTTCAATCTGTCTGCCAACAACTCCATCTTTCAAGGAGGTGTCTTTGTTTGCCAACACTCCCCAGAACCCTACCTTTATCTGTATAAGTTCTGCAGTGGTTTGCAAAATGAAACACATCACATTTATGTAAATTAATCTCCATCTGCCCCCCTCAGCCCATTAGCCCATCTGATCAAGGTCCTG
The DNA here is from genome assembly GCF_047496795.1 of Chiloscyllium punctatum. Lineage (NCBI taxonomy): Eukaryota > Metazoa > Chordata > Chondrichthyes > Orectolobiformes > Hemiscylliidae > Chiloscyllium > Chiloscyllium punctatum. The sequence continues at coordinate 34,463,158 of NC_092741.1, forward strand.
TTGTACTCTGAGATAATTTTCTTCACTGTCCACGACACCACTAACTTTGGTGTCATCTGCAAAATTAACTATGCATCCTACACTCAGATCCAAGTCATTTATATCGATGATAAAAAGCAGTGGACCCAGCGTTGATCCTTGTGGTGCACCACTGGTCACAGGCGTCCAGTCCACCATTCTCTGTCTCCTATCTTCATGTCAACTTTGTGTCCAACTGTATTTGATTCTTCTTTAATATTACTGGCTAACTTATCCTCATATTTCATTTTCTGTTCCCTTATTACTTTTTTGTCCTCAGCTGGTTTTTAAAAGCTTCCCAATATTCTGGCTTCCCACTAGTCTTCACTAGATTGTATGCTTTTGCTTTTATATTGTTCTGACTTTTCTTGTCGACGTGGTTGCTTCATCTTGCCCTTATGTTTCTTCTTCCTTGAGATAAATTGCTGCTATGCCTCCTGAATTATCGCCATTGCTACTCCGTCATCTTCCCTGCTGTGCTCCCCTTCCAATCAATTCAGGCAAGCTCCTCCATCATGTCTTTGTGGTTACCTTCACTCGACTGCAATAGCATTACAATCTAATTTTCCTGGTCTGCCCACAAATTGAAATTCCCTGCGATTATTGTAATAGTGCCTTTCTTGCATGTGTTTTGTAGTCTCTAATATATGACCAATTTCCTGTTCAATTGCTGTTCTTTTGTAGTTCTCCAACTATTCTATGCCTTCCGACCTTATCTTGCTTCTTGCTATCGATTTAATTTAATTTCTTACTATCAAGGTAACCTCAATCACTCTGCATTGTGAAATAGGCTTAATTAGAAGGCATTCTGCATTACATTTTGGATATTTTGAAATAATCTTTTTTGCATTATTACAGTATTAAATGTAAATGTGGTGTAATCTTACTCCCACTTTGGTGTAATTGAGAATCCCTCCAAATTATGTCAATTCTCTTGGGTTAATTCAGTAATATTTTTTAGACTCAGTCATTTGATCCATTCATGGTTTAACATGTTTCTTCACAAAGGCCTCCTGGAAAGTGTTAGTTCAATGCAAACATCAGGATTTGTATACTAATATTCCGCGGCATACTGTATTTAAAAAAACTTTGTTCTTCAATATTTCATTTATGCCTTTCATAATTGGATGATGTATAAACTACTGCTGTATAAACTTACTAATCTCACATTCACACTGACAAACTAAATGTCGGCTCTATTTGTCAGATGATACATATTTGAGGATTGCTCAGCAGTAAAGATTTAGCAACTATTGCTGTGAGAAAGCACTCCTTACAATGCTGCAAGCAAATACCAGCAATGGCTAGTGATCATCTATGGACTCCGGCACAGTTCCTATGGATTGGAGGGTAGCTAGCGTAACCCTAGAATTTAAGAAGGGAGGCAGAGAGGAACAATGAATTACGGACCGGTTAGCTTGACATTGCTAGTGGGAAAAATGCTAGAGCCCACTAAAAGATGTGAGAGCAGAGCACTTGGAGGTTAGTGAAAAGGTCAGACAAAGGGGAAATTGCGCTTGACAAGTCTGCTGGAATTTTTTGAGGATGTATCTAATAGAGTGGATAAGAGGGAGCCAGTGGATATGATTTACTTGGACTTTCAGAAGGCTTTTGACAAAGTCCGATATAAAAGATTAATGTATAAAATTAAAGCCCAAGGGATTGGAGGTCATGTATTGAAATGGATTGGAAACTAATTGTGAAAACAAAGAGTAGGAATAAACAGCTATTTTTTCTGAGTGGCAGGCAGTGACAAGTAGGGTATCCCATGGGGATCACTGACCCCAGCTACTCACAATATATATTAATGATTAAGGTGACATTTCATATCTCTGAGTTTGCAGGTGACTCTCAAGGATGCGTAGAAGGGAATGCTGTGAGGAAGATGCAATGAAGTTTGAATGCAATTTGGATAATTTAAATAAGTGGGAAAAAACATAACAATGCATTTTAAGATAGAAAAATGTGAGGTTATCCATTTTGGTAGCAAAAACTGACATCGAAATGGCAATAGATTGGGAAAGGTGAGAGGGTGGTGCAAAGACCTGAGTGACCTTGTACACCAAACTCTCAGAGTAAGCAGGCAGATGCAGCAGTGATGTAGAAGGCAAATTGTATGTTGGTCTTTATTGTGAGAGTATTCACTTACAGAGGCAGGGATGTCTTGTTGCAGTTGTACAGGAAATTGGTAAGACCTCGCATGCAGTTTTAGTCTCCTTATTTGAGGAAGGATGTTCTGGCTACTGAGGCAGTGCAAAGGGATTATACCAGACTGATTTCTGAGAAGGTGGAACTGCCGTACAAGGAGAGACAGATTTGTTAGGACTATATTCACTACAGTTTATAAGAACAAGGGGAGAATATCATAGAAACATATAATATTCAAACAGAATTAGAGAGGATATTTGCAGGAACGATCTCACAATGATCATGGAGACCAGAATCAGGGAGTGTCTCTCTAAGGATATGGGGTCAACCTTTTCAGACAGCGATGAGGTTAAATTTCTGCAACCTATGGAATTCTCTGCCACAGAAAGGAGTTGAGACCAAAACATTGAATGTTTTTTAGAAAGCAATAGATACAGTTATTTGGACTAATGGGAACAAAGGGTATTGGGAAAAAGTGGGAACAGGGTACTGAGTTGGATAATTAGCCATGATCATATTGAATGCCAGATCAGGCTTGAAGGTTGCTTGGTGTACTCCTGCTGTTATTTTCTATGTCACTGTTTTGACAGTTGTTGGGCATGTGTTCTAATCCTTGTTACTTGCTTAAGAAATAACAAGGGTAAGAAAACATAGTAGGAGTAATCTATAGGTTCCCTAACAGTAGCTGTACTGTAGCACACTGAATAATTCAGGAGATAATTAGAACATGAAGAAAAAGACAGTATATTAATCGTGGGTGACTTTAATCTTCATGTAGATTGTAAAAGGCAAATTGGCAGAGATAGCATGAAGAACAATATGTTGTGGGTCAAACATATTTTGGACCTGGTAAAGTATAATGAGGCAAGTTTAATAAATGTTCTCAGGGTAAAAGATCCTTGAAAAAACAGTGACCAGACCATGGTAAAATTTATTATTCAGTTTGAAAGTGAGAACCTTGACTTGGAAACAATGTTCTAAACTTAAATAAAGTAATTGCAAAGAAAGCAGAGTTAGGGATAGACTGGGAAAGGAGTTTAGCAGCAAAGATACTTGATGAAAGATGGCTATTGTTGTTGGATGTTAGTCATTTCGGTTTAAGGACATCTCTGCAGGAATTCCTCAAGGTAATTTCAGGCCCAAACTGTTTCATCACTGACCTTCCTTCTACCATAAGATCAAAAGTGGGGATGTCCACTCATGACTGGACAGTGTTCAGCACTATTCGCAAAGCCTCAGATGTTCTGAGGCACTCCATGTTCAAAATTAACAAGATTTGGACAAACGTCAGGCTTGGTCTGATGAGTGCCAAGTAACATTCGTGCCACTCAAATGTCACGCAAAAAACATCTCCAGTGAGAGACAATGTAACCACCACCTCTTGACATTCAATGGTGCAACTATCACTGAATGCCCCACCATCAACATTCTGGGGATTACTATTGACCAGAAATTCAATTAACTGTTACATAAACCCAATGGCTTACTCCACTCCCTGCAACGCTATCTTCTGCATATAAATTGACATTCCCTAGCTGTCATCAGTTCTGAGGAAGGGTCATTCAACATGAAATATTAACTCTGATTTCTCTCCACAGATGCTGCCAGACCAGCTGAGCTTTTCCAGCAGTTTCTGTTTTGTTTCTGAGTATAAAAGGGACATCACTTTTGTGTGTCTTGGACAGCCTGGAAAGGTACAGTGAGCTTGGGGCTGTGTCCATTGGAAATATCAATCAGCAATTGGTTGCTCTTACTCAAGTCTATTAAGTGTTTGTTTTAGCTTGCTTTCAAATAAGACTGTCTGGTTAGACTGAGCAGCAGACCCAATGATTATGAATTTAGACCGATCATTAAGAATAGTATGCATTTTGTTAATGTATTCACACTTGTTAAGGATGACTATTCCAGACCCTTTGTCAGGTTTACTGATGTCATAAATTCATAAAATATAGAAACAGAATTAGGCCATTTGGCCATCGAGTCTGCTCTGCCATTCGATCATGGCTGATATATAGTAGTCCCTTCTCCATACCTGCAGGGGTTACCTTCCAGGACCTACCATGGAAGCCTAAAATCATGGATAGAAGCAAACCAATTCATTTAAATGGGAAACGTATCATCCCAGCAGCCTCCTGGTCCCTGCTGGAACATACCCTATAATATGTTCCGGCTGTGGTAAACCATAGGTCAGTGAAACTGTGGAAAATGATTCCGTGGATACAGGGGTCACCCTGTACTCCTCACCCCCATTTTCCAGCCTTCTCTCCATAAGCCTTCAACCTACTACCAAGTAAAAATCTATATAACTCCTCCTTAAATTTACTCACTGCCCCAGCATACCGGTAAATATTTAAACATTGGCCTTGAGGCCTGAAATAAGTCCAAGGGGGCAGGTATCCCATTGCCAAGTTACCATTTATTTACACGTGCCCAGTACGTGGAATCTGACTAACTTGCTCAAAGCCAGTCCTTAGGATGAGGAGACTCCCTGAATCTCCTGTTTATACCTGTCAGCAGGTCCTCTTGATTGGCCCAGGTTAACAACCCCAATCAAGGATCTCATTGTCAATGGAATCCACCTTGCCCTCAATCAAATCCCTACAGTCTTGTTAAGTTTGCCTATTGTTTTTCTTGTAATGTTTTCTGGGTTTTCACCCTAGATCCAGTGGCTCCGATTCTGACTCAGACACAGGCAGCATGTACCAGATCATAACCTTTCTCTTCCCCCCTAGAGTGTCTTGGGAGAGTTTTCCCCTCTTCTTCAGATCGAGGCGACATCTATCTTGGATTCTGAGGTTTCTTCGAGGCTAGCCTTTCTGGCTGTTCTGTGGGGACAGATATGTTTTGCTCCTGCCCTGTTTTCATGGTAGCAGCTTCTGTTTGTTCAGAACTGCCTTACCTACCTGAACTTGTATGTCATGGGATCTGGCCTCTTGTTGACCTGGCCTCGTACCCATGCAGGACTATTTTGGTGATTTTGACACCAAACTTCAGTCCCCTGAAGTAAGTTGTCTCTCTCACTTACAGGAAGCATGTGACTGGCCTTGGTGTTCCTGCTGCGAATTCACCTTCCCTCCCAGATCTGGGAATATCAGGTTTAACCTTCTGCAGTGTCTTCTCACATCAGCAACTCTACTAGAGCTGTCCCTTTAGCTGTGTGAGGGGTGGCCCAATAATCAAACAGAAACCAGGACAACTTGGTATCAAGTGAATCTGTAGGCTGTTCCTTTAAGCCTGCCTTTAATGTTTGGACTGCTCTTTCTACTAGACCATTGGACGACAGCTGGTATGGAGCTGTCCTAACATGCCAAATGCCATTCGATTTTAGGAAATACTCAAAATCCCAGCAGGTAAATGATATCCCATTATCTGTGATCAATAGTTCTGGGAGTCTGTGTATCACTACAATGCTTACAGCTTTTCTATCATCATCCTTGAGTTTGCTGTATAACTCCGTGCACATCCAACCACTTGGAGCCCATGAAAGGACCTGCATAGTCAGCGTGTAATCGGGCACAGGATTTACACGGCCATTCCCATGAATGTGGGGGTGCTGCTAGCTGTAATGTTTCTTCTTGGTGGCACTCTGGGAACTGTCCCAACAACACGGCTATATCAGCATTCACTCCTGGCCACCAGACATAACTTCTTGCTAACATCTTCATTTTGGAAGCCCCTACATAATCCCATTTCAGGTCGTATCTGGTGGCGATATTTACTCAGGACCAGTAAATCACTCTTGCTGTTGCACCTCAACAAAATTGATGAAATCCATTCTGTTTTTTTCTCATGGTCAACCTGCATGGCTTAAAATTTAAATAAGCCAACCGTCAATCATCATTAACTGGGAATTCTCCATGGCAATACCTTTACCAATCAATGTTGAGTTGCCAACAAATCATCACTCTCATGCAGTTAAAATGCTGGTTTTTAAATGACTATTTTTGCAAATCACCGTGTTGTGTGCATGATGAAATGTTTCAATAAACCTTCTTAGGTGTAAATGAAGTGATTACTTATATCAATGAAAATGCTATTGTGGACCCAGACAGCATCAATTTATTTCCACTTCCTTCATTTCTCTCATGGAACCTTGCTGCTGAAGACATTTTTGGACCAAAAATTTGCATTGCTTCTGGGGTGGGTTGCCTGATTTGCCACAACCAATGTCAGCAGTTCATTTCCAAAAATGTAGCTGAGGCCTGAGAGGTACTTTGTGGAAATCTGAAGTTAGTTTAGTTTTAGGTGTGTGTTGGTCTCATTCTGCCAAATCTGAGCTCAAGAACAGGCCAATATATTTCTATTCTTCCCTCTATGAGTGCCACAGCCACAGACACTAAGTACCTATTCTGTTTTAATTACATATAATTTTGTTAGCATTTCAGAATGTGCAATTCCATCCATTTGTTGTGAAAGTCATTTATTAATGTAATATGTAATGCTTTCATTGTTAATTTGCTCACATGATTAATAAGAATAATGTTCAATGTAATGTGGTCAGGAGGAATAGTCGATTTTGGACGTATGTTTCCGAAGCTTTTCGCCATTAGTTTTTTATCCCATCTTGGATGGAATTTAATGTCTTTTCTGATGCAAGTTTTAAGATGGGGAAGGGCCTCATTCAAATGCAGTCAAGTATTAGGAAGAAGGTTATGCTCCCATACTATCTTTTGACTCCTTACCCCCAATACAACCAGCATCCCCACTCTATATTATCGTCATCTTGTCCCCTCATCAATCCTAGACTCATGATTTATCTTTTAAATCACTCACAGCATTTTGACATTGCCAGCTGAGCTCTTGAAAGGGTTGTGGTGAGGCGCTTCATTGAACTGTTCCAGGTCTTTCAGTGTAGATCCACCCATAATACCATTAAGGACGAAATGCCAGGATTTTAGACCAAAGACAATGAAGGAATTGTGATATATTTCCCAGTCAGGATAATGAAAGACCTAGAGGGGAACTTGCAGGTGATGGTGTTCCCATGTATCTGCTGCCCTTGTCCTTCCAGATGTGAGTGGTCATGGATTTAGAAGGTGATGTCTAAGGAGCCCTGGTGAATTTTTTGCTATGCATCTTGTAGATATTACAAACTGCTGCTACTGAGCATCAGAGTGGAGGGAGTGAATGTTGTCTATGTGATGCGAATTAAGCAGAGTTACTATTTTCTGAGGTGTAAAACTTTTTGAGCACTAATGGAGCTGCACTCATCCAGTCAATTTGAGAGGTTTCCAACACAATCCTAACTTATGCGTTGTAGATGGTGGTCAGGCCTTGGGGAGTTAGGAGGTACGTTATTTGCTGCAGAACCTGAGCTTCTGAGGTGCTCCTATAGCCACAGAATTTATACAGGTATTCAAGTTCAAATTCTGGCCAAGTGTAACCCCTAGGATGCAAATAGCAGGGGATTCAGTAATTGTAATGCCATTGAATATCATGACAATTTTTTTTGCAGATGGTCACTGCCTGGCACTTGAGCAGCATAAAGTTACTTGTCAATCGTCAGTTCAAATCTGGATATTGTCCAGGTATTTTTGCATTTGACCAGGGGCTGTTCAGTATAAAGGAGTTACGAATGGTGCTGGACATTGATCAAGCATTAACAAACATACCACTTCTGATCTTATAATGGAAGGAGGGTTGTTGATGAAGCAGCTGAAGATGGTTGGGCCTAAAACACTGTCTCGACGAACTTCTGCAGATGTGTCATGGAGCTTAGATGGTAAATGCACTACTGGCAGCAAACACTAGTCGCAATAACATTAATGGGCAATGGACAGCTGCCAGCCCTTGACTGATCAGCTCTCTGAGGTAATATTTCCACCCTGGAGTTCTAAATCCTCTATGAGATTCTGCCTCTCGTTTTGGTCTCGTGTGAAGATTGCTTGCTATGATTGGTTACCAATTTCATTAACATTGCGCCATGGGACAATCAGGTTGGTAGGTTAATTTGATGGGACTAATTTTTCCATCATTTAAAAATTTTTCCACGAGTGTCACTATCATGTCCAGATTTATTGCCCATTGCTTTTGCTCTGAGAAGTGGATCTAGAGCTTTTTTTTCCCTCTGAGCAATAACTGATTGTATACTTAGAAAGCTTGCTTGGGTACTTCAGAGGCATTGTGAATCAGTCTCACCATTGTGCACTCGAGGCAGCCTGAGTAGGAGTGGAAGGAGCCCTTCCCTGAAGCTCAGTCAGAAACTATTTGGTTTCTTTGTGACTAATGCACAACTTCTGTTTGGTACTAGTCCTCAAATAACCAGATTTCTTGATTCAAAGTCAGTCGTGTCAAGAAGAACAATCACCAATTTCCAGGTGGTGACACTGAGACACACGTTGTTTCTAATTCGATCCTTTCCCTATAATTAAAAGTTTACTAACTGCGTTTCTCATGCGTAAATCCCTTTAATGTTTGATAATCAATGTGGGGAAAGATATGTTTAGATTTGCTTTCCCCAACACCCTCTACTGCCTCCCCCTATTTTCAAAGGAGCCCAGTCTCCTTTGAAAGTTATTTCTGGAGGCTGTCATCTCTAAATGTTTATTAACAACTGTAATTGATCCAGTTATAAAGGTTCTTTTTTTTAAACAAAAAGTTTAATTAAATTTGCACATGGAGACTCTTTTATTCTTCAAATCTGCAGGGCTTCTTTATGTCTCACTAGTAAATGGTGCTGAAACAGGGGATTTAAATTTGAGAGATGGTTTCTTCAGATAGGGGCTTTCAAATTTATGTGGGCTCCCCACATACTTATTGCTGTTTTGGAAGCATAAAGAAAGAAAGAACAATGTCTGCACCAAACAGCTTTAAACATCTTCAAAGCATCGAAGGCGGTTGAAGTCATGGAGTTTTCTTTTATGCTGTATCCCACTCCCAATGTTTGTTCTACTTCCCAGGTGTTCTACTGCTTTTTTTTATAGTGCCAGCCATGACTCATTTAGTAGCACTCTCATCCCATCTTGGGGCGGCATGATGGCACAGTGGTTAGCACTGCTGCCTCATAGCACCAGGGTCCCTGGTTTGATTCCAACCTCAGGTGTCTGTCTGTGTGGAGTTTGCACATTCTCTCCGTGTCTGCATGGGTTTCCTCCGGGTGCTTCGGTTTCCTCCCACAATCCAAAGATGCGCGGGTCAGGTGAATTGGCCATGTTAAATTGCCCATAGTGTTAGGTGCATTAGTCAGAGGGAAATGGGTCGGGGTGGGTTACTCTTCGCAGGGTTGGTGTGGACTGGTTGGGCCGAAGGGCCTGTTTCCACACTGGAGGAAATCTAATCTAATCTAAAAAAACTGTCATGGATTCAAGACACTTTCCACACACTTAGGCACAAAATCCTGGTGATACTCCAGTGAGGCACTGAGGGAGTGCTGCTATCTCTCCGATGCAACACCATACTTAGACCTTGTCTGTCCTTTCAAGTGATTGCAAAAGATCAATGGATGTTAGTGTGCTCCAAAGCAAAGAATTCTTCTCTGATTTTGCGACTTCCTTTGGAGTTCTTTATCTTTGACCTCCTTTCTCTGCTCTGAAATTGTAAGTAGAAAGCCTCCGCAGTATCTTAAAAATTGCGTCAAACCTTCCTTTAGTCTTTTCAACTCACCTCATTGCTGTGTGTCATTATGCTTTTAAAATACACTATGAAACGTTTTGATACATTTTGAATGATGTAATTCTGCTTCAAAGCAAGTATTCCTCTGCGAAACAGGTGGATTATCCCTTCAGATTTTGAGTTTGGACTCAAATCTGAATCAATGGGATGTAAATCTGTCTCAGCTGGCTCCAAGAATTGAACTGGATAAATTCTTGAGGGGTGTGATATTTGCTGTGCTATGGGAAAAAAGGCAGGGAAGTGGAACTACTTTCACAGATTTTCCAAAAAATAGCAGATACAGCTTTAATAGGCAAAGTGGCCTTCTTCTGTAGTGTGTGTTAGTTGCTATGATTGCAGGAATTCTCTGTGAAGTGAGCTTGGGCACATTTAGCACAGCTGTGAGTGGGCACATGTTCAAAGCCCAGCACAGTTCATCAGTCTAACAAATTGGCAATCATATCCTGAGAGGCCAGTAGTGTGGACAGCTTTGTTGCTGCATGCGGGATGCAGTCCTGTAGTTGGGATTAAGGCACCCTGCTGGTATAATGGTCTGAGCTGGGAGTCCTTTGATCTGCATTTGGTACATCAAAAATAGGAAGAGTTTTACTCCAAAGTGCTGACATTGCTCAACTTGATGAGCACAATGATTCACCTAAAAAAATCTGTTGCATTTGACCTCATTGTTGTGATTTAAGGGAAACTTGAGCATGAATTTAATAACTAGACGTGTGTTTTTAAAGCTTTGTGTTTATGTAAAATTTGGAACTTGAGACGAAAGAGTCAACTGGACAAACATGCTTTTAATCAAATCAAGATTAAAATATAAATCCTAGCTTAGTACTTGATAAAACATGATAAACATCAATATTCTCAAGTGTCACATCAGACGTAAATAGCCAAGGGTTCAAACAGACTCCATCCACTTTGGGGACATGATCAAGTCGTGTTGAATTTTGTTACTGAGTGTCACTGTGTAACATCTCACCAGCCCTATTTTCATTACATGTCTATCTGATGAAGGACCAGCACACCAAAAGTTTATGATTTTAAATAAACCTGTTGGACGATAACCTATTGTTGTGGGACTTCTGACTTTGTTCACCTCACTCCAACACTGGCACCTCCATATCATAACTGTTGAGTGTTATTGTATAACATTGAGCTCACAGGTTTCCAGAAGGATCCTGAATTCTACTTGCATATTCAAAATAATTTTATCAACTGTCCCTGTGAAAGCTAAGCTATATTGTTCTTCCTAGGAAAAGGTGTCAAAAATGTGGAAGAAGTCAACTCATTCGATATTCAGTTCAGAGAATCAAGTATATTGTACAAGGGACCTCAATGGTGATTGATTTTATGCCCTAAGCCTATGTCTAAAGTCATTCCAACATGTCTAATGTCAAATTAGTAAATGTAATTCCTATTGTAATTTAGAAACATGCAGAGTAGGAGGCCCTCAGTTTGAATTGATAAAGTGTGGTATTGGAAAAAGGACAGCAGATAAGGCAGCATCTGAGGAGCGAGAGAGACAACGTTTCTTTCATAACGCTTCACCAGGACTCGGGAGGGGGAAGGGGGCTGAGAAAAAAATGGGGCTGGGTGTGTGAGGAAATGGTAGGTGGGATGGCAATTTCTGGGCCAAGGGTAGGAGACGATTGTGATAGGTCAGTGGGAAGCGTGGAGCGGATAGGTGAGAAGGAGGTTGCATAGGTAGGTCAGGTCAAGAGAGCATAGCCGAGTCAGAGGGTTGGGTCTGGGATGGAGTGGGAAGAGAGGAGATTTGGAAACTGGTGAATTCAGTGTTGAGGCCGTGTGGTTGGCTCCTGAGGTGGATGATGAGATATTCCTCCTACAGTTTGCAGGTGGCCTTGTTTAGGCAGTGGAGGTAGCCCAGAATGGACATGTTGGCGGGGGAGTTGGGGGGGGGGGGGGAGTTGAAAAGAATGGCCACAGGAAGATGTGGTTCGTTAGTACATGTGGACCAGAGATGCTCTTTGTACTGTTCCGCTAGTTTGCTCTCAATCTCTCTGACGTAGAGGAGGCCACATTGGGAGCAACAGATGCAGTCAATGTGGTTCGAGGATGTGCAAATAAATCTCTGCCGGATTTAGAATGATCCTTTGGGGCCTTGGACGGAGGTGTGGGAGGAGGTGTGGGTGTAGGATTTGCACCTCTTATGGTGGCAGGGAAAGGTGCCAGGTGTGGAGACGGGGTTGGTGGGGAGTGTGGACCTCACAAGAGAGTCGCAGAAGGAATGGTTCCTTTGGAATGTAGATATGGGTGGGGGTGAAATATATTTTTGGTGGTGGGGTCTGACTGTAGGTGGCAAAAATGGGGGAGAATGATACCCCGGATTTCGAAGTTAGTGGGGTGGAATGTGAAGACCAGGGGGATTCTATCCTTGTTGCGGTTGGAGGGATGGGGTTCGAGGGCAGACGTATGAAGGGGATGCAATGGAGGGCATTGTTGATAACAGGGAAGGGGAAATTATGGTCCTGGGATGTCCTGGAGTGGAATCGCTCATCTTGGGAGCAGATACAAAGAGAAGAATTGGGAGTAAGGGATCATGTTTTTATAGGAAAGGGTTTGGGAAGAGCTGTAGTCATGGTAGCTGTGCGAGTCAGTGGGTTTGAAGGAGATGTCAGTGTTAAGTTGGTCACTGGAGAAGTCCAGGAAGGGGAGGGAAGTAAATACAAAGCCTCCTGCAAACTGGAGAGGGAACACCTCATCTTTCATCTCAGGAGCCTACAACCATATGGCTTCAACATTGAATTCGCCAGTTTCCAAATCTCCTCCTCCCCCACTCCATCCCCGATCCAACCCTCTGACTCGGCTCCATCCTCTTGACCTGACTTACCTGTCCTTATTCTCTACCACACTTCTCGCCAACATATCACAATCACCATCTACCTTTGTCCACATATTGCCATCCCTTCTACCGTTCCCCTAGCCCCACACTTCCTGCCCCTATTTGCTTCCCAGCCCCCTTCCCCCTCCCCTGGCCTGATTAAGGATTATGCCCAAAACATCAATTCTCTTGCTCCTCAGATGCCGCCTGACCTGCTGTGTATTTTCCAATGCTACACTTTATCAACTCTGACCTCTCCAGCATCTGCAGTCCTCATTATCTCTTAGGCCCTCAGATCATTCTGTACTGAATTAGGTATTTTGTGACAGGATGCCACAATTGGCTACACTGCTCCTATGAAACAAAAGCAGAAGCTATGAAGTCTCACATTTTGGAAAGAATGAGAATGGAATTGGACTTGACTGCAATGCCCCCTGAAGGCACTCCATCATTGAAGCCATACTTTCAGATACTTATGGTAGTTAACAGGGTCAGTAGGAGGGTCCCAAGAGAAAACTGGAAACAAAAGAATATCCAATATTTGGCTATTTTGCAGATTTGCTTTTTTTCAGGAATTATTTGACATGATTACAACAGGATCTGGACCAGATGGGCCAATGGGCTGAGAAGTGGCAGATGAAGTTGAATTCAAATAAATGTGAGGTGCTGCATTTTGGGAAAGCAAATCTTAGCAGGACTTATACACTTAATGGTAAGATCCTAGGGAGTGTTGCTGAGCAAAGAAACCTTGGAGTGCAGGTTCATAGCTCCTTGAAAGTGGAGTTGCAGGTAGATAGGATAGTGAAGAAGGCATTTGGTATGCTTTCCTTTATTGATCAGAGTATTGAGTACAGGAGTTGGGAGGTCATGTTGTGGCTATACAGGACATTGGTTAGGCCACTGTTGGAATATTGCATGCAATTCTGGTCTCCTTCCTATTGGAAAGATGTTGTGAAACTGGAAAGGGTTCAGAAAAGATTTACAAGGATGTTGCCAGGGTTGGAGGATTTGCACTATAGGGAGAGGCTGAACAGGCTGGGACTGTTTTCCTTGGAGCGTCGGAGGCTGAGGGGTGACCTTATAGAGGTTTACAAAATTATGAGGGGCCTGGATAGGATAAATAGACAAAATCTTTTCCCTGGGGTCGGGGAGTTCAGAACTAGAGGGCATAGGTTTAGGGTGAGAGGGGAAAGATATAAAAGAGACCTAAGGGACAACGTTTTAACGCAGAGGGTGGTACGTGTATGGAATGAGCTGCCAGAGGAAGTGGTTGAGGCTGGTACAATTGCAACATTTAAGAGGCATTTGGATGTGTATATGAATAGGAAGGGTTTGGAGGGATATGGGCCGGGTGCTGGCAGGTGGGACTAGATTGGGTTGGGATATCTGTTCGGCATGGACGTGTTGAACCGAAGGGTCTGTTTCCATGCTGTACATCTCTATGACTCTATGACTCTATGGTAGGAATGAGTCAGAATCCCACACACATGCTGAATACATTTTAAGTCTGCTTAATGGTGAAGTGAAAGATTTTCTAAGTAGATTTTAAGCAATGAGATCAAGTCACAATTATTATTTTAAATGCCTCTTTTAATTAATTAGAAAATCTCTTTAGAAATGGAATATGGGTCACCTTATCAATGCCAGTCATTTGTTTGGTATCTAATCAGAAATTAGTTTGGTACTTATTACCATAGAATATTCTACTTTTAATTGTTCTGAGAGTTTTTATTCCTATACTTGCAAAGTGGAATGGTTTATACATGGCAGTGAATTGTGTAAATGTTACTGTGCATGCCTAAACACAGGGCTCTCAGAGCATGTTATGCTTTGCCTCAGTGACTGATTGAGAGACAAACCGTTGTATCATTTAGGGGAAGGTTGAAAATGTAGACAATACCAGACATGTGGAGTCTGCTGGACAATGGGATTAGATTTGCATCTCTCTCACAAAAAGGTAGTATAAGCATGATGGGAAGAATGCCTCTCTTCAGGGCTGGAAATTTCAGTTGTACTTTGGTACAATGCATATGTATTAATTGATAAATATTGTACTTACATCGCAAGAACATACAACAACTTAAAATGAAAACTTCGACAAAATTTAGCATATCAAGTCACAGCCATTCGAAAGTTTTAATTTCCAGTTCAAATCCTAGGGAATTAATTCTGTAGGAGAACCACACAGTCTTCTCACACATCTCATATAAATATTACTACAAGGATGATCTTTCCATCAAATATCTCAGCTTAATGGCTTCATATGACTGATTGCAAGAGGGGAAGATAAGTCTGGAGTGGAACGTGACCATTCAACTGATATAGCCGAAGTCTAATTAAAGTCCCTCAAAACTGACAGACATGCTCTCACAATGCTCTGGTTCTTTGATTATCTGTGTATTGTGGAGTATTACAACTAGTCTCTGGGTGAGGTTCCATAGCTTGTGACAATTCCAGATAGGATACCCAAAATTGTTCATCTCCCAAGTGAGAAAGGATGAATTGTCTGCCGTTCCTTATTCACCGACCTCGTCAAATGGTTATAACAAGTGACTTTTTAAAGAATTCCTTCCCTTTCTTGCAGACTCAAATGAAATTATGTTTTAAAAGTAACTAACTGAGCACGACCAGTTAACAAAAGCATGAGTTTGCCAGTTGGAATACAGAAGAGTGAACGGCGATCTTGTTGGAACATCCTAGATCCTTATGGGATTTAACAGGGAAGATAGAGAGAGGTTTTTTCCCCTTTGTGAGAATCTGGGACCAATGACATAATCTCAGAGTAAGAAGGTCACATATTTAAGACAGGATATAGAAGGAATTTCTTCTTGCAGAGGGTAGTGAAATTATGGGATTTTTTACCACAGAGAGCTGTTGAAGTTGGGTCATTAAATATAATCAAGGCTGAAATAGGTAGCTTTTTAATCAGTAAGGGAATCAAAGGATTTGGGGGAAAAGGCAGAAAAGTTGAGTTGGGGATTATCAAATTAGCTATGATCTAATTGAATGGCACAGAATGTTCAATGGGCTGAATGGTCTATTTCTGCTTCTGGTCTTTTGAGAAGAAATAATATTGCCAATATATGTAAACAATTCAGATGAGGGTCTAGAAAGCATAGTTAGTAAGTTTGCAGATGACACCAAAATTGGTAGTATGGAAGGTTATTTAAGATTACACAGAAAGCTTGATCAATTGGATCAATGGGTTGAGGAGTGACAGATGGAGTTTAATTTGGATAAATGTGAGGTATTGCATTTTGGTAAAACAAACAAGGACAGGACATGATAGGGCCCTAAATAGCCTAGTAGAACAGAGAGACATAGGGTTCAGGTGCATAATTCTTCGAAATTTGCATCACAGTAAGACAGGATGGTTAAGAAGGTATTTAGCATGCTCGCCTTCATTGGTCAGACCTTTGAGTATAGGAATTGGAAAGTCATGTTGATATTGTATAGAATGTTAGTGTGGCCTCTTTTGGAATATGTGTGCAGTTCTGTTGCTCTGCTATAGGAAGGATATTATTAAATTGGAGAAGGTTCAGAAAAGATTGACCAGATTATTTTCGGGATTTGAGGGTTTGAGATATGAGGAGGGACTGAATAGTCTGGGACATTTTTTTCACTGGCGAACAGGGTCTTGAGGGGTGACCTTATAGAGTGTTATAAAATCCTGAGGGGCACAGATAAGGTGAATAGCAAGGATCTTTTCCCTAGGGTGGGGGACTTCAAAACTAAGGGGCATATTTTTAAGGTGATAGGAGAAAGATTTGAAAAGGACATAAGGGGCAACTTTTTTTTACGCGGAGAGTGGTTCCTGTGTGCCATGAACTGCCAATGGAAGTGGTGAGTGCAGGTACAGTTACAACATTTAAAGGATATATGGATAAGAACATGAATAGGAAAGGTTTAGAGTGATATAGTCCAAATGCAGGTAAGTGAGACTGGTTTAGTTTGGGAACATAGTCGGCATGGATGAGTTGGACCGAAGGGTCTATTTCCATGCTGTATGATTCTATGAGTATTACTCTATAACTCACATACAGATTATAAATAAGGAACAAATTCAAAATAATGATTAAAGTTTTAAATAGTATATGGATCAGTATCTCAGTTGTGAAGTCATGAAGAGTAGACCATAGAACACGGCAGCTGTTATGTTAGATGGTACTGGTAATGTTGTCGATGCTGATTGAGGATTTTGAGATCCTTGGCTTTACAGGTTGACAGAACTTCTTTTACCCTGCATCCTATTGATGGTGGCTGGTTGGAAGTACTAAGAAAGAGAGAGTACATTTCTTTTATTTACCTGCAGCGCAGGGATGTTTAGTGGCTGAAACTAAGCTGTGACCTTCACAGCACACTAGTTCACACACTAGTATGTCAGGCCACTAACACACACAGACCAGGGGTTTGCAGTCATTTCTTATCCTTCTAGAGATATACAAAAAAAAGGGTAAGACACAAACATATCTACAGGAGACATCTTCCATTTTTTGTCTTTCTGTTTTTTGGCTTCCCTGTACAGGAGTGACATTCCATGGGTCCACAGAGGATACTGACAGACATACAGTGAATTTACACCTGTAGCGATCCTTCTTTTAAAAAGCAAGTCAGATTTCAAAGTTTAATGTGGCTGTAAGTAATTTAAGGTTCTGATCCATCACCATAACAAGGGCAAATTTTATAAAGCAAACTTTATATGTTTCTATGGTTAGCTGTGACGTGAGCATTTCATCAACTTTTTAATTCTCAATTTAATCAATCTTTTGAGCCTGTTGCTTTTCTTTTGTGGACCTTTGGAATTCACTATTCTGCAGGATTGTTGATATTTATCATCCAACATTGTATACATTTAAGCCTGAATTAGACAGAGTTCTGGTCTTGCTGGGATTCAAGGAGAGCTGGCAGGCGTGTTCAATTAAAGCCCAAGATGAGCCATGATTATATTGACATGTGGAACAGCCTCAACTGACTGTATGATCTTATCCTGCTCCTAACCCAAGTACACAGGACATAAAGACCTCATCAGAACCATTTGTCAGACCAGCTAAAAAAAAAGGACAGTTACAAGATGGACAAAAAACCATCTTATATACTACATTAACAAACCTCTCCCACCTGATATTGGTGCTGGGTCTGTTGAAATTTCAACCCGTGCAGTGTGTTAGGGTGCCAAAGCTTGAGGAATCTAAAGCATGGTCTCTTCAGTATCTCTCCAACCACACATTCCTCCAGCATACTATCCGATTTCTTCACCTGTTAGCAAGCAGTGTACGGGTGACTTCCTCTGAAGTGCTATTTTTAAAATTACCTTTGTAGATTTCTAATATCTGACAGTAAAACCTCATCCCACTTTCTACTCTTATCCCACTTTGTACCTGTTATTGATACTAGCATGGACCATGACTTCTCACTATTCTCTCGCCCCTTCTCAGCATACTTTGACATTCTGACCCTGATATCAGGGAAATTCTGCCTCACTAATAATTGAATGCTCTTCTGACATTATTGCACTTCTGACTTCCTTCTCCTCCCCTGTACAAATGAACCACCCATTATTCTGTAGCTTTGGCAGTGGCTGTAGTCTCAAGAGGAATCATTGTCCTCATCAGTTTTCAGACCTGAGCACTGGTTGGAGACCAAGATACAGTCAGAGGATTCCTGCGCTACATTCCTGACCTATTCTTTCCCTGTCTGTACTGTCTTATGGGGTAATCACCTCCAGAAACATGCTCCCTACATAACTCTCAGCACCACAATAAGTCCAGCTGCATCTCAAGCTCCAAATCTGAAACTCAATTTCCTTCAGCTGATGATACTTTCTACATTGATGTGTCCTGCAGTTATTACATGGGAAACAACGTGTATTTGATGGAATTGAGGTGTCCTGCCATACCCCTATTTGTTGAATTATTATCTTCTCCTCATCAGCTATCCCTTGATTCAAGGGTAATATCTAATCAGGATCATGAAGTTCTGTCAAAGGTTTTCACATGACTGAACGGACAGTTCTTAGATATCCTTTGAGGTAGTGGTATTTGCTTTCAGGAAATAAATGTCTTTTTTTGTCTTCTCTGCCACTACTCAGCCTCATTATTCAGAAGTTGAGTCAAAGAATGATACAGCTTTGATGGACAAGTTGTCACTTGAGAATGAAGGAGCTTGGGTATTAAGCTCCTTCAGTCATTGATGTCAACATTGCCATGTTTCAAGGAGAGCTTCAGTGTGACTTTAAGCAAAGTATTGCTGACTAAACTGACCAGAAATAAACTTGTCTGGTCCTTGTTCTGGAGAAAATCTATAGTTAATTATTTAATATTTATGTGTTAACTTACCTCTGCTGCCCATCCCTAGGTTGTGATATACCTTGCAAAATTATTTTTTTCTCTTTGGTGCTGGTCTGCCACAATGTGGATTAAATTTTGGTACCGGTCCGGTACTGCTCCTTGCTTTGGCGAGTCTCTGCTCCAAGTCAGCAAAAGACAGTCCAATAAGGCATACATAAACTGGTTATTTTTATGCTTTGTGTTTTTTTTTCAGGTTTCAGTGTGCTTGATATAGGGGCAAAGACTGCAATTGTATGTATAAGCTTTCAAACAGTAAAAGAATGATGGGTTAATCTGTATTTGGTTGAGGGAGCAATTCTCGCCAGACAACTGAAGAACTTTTGGCTTTTCAAATGAAGCAATTTACTTGAACAGACAAATAAGGCCTTGGTCAGTGCATCGTCCAATAGATAACATCTCTAACAATGCAGCATGTTCTCAACATTACAGTATAGACATGCTTCGGTTCAAAATAGGGCTTCAATTTATCATCATCACTCAGGTAAAAACTCTCTTAACTCAACCAAGATGGAACAATAAAAGAAATAAAACGTAACGTGTGGATTTGAAGCTGAAACCACATCTGTTGTTGGTAAGGCAAAATGCAACTATATTTTTGTAGTAATAGCAAAAAGTGCTAAATAAACCTGTAAAAATTACCATAATATATTAAAATTATTACAGATGTGAGCACCAACATTCCTAGGAAGTAGAGCCATATATTAGTCAAATTCATTGTAATTCCATGCTTTGGACAGCTCCTCGTGAGTGGCAGATATTCAGTTTTAAGTGGAATGCAAGTTTGTGTATTTGGAGAAGATCATCATATTAACTCCATTAGAGATTTCTGTAATAATGAGGATACCCATGTCAATTTTTTGCAGGACTCAAGATTATATTTAGGTTTGGATAGTGAGTAGAAGGTAATATTTGTATCTCACCTTAGTCTTCAAAGGGTGGTGGTTATTAGTTAAGCTGGCCATACTCATTCAGGACAGTGTGTTCTCTTTCCTAAAGAACATGAATAAAATATTTGGGCTTTTATGATCAATTTTCTTCTGGTTCTAGTCTGTGGGGAGTTGGTGATATAATGGTAGTTATCACTGGGCTAGTAATTCAGAACCCTGAACTCTAAATATTCTGGGATGTGGGCTCAAATCCCATTTTGATAGATTAGAGGAAATTTGAATTCAATAACAAAGATCTGAAGTTAAAAGCTAGCCTAATCATGACCATGTAACCACTGTTGATCATTGTCTAAACCCCATCTGTTTCATGTCCTTGTAGGGAAGGAAAGCTGAGTGCCTACATGAATCAGATCCACAGTAACTCTAAAATGCGCTGACAAGGTAATCCAACAATTTCAGTTTCAGCAGTTAGGATTGGGCATTAAATGCTGACTTAGTCAGTGATACCCATTTGCCATGATTCAAAAAATCACGTTTATTGAATTTAGTTTCATGACTTGACACTCAGTGAAATTTGAACTCATGACTTCTAGGTCATTTGGCCAGTACCACAACCATCACGCTCTTGGGCTTCTCGCTGTTCATGTTGACTTCTCAGTAGGCTGTCTCATAGCTGATGAATTCCAGAGATGCATTTCATATCTGTCCAAACACCTGGCTGATCAAAACAAAAAGGCTTTTTTCAAAAAACAATTGTATGAGAAGAATATAATTGTAAGTTATAAAAATAAACAGTCAGAAATCTTCCCATGGTATACTTGGATCTCAGCATTGATAGGGGCCAGGGAAATGTTATTGACAGAATGCAACTGCTCATGTTGAAAAAGTCAAATTGCAATGATTGACGTCGTGGAATTTAATTTGATTATCTTTGAAAGTCAGTGAAACATTGCAGAACTTTATCTTTGGAGTTTTGCTTGTGTTCACTCAGCCCCTCAAGGGATTAAATAGATGGGGGAATATCTGTAAAAGTGCAAGGTGAATGTGACTTAGAGGTGGAATAGATTTAAAGGGATATTGCTTAAAAATTCAGTGAATGACAGAGAGGGGTAAAGAATAAAGAACACACGCCATCAAAAGATATTCTTAATCAAGGCTCATATTAACGTCAAATTGTGACTAGCATTCCACAATGGAAACACTAAAACAATGCTTTGAGCCAGGTTGGGGAACATTTAAGCCTCACTCCAGGAAATGATTCTATAGTGATTGGAACTAGATGGACCTTATTGGCTATGCGATCCTTGATGGTATGGTAACCAGGGTCAATCAGGCTGACAGATATAAACAGGGGCTTCAGAGTCTCCCTACTTCAGGGACTGGCTTCAAGCTGGCTGGCCACATGTAAATAAAGTGTGACTTGTTGATGGGATACTAGCATCTGTACAGTGATTTCAGATATTCAATGTCATTATTAAATCTAGGGAATGTGCATCTAATATAGGTTGGCATTGCAGTGCACTGTAGCACTGCACTATGAAGACATCTTTAAACATGGCAGGATTTAACACAGATTTGATCACCATGCTACCACATTGTCTAGTGAGACAAAAGTTAGCAGTCAAACATTAGGAGAATTCAACTGCCTTTCTTAAACTTTTGTGATGGGATTGTACATCATGATCCTCATGACAGCACCATGTTTGAATGAATTGTTAATAGAGTTTCAATCTAGTTTGGGTTAGTTTTTCCGGTTGGTAAATAAGAAAAAGCCATCTTTTGGGGATCAACAATAATCTAAATTCCTTCTGTAGCCAAACTAGTTATTCCACTTGATAAAGCTTTGCAATGATTTCCCAAATGGCTTAACACGATATTTCTGAAGTATTTGCATACCTTGGTAGTGTGGAATTTTATTTTGCTTTGAGGTTTAGAAATTGCAATATTTTACACATATTATGACTTATTAGCTTTTTTAAAGCACTTCCTGCAACCTATTATATTTGGGGAAAGCAATTTAAATTGGGCTCTTTAAAAATGATGTAAACTCATGTTCACAAAACAGTTCTTTTATGTAAAAACGTCTCAGGGTGCCCACAGATATAAAGTGGATGGTGAGCTAACATAGGCCATATTATCAAAGGGGTGACCACAAAATTGGTCAAAATAACATGAAGTTACAAGGTGGACCTATAGAGGGAATTCCAGAAACTTGGGCCTTAAAGGCTGATGGCACAGATCACAACCACAGGAAAAGTGGCATGGTGGTGGCTGTGGTGCCGAACAGGGAGGAAAGCATAAAGTTAGAATTACATAAACAAGACTTTACAGGTTGGAGGGAAGGGATTGAATTAATGAGGAAATGTGCTGCTATGAAGAAAAAGAAAGTTGGAGGTGTTACATTAAGTGGAATATTCAGTCCAACTGGCCCATGTTAGTGTTTATGATCCACACCAGCCTCAGCTGGAGGTGTTAGGAGCTTGGAATGTAGGATTGCAAGGATAATGATAATAGATAAGCAGAACATGGTGCAGCATAGGATGTAACCACCAAAACATTAGAAAAACTGAAGTGTGAAGACTTTCCAATCTTAGAAAACATAAATTACAAAGCAAATTCTTCTCTCTCATTCATATGTCAATTTCAAAAGAGATGGGGAGGTGATGGCTTAGTGGTATTATTGCTAGACAATTAAGCCGGAGAGCCACATAATGTTCTGGGGACCCAGGTTTAAATCCTGCCATGGTGACATGATGGAATTTGAATTCAATGAAAAGGGTCTGGAAATAATAGTCTAAAAATGGCATTGTCAGGAAAAAAACCTATCAAGGTCACTAATATCTTTTAGGGAAAGGAAATCTGTCATCCTCACCTTGTCTGACCTACATGTGACTCCAGACCAGGGCTCATAAACTGATGGACAATAACTACTGGACTAGTCAGGGATGCCCATATCCAGTGAATGAAAATAAAATCTCCTTAACACTGATTATGACACAGAGAAAATTCCTAATGTAGAATTAACATTTTACTGAGTAGATCAAAGTCCTCAACAATAAATAAAAACTGAAAGAACTGCAGATGCTTTAAATCAAAGACACAAATCGAATTTGTTGGAAAAGCTCAGCAGGTCTAGTAGCATCAGTGGAGAGAATTAGAGTTAATATTTTGCGTCAAGTGAGGAAGGGTCACTCTGCCTGATCTGCTGAGCTTTTTCAGCAATTTCTATTTGTGTCAAAAACCTCAACAGTGTTCATTATTGATTGATTACATAGTTAAAGATACCTAGGTGATGGGCAATGTTTGCTGAAGGGTTGAAAACATTCCAATCTCTCCAGTATGGTCACCTATATGGGCTTATGCTGTACACCATCTACTTTAACACTCTTCTTAATCATCTAGGTATGCCACAGCATTCCACAAGGCCTAGTGGGAAGACCTTTACATGGGAATTCTCCCTTTACCATCAGGTATGGATGGTGTAGCACATGGTTAAGATAGTTCATAGACTTATCTGTATTTTGAGGAATTTATACCCCATGTATACACAAGCTACCCTATGTTATAACCTCTGTTTTAGGCGAAAGTGAAGACTGCAGATTCCTGATGGTATCACTTGCCCGAACCGTCGATTCTCCCACTCCTGGGATGCTGCCTGACCTGCTGTGCTTTTCCAGCACCACACTGTCGACTATAACCTCTGCTTTGTCATTTGAAGGAAATACTATGCAATATTTGGCTGTACTTCAGTCTCAAACTCCTAATCTTTGGCCACCTAGTGCAGTTGTGAGAGACTGGGGGCAGTGTTTGCCTCTCTTTCATGGTTATATCCACACCTGGGTGTCCTTGAATAGGAGACTCATGATTTCTGCTGATATGCTTAAACCCTTAAGTGTCTAGTATGTGTCACATTGGCTCAAGTGCATCACTGACCTGAAAATTACATTTTAATTTATACTTCTGATTATGTTTTTGTTCTTTTTACAGTGTCCATTGATCACTTCATTAGTTAATTTTGTTCAATTTGGTATACTCAGAAGAATTAAGAGATTGAGCTCAATGTAGGAATCTTAGCTTTTATCATTGAGAATTTGGCAGGGAGTATGTGGATGTAACAGACTTGTACAAAAGAATATTGAAGTGGTTCATGGTCCCTTTGGGCACATGTATAATTAGTGACCTTGTTGATTCTGTGGACCATGTCTCTATGTAGGTTGTGAGACTCCTAACCTTTCCTATATTATTTTAAGCAGCTGCTCCTCAATTTTGATTGAATCATACAGTCCTACAGTGTGAAAGCAGGCCATTCAGCCCATCAAGTCCACACCAATCCTCTGAAGAGCTTGCTCTAGTTGGCCATAAACAGATCCAGGCTGCCTTACGTTGAAAGGATCATTCAGCCCAATTGCCTTCCTCTGTCCTGGGACTTTGTTCGAACGTGAGAGCACATGATGAATCCAGCATGCTTGAGGTATTCAATGACTGGTGGGCAACACAGGGGCTAGAGTGCATCCTCACTCCTGGAAAGGATATTTTAATTCAATGTTTTCTTTGAGGGTTTTGGATTTTTTTTTGTTTTCATTATAGTACTATAAGGGCTATTTTTAAATTAATTTGCTCAAGAGTCAGTGAGGACATTGGTGAGTAATTTTGGATGCTGAGCTATGTAATAGTGTATCCTGTAAATATGTCTACTCTTAAGAAAGAGATCTGTATCTTGCTTGAAATTGAAACTAGAATTAAGGGGCATAGTCTCAAAATTAGGGGAAGCAGATTTCAGTCTGAGTTTAAAAGGAGTTTTTTCACCCAAAGGGCTGCGAATCTGTGCAATTCCCTGCCCAGTGAAGCAGTTGATGCTATCTCGTTGAATGTTTTTAAGGCAAAGAATGATTTTTGAACAGCAAAGGAATTAAGGGTTATGGTCAACAGTTGGCTAAGTAGAGCTGAGTCCACAAAAAGATCAGCTATGATCTTATTGAATGATGGAGCAGGATTGATCGGCCAGATGGCCTGCTCCTGCTCCTATTTCGTATGTTTTTATGTTCTTGTATTTCATTTATTGATCGGGAACAGCAGTGAGCTGTACTTTCCTTCCCTTAATTAATGAATGTAGGTGGAGTGTTATTATCACGAGTTAGGGATCATCTATATTATCATTTTAAATGCTGGGCACTGCACTTTGGAATGGGTGGAGGGAGATTAATAGAGAGATAATAGGGGATACAGAACTTTAAGAATGTTAAGATATAAAAAAAATTAAAACATTGAGCAACTACAGAAGCAGGAAAGGTTAAGTTGAGATTTAATCAGGATATTCAAAGTTGAGTCACCAGAGAGCACTGATTTTAGATAATTGATAAATGAGTGTAATAACGAAGATGTTCGAATCCCTCTGTTAATTAAACAAACACCCAGAAAAGCTCATAACATGAGTCAAAAGTTCGAAGATTTCTTTTGAGTAGCAAGTTATCAATGTTGTAAGGAACTATCTAAAAGGAATGTGCAAGCAGGTTCAATAAACACAATCAGGAAAATTAAACAATACTTAAAGGGAAATATATTGAAGTGCATGAGCAAGGGAATGTGACATATTAGCTGGATTTCAGAAGCAGCACAAATACAATGGACTAAGTGACCTCCTTTGTGTTCTGCAATTCTATCTATCCAAGTGATACCATTTCAGAAAGAATTAGTCAACTAAATGGATGAAGGTGTAGAATGAACAAAATGTTGTTCTGAGGAAGGGTCACCGGACCTGAAACGTTAACTTTACTGATGCTTCCAGACCTGCTGAGCTTTTCAAACAACTTCTGTTTTTGTTTCTCATTCACAGCATCTGCAGTTCTTTAAGTTTTTAAAATGCTCTGTGCACCTCCTATGCCTTGCTTTGTTTAAGTACACTATGATCTTACATTAGATTACTTACAGTGTGGAAACAGGCCCTTTGGCCCAACAAGTCCACCCCGACCCTCCGAAGAGCAACCTACTCAGACCCATTCCCTTACATTTACCCCTTCACCTAACACTATGGGCAATTTAGCATGGCCAATTCACCTAACCTGCACATTTTTGGACTGTGGGGGGAAACCAGAGCACCCAGAGGAAACCCACGCAGACATGGGGAGAATGTGCAAACTCCACACAGACAGTTGCCTGAGGCGGGAGTTGAACCCAGGTCTCCGGCACTGTGAGGCAGCAGTGCTAACCACCGTGCCACCCTATGATCTATATGTCCTTATTTGCTATGACCTTCTTGAGCTGAAAAATGTGTTGCTGGAAAAGCGCAGCAGGTCAGGCAGCATCCAAAGAGCAGGAGAATCGACGTTTCGGGCATAAGCCCTTCTTGTACTGCTCGCAAATCAAAGTTTTTCACTTTACTTAGGTACATGTGACTACAGTAAATCAAATCAAATACTTTGATGACATATGCACTGGAATGTACAAATTTCTGGTATGAATAATTCAAGATTGCTCATGTTCCTTCTTAATGGCAAACATTTCCAGATGAAACACAAGTATAATTATCGTGACATAATGATATCACCTTTCCCACAGATGCTGAAATTGCTCTATCCGGGATGTACAATGGTTTGTTGAAGGATTTTGCTATTCTTGTGGCAGTAATTGGCAAATGACAAGTAGGAAAAATATTTAGGATGGCAGTGCAATTACCAAGTGTTTTGAGGGATAAGTTCCAGCTTGTCAGGATTGCAAAGACTTTAGGTATTAAAATACGACATTGCTGATTGAATAGCTATTTGTCTCTTCTTGGACTGTTTTATTTATTCTTTCATGGAATGTCAGTCACACTGATGAGATCAGCATTTATTATTTTATCCTAATTGCTCTTGAGAAGGTAGTGGTGAGTTGCCTTCTTGAACTAATTGAGTCCATGTGGTGTGTTAAAAAGAGACTTCTAGGATTTTGACTCAGTAACTCTGAAAGACTGTCAATATAGATCAGGATCAAAAACAGAAATTGCTGGAGAAGTTCAGCAGGTCTGACAGCATTTGTGCACATTAACTCTGTTTCCTCTCCACAGATGCCGCCAGACCTCCTGAGTTTTTGCAGCAATTTCTGGTTTTGTTTCTGATTTCCAGCAACAACTGTCCTTTGGAGATTTTTTTTCCATATCCGGATGGTGTGTGGCTCAGAGGAGAACTTGCAATTGTGGTGATGCTATGTCTCTGCAATCATGGATTTTAAGGTTTAACTGACACATGAATTATTGAAAGAGAAATTGAAATTTGAAAATTGATCTTTTTTTCTTATTGTATGTATATGTGTGTATATTATAGACGCTTAGTCATTGACTGTTCAAGATAAACACCAATGATTTCTAAATATTAAGAACTTAAACAGATATAGGAATAGTAGAAAAATGATTTTGAGGTATAAGGTCAGCCAATGCTCTAATTGACTGGTGGAGCAGTCTCACATGGCCTACTCCTGCTCCTATTTCTACGTCTATCCTGACTCTTTACTAGGTCAGTGGAGGTCAGTTTAGCTCAGTTGGCTGGATGGTTGGTTTATGCAGCAGTATTACAGAAACAATGTGGCTTCAATTCCCATCAAATGCTGAGGTTACCATGAAGGAGTCTCCCGCTCAACCTCTCCCTTCATCTGACGTATGGTGGCTCTTTGGTTAAATCATCACATATCTAATGAGAGAGCAGTCCTCTGTCTGATAAGACTGTGGTGACACAACCTGTACAATCCATAATTGATCAAACTGCCCCATTCTGTTGTATAAAGTAATGTTTCTGAAAGGGTTAGTATTAGCAGTTACATTAGACTCCACCCAATCTGCTAGTGATATATAATCCCAGATGGAAGTCCAGATCCTCTTGGGACCTGATGTGTCATTCTTTGGCTCCTGATAATCTTTGTAATTGTCCCTAAATAGCTGATCTAACTTGCAACTATTTATATCAGTCAATAAACTACATCTTGTTGTTCAGACAAATATGACTTCTTGTTAAGTCTCATCAGTGGTTCATCATCTACCATTATTAACCAAACAGGCCTTTATAACTGAGCTGGTAGCACTCTACCACAGTCAGCAATAGGGATCATTACTGAAGTAACTTAAGGCAATGAGTTGGAAAAAAAAATCCATTTGACCCAGAAGGAATTTTTTTTTACAAAACAACTGAGTTTACAACTTTAATAATCTCACTGTTTTAAGAATACTGAGACAGCAGCTACAAGCAGTTGAGCAGAGAGATAGGCTGCAGTACTTGCAAAAGGGACAGCTGAATAAAAGCAGTACATATCAAGCAAAAATCTTCATCTCAGAGTTAATTAAGATTCAGAAAAGACAGAGGGAATAAGACTAGTCAAACTTCACATGTAAAGTCCTTAGAAAAGAGGTATCTGTAAGGATTGTCCTGCCTCTGAGTTTGGGTCGGAAGCAACCAGGTTGGAGCTCCGAGAATAATGATCTCTGTAGGAAATGGATACACTTTAATGGTCCATAGAACCAGGCTGAAAGGATAGATTCTAGTAACAGCACTTATCATTCACAGAGAGTACGAATGCCACATCATGAGGCACACTGACAGTGGCAAAGTCAAGGGCCAATAAATTAATCTATGTTGAGACTGAAGTATCAGGAAAGCTGGGTGTTGTCAAAAGACTGTTTAAAGTTAATAAAAGGACCATTTAAAATATTTAGAAGGTAGATAGGAACAAAAGAAAAATAAGAAATTAAGACATTGACAAGGTCGAGAAATAAATAATATAAAACGTGGATTTTTTGGTAAGAAGATCTATTTAGGCCACAGCCACAGAATGCTATTTGATAATTTGGGACCAAGATGAGTTTTATGTATTAGGTTGTGAAATGTAATAGAGGATTCATTTTACTTAGGAAGAAGTGGAAATTCTCTATCTCGTCTGCAGAAGGCACAAAAGCTCAATTTTAACAGCATGAGGTTGGAAAGCACCATTTTGAATATAAAGGCAAGGTAAACCCCAAGAAGCAGTATGGTATTGCTATTTCACTGAAGTGAAGTTTTAATATAGTTTAAAACCTTGAGGATACTTTAAAAACAAAAGAATTAAAACGTTATGGTATACTTCAAAATTAAAGCCAACACATTAGAAAAAGCATCAGGATGCTGAAAGCTTAAAACAGCACTATATTATAAGAATAAATAATGCCATTAATAAATAATGGCAGAATGAATAATACTGACTCAAAGAATTAGTGCGTGAGGACAGGATTCCATACTTGAAGAAAAGTGTTAGATTAGATTAATTCATAGGTTAGGAGTGCGATTTTAACAGCATCTGCAATTGTCCAATAGGTTCTCTCAGCTTGTTTGGATGAGAGCAATAGCTGCAGAGTGGATAAGCTAACTGACCATGACATGTGGTATAGAAAACTACATGTGGTATAGCAAAGGAATTATTAAAATAAAAATTTAGTAGGGATGGTACACTGATGGCGATTGGCTATGTTCTGCGGAAAAAGTGGAGGTCCAGATTCCTGATGAAGGGCTTATGCCCAAAACGTTGACTCTCCTGGTCCTCGGACACTGCCTGACCCGCTGTGCTTTTCCAGCACTAAATTTTCAACCTGATCTCCAGCATCTGCAGTCCTCACTTTCTCCCAGATGTCTGTGCTGCCAGCCCCCTGCCAGGGTTCAAGACATCTGCTCAGAGTTGGACAGCAACATATAGTGGGAAGAATAGATACATTTGTCAAGTCCATGTTGACCCAACAACATAGGTAGGACTAGGGAAGAAATTCTATATGTGGAGCTAAGCGCTAACTTAAAAAGTCAGACCTCAAAGCTGTGTACACATTGGCAAAGGGTGCATAAAATTAGAGAATGGTTCAAACACAGGGAAAGGTGGATTCTAGTTCATGAAGCATTGGTACTGGTACTGGGGAAAGTAGGGGCTGTACTATTGGCCTGTCCCAACCTGAATCATGCTGAGCCAAGTATTCTTTAGAACTACATAAGTAGGGAAGTAGTGAAGGTTTTAAACTAAACAGTGGGACAAGTGGAAAGATGTGGTATTTAAAAGTATAGGGACAAGGTCCAAGAGTAAAATAACAATAACATGAGAAATGAAATTAGATAATGGCAGAAAAGGGCAGAGAGAAAAATCCCAGAAATACACCCACAATCAAGCTAGTTTTATAAATAGAACAAACAAAAACTAGTTTACAAATGTCCTTTAGAAAAGGAAATCTCTTATCCTTCCCTGATCTGGCCTGCATGTGACTCCAGACCAAGAGTAATGTAATTGCCTGTTAATTGCCTTCTGGGCAATTGGAGATAGATAATAGTCTGGACAATGGTTGGTCTTGGCAGCAATGTCCTCATTCCAAGAATGAATAAAATAGATACAAATCTAAAAGTGGTGTATCTGAATGCATGCCTTAGTTATACTATCTTCCACCCTCTTCTGTCAAGAAGAAGATACAGAAGTCTGAAAACACACACCAGCAGATTCAAGAACAGCTTCTTACTTATGAATCAGACTTATGAATGGATCTCTTATACATTAGAGTTCATTTCTTTCTGCACCTTCTCAGTAGCTGTAATACCATATTCTGCATTCTGTTCTATTATTCTGATGTACTTATGTATGGTTCAAAGTTTGTGAAAAGATTTGTAGCTCGGGTGCTCGTTGTTGTGGTTCTGTTCGCCGAGCTGGGAATTTGTGTTGCAGACGTTTCGCCCCCTGTCTAGGTGACATCCTCAGTGCTTGGAAGCCTCCTGTGAAGCGCTTCTGTGATCTTTCCTCCGGCATTTATAGTGGCCTGTCTCTGCCGCTTCCAGACAACTGTGATGCTGGAGGAAACATCACAGAAGCGCTTCACAGGAGGCTCCCAAGCACTGAGGATGTCACCTAGACAGGGGACAAAATGTCTGCAACACAAATTCCCAGCTCGGCGAACAGAACCACAACAACTTATTTATGGTATGATTTGCCTGGATAGCACACAATGCAATATTTTTCACTGTATCTCTGTACATGTGAAATAAACCTCAAATCAAACCAGTCATAACAAAGTAAATGAATTGAGCATGCACATTGATTGATAATTGGATAGCCACTTTGGAAATGTGGCTGCAGGATGTTAAATTCTTGCATGTTGAATGGCATCAGACATTCAAGAAGAATAGGAAACTGGGTAATGGTGGAGAGGTAGCACTTTTCATCAAAGATGGCGTTGGTACAATCATTTGACATAACGTTGCAAGAGATGGGGATATAAAATCAGTTTAGTTGGAGTTGAGAAAGAGGAGGGGAAAGAAGTCACTAGTTGGAGTGGTCTACAGCCCCCTAACACTAACCGCAATGTGGGACAAGGAATACAAGAAGAAATGCTGGGTGCTCGTGATAAAAAGATGGCAATAATAAGAGATGACATTAATTTACATATAAACTGGAAAATCAGATTGGCAGTTGTGGCCTAGATAAGGAATTAATAGATTGCTTTCAAGATAGTTTCTTAGGCAGCACCTTTGGAATTGACCAGATAGCAGGTTATATTAGTCTTGATATTGTGTAATGTGACAGGATTAACTCAAGACTTCAAAGTAAAGATACCCATAGGTAGCAGTGAGCACAATTTGATTGCCTTTTACATTCAATTTGAAAAGAAGAAGATTGGGTCGAAGACAACATTTAAATGTGAAGAAGGGCAGCTATGTGGTCATGAAGGCTGAGATAGCTGAAGTAAACTGGCATACTTCAGGATTAATCATTCCTGATGAAGTGCTTTTGCCCAAAACGTTGATTTTCCTGCTCCTCGGATGCTGCCTGACCTGCTGTGTTTTTCCAGCATCACTTTAATCTAGACTCAGGATTAATCAATAGAGAAAAGGTGTAGACATTTAGGGGAATATTTCAGAATACTCAGAATAAGTAAATTCCTGCTGTGAGGAAAAATTCTAAAGGGAGGACATCCCCATTTGAGGTTGGCTAAAGAAATTATGGAAAGCATCAAACTTAAGGAAATCATATATACAATTGTGCAGAGATGATTGGTACATCAAATGATTGGTCAAAACATATAGACAGAGATTGACTAAAAGGTGAATCAGAACAAAGAAATTAGGAACTACAAATATAAAAACAGACAGCAAGAGTTTCAACAGGTACTTCGAAAGGAAAAGGACTAACTAAGTTGAGTGTTGGTCCTCTACATGTGAGAATGGGAGGTTAATTGTAATGGGAAGAAATGGCAAATGAAATCAACAAATCATTTGGGCCAAACCTTTTGTTTATTTGACTAAGTGTGAGTTGCATTGAAGTCATCGGGAGAATTCTTATTGAGTCGTCTATCAAGATTTTTGCCTATTATCTTAACAAACACATCCCATTAACTACCTTCCCTACCCCATGGCATCCCAGACATCCAATTCTATTCTTGCTATCACCGTTACTGTACCCACTTTCCACCAAGGCTCATGCTTTTCCACTGCAACATCTTTCCTTACTCACTGTCACTGGGCTAGGAATAGTGTAAGAAGCACGCACTTCTAGACTTGATCAGGGGAATGTTCTATTTCCACACATGTCTAATTCAAAAAGAAAGAAGGCACTGTTAGACCTGGTCCTTGTGAATGATGTGGGCCAAGTAGATCAAGTATCAGTAGGGGTGCATTTAAGGGACAATGTATCATTAGGCTTAGGGTGACAGTGGTAAAATGTAAAGGCCAATCCAGAGTAAAAATGATTGACAGGGATGGTACTGACTTTAACAGGGCAAGAATGGAGCTGGACTGGATAGACTGGAACCAAAAGTTGGCAGGAAAATCGGTAGATGAACAATGGACTATCTTTGAAGAAGAGATGTTTTGGCCAAAGTTAAGGTATAATCCCTCAAAAGCGTAGGTAGGACAAACAAACCTAAAACTTCTGGATGAAAAAAGAGATACGGCTTAAAATAAAGAAGAAAAAGTATGATTCTGACGAGTAACAAGTAGTAAATGCAAATGAGAACCAAGCTCATTACAGAAGATTTGGGACAAAAGCAAATTAGTATATTAAAGATAAATTGTGATAAAAAGAGTTAAAACTAACATAAGAGGAACTCCTAGTCTTATATAGACACAAAACAATAAAGGAAGAGTAGAGTTGATTAGAAACCAAAAAAGGAAATTACACATGGAGGAGGCATGACTGAAGTTAAATGATTACTTTACACCTGTCTTTACAAAGGAAGCAGATTTAACCACGGTCATGGTAACAGAGAAAGATTAGATTAGATTCCGTACAGTATGGAAACAGGCCCTTCGGCCCAACAAGTCCACACCAACCCACCCAGACCCATTCCCCTACCCTATAGTTACCCCTGACTAATAAACCTAAACGGACAACTTAGCATGGCCAATTCACCTGACCTGTACATCTTCAGATTATGGGAGGAAACTGGAGCACCCAGAGGAAACTCACGCAGACATGGGGAGAATGTGCAAACTCCACTTAGGCGTTGCCTGAGGCAGGAATCGAACTCGGATCACTGGCGCTGTGAAGCAGCAGTGCTAACTACTGATCCATCGTACCACCCCACTGAGCCACCATGCTACCCCTCTGAGCCACCATGCCGCCCCAGAAAGAAACCCAGTTATGAGAAGAACTCT
Source organism: Chiloscyllium punctatum (assembly GCF_047496795.1). Taxonomy (NCBI): domain Eukaryota; kingdom Metazoa; phylum Chordata; class Chondrichthyes; order Orectolobiformes; family Hemiscylliidae; genus Chiloscyllium; species Chiloscyllium punctatum. The sequence goes on from NC_092741.1 coordinate 34,496,612, forward strand.
ATTCATTTAGTCTCATTTTCCATGATACGCTTACACAATAAAAAAATTTATATCAGTCTTAAAAGTTTCAATTGTCCCAACATCCACAGTTCTAGATTTGTACTACAGTGACAAAGGAGTCATAATTTCTCTTCTGAATAGTCAAGTTGTATTTGATGGTAATGTCCAGAGTTTCAAATCAAATCCTTTCAAAATAACGCCTTTATTCAAAGAGAGAGGGAGACTGGAAGCCGCAGGCCAGCTAGCTTAACATTTACCATAGGAAAGATGTTAGAATCTATTATTAAAGGCATTAGAGCTGAGAACTTAATTAAGTTCAAGATAATCAGGTGGAGTCAACGTGGTTTTGTGGAAAGGAAAATCATGCTTAACTCATCTACTGGAGTTTTTTTGAAGAAATAACATGAGATAACATAAAGGAGAACTGGTGGACATACTTAGATTTGCAGAAGGCATTTGATAAAGTGCCATGTAAGTGGGTTTTGCAGATTTAGGGGTACACATTGACATAGATAGGAGTTTGGCTAGCTAACTAGACACAGGCAGTAGGTATAAAAAGGTCATTTTCTGGTTGGCAAGATGTAATGAGTGCTGTGCCAAAGGGGCCTCAATGTTTTGCAATATATGGAAATGATTTGGATGAATGGGGATTGAAGGTACAGTTGGTAAATTTGCTAAGGACACAAAGATAGGTTCAGAAAGTAAGTCGTGAAAGGACATGAAGTAGCTACAAAGGGATAAAAACAGGTTAAATGAATCGATAAAGATCTAGCATTTGAAATCTAATGTGGGAAAATGTGAAATCTTCCAGTTTGGCCGGAAGAATAAAAAAGCACATTATCTAAATGATGAAAGATTGCAGAACTTGGAGGTACAGAGAGATCTACGTGTCATAATACATGGATTAGAGATTAGTATGCAGGTTCACCAACTAATTAAGAAGGTTAACAGAATCTTATCATTTATTATAAGGGTAACTGAACAAAAGATAGATTATGCTTTAGCTCTTCAGGGCATTGGTGAGACTCCATCAGGAAGACTGTGTACAGCATTGATCATTTAAGGAAGGGTAAAAAATACACTGGAAGTACTGCAGAGAAGGTTTATTAAGCTAATATTTGGAATGGGCAGATTGTTTTATGAGGAAAGGTTAACTGGATAGGCTTGTAGCTGCTGGAGTTTAGAAGAATAAGATGTGGTGTATTTGAGACATAAGATTATTTGGAATCTTGAAGGGGAGGTTGTGAAAAGATACTTTCCCTTAGAGGACAGTCTGGAAGTCGGAGTCATTGTTTAAAAATAACAGGTGTCAAATTAAAGCAGACATGAGGAGATTTTTTTTCTAAGAGGGTTATGAGTCTTTGGAACTCTTTCCCTTCAAAGGCAGTGGAAGCAAAGTCTTTGAATATTGTAGAGCAGAAAGAGATAGATTACTGTTAAGCAAGGGATGAAAGGGTATGTGGGTAAGCAAAATTGTGGAGTAATCAAATTAGCCATGATCTTATTGAATAGTAGAGCAGGCTAGAGGAGTCAATTGGCCTACTCCTGCTTCTAATCTGTATGTTTGTAATGTGTGACCTATTTCCATGAAGAATCTAAGTAGTAGGAAAGTCAGAACTCCAAATAAAACAGTGCAGCATGGCACATTGTACATTAGGGCACATCCTGAATCATTCTTCCATTGGACATATTAGGACCATGAGAGGGCAGCAAAACATCAGACATCTCCCCCCCCCCCCACCCCACCCCACCCTCCAAACCCCATGAACCTATACTTATTTCATGATCTCTAGACAAGAAGTTTTTAAACTTCTGAATGCAAACATTCCTTGTATATAAACTCGGCATTTTTTGGAAGAGTCAATTGATGGAATTGCATCTTCTTTTAGGTACAACACATCATCGCCTTGGCAACAAACATGTCTGGCCACAATTCATAAGTGTAATGTGAGTATTTCTGCTCTCTTCTGATGTCATGGCTACCTGGATGATCTCATGAACAGTCACAATGTTGAGAGTGATACACAATGGTACTCCTGCATCTGCTGATCAATCTGTGTCCACCAGGTAAAATGGTTTCAATGCTGAATTTCCAAATCTGTGTTTGCAAGTTTTCTTTGGCAAATGATGTTAATTGTGGCAAAAAATTCTTGTTGGTAGACTTTGTCCATACAATGGGTTACATTCACAATGTGGAAAACCTGACCATCCTGGTTGGAGGTTGTTTTGAGTCGAGTCTTGCTGGGAAGTTTTTCTATTGTTTACAATAATGCAGAGTTCTGGGACATTTCTTGCTGCTGAACCTGTCTTCTGTTTGGTTCTGCCATTCTGTAGCTTCTGGCTGCCTCTTTGGAGCCTAACTATCCTCATAGATGGGCCCAGTATCTTTTTTTTACTGGACTCTCTCACCCCAGGGAAAAGACTTTGCCTATCCTTGCCCATCATAACTTTGTAAATCTTTATAAGAACACCCCTCAGCCTCCGATGCTCCAGGGAAAACAGCCCCAGCCTATTCAGCCTCTCCCTTTAGCTCAAATCCTCCAACCCTGACAACATCCTTGTAAATCTTTTCTGAACCCTTTCACGTTTCACAACATATTTCCAATAGGAAGGAGACCAGAACTGCACGCAATATTCCAACAGTGGCCTAACCAATGCCCTGTACAGCCGCTACATGATCTCCCAACTCCAATACTCAATACTCTGACCAATAAAGGAAAGCATACCAAACGCCTTCTTCACTATCCTACCTACCTGCGACTCCACTTTCAAGGAGCTAGGAACCTGCACTCCAAGATCTCTTTGTTCAGCAACACTCCCTAGGACCTTACCATTAAGTGTATAAGTCCTGCTAAGATTTGCTTTCCCAAAATGCAGCACCTCGCATTTATCTGAATTAAATTCCACCTGCCACTTCTCAGCCCATTGGCCCATCTGGTCAAGATCCTGTTGTAATCTGAGGTAACCCTCTTCGCTGTCCACTACACCTCCAATTTTGGTGTCATCTGCAAACATACTAACTGTACCTCTTATGCTCGCATCCAAATCATTTATGTGAATGACAAAAAGTAGAGGACCCAGCACTGATCCTTGTGGCACTCCACTGGTCACAGGCCTCCAGTCTGAAAAACAACCCTCCACCACCACCCTCTGTCTTTTACCTTTGAGCTAGTTCTGTATCCAAAATGGCTAGTTCTCCCTGTATTCCATGAGATCTAACCTTGCTAATCAGTCTCCCATGGGGAACCTTGTCATGCCCCTTCCTGAGGTCCATATAGATCACATCTACCACTCTGCCCTCATTAATCCTCTTTGTTACTTCTTCAAAAAACTCAATCAAGTTTGTGAGACATGATTTTCCATGCACAAAGCCATGTTGACTATCCATAATCAGTCCTTGCCTTTCCAAATACACACATATCCAGTCCCTCAGGATTCCTTCCAACAACTTGCCCACCACTGACTTCAGGCTCACTGGTCTATAGTTCCCTGGCTTGTCCTTACCACCCTTCTTAAATAGTGGCACCACGTTAGCCAACCTCCAGTCTTCCAGCACCTCACCTGTCACTATCGATGATACAAATATCTCAGCAAAAGGCCCAGCAATCACTTCTCTAGCTTCCCACAGAGTTCTAGGGCACACCTGATCAGGTCCTGGGGATTCATCCACCTTTACCTGTTTCAAGACATCCAGCACTTCCTCCTCTGTAATATGAACATTTTGCAAGATGTCACCATCTTTTTCCCTACTTTCTATATCTTCCATATCCTTTTCCACAGTAAATACTGATGCAAAATACTCGTTTAGTATCTCCCCCATTTTCTGCAGCTCCACATAAGGGCCGCCTTGCTGATTTTGAGGGGCCCTATTCTCTCCCTAGTTACCCTTTTGTCCTTAATGTATTTGTAAAAACCCTTTGGATTCTCCTTAATGCTATTTGCCAAAGCTATCTCATGTCCCCTTTTTGCCCTCCTGATTTCCCTCTTAAGTACACTCCTACTTCCTTTATACTCTTCTAAGGATTCACTCGATCTATCCTGTCTATACCTTACATATGCTTCCTTCTTTTTCTTAACCAAACCCTCAATTTCTTTAGTCATCCAGCATTCCCTATACCTACCAATCTTTCCTTTCACCCTGACAGGAATATACTTTCTCTGGATTCTCGTTATCAAACTCTTTGGAGTTTAGAATCTTTCTGGAACCTCTAAGATTCTGAAGGGGTTTGACAGGATAATTACTGACTGTATGTTTCCACTTGTCTATATCCTGGATATAGATGCTTCAGACAGGACAGGGAGGGAAGTAAAAAGGGGGAGGAGTTGCATTGCCGGTCAGGGATGATATCTAGGCTGTGCTAAGGGAGGACACTATGGAGGGCTTGAGTAGTGAGGCATTATGGGTGGAGCTGAGAAATAAGAAGGGTGCAGTTACATTGTTGGGGCTATATTACAGGCTTCCCAACAGTGAGTGTGAGGTAGAAGAGCAAATAGGAAATCAGATTATGGAAAGGTGTAGAGGCAACAGGGTGGTGGTGATGGGAAATTTTAACATCAGAGGTCTGGATGGGGGTAGAATTTGTAAGAAGTGTCCAGAAGAGTTTTCCAGAGCAGTATGTCAATAGTCCAACGAGGGAAGGGGCCATACTGGAGCTGGTGTTGGAGAATGAACCAGGCCAAGTGGTAGAAGTTGCGGTGGGGAGGTTTCTTTTGGGAACAGTAACCACAATTCTGTAAGTTTTAGAATACTCGTAGACAAAGATGAGAGTGGTCCTAAGAGTACTAAACTGGGCCAAGGCCAATTATGTCAAAATTAGACAGGAACTGGGAAATGTGGATTGGACACAGCTATTTGAAGGGAAGTCTACATTTGATATGTCAGAGGCTTTCAAAGATAGGTTAAAGATAGTGCAGGATAGGCATGTCCCGTTGAAAGCAAAGGATAGGAAAGGTAAGATTTGTGAACCGTGGTTGACAGGATTAATCATACGACTAGCCAAGAGGAAAAGGGAAGCATACATAAGGTCCAGCCAGCTAAGAACGAAGGAATATCGGGAGAGTAGGACCTGTCTTAAACGAGGAATCAAGCGGGCTAAAAGACATCATGAAATAGCTTTAGCAAGCAGAATTAAGGAGAATCCCAAATCCTTTTATTCATTTTTAAGAAGCAAGCGGGTAACTAGAGAAAGGATTGGTCCACTAAAGGATAAGGAAGGAAGTTGTGTTGAACCGGTGAAAATGGATGAGATTCTCAATGATAACTTTGCATCAGTATTCACTGAGGAGAGGGACACGGTGAATGTTGAGATTAGAGATAGAAGTTTGATTACTCTGGATCACGTTGACAAAAGTAGGGAAGATGTGTTGGGTAGGCTAGAGGTTATTAAGGTGGACAAATTCCCAGGAGCGGATGGAATTATCCCAGGTTGCTGAGGAACGTGAGAGAGGAATTAGCTGGGGAACTGACAGATATCATTGTAGCATCCTTAAACATAGGTGAGGTGCCGGAGGACTGGAGGGTTGCTCATGTTGTCCTTCTGTACAAGAAGGGTAGTAAGGATATTCCAGATAACTACAGGCCAGTGAGCCTGATGTCAGTGGTGGGAAAGTTGCTGGAGAAGGTACTGAGGATAAAATCTACTTAAATTTGGAAAAGAATGGGCTGATCAGTGATAAAGCTGAAAATGTGTTGCTGGAAAAGCACAGCAGGTCAGGCAGCATCCAAGGAACAGGAGAATCGACGTTTTGGGCATGAGCCCTTCTTGAGGAATGAGGAAAGTGTGTCCAGCAGGCTAAGATAAAAGGTAGGGAGGAGGAACTTGGGGGAGGGGCATTGGAAATGTGATAGGTGGAAGGAGGTCAAGGTGAGGGTGATAGGCCGGAGTGGGGGTGGGGGCGGAGAGGTCAGGAAGAAGATTGCAGGTTAGGAAGGCAGTGCTGAGTTCGAGGGATTTGACTGAGACAAGGTGGGGGGAGGGAAAATGAGGAAACTGGAGAAATCTGAGTTCATCCCTTGTGGTTGGAGAGTTCCTAGGCGGAAGATGAGGCGCTCTTCCTCCAACCGTCATGTTGCTATGGTCTGGCGATGGAGGAGTCCAAGGACCTGCATGTCCTTGGTGGAGTGGGAGGGGGAGTTGAAGTGTTGAGCCACGGGGTGGTTGGGTTGGTTGGTCCGGGTCTCCCAGAGTGTTCTCTGAAACGTTCCGCAAGTAGGCGGCCTGTCTCCCCAATATAGAGGAGGCCACATAGGGTGTAGCGGATGCAATAAATGATGTGTGTGGAGGTGCAGGTGAATTTGTGGCGGATATGGAAGGATCCCTTGGGGCCTTGGAGGGACGTAAGGGGGGAGGTGTGGGCGCAAGTTTTGCATTTCTTGCAGTTGCAGGGGAAGGTGCCAGGAGTGGATGTTGGGTTGGTGGGGGGTGTGGACCTGATGAGGGAGTCATGGAGGGAGTGGTCTTTTCGGAACGCTGATAGGGGAGGGGAGGGAAATATATCCTTGGTGGTGGGGTCCGTTTGGAGGTGACGGAAATGACGACGGATGATACGATGTATCTGGAGGTTGGTGGGGTGGTAGGTGAGGACCAGTGGGGTTCTGTCCTGGTGGCGATTGGAGGGGCGGGGCTCAAGGGTGGAGGAGCGGGAAGAGGAGGAGATGCGGTGGAGGGCATCGTCGATCACGTCTGGGGGAAGATTATGGTCTTTGAAGAAGGAGGCCATCTGGGTTGTACGGTTTTGGAACTGGTCCTCCTGGGAGCAGACGCGGCGGAGACGAAGGAATTGCGAATATGGGATGGCATTTTTACAGGGGGCAGGGTGGGAGGAGGTGTAGTCTAGGTAGCTGTGGGAGTCGGTCGGTTTATAGTAAATGTCCTTGTTGATTTGATCACCCGAGATAGAAATGGAAAGGTCTAGGAAGGGGAGGGAGGAGTCTGAGATGGTCCAGGTGAATTTGAGGTCGGGGTGGAAGGTGTGGCAAAGTGGATGAACTGTTCAATCTCCTTGTGGGAGCATGAGGCAGCGCTGATACAGTCATCAATGTAGCGGAAGAAAAGGTGGGGGGTGGTGCCAGTGTAGCTGCAGAAGTGGATTGTTCCACATATCCTACGAAGAGGCAGGCACAGCTGGGGACCATGCGGGTGCCCATGGCTACTCCATTGGTGTGGAGGAAGTGGGAGGATTGGAAAGAGAAGTTGTTCAGGGTGAGGACCAATTCAGTCAGTCGAAGGAGGGTGTCAGTGGAAGGGTACTGGTTGGTACAGCGGGAAAGGAAGAAGCGGAGGGCTTTGAGTCCTTCGTGATGGGAGATAGAGGTATACAGGGACTGGATACAGGGGCTGATCAGTGATAGGCAACATGGTTTTATGTGGGGGAGATAATGCATTACCAATTTAATAGAGTTCTTTGAGAAAGTGACCAAGTTGATAGATGAAGGAGGGGCTGTTGATATCATATACATGGACATTAGTAACGCATTTGATAAGGTTCCTCATGGTAAACTAGTGGAGAAAGTGAAGTCACATGGTGTGTAAGGTGTTCTAGCTAGGTGGATAAAGAACTGGTTGAGCAACAGGAGACAGAGAGTAGTAGTTGAAGGAAGTTTCTCCAAATGGAGAAAGGTGACCAGTGGTGTTCCACAGGGATCAGTGCTGGGGCTACTGTTGTTTGTAATATACATAAATGATCTGGAAGAGAGCACTGTTGGCATGATCAGCAAGTTTGCAGATGACACGAAGTAGCAGAAAGCATAGGGGACGTCAAAGAATACAAGAGAATATAAATAGACTGCAGAGTTGGGATGAGAAGTGTCAGATGGAGTTCAATCCAGGCAAATGTGAGGTGATGCATTTTGGGAAGTCTAATTCTAGAGCAAATTATATAGGAAATGGAAGAGCCTTGGGAAAAGTTGATGAGCAGAGAGATCTGGGAGTGCAGGTCCATTGTATCCTAAAGGTTTCTGCACAGGTGGATAGAGTAGTCAAGAAGCCGTATGGTATGCTTGCCTTCATTGGACGGGGTATTGACTATAAGAGCTGGCAGGTCATGTTAAAATTGTACAAGGCATTGTTTGCCACATTACCAAAAGGATGTGGACACTTTGGAGAGGGTGCAGAGAAGGTTTACAAGGATGTTGCCTGGTATGGAAGGTGCTAGCTATGAAGGGAGGTTAAGTACATTAGGATTGTTTTCATTAGAAAAAAATGAGGTTGGGGGGGACCTGATTCAGGTCTACAAATCATGAAGGGTATAGACTGGGTGGATAGAGATAAGCTTTTTCCCACGCTGAAGGATTCAATAACCAGAGGTCACTCTTTCAAGATGAGAGGTAAAAAGTTTAAGGGGGATACACACGGCAAAATAATTTCCACAGAGGGTGGTAGGTGCCTGGAACATGTTGCCAGTAGAGGTAGTAGAGGCAGGCACAGTAGATTCGTTTAAGGTGCGTCTGGACAGATGCATGAGTAGGTGGGGAGCAGAGGGATACAGATGCTTAGGAATTGGGTGACAGGTTTAGACAGTGGATTTGGATCGGCTCAGGTTTGGAGGGACGAAGGGCCTGTTCCTGGGCTGTAAATTTTCTTTGTTCTTTATCTTTGTTCTTTGTGGGGGAACCAAAAATTAGGGGCCACAGTTTAAAGATAAATGTCTCCCATTTAAGACAGAGATGAGGAGGAAAACCTTTCTCACAAGGTCATCGGTCTTTGAATTCTCATTCACAGAGAGTGGTGGAGATTATCTCATTGGTTATAATCAGCATTGAGTTAGAAAGATTTTCGACTGACAAGGGAATTAAGAATTATGGGTATTGACAAGACAGTGCTGCTCAGGCCATAATTAAATCAGCCATGATGTTGTTAAGTGGTGGAGAATGTTCAATAGGCTAAACAGCTTAGTTCCTTGTGATTTTCTTTTAAACATTTGGGCTTGCTGGCTGGCCAACATGATTGTCCATCCCTAATTCCCCTTGAGAAGGTGGTGGTGAGCTGCGTTCTTGAATTGATGCAGTCCATTTAGTGTAGGATTCCCACAACGTTGTTAAGAAAGGAGTTCAGGAGTTTGACCAAGACAATGTAGGAATAGCAATCATGCTGTCCAATCTGGATGGTAAGAGGCTTGAAGGGGAACTTGCCATGATGGAGTTCCCATGTATTTGCTGTCCTGTTCTTCTACTATACTAGTCGTGGGTTTAGAAGGTATTGGCTAAGGACTCTTGGTGAATTTCTACAGTGTATCTTGTAGATTGTACATATTGCTGATACACTGTGGAGGGGGTGAATGTTTTGTCACCTTACAATTAATGTACCTAGCTGAGTGGTTCTTCAAGGTCTTTGACACTTTCTACACTTTCAAAGCACAAAGTCTCAAGAAAGGTTTGCCTTCTCTTTTTAAAACATGCAATACGGTAATGTGTTGAAATATCTCTCCTTAATCATTCTTCAGTGATTAAGACAGGTGTACTTGGGAATTGACTGTAAGTGTAGGGACCTAATGTTAGCTACCTAACATCAATAAATCACATTAGATGTAACAATTCACAATAAAAAGTAAACTATATCAGGAAAAGCAAGCTTTGTATCAGATGACAGTAAAGCAATGTTGAGGAAGGATGGTCAATTTGGCTCAGACATATGAGGCAGGGGTAGGGTGTGTGGGGGTTGGGGTGGGAGGGGTGTGTAGTTGTACTCATTTCTTGCAAGTGAATCAATCCCCATCAAATTATTTATGATTGACAATTAAGATCAACACTGGAGCAGGCTGGTGGCTGGAAGCTATGTCCTCTCCTATATTGTTATGTATTGAGTCGCCTCGTCTCTTCTGTCCCATCCCACTGCATTTCAAGAGTGGAGTGGGCCTATCAGGAATTGAGGACCCAATCACGAGAAACTTTCCAGTTAATACGTTATTGATTTAAACTGTTTTCGAAACAAATTCAACCAATTCAACTGCATGTAAACTTGAAATTAAAGAGAATGTAAGAAAGTCTCATCTATTTCGTGGGCAGTTCTGACCATTCAATGGGAGAAATTAAAAGATTGTACCAGATAAGTTAATTTTTGTTACATAATTTGTTCATTTTCACTATCATTGTACTATAGTCACTTGGAGCACAGGAGGCAGCCATTGAGCCCTACATGTTTCTGCTACAGCAATCGAAAACTAATCTCATTAAGTGATGTTCTCTCCACACTGCTCTGTATTACATTATGCTTCAAATTTGTATACCTTCGCCAGTGAACAAACCAGTTCTTCATGTCATGCTAACCAAATAAGGAGGCTACCTATTATTAAGATGACAGACTGCATTGAGAAGGCCAATAATTCAGATTCTTGTCACAATAACAAATAAAGAAAGGGACGTCCGCATACTGTTAAAGTTAATTTTCGTACAAATGTAGATATTGATATCATGGACATATCGTCTCAAATGGTCATATAGCATGGAAACAGACTCTTTGGTCCAACTCGTCCACGCTGACCATGTTCCCAAATTAAATTATTACCATTGCCTGTGTTTGACCCATTTCCCTCTAAATATTTCCTATCCATGTACTTATCCAAATGTCTTTTAAATGTTGCAACTGTAGCTGCATCCATCGCTTTCTCTGGCAGTTTGTTCCACACGCATACCACTTTCTATGTAAAAATGTTGCCCCCTTCAAGTCCTTTTTAAAACTTTCTCCTCTCACCTTAAAAATATGCCCCCTAGTTTTGAATTCCTCCACCTTAGGGAAAGAGTTTTGCTCCTCACCTTATCTATGCCCCTCATGATTTTATACACTTCGATAAGGTCACCCCTGAATCTCCTTTGCTCCAATGAGAAAAGTTTCAGCCTATTTTCAATAACTCAAACACTCTAATCCTGGCAACATCTTGGTAAATCTTTTCTGAACCCTGTTCAAATTAACACTATCCTTACTGTAACAGGGCAACAGAACTGCACACAGTACTCCAGAAGAGGCCTTACCAATGTCACATCAAACCTCAACATGATGTCCCAAGTCCTATACTCAAAGTTCTGAGCAATGAAGGCAAGCATGCTAAAAAACCTCTTAGCCACCCTGTCTACCTGTCATACAAATTTCAAAGAATTATAGACCTGAACCCCTAGGTCTGTCTGTTCTGCAATACTGTCAATGATCTTATTCATTGCATAAGTCATGCCCTTGTTTGTTTTACCAAAATATAATATTTTGCATTTATCCAATTTAAATTCCATCTGCCACTCCTCTGCCAATTGATCACAATCTCTTTGTAATCTTTGATAACATTCTTTACTGTCCGCTATACCATCAATGTAGGCATCATCTGCAAACTTACTAACCATGCCTCCTAAATTCTCATCCAAATTGTTTACATAAATGACAAACAAAAGTGGGCCCACTATCGATCCCTGTGGAATACCACTGGCCGTAGGACTCCAGTCCGAAAAACAATCGCACCACCCTCTCTCTCCTACCGTCAAGCCAATTTTGAATCCAGTTGGCAAGCTCACCTTGAATCCCATTTGGAACCTTATCAAAGGCTTTACTGAAGTCAATATAAACAATGCCTACCACTCTACTTCCTCAAAAAACTCCATCAAATTTGTGAGACAATATTTGCTTCACACAAAACCTACTTGCAGAACATTTCAGAAAACACCTCTGGGACACACGCACCAACCAATCCATCCGCCCCGTGGCTAAACACTTTAACTCCCCTCCCATTCCACCAAGGACATGCAGATCCTTGGCCTCCTCCATCACCAAACCATGGCAACACGACGCCTGGAGGAAGAGCACCTCATCTTCCGCCTGGGAATCCTCCAACCACATGGGATGAATGTAGATTTCTCCAGCTTCCTCTTTTCCCCTCCCCCCACCTTATCTCAGTCCCAACTCTCGGACTCAGCATCGCCTTCTTGACCTGCAATCGTCTTCCCAACCTCTCCACCCCCACCCCCACTCCGGCCTATCACCCTCACCTTAACCTCCTTCCACCTATCGTATTCCCAACGCCCCTCCCCCAAGTCCCTCCTCCCTACCTTTTATCTTAAACTGCTTGGCACACCTTCTTCATTCCTGAAGAAGGGCTTATGCCCAAAACGTCGATTCTCCTGCTCCTTGGATGCTGCCTGACCTGCTGCACTTTCCCAGCAACACATTTTACAGCTCACATAAAACCATGCTGATTATCCCTAATAAGTCCTTGCCTTTCCAAATGCATGTAAATCCTATTGTGAAGATACTATAGCTTTAAGAGGTGTATTTTGTCCTGATTTTGAAGAGAGATTTTAAGACAGAGCTGACAAGCTGTCTATTTGGATCTAATAAAGTAAACAGCTTGTGAGGCCCACGGTTTTTGGAACAATAGAAGCAGCCTGAATGGGTGGGGTGAGGTCCCATAGAATTAGGATTTTTGAGATTAGATTCCCTCTAGTATGGAAACAGGCCCTTTGGCCCAACAAGTCCACATCAACCCTCCAAAGAGTAACCCATCCAGACTCATATATTTACCCCAGACTAATGCATCTAACACTATGGACAATTTAACATGGCCAACTCACCTGGTCAGCACATCTTTGGATTGTGGGAGGAAACCCATGCACCCGGAAGAAACCCATGCAGACACGGGAGAATGTGCAAACACCACACAGTCACCCAAGGCAGGAATCGAACCTAGGCTCCTGGTGCTGTGAAGCAACTGTGTTAACCACAGTGCTGCCACTGTGTTTTTAGCTTTAGTTTTTCAATAGCAGTTGTTGGGTCTTGAAACTGGGTGGAACCTGCTGCACTTCTCTCCCTATTACTCTCTATCTGAGTCTTCTCTTGATGTTTTTCCTTCTGGATTGGAGAATTATCTGTTTTCTGAATTTATCTTTTGCCAAGGGTGTGTTTATGGAATGTTACTGCACTGGAACAGTTAATTTGTGGTCATAAAATAGTCTATTATTCTGATAAGTTTTCAACAGAGTTAAGTTATTCAAATTTTTTCTTTCTTTTGTTGTATTTTAACTATAGTGTATGAATAAAGTATGTTTTGCTCCAATCTGGTTTTCTGACCAATTCAATTGCATCCAGAACACAACATCTGGCACTTGGCCTTTAAAATGAGAAAAAATTAAGGTCTGGGATATCTTCTTAATACATTTTAAAGGGATTTGGTCTGGTTCATAACACTATCTTTTAGAATCACTTCCAACAACTTACCCACCACCAATGTCAGGCTCACAGGTCTATAGTTCCCAGGTTTCTCTCCTGCTCAGAACAACAGATTTGTCATTATAAATCTCCATCAAGTATCTACATTCTCACCAATATAGCTAATTTATTGTAACATATTGGCTTGATGTAGTAGATCCAGATTAGTGTCTGAACTGGACGTTGTGTTTCAGATATTATCTTGTACTTTCCTTTTACCTAACTATTGATAGAAAGATAGAAACTATCGTCTTTTGAGCCTGCTCCAACACTCAATTATATCATGATCCAAAATAAAAATTGAAAGAACTGCGGATGCTGGAAGTCAGAGACAAAAACAGAAATTGCTGGAAAAGCTCAGAAGGTCTGGCAGCAGTGAAGAGAAATCAGAGTTAACGTTCTGGGTCCAGTGACCCTTCCTCAGAATTGCCAGGCCTCCTGAGTCTTTTCCTCAGCAATTTCAGTGTTTGTCCATGACTGATCCTCTTTCTCATTTCCGTAATCCCACTTCCTCCTAATCCTCTTGATGCCTTTTATATCTAAAAACAAGTTATCTATCTTTTTCATGTCTATATTAACTGACTTGAACTCCATGGTCTTCTGTGATAGAGAATTCCATAGGTTCAGTACCATCTGAGTGAACTTTTTCCTCATCCCAATCCGAAATGGTCTACCCTGTATCCTGAGACTGTGTCTCCTGGTTCTAGACTTCGCCATCAGGAAAATATCCTTCCTGCATCTAGTCTATCCTGCCTTGTTAAAATTTCATATGTTTCTATCAAATCCCCCCTGATCCTTCTAAACTCTAGTGAATACAGGCCCAGTTGAACCGATCTCTCCTCATAGGGCAGTCTGCAATCTTCAGTATCTGCATAGTGAATCTCCACAGCACTCCCTCATAATATTATCTACTTCTGCCTGACTTTTGATATGAAAGCTACATATTATACATGTTCATGTGGCTGAACTCAAAATAATTTGAAGCAGCGAAAGAGCAATTTCAGGAGAAACTAGCTAGAGAAAGTCACCAAAGTTGCATTTTATGCTAAAATAGCAATGTGCCTTTTCCCTCTTCTTCTGAAGCCAGGCCAAACTTTCTTGCTGTGCCCATTTAATTTGTCATGATTGAACTGGATGTATTCTTGTTTCTCATTCTGAAGACTTAATGTTATTATAAATGTTCATATGCATTCAAATCTTTACACCTGGGATTTGAGTACGTAGTCTAAGCTGTTATTCCAGTGCAGTACTTTGAGAATGGGATGGGAGGATGGGGACAGAGGAGATCTGCAGTGTGCAGGTACCATTTTTTGGATGAAACAATAAAACATGGACCCCTTTACTCTTTCAGCCTACCAAATGTGATCCCTGGTACTATTTCAAAGAGAAGAGGAATTCCCCTCAGTAACTTGGCTAATACTTATCAATCAACCAACATCACTAAAAAACAGATTATCTTGTATCTAGTTACAAATTGGCTGACACATGTCCCTATTTTATTGTCATGCATTGACATTTCTACGAGATCAAAATTGACTGTAAGTGAATGGATACAAGTTTGCTCTCGCTGCCACAGATTATGTCACCATTATTCTCCAAGCCACACGTTTGCCAGTCTTGTTAATGAGCCAGTCCTTGACAGACATAAGAAAGCAATACAAATCATTACTGCTTCTTTTACCCGACCTCCAGGGAAACCTCCACCTCCACTCAAAAGCGCTCAAATGTCATCAAATGGCATATTTTGTTTTAAGTGGGGAACCTTCTAATAGATTAACCAGTCAATGATCTATGGCAGGATTGACTCGTTAGTGGCTCAGGATAATTATTTCCTGAAACTGATATATCATTGTTAAATGGAAGTGTTCTTTGTTATTATTACAGAACAACAGATCCATGTCTTGCTCAGTGACAAAAATAAATCTTGTGATTTTCTGGTCAAGCAACAATAACTCTGTTCCTTGCCATTCTGAATTTCAAAGCATTGAATGAAACAGCACAGAAGGAGCCCTTTCAGCCCAAGATGCATCCGTTATCTCTTTGATAGATCTAGCTAATTAATTCCACTCTCTTGCTCTTTCCTAACAGTACTGTAGTAAAAGAAACCTTTCTTTTTGAATGTTATTTTCACTCCATTTTCAGAATCTCTTTGTCTGCACTGATGTGACTGAGATTTTCTCTTGTTGCCTTAACATCTTTCCAGAGATGATGGCTTCTACCCTGCATAGTTAAGATTGAGAAAAAAAAACCTTCTGAAACATTTCTCTTTCATGGGTAAATCAAACATAAACTTACTTGTTAACCAACCAACAAACCTTTTCTTCTGTGGTGTAAATTAGCCAGTCTTGCATTTGTCCTGATGATTGCAATACGAAATGATTCAGTGACATCTCTCTTAGCACAACAGCTCCAAGGCTAAAACTCTCAAAAATTGATGTATCATTGTATTTCTTACAACAGTAGCTTCGGTTAAGGGGAGGGTGATGGCCTAGTTCCTTTATAATTACACTATTGATCAAGGGACCCGGGTAACTTTCAGAAGACCTGGGTTTGAGTCCCACTATGACACATGGTGGAATTTGAATTCAGTAAAAATCTGGAATTAAGAGACTAATGATCATGGAAACCATGTCAATTGGTAGAGAAACAATCCATCTAATTCACTCATGCCCTTCAGGGAAGGAAACTGCCATCCTTACTTGGTCTGGCTTACATGTGACTCGAGACCCATAGCAATGTGGTTGAGTTTGCCTCTGAGCAATTACGGGTGGGCAAAAAATAATGGCTCCCATTTTTTTTATATATTAAAATTGCCTGTGAGGAAGCACTGAAGCTCTCTGTGACAGTATTTCTACTGAGCACAGCACTGAGATATAATTTATGGTTACTTGACTATTCTAATTCACTCCTGGGGAGCTTCCCATTTTCTATTGTTCATGAACTGGGGTCATGCAAATCTCTCCTGCCCTGTCTTAACTGAAACTAAACCAAACTGATTTGTTTGTTGACATCCACAAGGCTCCAGTTAGGCGATGTCTTTCCTCTGATGCTGCCTGACCTGCTGTGCTTTTTCTAGCTCAACTCTTTATCCACTCTGACTTGCCAGCATCTGTAGTTCTTGCTATCTCCTAGGTGTCTTGATTTTAACATTTTCATCAGTTACAAACTCTATTTTCACTCTATTTCTGTAATTTCATTCAATTCTACAACTCTCTGACAACTATTCATTTCTACAATTTTAGCCCCTTAAACATCCTGGTTTTAATCACTCCCCCATTGATGGCCATGGTTCCTGTTGCTGAGGCCCTAGACCCTACGGGATGGTTCTTTCAAGGGCCTGAATGATTTTGGATATTGGAAAGTTTGTGTCAGATGAAAAGTTTGGTGAGGCATATTTTGACTCTGAGATCTCTATCTGTTAAGTTTTTCACAAGTGCATACAGAGATTCTCAGTAGTCGGCAGCATAGAGTCATAGAGATGTACAGCATGGAAACAGACCCTTTGGTCCAACCTGTCCATGCCGACCAGATATCCCAACCCAATCTAGTCCCACTTGCCAGCACCCGGCCCATATCCCTCCAAACCCTTCCTATTCATTTACCCATCCAAATGCCTCTTAAATGTTGCAATTGTACCAGCCTCCACCACTTCCTCTGGCAGCTCATTCCATACCCGTACCACCCTCTGCGTAAAAAAGTTGCCCCTTAGGTCTCTTTTATATCTTTCCCCTCTCACCCTAAACCTATGCCCTCTAGTTCTGGACTCCCCAACCCCAGGGAAAAGACTTTGTCTATTTATCCTATCCAAGCCCCTCATAATTTTGTAAATCTCTATAAGGTCATGCCTCAGCCTCCAACACTCCAGGGAAAACAGCCCCAGCCTGTTCAGCCTCTCCCTATAGCTCAAATCCTCCAACCCTGGCAACATTCTTGTAAATCTTTTCTGAACCCTTTCAAGTTTCACAACATCTTTCCGATAGGAAGGAAACCAGAATTGCACGCAATATTCCAACAGTGGCCTAACCAATGTCCTGTACAGCCTCTTCACTATCCTATCTACCTGCGACTCCACTTTCAAGGAGCTAGGAACCTGCACTCCAAGGTCTCTTTGTTCAGAAACACTCCCTAGGACCTTACTATTAAGTGCATAGGTCCTGCTAAGATTTGCTTTCCCAAAATGCAGCACCTCGCATTTATCTGAATTAAACTCCATTTGCCACTTCTCAGCCCATTGGCCCATCTGGTCCAGATCCTGTTGTAATCTGAGGTAACCCTCTTCGCTGTCCACTACACCTCCAATTTTGGTGTCATCTTCAAACTTACTAACTGTACCTCTTATGCTCGCATCCAAATCATTTATGTAAATGACAAAAAGTAGAGGGCCCAGCACCAAACCTTGTGACACTCCACTGGTCACAGGCCTCTAGTCTGAAAAACAACCCTCCACCACCACCTTCTGTCTTCTACCTTTGAGCCACAAGTTGCCATTTGACAGAAAATAAAGCTTGATTAGCTCCTTGTTGATGACCAAACTCACATCATTACAAACTTACCAAACACCCCATGAAAAGCTAGTCATCGGGAAAATCCGACCTGCAAACTGGTACCTGGGCAGATTCAGCTCACTGCTTACTCCAAACAATTTCCATGTTGCCCACAGCATGATTCACGGGCACCAGCCATTAGTACCCTTCCTCCTTGGCACCTCACATTCAGTAATACTTGCTACTATCCTGACACCTGGGATCAAGGTTCCTTGCCCTACTGTCATTATATCTTCAGTTTTGAGGGCAAGTGGTTGGACTGACAGAATTGGGGGGGGTCTGTGCAAGTATCCAACAGCCCATGAGAGGATGGTGTCTCTCCCTGACAATCCAATATTGTCATGGAGGCTGTCAGATAATTGCATGATTTGCTGGACTGCAGTAGCTTTTGGGGAATGAGAGCATGTGTGTCCCATCTGCTTGTTGCTACTCCTAACCCATCCTATGCATTTGGACAAAATCCCTCATCATTGAGACCAAAGGGGCCTTTTCCTGATGAGGAGGTGCCTGGTCTCCAATATTCTCTGAATATAGTTAAATAAAATTGGGGAGATATAGGCACAGATTTGCATGTGGAAGTATGATGTTGTGGAAATAACAGAGACCTGACTCAAGGAAGGACAAGAATGAGTGTTAAATGTTCCTGCTCAGAAGTCATATTGGAAAGAAAGAAATAGAAGGAAGAAAGGGAAGTGGCATAGCAGTATTGGTTAAGGAGAGCGTCATGGTGCTGGAGAAAAATGATGTCTTAGCAGGTCCAAGGACAGAATCAATTTGATTAGAGAGGAAAAGGCTACAAATACATTACTCAATGCAATCTATAAGCCACCAAATGATGGAAAGGCCATAAAGGAACAAATCTGCAGAGAATTTACAGAGAAATGCCAACATTATAAAGTAATTATTATGGGAGACTTCAATTAACCAAACATAGATTGACACACTTACAGTGTCTGAGAAAATGCATGGCAAGTGTTCCTGGATTGCATGTAGGAGAGGTTCCTACAACAAGAAAGGTTCCATGGTTGAACTTGGTTCTTGGAAAAGAGATGTGTCACGTGGATTAAGTGTCAGTGAGGGAACAATTAGAGGCAGTGATCATTGTATCATAAGATTCAGGATAATGGTAGAAAATGACAAGCAATAACCCAAAGTGAGGAAAATCAATTGCTGGAAGGCAGGCTTCAAGAACAGAATTGGGCATGATTGACTGGAATAAGAGGTTTGCAGGAGAAACAGTAACTTAGCAATGGACAACTTTCAAAGAGCAGATAGTCTATATCCAGATAAGATATACTCCCTCAAATGGGAAAGGCAGAACATATCCAGAGCTTGCTAAATGACAAAGGAGAAGGAGATTACGATCAAGAAGAATAAGATCAAGAAAGTAAGGTTCAATGAGGGTAACACTGTTGATGTGGTGTATTTGGACCTCCAGAAATTGTTTGATTTAGTGCCATGGAATAGACCTGTGAGAAAAGGTGTAGATCATGGAATAAAAGGGGCAATAGCAATGTAGATACAACATTGGCTGAGTGATATGAAGCAGTGAGTATTGGTCAATAGCTATTTTTCAGACTGGAGGAAGGTTTATGCAATGAACATACAAGCCAGTAACAAGTGCAGGCCTCACAGCCTTTGGAGCTTGGTCCACTACTCAAAAAGATCATAACTGGTCTGATTTCAACCTCAGCTCTACATTTCTGCATATTCCTGATAATCTTTCATCCCTTTGGTACTCAGGAGTCCATCCAGCTCTGACTTAAAATTATTTATGATTCTGCATCCACTACCTTTAGAGGAATAAAAATCTAAAATTATAGAGGTTTGTATTGGAATTCTTGTTTTTTCTCATAGATATGAATTATCTAGATCTTGATGTACAGAAGACAATTTCAATGCTTGCAGATGATATGAAACTGGAAGAATTATAAACTCTGAATGCAATGTGGAACTCCAAAAGGACATTGACAAGTTGGCAAAGTGGTCAGAAAGGTGACAGATGAGTTTCAATGCAGAGAATGTGACATGATACAATTTGACAGGAAGAACATTGAATGTCAATATAAAATACGGAATACAATTCTAAAGGACATGTCAGAGCAGAGGGCCCTGGATGTGTGTGTATATATAGGTGATTGTAGGTGACATGTTAGGCGGAGAGAGCAGTAAGTGAAGCATACAGTGTCCTCGCTTTTATTAATCACAGCATAGAGTACAAGAGCAAGGGGGTTATGTTGTACTTGTACTTGCTAGACCTCAATTAGAGTATTATGTTTAGTTGTGCTACATCACAGGAAAGCTGTGAATACACTGGAGAGAGTACAGATATGATTTGCAAGAATTGTCCCAGGAATGAGAAGCTTGAGTTATTAGGAAATATTGAAGAAGTTAGGCTTGTTCTTCTTGGAGAAAAAAGGATAAGAGGAGATTTGCTAGATTTCAAAATCATAAGTGAACTGAATGGAGTGGATAGGGAGAAACTGTTCCCATTCATAAAATCAACAAGAACAAGAGGACTTAGATTTAAAGTCATTTGCAAAAGCAGGAAGGGTGATGTGAGAAAAAAACTGTTTCATGCAGCAAGTAGTTAGAGCATTGTATGTGTTACCTAGAAATGTGGAGCAGGCAGGTTCAGTTACAAGGGAAAAATACGAGACCGGCACTAACTAATGACACTCATTGTAGAAAAGAAAAGCAAAGAACAGTGGATGCTGGAAATAAGAAATAAAAACAGAAACTTCAGTTCTGAAGAAGGGTTACTGGGCCCTAAACATTTCTCTCTACAGATGCTACCAGATCTGCTAAGTTTTCCCAACCATTTCTGTTTTTGACACTCAGTATAGAGCCTGTGCAACCAGAATGGCCAAATGGCCTCCTACTGTGCCATAAGAATTCTGTATTTTCTGAGTGCCAGTAGTGTTTCTCACTTGCCCATTTGCAGACATGTGTCTGTATGGTGTTCACCAGCCTGTAATTCCACATTCCGTGCAACTATTCATCAAGGTGTCAGTATTTGAGCTGCTAGGGGCGCAGGAGGCAGTCTTGCTGTTGCTTCCCCTTGATACTGTCATCATCAGAGGTTGAGAACCTGTCTTCTATGGGAGATGGGATGGTCTTTACCAATGATATGGGAGTTTGGGTGCACTTGCAAGACACAAGAGGCAGAATGTGTTGCAGTCATGGGTTAGTACTAGTGTAGGAGTTGTAATAAAATGGCAAATGGTACATAATCAGTTGGTGGGAAATAGATATCTCTGAATCCCAGGAGTGGTATTAGTCTTCTTCTGTGAGAGCCAGAATTCAGTTCTTGTCAAGAATAGGGACATAGATCTTGTACACCTCCCGACCTGTTAGCAAGATTATTGGTGCTGGTGCATGTGGGTGAAAGATGCTAAGATGTTCCAAGGGAGTGAGAAAGCAGCATATAGGGCATGCAGGGTTAATGTTGTGGGAGGATGGGAGAGCAGGTAATGAGAACAAGGGATGGAAGACATTACATGCAACAGAACAGGTACAGAAAGTGTGGTGCCATCATCTCCTCAGCCATCTCTCCTCACAGTCTGTGAAACCGAGCAGGACAGCCGCTGAGTGCCAGTGTTCCTTCAGGTCCACAACAAGCTTTCGAAGATTGCGTACATGAGCAAGGGATACTGGTCTTCGAATGGATATCTGCTGAGTAGCAAGTTGTTCTGTAAATGATGCATGGTAAGATGAGGTAGAAACTGGACATGAGGGCCACCATAGGGTCGGCATTGAATGCAACAGGTTTAGTAAGATAGAGTGAGGAAACTAATGACAAGATTCCCTACACAAAACTCGACAGAAGTTGTATATAGCCAAAAATCATAAATTCAGCACTAGAATTTCTTCCATAAACTTCACCACACCTCTACCTTACTTTCCTTCTTTAAGATACTCCTAAACGTCAACCTCTTCAACAAGAATTTGGACATCTGCCCTAATATTTCCTTCTGTGGCTTATATTTTTATTTATAATTTAGCATCTTGGAGCACTGTATTTCACTAAAAGCATTAGTTCAATGTAAATTGTTGCAAAGTGAGAAACTGCATTTCTGGAGGAAGGGGATGGGGTTTTGCCAAAAGCATTTGTTTATCATCCATAAATTACGACATGCTGTCAGACCATGCAGAATGATGTCATGTTCCATTATTATTCACTAATATTATTAGTCATTGAAACACGAGGAACAGATAAATTGCAATATCCCAGTTGGGAAATTCCAACAGTATTCACAAGCCATCCAGAATCATGCTATCTGCCTGAAGATAAGCAGAAAGTATTCAAATCTAAAAACCTGCTCAGTATGCATCAAATAATTACTGCTGGGAGACAGAATTAAGCACTCTGCTGTTGACAAAATCTGAAACATAAATGAGCAACATATGTCCCAGAAAAACAGTTTCCCATCCATTAAGACCTAATTAATCTTACAAAACATTGGTCTGATAAAACTTGGATTTGGTACATGTTAACATACAACCTGAAGATAGAGAGGACTGCAGATGTTAGAAAGTCAGAGTCGATAAAATATGGAGCTGGAGAAAGGACAGCAGGTCAAGCAGCATCAGAAGAGCAGGAGAGCTGATGTTTCAGGCATCATCCTTCATCAAGACTGGAGAGGGGGAAGGGGACAGAGAAATAAATAGAGGAAGGGGGGGTAAGGCTGGGGAAAAGGTAGGTGGAATGGCAGTAGGTAGATGCAGATAGGAGACGAATGAGATTGGTCAGCGGGATGGGTGGAGTGGATAGGTGGGATGGAAGATGGACAGTTTAGATTAGGTCAAGGAGGCAGGGTGGAGAGGGAGTGCTGGACCTGGGATGAAGGGGGGATGAAATTTGGGAGCTGGTGAATTCTATGATGAGGCCATAAGGTTGTAAGCTCCTGAGGCGGAAGATGAGGTGTTCTTCCTTCAGTTGTGTTTAGCCTTGTTTTAACAGTGGAGGAGGCCCAGGATGGGCATGTCATAAGGAAGCGGGAGGGGAGTTGAAATGATTAGTAACAAGGGGGTGAGGTTGATTGGAGCGTGAGGACCATAGATGTCCCTAAAACGCTCCCGAGTAGAGACATCCAATGATCTCCACTTTGGCTTTTAAATATATGTAGAAAGAAAATGATTGCATCTATCATTACCTCAGAATTACTCAAAAAGCTTTATAGACAATAATAAACTTTTTGAAATGCGGTTGCTCATGTAAATATTACTTTACTGCGCTTCTCTAATTTGGATGTTCAATCATATGTCCAAGTTAAGCAAAACCGATTTACAGTTGAATGTATTCATTTCTGAATGGTGGGTGGGAACTGGTGAACAGGAGAAATGCATATAGCAACCAGATGGGCAAACAGATGCAAAGAAAGAAAGACACAGACTTGTCTTTATGTTTACAACCTCGGAACATCTCAAATAATCTAACCACCAATGAAATAATTTTGGAAGAGTAGTTACTAATGCAATGCAAGTAATGAAACAGCTAAGTTACACGTAGTAAGTTCACACAGATTGTAATGTGATGATCAACTAATCTTTGTTAGGATGCCTAAGTGCCAAGACACTACATTGACTCTGCCTGATACGATTGTAATTTAATAGAATGCCATAGGGATCAGTGTAGAGGACACAACTATTTACCATTTACATCAATGGAATGAACGAAGGGAATGAATGTATCATTACTAAACTTGCTGATGATACAAAAATAGGAAAGAAAGTAAGATGTAAAGAGGATTAAGTAAGTTGAGTAAGTGTTAAAAATATAGGCAGATGGAGTGTAATGTGGAAAAATGTGAACTTGTCTATTTTCTTAGGAAGAATTAAAATAACAACATTTTGTTTAAATGATGAAAGACTGCAGAACTGTAAGGTGCAGAGGATCTAGGTGTCCTGGTACATCAATCACAAAAAGTTAGTTTGCAAATATAGCAAGTAATTAAGAATACAAATAGAATTTAGTTGTTTATTGCAAGGGGTGGAAATATACAAGTAGGGACATGGAACTTTGGTGGGAGCACATTTAGAGAATTATGTACAGTTTTGGTCTCTTTATTAAAGAAAGTAAATAAGACCATTAGAAGCAGTCCAGAAGTTCATTTGACTGATAACTGGAATCATTGGCTCATAACACTATACAGCACAGAAAATGCCCTTTGGTCCATTGAGTCTGTACCGCCATTGAGGAAATTATTTTATAAGGTAAGGTTGGACAGAATCTATTCAAATCTACAAGAATAAGAATTGAAACATGGAAGATCCTGAGGAAAATTGACAGGGTGGTCATGAAGAGGATGTTTCCATTGTGGAGAAACAAGGGTCTCTAGGAAATATAGGGTGTTCCATTTAATATGGAGCTGAGAAGAATATTTTTTCATTCAGTCTTTCGCACTTTTAGCCAAACTACAGAGCCATAGTCATTGAATATTATTAAGGCAGCAGTAGATAATTCTTAATTAACAAGGGGGTCAAATAATTATTGAGGATAGGCGCTTATTTGTCGAAGCTGGAGCAACAGTCAGATCAGCCATGTTCTTACTGAATGATAAAGCAGGCTCAAGAGACTGAGTGGCCTTGTCCTCCCCTATTTCATATGCTCACAGTGACTAAAATAAAACAATAACCCTGTCCTATAATGTTTTGGTTGTTACAGAACATCTTATTGCTGAAATTATTTCTAAGGGGATTCAGAGTATTTTAAAATTAGAGCACAGAGTTTCAAGAAGTCATACTAAATAGAAATAAAACAATTGTTCATCTCCAGCTGGTGTATTATCTCGAACTCTGGATACTATACTATAGAAAGGATATTCAGTCTTTTAACAGGGTGCAGAGGAGATTTATGTAAATGGTTCTGTGTATGAGGAATTACAATTTGGGGTTGTTCGCCTCAGAGCAGAAAGGTTTTAGTGGAGTGCTGAAGAAGGGTCACTCTGCTTTCTCCGCTGCCAAATGCTGCCAGACCTGCTGAGTTTCTCCAATAGTCTTTGTTTTTGTTTCAAGTCTAGGAGGAACTTCGATGAAGATGTTAAAATCTAGAAGGGTTAGATAGACTAAATAAAATAGAACAGTTTCCAACAACTGAAGAGTAGTTTGACAGAGGAAAGATTGACAAATCAAAGGTGAATGAGGAGTTTGGACTCATAAATAGTCTTCAAAAGAGAATTGGACAAATATGAGATGGAGAAAGAAAAAGTTGGCGATATGGGATAAAGAGAAGTGCAGATGTTGTAGACAAAGTAATCTCCTGTGCTGATTTATCCAATAATTATAAATAATTACACCACTATCCATTAGCATATTTGAACATGAACAAAAAGAATTCAGAGGACTTGAATGCTTCTTGAGATAAAGAACAGTAAGGAGTGAGATATGTTCCAACTTTATTCTTAAGTGAAGTCCATTCTCATGAAAGCTTTGCAGATTTACTTTAAGTCCAGTATTACAAAGGAGTGGGCAAATTTATTCAAGGATCATTGGCAGGCAACTATTTGGATCTGGTTCAGTTTTGTTTTCTGTATTGCTGGGTTACAACCATCAACACTGCTCAAAATTAATTAGAAATTGCTTCAGGGTGGCTATTAATCATGTTTCTTTAAGCAGTTATTCCCCTCTAACCCTTCTTAGCACTTCACTTATTGTCAACCTCCTCTTTCCAAATGAGAAAATCTCTGCATATTTTAGCTGCTGAAGGTAGGAGCCAAAAGCACTCAACATCAGGCCATTTCTAAGGAATTGTTTATAAGCAGCTTCACAACAAGGTTGTTCATGTGATTTCTACAGGCATCCTGCCAAAGGACAATGAGTCGAGTTTCACCTTTCCTACACCCTCTTAAATTTGGGCTGTGAAATAAATACTTTTATTTCAGCCAACCCCTTGCATATGCATCAAACAATGCAGAGGCAGAGCTTTTGTTTTCTATTCTGTTGAACCTGTTTGATTCCGTGCCAACAGAAAATGTGCCTGTTGCTCACAGAACAGAAAGTAGCTAGCAAGGAACAAGATTACTACAACAATGATATCATCAACAATTTATAGTGATCTTACGCCTTTAACTTAATGAACTTCACAGGATCATGGGAAAACAAAGTCAAACAAAACAACATAAGGATGACTTAAGGGAGGATAAATTTAGGCAGGGAATTCTAAAGCATGGGACCTAGCAACTGAAGGCACAACTGCCAGTAATTGGGAATGCACAAAATATTGGATATCATGAAGGATTCTGAGGCTAGAGGAGATTACAGAGATTGGGACATTTTAAAACTGCTAACTTGTAATGCAAAATTATAATGGTTATCAACTCAATCTTTCCCTCTTGCTATTTATCTCCTGTCTTTTAAGACACAAGCTATTCATTACTTGATGATTCACTTCAATGTCTATTGTCAAACAACGGCCACCTTAGCCTTTTCAAGATAAAAATTGAAAACGAGTGGGGAAATTATTCCTGGTTTCCTCACCAGTACAAATCTCAGAACCAAAGTCACTAAAACAGATTCACAGATTGTAATTAGTTGGAGTTTACCTAATGTAAACTGAGTACTGTGTTTACTGAAGAAGCAACAATACCTACATGGTTGTCCTTAAAATGTCCTGAGTCATGAATAATGCTATGTAACTGCAATTAAGTCTTTCTTTGCAACAATCAACTTGCATTGATATGCAGCACCTTTAATGCATCAAAACATCCTACAGCGCTTCACAAAAGTTTTAATATAGAGCATTTGGCACAGGAACTGGGCGTCTCCTAGCAGAGCGCTTTAGGGAACATCTCCGAGACACCCGCACCAATCAACCAAACCGCCCCGTGGCCCAACATTTCAACTCCCCCTCCCACTCTGCCAAGGACATGGAGGTCCTGGGCCTCCTTCACCGCCGCTCCCTCACCACCAGACGCCTGGAGGAAGAACGCCTCATCTTCCGCCTCGGAACACTTCAACCCCAGGGCATCAATGTGGACTTCAACAGCTTCCTCATTTCCCCTTCCCCCACCTCATCCTAGTTTCAAACTTCCAGCTCAGTTACTGTCTCCTTGACTTGTCCGACCTGCCTATCTTCTTTTCCACCTATCCACTCCACCCTCTCCTCCTTGACCTATCACCTTCATCCCCTCCCCCACTCACCCATTGTACTCTATGCTACTCTCTCCCCACCCCCACCCTCCTCTAGCTTATCTCTCCACGCTTCAGGCTCACTGCCTTTATTCCTGATGAAGGGCTTTTGCCCGAAATGTCGATTTCGCTGCTCGTTGGATGCTGCCTGAACTGCTGTGCTCTTCCAGCACCACTAATCCAGTATTTGGTTTTCAGCATCTGCAGTCATTGTTTTTACCACAGGAAATATTAAGACAGTAAAGAGAAAGCAAAAACTTCCATTTATATCGTACTTTTCATGACTACTGGCCATCTCAAAGAGCTGTACAGCCAATGTGGTACTTTTTAAAGTTGTGTGTTTTGCCTCACTTGTGGGAACAAGCCAGCACAGAAATAACTCCACATGGTATCGCACCACCAAGTCATCCTTTACCAATACATGGACAGTCATTGACAATGATCCAGCTACCTCAGAGCCAACTTTCAGATTAACAACCCCAATCAGGGAACTCAAATTCTATGAGGTCCATCTGCCTGACCTCGTTATAATCACTACAAATCCCATCCTCCTGCATCCAAGGACATAGGCCATTTCTTTTTTTTTAATAGCTTCTCCTGGGATGTTTTAGCACCAAATCAGGTTCCTCCAACTCTGCCTCTGATATGGCAGCATGTAATGTGGAGCGTACTCAGAGCACCTCAGAAGAAATTCATTCCCTTCTTCAGGCATCAAAAGCATTGAGGTGATGACATCCACCATGTCCATCTTAGATGCTGAGGTATTTTCAACACGTGATGGACAGGGAAAACCCATGGGTTCCAGAATAGTCAGGAAGGTAGTCAAGGAACCTTGCATGTTTTGCTCCCACAGTATTTGTGAACTTGAAGCTTTAATATGGTCCAAGCCCTTGTTTTGACCATTGCACCTACCCAAACTTTATACGTCACTGGACCTGACCTTGAGTCAACTATGCCTCTTACCAATGCAAGGCTATTGTTGTGGTTCCTACACCAAACTTTGACAGCTGAAGTAAACTGTCTCTCTCACTTAGCAGAGTCTTGTGTCCGGCATTGGCGTTCCTGATGCTATTTCACTTCCCTCCACCTCCACCCCCCACCCCCCCAAGTTTGTGGAAGCCCAGATTTAACCTGATGCAGAGTCTTTTCCCCATTAGCAACTCTGCTTGAGCTATTACTGTAGTTGCATGAGGGGTGATCCTACAATCAAGTAGGAACCAGCAAGTTGGGTATCTATTGAAGCTGTAGCCTGTTTCTTTAAGCCTATCTTCAAAGTTTGGACTACTCTTTCTGCCAGACTATTGAATAATGGATGGGCCAATGGGCCGAGGTGTTTAATTTCGATAAATTTGAGATGCTGCATTTTGGAAAGGCAAATCCGGGCAGGACTTACACACTGGGAGAAAATGGGGACTGCAGGTGCTGGAGATCAGAGTCGAGAGTGTGGTGCAGGGAAAGCAGCATCCAAGGAGCAGAGAATCAACATTTCGGGCATAAGCCCTTCATCAGGAATGAATTTATATACTTAATGGTAAGGTCCTGAGGAATGTTGCTGAACAAAAAGACCTTGGAGTGCAGGTTCGTAATTCCTTGAAAGTGGAGTCCCAGGTAGACAGGATGGTGAAGAAGGCTTTGGTATGCTTGCTTTTATTGCATGCAGGAATTGGGAGATCATGTGCAGCTGTGCAGGACATTGGTTAGGCCACTTTTAGAATACCACATGTAATTCTGGTCTACCTGCTTTAGGAAGGATGTTGTGAAACTTGAAAGAGTTCAGAAAAGACTTACAATGATGTTGCCAGTGTTGAGCTATAGGCAGAGGCTAAATAAGCTGAGGCTATTTTCCTTGGAGTGTTGGAGGCTGAGGGGTGACCTTATAGAGGTTTATGAAATCACGAGAGGCACAGATAAGGTAAATGGGCAAGGTCTTTCCCCTGGGGTGGGGAGTCCAAAACAAGAAGGCATAGGTTAAAGGCGAGAGGGGAATTATTTAAAAGGGACCTAAGGGGCAACATTTTCATACAGAGAATAGTGCCTGTGTGGAATGAGCTGTCAGAGGAAGTGGTAGAGACTAGTACAATTACAACATCTAAAAGGCATCTGGATGGGTACATGCATAGGAAGGGATTAGAGGGATATGGGCCAAATGTTGGGAAATGGGACTATATATATTTAGGATATCTGGTACACATGGACGAGTTGGATTGAAAGGTCTGTTGCCGTGCTGTACATCTCTATGACCCTATGGCATGGACTTGTCCTTATATGTCAAATATCATTCTATTTTAGGAAGTACTCAAATTCCCTGCTGCTAAATAATGGTCCATTATCTATAACCAACACTTCTGGGAGTCCCTGCATTGCAAAATATGTGTGCAGATTTTCCATCCTCATTCCCATGTTTGACAAATGAACTCTATTCATGTCCAGCCACATTGAATGGGCATCCACAATGCCTAAGATCACTGAGCCCATAAAAGCACCTGCATAGTGGATGTATAAATGAAGCTAGGGCTTACCCGGCCATTCACACAAATGTGGGGGAATTGGTGGCAGTAATTTTTATCCTTATTGGCACTCTGGGCCCAGATCCTGAAGAAACTTTTAACAACATTTTCATTTTGCAAATCCTTGGATGACTCTGGTGAAGTTCAGCCAATGTCTGCCAGCAACCTTTACTCGGGACAATAATAATATGTCATCCTCTACTGTGATTTGGTCTCGCCATGTTCAAAAATGTTTCCATTCTCGTTGTGACAGCTCTTTGGTTTCTCCCATCACCACCAGCTGTTTCAGTTTTGCCAGGACTGGATCCTTCTACATCCATGGTCTGATATTATCAGCTATGATTGGAAGTGTGTCCAGAAAATTTAAAATCATTATGGACTCTTGCAGTGGTAGTACCACCAGTAGTGTATCTGCCAGTGAGAGGTGGCTCAATGCATCCATATTTACTACTTGGCTTCCTGAAAGGTGTTCCAACTTGTAATCATTACACTTAGAATTAGAGCCCACTGCTAAATTTGGCCTGGAGTAATGGGCCTGCTTGTCCTCTTTAAGTAGATCTAACAGGGGTTTGCGGTCTGTTATTACTACAAACTTATATCTATAAAGCTATTGGTGGAACTTCCTGACTCCACATAGGAGCACTAAGCCTTCCTCTCTATCTGGGTATGTTTATGCTCTGCATTAGGCAAAGTCCTGGATGCATACACTATTTCAAAGGCAAACCCTTTTTATGAGTTGATGCAAAGGCGCTGGCATGGCGGCCAGGTTATGTATGAACTTTCTGTAATAATTCACCAGCCCAAGGGAAGACCTAAGCACTGGGACAGCCATGGGAGCCGGGCACCTTTGATCATCCTCACTTTACCTTCCAATAGGTGCAATGCGGTTTGTAGCCCAAATAGGTCACTTGTGCTGCCAAGAGCACACATTTTTCTCTTCCAAGTATGCCCACCTGGGAGAAAAGTCTCAGGAATATGTCCAAGTTTGCTAAGTACTCCTTATTGGTATTCCCTGTTATTAGCACATCATTGAGATAAATGGTGACCTGGGGTAGACCTTGTAAAATGTTCTCCATCGTCCACTGAAATACTGTACAGGCTGACAATACCCCAAGTGGCAGTTTCATGTTTTGTTACAAACCCTTATGGATATTAATTATAACATACTTCTGGGAATCCTTATCCAACTACAATAGCAAGTAGGCATGGCTCATGTCCAGCTTTGTGAAGGACAGTCCCCTTCCAGTATACATCCTGCATGTGAGAGATTGGGTATTTATCCTGTTGTAAAAAGCAATTTAATGTTTGTTTAAAACCCCCACAAAGGTGAACCAACCTATTGGACTTTACATCAATATGACTGGTGCTGCTCATTCCACAAACTGGACTGGCTTGATACTTCCTTAGCATTCTAGCCTTCTGCTTTCTGCCTCTACTTTTGCCTGGTAAAGCAAATGTCACTGGGTGGGCCTTGCAGGATCATGGGATTGTTTCATGGTCAACATGCAAGGTGGTTTTGACTCTTCTGATAGTCCCTAGACCTTCCTGAAAACCTCTGGGTATTTAATTAGGGCTTCACTCAGGCAGCCATTTTCTAATTGAAAACTATTGAGCCAGTCTATGTGAATCTTTCTCAACCAATTTCACCACATTAAGCTTGGGCCCGAGCTTTTTACTATAATCAATAATAACTAAATCAGCTGTTTCTCATAAGAGACCATGACAATCCCATGATCCTGCAAGGCCCACCCAGTGACATTTGCTAGAATGCCAAGGCTAGAATGCCAAGGAAGTATCAAGCCAGTCCAATTTGCGGAATGAGCACTTAATCTATAAAGGTTCCCCAGTATAGTTTCTTGGTCTAGCTGAGGTTTTACGCAATCATAAGGATGGGAGACCACAGTGAATTTTGTTAAAGAGTGGTTCTGCCATCACAGAAATGGCTGCCCCAGTATTGACCTCCAGTAGAACCGGGTGACCATTTAACCATAAGCAAAAACAGAAATTGGTGGAAAGGCTCAGCAGATCTGGCAGCATCTGTGGAGCGAAATCAGAGTTCACGTTTCAGGTTCAATGACCCTTCCTCAGAACTGATGGTAGCAAGGAAAAGACTGTTTTTGTTGCAAACGATGGGGTGAAAGGGGGTAAGTAGTAAACAATAGATGGAGCTACAGCCCAAAGAGAGAGCAGAACAGATGGTCTGACAAAGGAGTGCATAGCGATCAGCCTGGGAGGATTAATGGTGGACATTAATCATTAAAATGTGCTGAGTGGACATTTTGTAGCTGATGATGTGTGGTTTGTAATAGCAGACTGTAATAACAAGGCATGGTGTTGTGGGGGTTGGGGTAAGTTCATGTGAAGGTGCCTCAAGCGCTAAACTCAATGAGCACAATATCGAGTCCAGAAGGCTGTAGAGTTTCCAAGTGGAAAATGAGGTGTTGTTCTTCCAGCCTGCACTGAGCTGCACTGGAGCATTCAGCAAGTCTGAGACAGAGATTTTGGCCAGGGAACAGGGTGGTATGTGGCATTGGAAGGCAACAGGAAGCTCACAATCATTTTTGCCGATGGAACATAGGTGTTCTGCAAAGCAGTCGCCCAGTCTTTACTATGTTTCCCCAGTGTAAAGGAGACCATATTATAAGCAGCAAATGGTAGACTAGATTGAACTAAATGCAGGTAAAGCCCTGCGTCACCTGGAAGGTGTGTTTAGGCCCTTGGATACTTAGGAAGAAGGAAGTAAATGGGCAGGTGTTACACCTTCTGTGGTTGCAGGGCAAAATGCCATTGGGCTGTGAGGGGGTGTTTGGAGTGAAGGAAGAGTGAACCAGGGTGTCCCAGAGGGAATGGTCCTTGCAGAAGATGGACAGGTGACATCCCACTGGAGATAGTGGAATCGGGTTAACAGTCCTCTGGATGTGGATGCTGGTGGGATGATAGGTGAAGAAAAGGGGGACCCTATTGCTGTTTGGGATGGAAGAGAGGGAGTGACGGCTGAAGTGCAGGACATGGGTTGAACCCAAATGTGGGCCCTATCAACTATGGTCCTGAGGAATCCTCAGTTGAAGAAGCAGGTGAACATTTCGGAGGGCCCTTATCAAAGCTGGCATCATCAGAACAGATGTGACAGAGATGAAGGAAATGGGAGAATGGAATAGAGTCTTTACAGGAAGCAGGGTGTGAGAATGTATAGTTGAGGTAATTGTGGGAGTCAGTTGGTTTGTAGCGGATATTGATCGATATTTTTCCACCTGTGGATATTTCTCTCCACAGATGCTGCCAGATGTGCTGAGCTTTTCAAGCAATTTCTGCTTCAGTTTTTTTGCTTTCCAGCATCAGCATTTCTTTTGGTTTTTAATGAGCATTTAGAGTCATAGAGATCTATATCACAGAAACAGACCCTTCGGTCCAACTCATCCATGCCGACCAGATATCCCAACTCAATCTACTCCCAACTGCCAGCACCCAGCCCATATCCATACCTTATCCATGCCTCTCATGATTTTATAAACCGCAATAAGGTCACCCCTCAGCCTCCAATGCTCCAGGGAAAATAGCCCCAGCCGATTCAACCTCTCCCTATAGCTCAGATCCTCCACCCTGGCAACATCCTTGTAAATCTTTTCTGAACCCTTTCCAGTTTCACAACATCTTTCTGATAGGAAGGAGACCAGAATTGCATGCAATATTCTAAAAATGGCCTAACTAATGTCCTGTAGAGCTGCAACATGACCTCCCAACTCCTGTATTCAATATTCTGACCAATAAAGGAAAGCATGCCAAATGCCTTCTTCACTATCCTATCTACCTGCGACTCCACTTCCTGCTAAGATTTGCTTTCCCAACATGTAGCACCTCACATTTATCTAAATTAAACTCCATCTGCCACTTCTCAGCCCATTGGCCCATCTGATCAAGATCCTGTTGTAATCTAAGGTAATCTTCTTCGCTGTCCACTTCACGTACAATTTTGGAGTCATCTGCAAACTTACTAACGATACTTCTTATGCTCACATCCAAATCATTAATATAAATGATGAAACGTAGTGGACCCAGCACCGATCCTTGTGGCACTCCACTTGTCACTTAACCAGATTGCTTTGATTGGTTCTGATTTGGATGTTGCTCAGCAATTTCACTATTCCTACCCAAATGTAGGTGAATTTACCAGGGTGTGCACTCTCCTGGACACCAGCCTATGAGTTCCTTACACAGTTTAGGTCTTGTGGGACTCTTTGACTGTCCTGAGTGCTCATACTGGCAGCAACCTCAATGGCTTGTCGGCCCAGATCCTGAAGATAATTTCAACAGATTGGCCGAGGCTTGGCTTTTTTCTTGGGGCTTGCTGTAGGCTGACTGACATTCCATCTGTTCAAGATATGACCTGAATGAGGCTATGCAATTGCCTTCACTCAAGTGGTATTCCCAAGACCAGTCAGGTTGGCAAGGGTTTCCGCTTCAATCAAAATAGTTTGCAAATCATAAGCTCCATTTGCCACATTTTCCAGTGATAAAGCCAGTTTTAGTGCCTGCTTGAAGTCCACTTGGGCTTCAGCTCATAGGCACCTTTGCATGGTTACCTGACTAATCCCACTCTTGTTGCCACTGAAATAACTCCACAGAGGTTGGTATCCTGTTATCAAGTCACCCTTTATCTACGCATGGAGAGTCCCTAACACTGATCCTGCATGTTCAGAGCTAGGTCTCAGAGTGAACAGGATGTCTGACATTCTTGTTCCTACCCGTCAGCTTGGGGTCCCTGATTGGACCACAGTAACAACCACAATCAGGGATCTCATATTCCATCAGGCTGACCTCATTACAATCACAATAGCACTAGTTCTGGAGTTATCACAGAAATTAAAGGATTTACTGAAAATACTCAAAATTCTCTAATTTACCTGTCTTTTACACTTAGGTGGACATAAAGCATGCAGCACGTTTCTGGTACATAACAAGAATGACTGTTTATTATACATAAATAGATTTTGACTACTGGTAAAAAATTCTGAGCCATGTGCTGCTTTGCCCTGATGACATCACATTTGTTGGAGCTGCACTCATTCATATAAGTCGAGAGTATACCACCCCATTCCTGCTTTGTGCCTGGTAGATAGTCGACAGGCTGTGGGGAGTCAGGAGGTGAGGTACTCACTTCAGTATTCCAAGCTTTTAACCTGCTCTTGAAGCCACAGCATTTATATGGCTAGTCCTGTTCAATTTCTTGTCAATTACAAGCCCAATTAGGATGTTGGTAGTGGGGGATCCAATGGATTGGTGGCTAGATTGACTCTTAGTGGTGACAGTCATTACTTCGCATTTATGTGACACAAGTATTTCTTGCCACTTGTCAGCCAAAACCTGGATACTGTCAAGATCTGGTTGGATTTGCACATGGACTGCTTCAGTATGAGGAGTCACGAACAATCCTAAACATTGTGCAATCATCGGTGAATATCCCCATTTCTGACCTTTCAGTGGAAGGAAGGTCATTGATGAAGCAGCTGAAGATGGTTGGGCCAAGGATGTGAGCAATTCCTGCAGTGATGTCTGATCTCCAACAACCACAACTATCTTCCTATGTGCCAGCCTATGGCACCTTGAAGTATCATAAGATGATGGTTTGCGCCTTGTTAATCAGTTCTGATCTAAGCGTTGGCTGGTGTGTCTTGGAAGCCCCTTTCTGGGATGGCAGACTTTGCCACATTTGCTACAGAGAAAGGCAGTGCTCTTAGAAGATTCACTGGCCTCCATTTTCTCTGGGCTTTCAAGTTGGCAGCACAGCTTTCACTTTTGAAGTATTTCCAAACAGCCAGTCCATATAATTTTTTGCTATTTTCATATCTCACTTCCAAGTGTCCCTGTATCAGGGGAATAGATGGCCAGGAAGTTAATGTACTGTACAAAATAGGTTTGGGTCACAAGGTGTTCTCCATTGATGAATATGCCTATTGCAATGTCAAATGTCACTGGCTTAGCAATGCTTGTATGTTGATGAATCTAGCATGCTGCAGGGCTTCTAATTTAGTGACTTTGTTGCTGAGAGAGGTTGAGGAACTGTCTGAGATAGCAAAGGTGGACACTGTTCAACTTAGGACACTGTTCAACTTCTTCTTGTCTGACATATGTCACCCAGATTTCATCACTATAGAGGAGTGCGCTGAGGATGAAGGCTTGGAAAACTCGTAACTTGGTGTTCTCAGGCTGAACGACACTCTATTACTTTGCTGGGACATAAAAGCTGCAGATTTTGTCATGCATGTCGACTTCAGCATCAAGTGACAGATTGTTCGTGATTATGGAGCCTAGATACGTGAAGTTATCAACTACTCCAGTGTCACATGATCAATAATGACAGATGTATTGCAACAATCAGGCCAAAGGTACTTATCTTCCTAATGCCAATTATCAAACCAAAAAAATGGCCTGGCACAAGAGAGACTGTCCATTGCCATTACAGGTGTTTTTCAGTCTGGAATGCTAGGGCAGCATTGTCAGTGTAGAGAAGCTCTCGAAGTTCTATTGTATAAGCAAACACCTTTTGCATCATATATATCCTGTGACACATAATTCCCTCCAGCAAAACTAGGGAAGTTTGTGCCAATGTTCAGGAATATCTGTTCCGCATGCTTGATGAGTTCAGCTAGTATTGTATCAGTGCCTGGAGCTTAGTCCAGA
Source organism: Chiloscyllium punctatum (assembly GCF_047496795.1). Lineage (NCBI taxonomy): Eukaryota > Metazoa > Chordata > Chondrichthyes > Orectolobiformes > Hemiscylliidae > Chiloscyllium > Chiloscyllium punctatum. Next base: position 34,532,651 of record NC_092741.1, read on the forward strand.
GCAAGTAAGTCAATGATTTGTTCAACTGAGTCAAGTCAGTTTTTTTTTAATCTGGTAGACAGTATGGCTGATATAACAATAGTATTTTCTGTGCTTGATGAAAACCTTCAAGGTTTACATTCTGACCCTGATGCACAACAGGGAGTGTACTATATCATAGTCAGTGTCAAGGGCAGCATCAGAAATTGTGAGCCGTCATGTTGCTTCTGGGCCAGCCCCTGCCTCACCCCAGTCCCTAGCCTGAGAAATTGGGCCTCCTGAAACACCAGGCCCAAGTTATACCCCTTGCCTCATTCCTGATGAAGGGCTTTTACCAGAAACATCAATTCTCCTGCTCCTCGGATGCTGCCTGACCAGCTGTGCTTTTCCAGAACCACACTCTCAACTCTATACCCCTTGGCTCCAATCCTGGTCAGCACAGAGGTCAACCTGTGTTGAGATGCTATTCAGAGAGTCGTGTCTTATGATTATTGGATTCTGTTGGGACCAAAACTCTTACCTTGCAAATCTTCAGGACACTATGTTGCATGGTCTGTTCTGCAAAAAAGTGTTAATTATACAAAACAGGTGGAGTAAACATTAAGTTTTGCTTTTAGTTTTCAGTTCAGAAGGCACCAGGATTGAGTACAGAAACAAGTTTTGTTTCTTCCTAAAATATGCCACTGCACTTCATGGAATAATTCCACTCAGCAGAAAAGTTTAGTTTGTGAAACCTGGGAACCAGAAGAGTTGGGTTAGAAATCTGCAAGTTTTTAAGAACTGAGAATGTTTCACCTCCCAGACTTATGAGAAGTTCAAGTCATTGAACTGTCTTCACAGTCCATGGCAAGGAATCCCTCACCCTGGGAAAAAGCTTACCATTATCCTGTCTATACCCTTCATGATTTTGTAAACCGCAATCAGGTCCCCCCTCAACCTCCTTTTTTCTAATGAAAACAATCCTGACCTACTCAACCTCTCTTCATAGCTAGCACCTTCCATACCAGGCAACATCCTTGTAAACCCTCTCTGCACCCTCTTCAAAGCGTCCACATCCTTTTGGTAATGTGGCGACCAGAACTGTACACAGTATTCTAAATGTGGCTGAACCGAAGTCTTGTACAATTTTCACATGACCTGCCAGTTCTTATAGTCAATACCCTGTTTGATGAAGGCAAGCATACCATATGCCTTCTTGACCACTCTATCCACCTGTGCAGCCAACTTCACGGTACAATGGACCTGAACTCCTAGATCTCTCTGCTCATCAAATTTTCCCAAGGCTTTTGCGTTTACAGTATATTTTGCTCTAGAATTAGACCTTCCAAAATACATCACCTCACATTTTTTTTTAGATTAGATTACTTACAGTGTGGAAACAGGCCCTTTGGTCCAACAAGTCCACACCGACCCACCAAAACGTAACCCACCCATACCCCTACATTTACCCCTTACCTAACACTACGGCCAATTTAGCATGGCCAATTCACCTGACCTGCACATTTTTGGACTGTGGGAGGAAACCAGAGCACCCGGAGGAAACCCACGCAGACACGGGGAGAATGCGCAAACTCCAGACAGTCGCCTGAGGCGGGAATTGAACCCGGGTCTCTGGCGCTGTGAGGCAGCAGTGCTAACCACTGTGCCACCATGCCGCCCACTCTGTGCCACCGTGCCTCCCACTCCATGCTACCGTGCTGCCCACACTGTGCCACTGTGCTGCCCAATCTGTGCCACCGTGCTGCCTACACTGTGCCACCATGCCACCCATGCCTGGATTGAACTCCATCTGCCACTTCTCTGTCCAACTGTCTAGTCTATCTATATTCTCCTGTATTCGTTGACAGTCCCCTATGCATTCTGCTACTCCACCAATCTTCGTGTCTTCTGCAAATTTATTGATCAGACCACCAGTGCCCTCTTCCAGATCATTTATGTATATCACAAACAACAGTGGCCCTAGTACTGATCCCTGTGGAACACCACTGGTACCTTTCTCCATTTGGAGAAACTCCCTTCAACTACTACTCTCTGTTTCCTGTTATTCAACCAGTTCTTCATCCACCTAGCTAGAACACCCTGCACACCATGAGACTTCACTTTCTCCATTAGTCTACCATGGGGAACCTTATCAAACGCCTTTCTGAAGTCCAAGTGTATGACATCTACAGCTCTTCCTTCATCTTTCAACTTGGTCACTTCCTCGAAGAGCTCTATTAAGTTAGTAAGGCAGAATCTCCCCCGCACAAAACCATGTTGCTTATCACTGATAAGCCTATTCTCTTCCAAATATAAATAGATCCTACACCTCAGTACCTTCTCCAGCAACTTTCCCACCACAAACATCAGGCTTGCTGGTCTGTAGTTCCTGGAATATCCCTACTACCCTTCCTGAACTTGGGGACAACATTAGCAACTCTCCAGTCCTCTGGCACTTCACCTGTATTTAAGGGTACGACAAAGATATCTGTCAGGGCCCCAGCCTTTTCCTCTCTCGCCTCCCTCAGCAACCTGGGATAGATCCCATCCGGTCCTGGGGATTTGTCCACCTTAATGTCCTTTAGCCTGCCCAACACATCCCCCCTGCTTATGTCAACATGATCCAGAGTAAACAAACTTCTATCTCTAATCTCAACATTCGTCATGTCCCTCTCCTCAGTGAACACTGATGCAAAGAATTCATTGAGAATCTCATCCATTTTCTCAGATTCGACACACAACCTTCATACTTTATCCTTTAGTGGACCAACCCTTTCTCTAGTTACCCTCTTGCTTCTTAAAAATGAATGAAAGGCCTTGGAATTTTCCTTAATTCTGCTCGCTAAAGTTATTTCATGATGCCCTTTAGCTCGCTTGATTCCTTGTGTAAGATTTGACCTACTCTCTGGATATTCCTCCAAAGCCTGTTCTGTTCTTAGTTGTCTGGACCTTATGTATGCTTCCCATTTCCTCTTGGCTAGTTGCACAATTTCTCCTGTCATCCACAGTTCATGAATCTTGCTTTTCCTTTTCCTTTGTTTTCAAAGGGACATGCCTATCCTGCACTATCTTCAATTTATCTTTGAAAGCCTTCCACATATCTAATGTGGACTTGCCTTCAAATAGTTGCCCCAATTCATATTTCCCAGCTCCTGCTGAATTTTGATATAATTGGCCCAGTTGTGGGCGGCACGGTGGCACAGTGGTTAGCACTGCTGCCTCACAGCGCCAGAGACCCGGGTTCAGTTCCCGCCTCAGGCGACTGACTGTGTGGAGTTTGCACGTTGTCCCCGTGTCTGCGTGGGTTTCCTCCGGGTGCTCCGGTTTCCTCCCACAGTCCAAAGATGTGCAGGTCAGGTGAATTGGCCATGGGAAATTGCCCGTAGTGTTAGGTAAGGGGTAGATGTAGATGTAGATGTAGGGGTATGGGTGGGTTACGCTTCGGCGGGGCGGTGTGGACTTGTTGGGCCGAAGGGCCTGTTTCCACACTGTAAGTAATCTAATCTAATCTAATCTTTACTACTCTTCCCTTATGACCACTCTCATCTTTGTCTACGAGCATTTCTAAACTTACAGAATTGTGATCTCTTGGCTCATTCCTGATTTCCAGTTGAGGAACATTTGAATTAATTTCTTTGGCATGCAGTCTTCTCAATTTACAAATAACCTTCCCACCCATCCCCTGACTCCCTTTCCAAACCCACCTCTTCTTTCCATTCCACCTACTGAATCTTCCTTCCAGCTAACAACCGGATTCATCCCTCCAATTGACTAACCAGTTCGTACCTACTACCTGTGTTCGCCTATTACTACCTCACCATTCTGCCACTCTCCCACCCCATTTCAATCCCCCTCCCCACTTTATCTGGAGCACTCTCTACCCCTATATCCAGTCCTGAAGAAGGGTTACACCCAAAATGTTGACTTCTCCACCTCCTGATGTTTCCCGGCTTGCTGTGTTCTTAAAGCCTCCTGCTTTTCTACTTTGGATTTCAGCATCTGTAGATTTTTGTCTCTTCTAATTTACTATGGCCATTGGATTTTGTTATGCCTCACACATTCTCATGATTTTTTCCATGTAACAGTCAAACAGACCGAATCATATGATAGTCATCTTGGCTGTTCTCTACCAAACGTTTTGGTGAATTTGCAACAATATGTCCTGGTGGAGTGCTTCAAGTATTTGTTTTCCTTTGAAGGTAATGCCTATCAAGATACCAAGCTCATCCCTGTTAGGCTAAATGCATCTGAGTGTGTCTGGTACCTCTTTTATTGTGTCTGACCACCCTTCAATTATAACTATTCACAGTGCCATCAGCTGTGGGTTATTGGCTGTTTCCAATTGAAGCTGATCACATTTAGAATAGAACACAGAATAGAGAACGTTACAGTGCAGTACAGGCCTCTCAACCCTCGATGTTGCGCCAACCTGTGGAACCAATCTGAAGCATATCTATCCTGCACTATTCCATTTTCATCCATATGCCTATCCAATGACCATTTAAATGCCCTTAAAGTTGGTGAGTCTACTGTAGTTGCAGGCAGGGCATTCCATGCCCCTACTACTCTCTGAGTAAAGAAACTACTTCTGACATCTGTCCTATGTCTATCACCCCTCAATTTAAAGCTATGTGCCCTTGTGCTAGCCATCTCCATCCAAGGAAAAAGGCTCTCACTGTCCACTCTAACTAATCCCTAGGATTCTGAGTAATCCAAGATGGAGGAGGGAAAAAATTTCTGGCTGCAACAGCTGCTCCTTTTTTGAGGTATTTTAGGTGCTGTAGGTGATTTCCTCGAATACCAGGAGCAGCAGTTACTGTTTCATATGCTGTTGCATTGATTTGGAACTTTGGAAAAAGGAAGTCAAAACAACAGCAGTTATAAAAGGGTGAGGAACAGACAAAGGAAGCACATGGTGAAGTCATTGCAGGAGAGAGAGAGAGAGAGAGAACCTGCACAGTTACTGCCTTTGCTGTTTTGACTTCATGCATCGCTGGACAACGGAGTGCGTCTGGGAAAATTAACAAACAGTGAAATTCACAACTAATCTTGGAGGAACCTGTTTGGGTGAAGTTCACAGCACAGAATCAGATAAATTAATCGTTGTTATAAATGTGTCCAACAGAAAGGCTGCAGTAGTGATTAGAGTGGGTTCTTTCTTGATTATATGTTTTTGAAGATATGGCTCTTGATTAAACTTAAAATATAAGCTATAACTATTAATTTAACCTGTGGCAGTGTTTTGTAGAGCAATAAGACAGTGTTATTTTCTGGGTCTGGAGATTGTGAAGAAGCAAAATGGCCTTTAGTACAGTGATATGTACTTTTCATCAGATGTGGAAGTTTAAAGAGAGTTTAAGGGTTACTGTGGATTATACCTGCCATAAGTGCTATTGGATACAAATCTTATCAGATTGAATGGATTGGTTGGAAAGACAGTTAGAAGCAATGAGGAATTTGCAATAGCAACAGTATATAATGGATGGCAGTTATAGGAAGGGGGGAAGTCTCAGATAGATAGGTTAACTCCAGGAAAGGTAAGAGAAGTAGGCACCTAGTGCAGGAGACTTTTGTGGATATACCCATTTCAAACAGGAATGCTGCCTGTTTTTCGGATATATGGAAAAGGCCATCTTCCACAGTTACACTGGCACCATCCCCCACCTGTTCCTCCGCTATATCGATCACTGGATATGCGCCACTTCATGCTCCCATGAGGAAGTTGAACAGTTCACCAACTTTACCAACACCTTCCACCCCAACCTCAAATTCACTTGGACCTCTCAGACACCTCCCTCCCCTTCCTGGATCTCTCCATCACCATCTTTGGTGACCGACTAACCACAGACATCTATTGGAAGCCCATTGACTCCCACAGCTACCTGGACTACACCTCCTCCCACCTTACCTCCTGTAAAAACACCATCCCTTATTCCCAATTCCTCTGCCTCCGCCACATTTGTTCCCAGGATGACCACTTTCACCTCAGAAAGTTCCAGATGGCCTCCTTCGTTCATGATCGCAACCTCTCTTCCCATGTGGTTGATGATGCCCTCCAGCGTATCTCCTCCACTTTACACACCTCTGCCCTTGAACCCCACCCCTTCCAATGCAACAAGGACAGAACCCCCCTGGTCCTCACCTTCCACCCCACCAACCTCCGCATTCATTGTATCATCCTCCTTCACTTCCGCCATCTCCAAACGGACCCCACCACCAAAAATATGTTTGCAGCTTTCATATGGTCCATGTGTATGTTCATGACTATCCCATCTACCTGAATTTTATATGTTGCTAGACCTGACCTCACGTCGACCCTACCTCTTATCCATGCTCTTGCCAATTTACGTTTCTCTTTTTCATCTCCCTTTTTCCCATTCTCAGCTTCATTTTTTTCTCATTTCTCTTTCCATTTTGTCCAATTCAAGATTTTTTAAAATTTCTAATCCAATCTTAACTAATTCCAGCCTAAACACGTTTATGTTTTGCACCTGTTACCACTAAATTATGGATAATCACTTTAATCATATCACCCTTATGACATGCTGCTTTTATTCCAACCTTCACTTAATCTCTCAATTAAGGAGTATCCCAAGGCATTTTATATACAGATTAGGAGCAAGTGGGAAGCTGGGGAAAGAGTAGGCCCACTTAAGGATAAAGGAGGTAGATTATTTGTGGAGCCAGAGGAAATGGGTGAGATCCTTGAAGAGTACTTTAAATCAGTATTCACCAAAGAAAGGGACATGAGGGATATTGAGGTTAGAGAAAGGTCTGTGAATACTCTCATGCAGGTCAACATAACGAAGGAGGAAGTGTTCTGTGTCTTGACATACATTAATGTAGATAAGTACCTAAGGCCAGAACGGAATCTATCCTAGGATACTATGGGAGGCAAGGAAGGACATAGCTGTGGCCTTAACAGATATCTTTGCATCCTCTTTGGCCCCAGGCAAGATTCCACAGGACTGGAGAATGCTAATGCTTTTTCATTATTTAAGAAAGAAAACAGGAATACATGCTGATGAGCCTGAAGTCAATAGTGGGGAAGTTATTGGAGAAGATACTGAGAGATAGGATTTATTCACATTTGGAAGCGAATGGATTCATTAGTGATAGGCAACATGGGTTTGTGCGGGAAGGTCATGTGTCGCCAACTTGATTGAGTTTACAGAGGAGGTGGCAAGAATGGTTGATAAGGGAAGGGCAGTGAATGTTGTCTACATGGACTTCGGTAAGACATTTGATAAGATACCCCATGACAGGCTGATACAGAAGTAGAGTCCCAGGGGATCAAGGGTGACCTGGCATGATAATAACAAAACTGGCTTGGTCATGGAAGATAGAGGGTAACATTGGAAGGTTGCTTTTCAGAATGGAGATCAGTAACTAGTGGTGTTCACAGGAATCAGTGCTGGAACCTTTGTTGTTTGTAACATATTTATAAATGATCTGGAGGAAAATGTTCTGAGGAAGGGTCACGAGACCCAAAACATTAACTTTGATTTCTGTTCACAGATGCCACCAAACCTGCTGAGCATTTCTAGCAACTTCTGTTTTTGTTTGTGTAGAGGAAAATGTAAGTAGTTTGATTAGTAAGTTTGTGGATGACACCAAAATTGGCAGAGTTGCAGACAATGAGGAGGATTGTCAAAGGATACAGTGAGATATAGATAGATTACAGATTTGGGCAGAGAAATGGCAGATGGAGTTTAATCTGGACAAATACATGGTGATGCATTTTGGAAGATCAAATTCAGGTGCAAGTTATATAATAAATGACAGAACCCTTAGAAACATTGACACACTGAGGGATCCAGGCATACAGGTCCACATATATCTGAAAGTGGCAACACAGGTGGATAAGATGGTCAAGAAAGCATGCAGCATGCTTGCCTTCATTGGCCGGGACACCGAATATAAAGGCTTGCAAGTGATTTGACAGCAGTACAAAACTTCAGTGAGGCCAAATTTGAAATATTGCATGCAGTTCTGGTTGCCACGTTACCATAAGGATGTGGATGCTTTGGAGAGGATTTACTAGGATGTTGCTTGGTCTGGAAGATTTTGGTTATGATGATAGTTGGATAAACTTGGATTGTTTTCATTGGAATGACAGAGGCTAAGGGGGCAACCTGATAGAGGTCTACAAAAGTATAAGAGGCAAAGATAGGGTGGATAGTCAGAGGCTTTTTTCCCAGGATGGAAAGGTCAACTACAAGAGGGCATAGGTTCAGGGTGAGGGGGGAAAGTTTAGGGGAAATGTGCAGGCAAAACCTTTCACACAGAGGGTCATGGGTACCTGGAATGCACTGCCAGTAGAAATGGTGAAGCAGGCACTTTAGTAATGTTTAAAGCTTATCTTAATAGATGCAAGAAGCATGAACGTGAGGTGAATAGAGGAATAGTATGATGTGCGGGCAGTACATGTCAGGTCTAAATAAGGATTAGGTATTGGTATGATCTTGATGGGCTGAAAGACCTGCTCCTGTGTGTGTTGTGCTGTTTTGTATTGTACCAACTAAAAGATGCATTGCAGAAATTCACCTGAGTTCCTCAGACAGCAGCTTCCAAACTCATGACCATTTTCATCGAGAAGACCAAGGACAACAAATACGTGGGAACAGCATCATCTGCAATTTTCTCTCCAAGCCACTCATCATCATCATTGGAAATATATCAGACTCCCTTCAGTGGGTCTAAATCCTGCAACTCCCTCCCTAAGGGTATTGTGGGTCTACCTACAGACTATGGATGGCAACAGTTCAAGAAAATATTTGTGGAGTTGCAGAAAGTATTTGTTTAAATGTATTCTCAACATTTTTGCGTTTAGCAGTGCCGATCGTTACAACCTTGTCTTTTCATTTCTGATTTTGATTTTTACAAGAAGGCAGTCACTTTCACCTCCTCAAGGGCAACTAGGCATGGGCAATAAACCCTGCTCCCATCAGCAATACCCATATCCCATGAAGGAACATAAAAAATTATTTTACTGATGAATATTGTTTTGAATAGCAATACTGTGAAGATTGCTAGACTTTGAGAAGCTTTCCCTTTATTTTGCCAGCCTTTTTAATATCTATGTTTTTACTATTCTATTATGAATTGTTCAATAAGACTTTAAATTATATTACTGGGCATTCTGTAGCAATTTACTGCAGTAGTCTTTATTGTAGAAAACATTCTAAAAATTCTATTAATATTAAAGAATACAGGGATGAATTGAATACCATCACCATTGCTAAGGTAGTCTTAAAGAAACTGATTGGGCTAAAGGTTAGTGACCCCCTGACTCTGATGGCTAGTATCCTAAGATCCTCAAAGAGGTAGCTACAGAGATAGTGGGATGTATTGGTTGTAGTTTCCAAATATCGTTGGATTCTGGAGAAGTGCCAGACAATTAGAAAACTGCTAACATGACACCCCTATTCAAACAGGGAGGAAGGCAAAAAACATCAACTGTAGGCCAATTAGCCAAACAGCTTTTGTCGGAAAACTATTGAAATCAATTATTAAGTAAGTAATAGCAGATCATTTGGAAAATCATAATCTAATCAAGCAGAGTCAGAATGCTTAGAATTTTATGAGGAAGTTGAAAAAGAGTGAATCAAGGGGAACTAGTAGATGTGTTGTATTTGGAATTCCAGAAGGCATTCAACGAAGTACCTCACAAAAGGTTAAATCATAAGATAAGATCCCATGGTGTTGACATCTATTGGCTAATGGGCAGGAAACAGTGAGTGGGGATAAAGGGTTCTTTTTCAAGTTGACAACCTGTGACCAGAACAGTAAGTTAGCACATAGGTGCAGCAGGTAATCATGAAAGCTAATGGAATGTTGGCCTATATTTCAAGACAGCTGGAGTATAAGAATAGAGAAGTCTTACTGCAATTGTACAAGGTGCTGATGAGACCACACCTGGAGTACTATAAGCAATTTTGGATCTTTTATTTAAAGAAAGATATTATTTAGAGACAGTTCAAAAGAAGTCTTGCTAGAATGATCCTAGGTATTGAGGAATTGTCTTACGACCAAAGGCTAAACAGGTTGGGACTTTATTCACTGGAGTTTAAAAGAATGAGAGGTGACCTCATAAAAACAGGCAGCATTCTTGAGGGGCTTAACAGAGTAAGTGATGAGAGAGTGTTTCTCCTCATGAGAGAGTCTCCGACCAGAGGGCACAGGGTCAGAATGAAGGGGCTTCGATTTAAAACTGAGATGAGGACTTTTTCTTTCAGAGGATTGAGAGTCTTTATAACTCCTTACCACAGAGAGCAATGAGGGCAGAGCCCTTGGGTATATTTAAGGCTAAGATAGATAAATTCTTGTAAATTCAGTAGAAGAATCAGGGGTTATGGATGAAGGGCAAGAAAGCAAACGTGATGAATATCAGATAAGCCATGATCCTTTTGGATTCACAGACTTGGCTCCAGAGGACAAAGGGCCTATATTCCTATTTCTGATGATTTTATTGTCTTTCAAGCATTTTAAATCTGTTTCTTTGTAATACTGTATATCTATACTGCTTCCTGGTTCTACCCACCAGCTACAGGATTCTCTCCCTTTTAAAATAGTGGGTACAGTCTTTTCAAATATTTTCACTGAAATGCGATTTAGGTACTGAGTTTCTTCAAATCATTAACATTTACAAATTTTTCTTCTCCTTCTAGACATTTTTACTCAATTTATTTACATTTTCTTATTTTAAGCTTAAATAAACTCTAAAGCCTTCACAAGTCTGAATGTGTTAAATTTATGTTCTGACCCTTTCACTATTGTTTGCAGTTGTGCCTCATCGAACTTAATTTTGACTGTAGCAAAACTTGTTGCTTTTCATGGGAGCACTCTTTTATACATATTAGCCTTCATTTTTGTATTTGTGCTTTTCCCTTAAGGATGACTAAATTTACAATTGGCCTTCAGTTACTCTTTGCAGAGCTTCCTTCACTAAGGTCTCTGTATTTCCTACGTCTGGCTGACTTTTCTCTTTCAAGCCCACATTCTTGCCCCAACATTTCTTGCCAGCTTCTGAATGACATTTTGGCTTTGATGTTCTGTGCTTGTCTTTTTGTTGCTTCCACAGCTGCTGCTGTCTCTCTCTGTTGCTAATCACTAGATTTGCTGGATTTTTTCTCCATATGCTTGCACTCAAATTTGTTTCACTGCAAACATGTGACCACTCTTGGAACTTCTATCTATTTGCCATTTTTCTCAGTATATGGTACTGGGTATTTCATTGCCACTAATCTTCCTTTGTCCTTCATTTGTTTTGGGTCTATCGAGATAAATCACTGTAGAATGTCTACAGAAGAAACACTATTCTTCGATAATAACAATGTTTATTACAGGGATACATAATTACTAGGAGCTTATGGTGCTGATACAGTTACATTTGTTCCCTCAGAGAGCTGGAGTATAACTGTAGGATAATTTGTGGTCTCTACCATCAGACTATGTGTGGCATCACAGAATGTGTGGAATCAATGTAATATGAACTACAGAACTATGATATTTTACAACAGAACTCAAACAAACTAAATCAGAGTGACAGGTTTGCAAATTGTCTTAATCTTTGATATTTAAACTCAGAGTGAGGAGATTGATGATGTCAGTAATAATATTAATTTTAATACTAGAATTTTTTAAATTGCTTGAATTATGCAAACAGAGTAAGAGAGAAACTTGTTGGAGCTGCAGATTAACAGCGTGTGCAAATAATGAATTACCCCATGATGTTACTCTGATATTAGAAAAGCAGAGCAGGAGAACAGAGCAGACAGAACTGTTTAATGAAGTAGGAGTATGACACTAAGTGACATGCAAACATTCTGTGTGCAACAAGGCAAACAGGACCGGTGATGTTCAATGAGAGACAACAGGAATGCAGAGGAGAAAGTTACATTTAAACATAATGCATTTCAGGGCCATTCAACTGGTTTTTATCATGTGATGTTTCAGGAAGGCATATGAAGGATAGTGGGCTAGTGTAGGTTAGGTGGGCTTGGATCGGCGCAACATCAAGGGCCAACGGGCCTGTACTGTGCTGTATTTTTCTATGTTCTATGTTCTATCTACGTAAATAGAGTGTATAGTACTGGAGAGAGAAAAAGACCCTTACTCTAGGATAAGGAAACCTGAGGGGTGCTAGAGATGAATAGTAAAGAGGGAGTACCATAAAGAGTGTATGTGTAAATACCCTACATCCAGAGAAATGAGAGATGATCCAGTGTGCTCATAAAGCCTGCTCGCAGTAAGGTTAGCAAAAATAATACTGAAACAAGGATCATATCAAAATATGTACCTTGATGGAAAGGATAGGATAACAATAGCAAATCCATAGGATGCATTTGGACACATCGGCATAAATAGCTCTTACTATACTGGTAACCTAATGACCTGGGCCCATTTTTTGTATGATCCTTTCTTTTACCCTCTGTGAATGTTAGGTGCTGAGGAGTCCCTCAGGGGTTAAAAGGAACTGCCAAATGCTTCAGAATCCAGTTATACCTTCAGTTATCTGTTTTAAAAACTGCTTTGAATGTTTTTATTCTTCAAGCAGGGATCATTTAACAGTATCAATTCACCTGTTGGTTCCCTTCCCTTACATAGAGTACTCAATAAGAAACCTCTTGCATATTAAGTGACTTAGCCTGCCTCATCTCACTGGTTAGTGAATACAGGGAGTTGTTTATTGTCTTATTTGTTCCTTCAACTAATACCACCTACAGAAAGAATTTAATATAATTTGTGACACTTAATATCACAAATCAGAAAAAGAACAACAAACCTTTTTATATCAGAAGGCTTCATTCTTCAAGCTGTCAAAAAGAGTAACTATTATTGTGTTTCAACGAGAGCTGTCAAAACAACTTCATATAGGTTTCATTAAGCAATGGCATGTTTTTTCAACATGCTAATTACCTGTTGCTGTCATTCTTTTTTACACAATTGTTTGATGAATCATTAAGTGACCAATTTTAATACAAAATCCTTGCGTTGTCACCTCGGAATGATATTCTTGCCTTTGTATTGGATAGTTGCTACGCCCCATTCCAGAGATTTCAGGTCATAATTTCATCTGGCCTTTCCATGGCATTTTATTGCAAATGAAAATTGCTGCTGTTCATCTAGTGCTTTATGGAATCACAAAATGTTTACAATGCCATAGAAAACCATTCAGCCCCTTGCTACCATGTTACTTCTCCACAAGTGTAAATTAACCAGTCCTGCTGCCCTTTTACTGTAACCCTGCAAATGTTTTCTCTTCAGATGCTTGTTAAATTTCCTTTTGAAAGCCCAGTTTGTACCTGCTGCCACCACACTTACTAAATTGTATCTTCCAGAATTAAACCACTCACCCTGCAAGAAAGATTTTCCCTACATTGCAGTTTGTTTTTGCTAATCATATTAAGTTGATGTCCTCTAGTTCTCAATCTTTCCACCTATGGGAATAGGTCTTTTCCATCTAGATCTTGAACATTTCTATCAAATCTCCTTGCAGGAGAACAATAGGCTTCTCTATGTACCTGATGTCCCTTATACCTGGAACCATTCTCATAAATCTTTACTGCACCTCCTCAAGATTTTCTAAGGTGCAGTGGCAAGAATTGAATACAATACACCAGTTGAGATTGAACTCATGTTTTGTTAAAATTCATCATAATTCATTTACTTTTGTATTTATTTTTGCTTATGTAACCTACTATCCCATCCACCTTACGAACCACTTTCTCAATCACCTCCACCACTTTCATTGTTTTGTGTAAATGTGCTTCCAGATTTCTCTTCTCCTGCAACCCCTCAGGAATTGTATCTTTTATCATGTAAAGAAGAGCTGGCATGCAGGAGAATCCAACACTCAGGACCAGGCTGATTTTGAGAAAAGGCAAAGACACAGCCACGAGTTCATTAGTTGTGAAGTAGAATAGAGGACCCTGAGATAAGCAGTTAGCAGCAGACAGATGAGATTTTAACTGCACCATCTTTAAAGTAAAAATCGGTCTTTAGATTAAGTAGCAAATTTTACACACTGTTACAACTTTGTGTTGGTGGTGGAAGGAGTGAATGTTGGCAGCTATGATTCTGTTTAACAAAAACAGAAATTGCTGGAAAAGCTCAGCAGGTCCGACAGCATCTGTGGAGAGAAGTCAGAGCTAAAATTCAGTGACCCTTCCTCAGAATTGATGGTAGCTAGGAGAATATTGGTTTAATTCTGTTTAAGTGGACTGCTTTGTGCCGATATTGTCAAGCTCTTTGAGTGTTGTTGGAGCTGGACTCATACAGACAAACTGGAGAGTATTCTATCACACTCCTGACTTATGCCTTCTAGATGGTGATTGGACATTGGGGAGTCAAAGGGTCAGGTACTCACAGCAGAATTCCATTTCTCTGTTCCGTATATTACTGACCCTTAATTCTGCTTGAGAAACTGGTGGGGAGTTGCTTTCTTGAACAGCACAGCCCTAACTTCCCCACTCTATTCTTTTGAAGTAAAGATCCTCATCCCTGAAACCATTCTCATAAATCTCTTTGGCATTCTCTCCAATACCTTCATGTTTTACTTAAGCCTGTACCCAGATCTATATGCAGTTAGTGGATTAGTATCTTACAAAAGTTGAACATAATCTCCTACTATGCTTAGGTTGGTTCTGGGGACAGCAGTGGGGACCCTGACAAAGCGTAGCAATAGGGCCCGTGATTTCTTGTTCTTTCCCCAGAATAATACCAAGAAAACCATATGCTTATTAACTGTGGTCTCAATATGTCTTGCCATTTTTAGTAACATGCACAAATACATACATGTTCCTGCACCCCAGTTAGACACCATTGCACTGTCCTTGACTAACAAGGCCACACCTCCCCCTCTTTTACCACCTTCCCTGTTCTTAATAAAAGATCTAAACCCTGGAACCTGCAACATCCATTCCTGACCCTGCTCTATCCATGTCTCCGAAGTCACAGGTACCTATCCATACTGCAAGCTCACCTACCTTATTTCGGATACTTCTGGCGTTGAAGTAGACACACTTCAAACCAGCTTGCTGTCTGCCAGCACATTCCTGTGATCCTGAAATCCTGTCCATGCCCTCCTTCCTCTCATCCCAAAATCTCTGAAATCTGCCAAAGTGAGCAAGTCAAAATTAACAGTGCTGTAAAACTGGAATGCTGCAATATGCATAAATAATGAAACATGATCGCTGATTCCTGACCTAAATGAAAATCTTTGTTCACATGACATTTTCTATTAGTGATAATATCTAGGTTAGATTACTTACAGTGTGGAAACAGGCCCTTCGGCCCAACAAGCCCACATCGACCCGCCGAAACGCAACCCACCCATCCCCTACATTTACCCCTTTACCTAACGCTACGGGCAATTTAGCGTGGCCAATTCACCTGACCTGCACATTTTTGGACTGTGGGAGGAAACCGGAGCACCCGGAGGAAACCCACGCAGACACGGGGAGAATGTGCAAACTCCACACAGTCAGTTGCCTGAGTCGGGAATTGAACCCGGGTCTCTGGCGCTGTGAGGCAGCAGTGCTAACCACTGTGCCACCGTGCCGCCCACAAATATCCTACATTCTGGAGATAATTTCGGTGATCTAGTAATTCTTTTGAATTTGATCGTCATAGCTTTCTTTTGCTTCAACTTCAGTTATTTCAGCATCATCAACTCATAGCCATATTTTGTCTACGTTTATCTGGATGGCACAAGCTAAATCAGGAAAGAGCTGCTGAACTGATAGTCCCGACAATGAACATTTTCAATGGAAAGAATCTAAAAATGAGTTTGGAAATTTCAGTTGAGGGGATTCACTATGCAGCTCTACTTTGGACCTATGATGAGGAACACAAGGAGCAGACACTAACACAGCAGTCAACTTCTCCTTAGGCATCTACCGCTCCACAACATTGAGGGGAAATAGGTAGAGATCCAGTTCAAAGGAGGCAATACCCATTGGGGATGGCCATACACATCCAGCCAGCAGCAGTATTGTGTGCCATCTACAAAATGCACTGCAGAAGCTCACCAAGACTCCTAAGACAGCACCTTCCAAACTCACAATCACTGCTATCTAGAAGGATAAAGGCAATAAATATATGAGAACACCACCACCTGCAAGTTCCCCTCCAAGACACTCACCATCCTGATTTGGAAATATGTCGTCATTCCTTCATCGCTGCTGGGTCAAAATCCTGAAACTTATTCTTAACAGCATTGTGGATATACTTGCATTATTCTATGATCTCTCCAGAAAGTGATCACCCCAGGTAGCAGTATAATTTAGTTCAGGAGATGAAGCCAAGCTTTCAAGCTGATCCTGCAGACAGCAAGTAGAACAGCTGCAATTTCACCTGCATCTTAAGGTTGCAATATACACTCGTGCCAGTGCCTGAACAAATAAATAAATGAGGAAGGAGATACAGAGTGAACTGGAAAGAATTCTGGTCATGCAATGGGGAAAACTCACATCTAACTTTTCTCACTTTTTTAATTGTCTTGCTTGGCCAGAGCCCACTCTGCACAAGGAAATATGGGTACTTCTTGGGTGACTGCTGTCTACATCTATCTGCCAGTGCTGTTATTAAAGCTCTTGCATCTTTACATACACCAGTAAGACATGCTATTTTTCTTGGAGTGCCTGAGGCTGAGGGGTGACATTATGGAAGTTTATAAATTCATGAGTGGCATGGATAGGGTAAATAGACAACGTCTTTTCCTTGGGCTGGGGGAGTCCAGAACTAGAGAGCATAGGTTTAAGGTGAGAGGCCTAAGACTTAACAGTGACCTAAGGGGCAACTTTTTAATGTAAAGGATAGTGCATGTATGGAATAAACTGCCAGAGGAAGTGGTGGAGGCTGGTACAATTACAACATTTAAAAGGCATATGGATGGGTACATGAATAGGAAAGGTTTTGAGGGATGTGGATGAAGTGCTGGCAAATGGAAATAGATTAATTTAGGATATCTGGTTGGCACGGGCGAGTTGGATCAAAGAATCTGTTTCTGTGCTTATACATCTCTATGACTCTATGTTGTGGATATATCAGTGAACAGTAATGTTGAAAGTTAGTTTAATGTTTTAGTGTTCAGTAGAGGAAGATTTTGACTTTGAATGATAATGAAAATTGGGTAATAGTGAGTCGATGATCTGTGACTACCTCTCTTGGTTTTTACATCCATTTGATCAATCGGTCAATTTGTTCATTTAATTTTCAGAGCCAATTCTGAGGTTCCACAGCTGCACATAGCATCCGAAGTACAGCTGTTGTGGCGCCACTATGCTCAGGCTATGCTGCCCATCCCTAAACAAATAGTAGTTTATTGGACAACAAATAATCAGGTTGTCAATCAGCACAGCCAAGCTGCTGCTAGAAGCAATCTTGATAGCTCACACAATTTGCTTGTTTCAGCAGGCTGCAATCGGCATCATACAGGCGAACAAAACTATTTGAATAAAACATAGTTTTTGTCTCCAGAAAGGAACGACTTATTCCTCATCAGTGAATCTGCTATCAATGCATGCATATGTTAGTCCAAACTAGATTTCAGCAAACAGCTATCGCATTCTTTTTATGTTTAGTCAGAGAGTGCGAGAGAGATTAATTCACTCTCTCTTACACATACACACATAAACACACACACATAAACACACACACACACAGACACACACACACACACATTTGTTTAGTGGTTGAAATGAGAGATCGTTGTCACTCCTTTTATATATCTTAATTTGCTATCTCACAGGTTGTCAGTCTCTAAGATAACAACAAATCGCATATATAGAGTACTTTAATATAGAAAAACATCCCAAGCATAATTGGACGAAATAATAACATTGCCAAAGAAGGAAATATTAAAATGGTATTCAAAGAAAAGAGGGAGATGACAGTATAGACCAAATTCAAGAAGTTATTTTATGGCTTAACGGTGTATAAAAGAACTTTTGAAGAGGACTCGTCTACTGAGGTAGTATGGGCTGAGGTTAGAAACAGGAGAGGAGAGGTCACACTGCTGGGAGTTTTTTATAGGCCTCCGCAGAGTTCCAGGGATGTGGAGGAGAGGGTTGGCAAAACGATTCTGGGTAGGAGTGAAAGGAACAGGGTGGTCATTATAAGGGACTTTAACTTCCCCAACATTGACTGGAAATGCTATAACTTTAGTACATCGGATGGGTCAGTTTTTGTCCAATGTGTACAGGAGGATTTCCTGACACAGTATGTCAAAGGGCCAACAAGAGGCGATGGAGAGTTACAGATTAGCTCGGAAGCATTTAAAGTAAGAATTAAGAAGAGCAAAGAGAGGACATGAGCAGTCTTTAGAAGGTAGAATAAAGGGAAAACCCTAAAGTTTTCTATAGTATGTGAGGAATAAAAGGATGACTAGGGTAGGGATAGGTAAAAACAAGGACTGCAGATGCTGGAAACCAAAGTCTAGATTAGAGTGGTGCTGGAAAAGCACAGCAGGTCAGGCAGCATCCGAGGAGCAGGAAAATCGACGTTTCGGGCAAAAGCCCTTCATCAGGAATAGAGGCAGAGTACCTGCAGAGTGGAGAGGAATAGGGCCAGTCAAAGACAGAAGTGGAAAGTTGTGTGTAGACCCTGTGAGGATCAAAAAGGTGATAAACGAATATTTCTCATTGGTTATCACTTAGGAAAAGGAGAATATTGTAAAGGAGAAGAATGAGATAAGAGATATTAGACTAGAAAGCATTGAGGTTAGTAAGGAAGAGGTGTTATCAATTCTAGAAGGAGTGAAAGTAGACAAGTCTCCTGGGCCAGATAGGATTTATCTGAGGATTCTCTGGGAAGCTAGGGAAGAAGTGTTGGAGCCTTTGGCTTTGATCTTTAAGTCGTCATTGTCTACAGGTTTAGTACCAGAGGACTGGAGGATTGCAAATGTTGTGCCCTTGTTCAAGAAGGGCAGTAGAGATGACCCAGGTAATTATAGACCAATAAGCCTTACATCTATTGTTGGAAAAGTTTTGGAAAGGATTATAAGAGATGGGATTTATAATCATCTAGCAAGCAACAATTTGATTGCAGTTAGTCAACATGGTTTCGTCAAGGGCAGGTCATGTCTCACAAACCTCATTGAGTTTTTTTGAGAAGGTGACCAAGCATGTAGATGAGGGTAGGGCAGTTGACATGGTGGACATGGACTTCAGCAAAACCTTTGGTCAGGTTCCACATGATAAGCTGTTAGAGAAAGTGCAGTGACATGGGATTAAGGGTGATTTTGCAGTTTGGATTAGAAACTGGCTTTCTATAAGAAGGCAGCAAGTGGTGGTTGATGGAAAATATTCAGCCTGGAGTCAGGTTACTAGCGGTGTGTCACATGGATCTGTTTTGGGGCCACTGCTGTTTGTTATTTTTATAAATGACTTAAATGCAGGCATAGGTGGATGGGTTAGTAAGTTTGCAGATGACACCAAAGTTGGTGGAGTAGTGACTTTGATAATGTTGCAGGGGGACTTGGATAAACTTGGATAAAGAACTGGGCTGAGAGGTGGCAAGTGGAGTTCAATGCAGATAAATGTGAGGTGATTCACTTTGGGAAGAATAACAGGAAGGCAGAATACTGGGTCAATGGAAAGATTCTTGGTAATGTGGATACACAGAGGGATCTTGGAATCCATGTACATTGATCTCAGGTTGATAGTGCTGTTAAGAAGGCATACGATGCGTTAGATTTTATTGGTAGAGAGATTGAGTTCCGGAGCCATAATGTCATGCTGCCACTATACAAAATACTAGTGCGGCCACACTTGGGATAGTGTGTACAGTTCTGGTTGCCCCATTACAGGAAGGATATGGAAGCATTGGAGAAGGTGCAGGGGAGATTTACCAGGATTTGCCTTGTCTGGAGAGAAGTTCTTATGGGGAAAGGCGGAGAGACTTGGGTCTGTTTTCATTGGACAGAATAAGGCTAAGAGGGGATTTGATAGAGACATACATGACGATCAGAGGATTAGATAGGGTAGACAATGAAAGTCTTTTTCCTAGGATGATGAAGTCAACTTGTATGAGGGGGCATAACTACAATTTGAGGGGTGATGGATTTAAGACAGATGTCAGAAGCAGCTTCTTTACTCAGTGAATGGTAAGGGCGTGGAATGCCCTGCCTGCCAATGTAGTTAACTCAGCCACATTAGGGACATTTAAACAATCCTTGGATAAGTATATGGATGATGATTGGATAGTGTTGGAGGATGGGCTTAAATTTGTTCACAGGTCGGGGCACAACTTCGAGGGCTGAAGGGCCTGTTCTGTGCTATATTGTTCTATGTTCTATGTTCTAAATGTTGCTATCATATCTGCCTCCACCACCTCCTCTGGCAGCACATTCCAGTCACTTACCACCCTTTGTATAAAAACCGTGCCACTCCCTTAAACCTACCTCTTTTACTTTAAACCTATATCCTCTAGTTAAGTGACATGGCTATCCTAGGAAAAAAAAGTCCAACTATCCATTCTATCCTGGTTTCTTATAATTTTGTAAACTTCTCTGAGGTCAGCCCAATCTTTGGCTGTAAGTTCTAAGATGGAGATGAAATTTGTATTGTCAATCCCCTCCCTGCCATAACTCTAACAGTGATAATCTATCCTGTGTTGGTGATGTGTCTCTTACTGGTGCAAATTTTAGGCTTTTGATCTTTTTTGATAAAGTCTTGATGCATGAAATCTTTGCTCAGCTTCTTCAGTGTGTGACATTAGTAGGACGAATTTATGATATAAATGAAATCAATATTCATGAGCAAATCTTTTGAATTGTTCATTTGCAAACTGCAGACCATTGTCTAATACTACAATGTCTAGCATGCTGTATGTGGTAGAGATTTTCTGAGTGACTCTATCATGCTTATGCTATCATTTTGTGGAACTAGATTATCTCAATCAATAATGACAATCTTGCATTTTAACTCAAATAACCCATTTCAAGCACTTCCACTTAATGGAAAATATGACAGTAATAGTGGAGTCATTCTTCTCTTGACTATTCAAGCCATGTGAAATTTAATCATTGATCATTCCTGTATTGATTTCAAAACCACTGACCACCACACTGTTACACAGTCATGTAGCACTTCATAAATCCAGATAAACATGATATATTCTCTGAAGAATTTCAAGTCTAAGTGCTGTTGGTGTCTCTAATCAATCATTGAAGTCTACCAAATCATTAATGAAAGTAAGAAGTCCAGGTTGTTCAAAGTACTGGCATGGTATGGCATTAGGAGAAAGTGAGGACTGCAGATGCTGGAGATCAGAGCTTAAAAATGTGTTGCTGGAAAAGCACAGCAGGTCAGGCAGCATCAAAGGAACAGGAGAATCGATGTTTCGAGCATAAGCCCTTCTTCAGGAAGGACTCCTGAATAAGGGCTTATGCCCGAAACATCGATTCTCCTGTTCCTTTGATGCTGCCTGACCTGCTGCGCTTTTCCAGCAACACATTTTTAAGCTATAATATGGCATAACTCAATGTAAAGTACAGCCAGCCTTCCAGCCAGTACTTCCTTATTGGGCACGTTCTGCTTCACATTTTTGTGATTCCTGGATTTCTTGCATTTTTTCTTTCTATAGCGACTTCCAACATAAAGACTCCAGCTTCTTCAATTAAATCTATGTCTTCTCTCTCTGATGGACTAACTAGTCTTCTCAACAGTGTGTCTTCTGTTGTCTGGTACTTCCCATGCACATATTCAGTTATTCGGTCACAGTTCAAATTGGATGGGTTACACCAGGGCAGGACTGGTCCTGGGGGAGTGTTTGCTAGACCGGTTGGGGAGGGTTTAAACTAATACGCTAGGGGGGGTGGGAACCTAGGCAAGGAGTCAGAGAAGGAGGGAGCAAAGACAAAAACAAAAGGGAGAAAAGGAAATAAGAAAAGTGATAGGCAGAGAAACCAAGAACAAAATTCAAATAGGGCTATTGAGAAAAATATTGGAAGTGAGGCAAACAGTGTTAAAAAGACAAGCTTAAAGGCTTTGTGCCTTAATGTGCAGAGCATCTCCAATAAAGTGGATGAACTAATTGTGCAGATAGGTGTAAACAGGTTCAATATAATTGGAATTATGGAGACATGGCTTCAGGGTGACCAGGGATGGGAACTGAATGTCCCAAGATATTCAGTATTTAGGAGGTGGCATTGCTGGTTAAAGAAATTAAGGCAACAGTGGAAAGGATATTTCCTCTGTGGAGTCTGTATGCATAGAGTTGAGAAATATTAAGGGGCAAAAAACAGCAGGTGTCATATATAGACCCCAAAACTGCAATGGTGATTTTGAGAATGGCATTGAACAGGAAATTAGAAATGCATATGATAAGGAAATTGTGGTGAACCTGGGTGATTTTAATCTGCACATAGATTGGGCAATTCAAATTAGCCACAATGACATACAGGAGGAATATCTAGAGTATACATGGGATGGTTTTCTTGACCAATATGTGGAGGAACCAACTAGACAACAGAAAATTTTAGACTGAGTATTGTGTAATGAGAAGGGAATCATTGCCAGTCTGGCTGTGCAAGATCTCTTGGGGATGAGTGACCATAGCAGGATAGAAATTTTTTATCAAGATGGAGAGCGAGGTAATTGATTAAGGCGCTGAGTCTTCATAAAGGAAACTATGAAGATATGAGGCGTGAGTTGGCCTTAATAGATTGGGAAGAGTTCGTTAAAGGAATGACAATGTATAGGCAATGCCAAACGTTCAAGAATCTCAGAGGGATCTGCAACAACTGTTCATTCCTCTCTGGCATAAAAGCAGAACAGGTAAGAGGGCTAATCCATGGCTTACAAAGCAGATTTGCGATGGTATCGAATTCAAGGAAGAAGCATACAGATTGGCCATAAATAATAGGTCTGAGGATTGGGAGCAGTTTAGAATTCAGCAAAGAAGGACCATGGGATTGATTCAGAGGGGGAACGTAAAGACTGACATTAAGAGTTTTGATAGGTTTGTGAAGAGACTGAGATTGGTGAAGACAAATGTAGGTCCCCTACAGAAAAGGGGGAATGTAGAATAGAGACAAAGAAATGGCTGAACAACTGAATACATATTTTGGTTCTGACTTCACAAAAGAGGACACAAATCAGATCCCAGAAATGTTAGAGAATGCAAGATTTAGAGAGAAAAGAACTGAGGGAAATCAATATTAGTAGAGAAATAGTGCTAAGAAAATTAATGGGATTGAAGGAGGATAAATCCCCAGGACCTCATAATCTACATTCCAGAGTACTTAACAAAGTGGCTGTAGAAATAGTTGATGCATTGGTAGTCATCTGGAACAGCCCCTGCAGATTGGAGGGTAGCTAACATTATTCCAATATTCAAAAAGGGAGATAGAGAGAAAACAGGCAATTATAGACCAGTAAGCCTAACATCAGTAGTGGGAAAGATTCTTGAATCCATTATGAAGGACTTCAAAGCAGAACATTTAGAAAGCAGTGGCAGGATCAGACAGAGTCAGCATGGATTTATAAAGGGGAAATGATGCTTGACAAATCTATTGGAATTCTATGAAGATGTAATAAGTAGAGTTGATAAGGGGGAGCCAGTTGATGTGGTATATTTAGACTTTCAAAACATGTTTGATAAAGTCCCACATAAGAGATCATTATGCAAGATTAAAGGGGACGTGTATTCAAATGGTTAGAAAACTAGTTGGCAGAGAGGAAACAAAGAGTAGGAATTAATGAGTCCTTTTCAAATTGACAGACGGTAACTAGTGGGGTGTCACAGGGATCAGTGCTGGGACCCCGGGTTTTCACAATATATATTAATGATTTGGATGAGAGAACAAAATGTAACATCTCAAAGTTTGCAGATGATGCCAAATTGGACAGGAGGGTGAACTATGATGAGGATGTAGAGATCCTTCACCAAGATCTGGACAGGTTGGGTGAGTGGGAGAAAGTGAGGACTTTGGGTGAGTGGGCAAATCAATGGAAGATGCAGTATAATTTGGATAAATGTGAGGTTATTCACTTTGGAAGCAAAAACAAGAAGGTAAATTACTACCTGAATGGCTGTAAATTGGGAGAGGGGAGTGTGCAGTGGGACCTGGGTGTCCTTGTACACCAGTTGCTGAAGGTAAGCATGCAGATGCAGCAGGTGGTAAAGAAGGCAAATGGTCTGTTGGCCTTTATTGCGAGAGGTTTCATGTACAGGAGCAGGGATGTGTTGTTGCAGTTATAGATGGCTTTGGTGAGGCCATATCTGGAATATTGTGTGCAGTTTTGGTCTCCTTTTCTGAAGGAGGATACTCTTGCTCTCGAGGGAGCGCAGTGAAGGTTTACCAGGCTGTTTTCAGGGATGGCAGGACTGTTCAGAGGCTACTACATGAAGAAAAATGCAGTGGATGCTATTGAAATGAACACTGTGTTAATTGTTAAATTTAAATCTGAGATTCTGATCTGAAATACTGTAAAAAGGGTTGTAACTTCATGGGTGAAATATTCCAGTTTTGTGAATGTGTATTAATTGTAACCAACCTGGAACGTGTTTAGAGTGATGTCTTATTTGTGTATAGAGTCTATCACAAGGTGAAAGTAATTCCTTTTTTGAGGGCCGTTCTTATGATTTCCCAAGGGTTACTTTTTTATATTTGAAAACTATGTTTTAGATTTCAGGGGCAATCTCTTTGATCTCGCCAACTCCTTCATCAGGTGAGGTTCAGTGATTTAGAATCATAGAGATATAGAGTCCTACAGCACGGAGACGGGCCCTTTGGCCCAAATTGGTCCATGCTGACCCAAATGTCCATCCACACTAACCCCAGTTCCCTACACTTGGCCCATAGGTACAATATTTGCATTGACATATGAGTTATTTGGATTAACAGAGACAGAATTAGAAGGGTTCCTCAGAATCCTCAATAACTATCAGCATACTATTAAATTTAAAGGTATGGCACACAAGTAAAGCTAAAATTTTTGAGACACCACAGTGCTTAAATTGAGAAGCAACCATAAGTTAGCAAAAATTTTTTATCAATAACTGACACTCACTTCATTAAAAAAAAGCACATTTGTTTGCAAGGAATTGGTTAACTACGACTGTATGTTTTCCTGGATCCCACATCGTGAGTCATTCCTTTGTCAAAAGGCTCCCCTTCGCAGCTGCTCCCATTTGAAGATAGTCATTGCTCCCCCCTCTCCTTTACAGATAGAAAAGATATGTAGAAAAGGCAAAGTTACAGTTATCATGGGAGATTTTAAAAAGCAGGAGAACTGGGAAAATCAGGTTGGTAGTGGATTGCAACAAAAGGTATTTGTAGAGTATCTAGAGATGGCTTTTTGTCGCAACTTGTGGTGGAGCCCACTAGGGAACAGGCAATATTGGATTTAGTCATGAGCAATGAGGCAGACTTCATAAGGGAGCTTCAGGTGAAGGAACCTTTAGGAGGCCGAGATCATAATACGATTGAATTTACTCTGCAATTTGAGAAGGAGAAGATAGATTCTAAGGTAAC
The DNA here is from genome assembly GCF_047496795.1 of Chiloscyllium punctatum. Lineage (NCBI taxonomy): Eukaryota > Metazoa > Chordata > Chondrichthyes > Orectolobiformes > Hemiscylliidae > Chiloscyllium > Chiloscyllium punctatum. The sequence continues at coordinate 34,558,095 of NC_092741.1, forward strand.
AGTATTACAGCTGAAGAAAGGCAACCATAGAGTTATGAGGGAGGAGCTGGGTAGAATTTACAGGGAGAGGAGCTTAGCGGGAAAGACGGTGGAAAGACAATGGCAGAAGTTTCTCAGAGTACTTCAGGAGACACAGCAGAGATTCATCCCGAGTGAAAAGAAGCATGATACAGGGAGGATGAGGCAACCATGGCTAACTAGGGAGTCAGGGATAGCATAAAAGCAAAAGAAAAAGCATATAATGTGGCAAAGGGCAGTGGGGAAAAAAGAGGGTTAGGAAGCTTATAAAGAGCAACAGAGGGCAACAAAAAAAAAGGAGGGAGAAGATTAAATATGAGGGTAAGCTAGCCAGTAATATAAAGGAAGACTGTAAGAGCTTCTTTAGATATACAAAGGGCAAAAGTGGACATTGGACCCCTGAAAAATGACACTGGAGAGTTGGTAGTGTGAAACAAGGAAATTACTGAGGAACCAAATAATTATTTTGTGTCAGTCTTCATGATGGAAGATACAAGTAATATTCTAAAAATTCAAGAGAGTGAGGGGGCAGTGCTGAGTACGGTGGCCATCAACAAAGAGGAGGTGTTAGAAAAACTGAATGGCCTGAAGATGGATAAATCAACTGGACCAAATGGACTACACCCCAGCTTTTTTTTTAGAATCCCTACTGTGTGGAAACAGGCCCTTCGGCCCAACAAGTCCACTGTCCGAAGAGTAACCCACCCAGACCCATTCCCCTACCCTATTATCCTAATATTTACCCCAGACTAATGCACCTAACCTACACATCCCTGAACACTATGGACAATTTAGCATGGACAATTCACCTAATCTGCACATTTTTGGATTGTTGGAGGAAACCAGAGCATCCGGAGGAAATCCATGCAGACACGGGGAGAATGTGCAAACTCCACACAGACAGTTGCCCAAGGCTGGAATTGAACCCGGGTCCCTGGGTCTGTGAGGCAGCAGTTCTAACCACTGAGTTCTAAGGCAGATAGCTGAAGAGATAGTGGAGGCATTAGTGGTGATCTTTCAGGAATCACTAGAGTCAGGGAGGGTCCCAAGGGACTAGAAAATCACTAATGTGACACCCTTGTTTAAAAAGGGAGTAAGGCAAAAGATGGAAAATTACAGACTGGTTAGCCTAATCTTGATCATGGTAGGATACTGGAATCCATTGTGAAGGATGAAATTTCTGAATAGTAAAATAGGGCAAAGTCAGCATGGTTTCATCAAGGAGAGGTCATGCCTTACATATCTGTTAGAATTCATTGAGGAAGTAACGAGCAGGTTAGACCAAGGAGAGCCAATGAATGTTATCTATCTGGACTTCAAGAAGGCCTTTGACAAGTTGCCGCACAGGAGGTTACTGACTAAGGGCCCAATGGTGTTCAAAGCAAGGTGCTAGCATGGATAGAAGCTTGGCTGTATGGCAGGAAGCAGACAGTGGGGAAAAAAGGGTCTTTCTCAAGATGGTAGTCAGTGACAAGTGGTGTTCTGCAAGGTTCAGTGTTGGACCACAACTTTTCACTTTATGCATTAATGACCTAGATGAAGGAACTGAGGGCATTCTGGCTAAATTTGCAGATGATACAAAGGTAGGTAGAAGGACAGATAGCATTGAGGAGACAGGGTGGCTGCAGAATTATTGTGGATAATTTTGAAGTTGGAAATAGAGCCATAGAGTCATACAGCACAGAAAGCATGGGCAGCCTGGTGGCTCAGTGGTGCCTCATAGCACCCCGGTCCCAGGTTCGATTCCAGCCTCAGGCAACTGTCTATGTGGAGTCTGCACATTCTCCCCGTGTCTGCGTGGGCTCCGTCCAGGTGCTCCGGTTTCCTCCTGCAGGCCAGGTGAATTGGCCATGCTAAATTGCCCATAGTGTTAGGTGCATTAGTCAGAGGGAAATGGGTCTGTGTGGGTTACTCTTTGAAGGGTTGGTGTGGACTGGTTGGGCCGAATGGCCTGTTTCCACACTGTAGGGGATCTAATCGAATCTAAGCAGACCCTTCAGGTCAACCATAATCCCAAACTAAACTAGTCCCAGCTGCTTGTTTTGGCCAATATTTCTCCAAACATTTCTTACTCATGTACTTATCGAAATGTCTTTTAAACATTGTAACTGTACCTGCATCCACCATTTCCTTGTACCTGCATCCACCATTTCCTTGGGAAGGTCATTCCACACACGAACCACTCTCTGTGTAAAAGGTTTGCCCCTTGTGTCTTTTTTAAACCTTTCTCCTCTCAGCTAAAAAACATGAGTCCTGAAATCCCCCATTCTAGGGAAAAGGCACCTGTCACTCACCTTATCTATACGCCTCATTATTTTATAAAATTCTATAAAGTCACTCGTCAACCTCCTATGCTCAAGTGAAATAAATCACAGCTTACCAAACCCCTTCTTACAACTCAAGCCCTCCATGCCCGGCTACAACCTGGTAAATCTCTTCTGAACATTCTCCAACTTAATAATCTCCTTTCTATAACAGGAAGACGAAAACTGGGCACAATACTCCAGAAGAGGACTCACCAATATTCTAAATAACCTCAACATAATGTCCCAACTCCTATACTCAAAGGTCTGAGCAATGAAGGCAAGCATGCAAACTCTTTCTTAACTACATGTGATGCAAATTTCAAAGAATTATGGACCTGAAGCCCCAGGTATCTTTGTTCTACAACACTACCAAGGCTTTACCATTAATTACTTGAGTCCTGCTGTTGTTGGTTTCTTCAAAGTGCAATATGTCACGTTTATCAAAATTAAACTTCATCTGCCACTCCTCAGCCCCTTTGACCTAATTGATCAAGATCTCTTTGGACTCTTAAATAACCTTCTTCACTGTCCATATTGTCACCAATTTTGGTATCATCCACAAATTTATTCAACATCCCTGCTATATTTTCATCTAAATCATTTATATAAATGATGAACAAGAGTGGACCCAGCACTGATCCTGTGGAACGCTGCTAGTCACAGGCTTCCAGTCCAAAAAACAACCCGCCACCATCACTCTGTCTCCTGTCGCTAAGCCAATTTTGTATCCGATTGGCAAGCTCACCTTGAATCCCATGTGAATATTACTTCACCAATTAGTCCACCATGTGGAACTTTATTTAAAGCTTTACTAAAGTACCAATAAAAAGCAACTACCACACCGCCCTCATCAATCTTTTTGGATACATCCTCAAAATACTCTATCAATTTTGTGAGATACGATTTCCCTTGCAGGACACTGTGCTGACTAATCAGCAAATGCATCCAATGCTCTCCAAATGCATTTCCAACAACTTACCCACCATCAAAATCAACCTCACAGGTTTATAATTCCCAGGCTTCTCCATATATTCCATCTTAAACAAAGACACATCAGCCACTTTCCAGTAATCTGGCACCTCAGCCATATTTATAGATTATAGATTATTTATAGATTATGCAAATTTTTCTGCAATATGCCACACAATTTCTTCCCTAACTTCCCACAAAGTCCTGGAATTAAGAGTACATTGCTTGTTTGTACAGCCAATGAATGTGGCTTTGAAGAGAATGTGATATTTTAGATAATACAGAGCTTAACTGAAACAACCAGGAGGCAGCAGTGAATGAATGGCTGAGATTTACTGCCTTCACTGTGATGGGCTGACAGGAAGATTGTGATTCTGGATTAGTGGTGCTGGAAGAGCACAGCAGTTCAGGCATCATCCGAGGAGCAGTAAAATCGACGATTCGGGCAAAAGCCCTGACAAGAAGATTGCCCTGGTAAAATGCCAGAGAGCTGCACTGGGCTAGTTTATCAATGGTAGGGAAAACTGGAAGTCGACAGACACAGCCAATTCTCACAGCCCTCTCTCCCATCTAGCGTTGTGTCAACTGAAAACTTGGAGATATTACACTTGGCTCCCTCACTGAGATCATAAATATATATTGTGAATAATTGGCTGCCAACTATTGATCCATGTCACTGCCTGCCATTTGGAAAAAGACCCATTTATTCCAACTCTTTGTTTCCTGTTTGCTATCCAGTTCTCTATTCATGTCAGTACTCTACCCACAATCCCATTCACTTTAATTTTACATGCTAACCTCTTATGTGGAACATTATCAAAAGCTTTCTGAAAGCTCAATGACATGGATTGGCTCCCCTTATCAACTCCATTAGTAACACCTTTGAAAAATTCCAGTCAGTGTATATTTCAAGCAATTGATTGTGATAGGGGATTCTCTAGTCAGATGTACAGACAGACGTTTCTACGTTCAACAACGAGACATCAGAATGGCGTGTTGCCTCCCTGGTACCTGGATCAAGGATATCTCGGAGAGGGTGCAAAATATTCTCAAAGGGGAGAAGGACCCAGCAGGAGGTTGTTATACAAATCCACAGGTTGTATGCAGGTTGTTGGATTCATGCAATTTTTGAGCAAAGTACAATATAACTCTGCAAGTACAAATTCACCCCACAAACGTATGTGTGTGAGTGTGTGTGTTTGTGTGTGCGTGTGCACGCGCATGTGTGTCGGGTGGGGGGTTGTGAGTGTCTGTGACAGAGTCACAGACTTAGACCCCTTTACACTCACACACACATATACACTCTCTCTCACAGACACTCACAACCCCCCACCCCAGACACACACACACACACACCCACACTCACGTATGCACCCTCTCATAGACTTAGACCCCTTTACACTCATACATACACATATACACTCTCTCTCACAGACACTCACAATCCTCCATCCCAGACATACACACACACACACATGCATATATACACATATACGTTTGTGAGGTGAATTTGTACTTGCAGAGTTGCATTGTACTTTGCTCAAGAACTGCACAAATCCATGTAAGACTCTGTTAACCCATTTTTAAGATTAGAATCAGTCTACACATTATGACACAGCACACAGGGGGCTTAACACCTTCAACATATTATCTGGGCTGACACCAATTGTAAAAGTTAACCTGAGAATGTAAATTTTAAAAAAGGTTTTGTGATTTACATATGAAAGAATTGAAACTAACATGGTCATTCTAACAGATGAGAGACTTAACAAACAATCAAGGTATTTTTCAATGTATAATTTCAGTTACATCACACTGTAAACTTTTGCTATAAATTCTGTGTCTTACAGTTATGTACTCCACAAACACCTGATTAAGGAGCAGCACTTCAAAAGCTAGTGCTTCCAATTAAACCTGTTGGACTATAACCTGGTGTTATGTGATTTTTAACTTTGTACAGCCCAGTCCGACACCTGCATCTCCAAATCATGATTGGGGGTGTGTGGGGGTGGGGGCAGATGTTCACAGGTAAAGGGATGGCTGGCAAATGGGAAACTTTAAAAATGAGATAACAAGAGTCCAAAGACAATATGTTCCTGTTAGAGTGAAAGGCAAAGCTGGTAGGTAGCTGGTAGAGAAATTGAGGTTTTGGTAAATTATAAGAAAGAAGCATATAGACAGCAAGAATTGGGTAAATCCCTAGAAAAGTATAAAGGCAGTAGGAGTATACTTAAGATGAAAATCAGGAGGGAAATGAGATAGCTTTGGCAAATAGGGCTAAGGAAAATCTAAAGGGATTCTACAAATATATTAATGCCAAAGAGGTAACTAGGAGAGAATAGGGTCCCTCAAAGATCAACAAGGCTGCCTATGTGTGGAACCACAGTGGATGGGGGAGATAGAAGTACTTTGCATAGTGTGTCTACTGTGGAGAAGGATATGGAAGATAGAGAATGTGGGGAAATAAATAGCAACATCTGTATTGAAGTGGAAGAGGTGTTGGACATCTTAAAATGTAGGTTTGGTCACTGAGCCAGAAGGTTCATTTCCAGACATTCCATCACCCTATTAGCTAACACCTTCAGTGGGCCTCCAGGCGAAACACTGCTGATGATTCCTGCTGTCTATTTATATGTTTGGGTTTCTTTGAGTTGGTGATGTCATTCCCTGTGGTGATGTCATTTCCTGTTCTTTTTCTTAGTGAGTGGTAGATAGGGTCTAACTCGATGTGTTTGTTGATAGAGTTCCGATTGGAATGCCATGCTTCCAGGCCCCTACTCAGACCCCTTGGCATCATGGTAGCCCACAAACCCACCAACACACTAAAATAGCAGCTAATGAACTTGAAAGACCCTACACAAACAACAAACAAAACTAATGGCATTTACAAAATACCGTGCAAAAACTGTAACAAACACTACATTGGACAAACAGGCAGAAAACTAGCCACCAGGATACATGAACATCAATTAGCCACAAAACGACATGACATTCTCCTAGTATCCTTACATACAGATAAGGAAGGACACCACTTTGACTGGGACAATACATCCATCCTAGCACAAGCCAACAGAGACACACACGAGAATTCCTAGAAGCATGGCATTCCAACCGGAACTCTATCAACAAACACATCGAGTTAGACCCCATCTACCACCCTCTGAGAACCTCAACCTGAGCTACAAATCTTCTCAAAATGCACTACGTCTTAAAATGCATAAAGGTGGATTCATTCCCAGGACTAACGTGGTGCAACTATTTAAGAAAGATGGTAAGGAAAAGCCAGGGAACTATAGACTTGATATTAGTGGTGGACAGGTTGTTGGAGAGAATCCTGAGGGATAGGATTTACATGTATTTGGAAAGGTGGGGGCTGATTAAGGATCATCAACATGGCTTTGTGCTTGGGAAAGCATGTCTGACAAACTTGATTGAGTTTTTTGAAGAAGTACCAAAGAGGACTGATGAGGTCTGAGCAGTGGACATTATCTATGTGGACTTCAGTAAGGCATTCAACAAGGTTTCTCAGGGTAAACTGATCAGTAAGTTTGCAAATGACACCAAAATTGTGGGTGTAGTGGACAGTGAAGAAGGTTACATCAGAGTATAGTAGGAACTTGATCAGATGGGCCAATGGACCAAGGAGTGGCAGATGGAGATTAATTTAGATAAATGTGAGGTGCTGCATTTTGGAAAGGTAAATCACGGCAGGACTTTTACACTTGATTGTCAGGCCCTGGGGAATGTTGCTGACAAAGAGACCTTGGACTGCAGGTTCATAGTTCCTTGAAAATGGAATCACAGGTAGACAGGATAGTGAAGAAAGCATTTGGCATACTTGCCTTTATTGGTCAGTGTGTTGAGTATAGGAGTTGGGAGACCATATTGCAGCTGTACAGGATATTGGTTAAATCACTTTTGGAATATTGTGTGTAGTTCTGCTCTCCCTGATACAGGAAGAATGTTGTGAAACTTGAAAGGGAAAAAACTGAATAGGTGGGGACTATTTTCCTTGGAGTGTTGCAAGCTGAGGGATGACTTTATAGAGGTTTATAAAATCATGAGATGCATGGATAGGATAAATAGACACCGTCTTTTCCCCAGGATGGGGGGAGGGGGGGAGTCTAAAACTAGAGGGCATAGGTTTAAGGTGAGAGGGTAAAGATATAAAAGGGACCTAAGGGGCAACCTTTTCACGCAGAGAGTGGTGCATGTATGGAATGAGCTGCCAGAGGAAGTGGAGGAGGCTGGTACAATTACAACATTTAAAAGGAATCTGGATGGAGACATGAATAGGAAGGGTTTAGAGGGATTTGGGCCAAGTCCCATTTGGGCAAATGGGACTAGATTTATTTAGGATATCTGGTCAGCATGGACAAGTTGGACCAAAGGTCTGTTTCCATGCAGTATAGCTCTAAACTCTAAGTCCCGAATTTAATTCATCTTCTTACTAGTTGTTTTAACTGTCAAGCCACCTAATGATCTATACACTAATATGTTAAGAAAATTACTTTTAAGGTGCATTTACATTCTTTAGTCTTTTCCCAATATGTATAAACTCATCTCATCCTGGTAATTTTATATAATAGACAAAGATCTCAGCCCATTCTCATTGCTAAAAGTCACACAACACCAGGTTATAGTCCAACAGTTTAATTGGAAGCACACTAGCTTTCCAAGCGCCACTCCGGAGCGGCACTCCGAAAGCTAGTGTGTTTCCAATTAAACCTGTTGGACTATAACCTGGTGTTGTGTGATTTTTAACTTTGTACACCCCAGTCCAACACCGGCATCTCCAAATCTTTCTTATTCCATGTTTACATTCTCCTCTAATACCCTACGTTTCGATTGGCAGTTCACTACTCCTCCAGTTTATAGCACCAACAAATTTAGACATTGTCCCAAAATGTGGTTTTCTTCAAAGAGACCTATGCTTCCACCAGCTGCGTTATCTTCTTTTGACACGAAGTAGTCTCACATTGATCCATAAGATCCATCCACTTATATCATTCTCACCTCTTCAACAGGACAGTAATGCATTCATCCATCCACCTTTTGGGATATGAATGGACATCTGAATTGACCTGAATTTGACCATCACCTTTGTTGATTTATGCCAGTTATCTGGTGCCAGTTTAAAAAATGTGATGCCTATACAATCTATACTTTCCTTGAGTGTTGTGGCTTTAAGTTTAATGGGTGGTTGACAATTATTGTGGATTTTGATGAATTCTTCTCATTGAAAAACTATTTTTGTGCCCTGCTGCAAGAGCTTCTTTCTCATGACCATGTTTGGAAAGAATTCATGAACTCAGTTTTCCCGCTTCCCAGTTTGCTGAATCTTTTTTTGGAAATGTTTAAATCTGCACACTTCTCTTTGCCAACCGGCAGTACACAGCCCTTTTTCCCCTTTTCAGTTTCTCTCTGCACTTCCTAGTCTCACTTCATTTTGAGCTCCCGCTCCCCCAGCCCACTGGCCCAGCCCAGTATTCTTGCTTTCTGTTCTCTGTTGCGATCCCTCCTGCACTGATCCTGTTTGCCTTGGCATTCTTTGGCTGCCTTGATGATTGCTGCCACTCAACTTCTCACAGATTCTGTCACACAGAGGAGACCTCTCTCTGATTTGCTGCCCTTAACTACTGAATTTTCTCAAACGTTTTTGGAATTTTCCGGAGACAAATTTGCCCAATACCCTCATGTATTTGAGCATGGTATGGGAATCCTTCCTCAGTGCTTCATCCAACCCAATGAGTTTTTTTTATAATCGTGAAAGCATTGTTTGAAAAATGGTGAAAGCAGATTTTTTTGATAATTTTCGAAGGGAAGTGTGTTTATCTATTTGGAAAATAAAAGATTTGTAAGACTACATGGAAAGCGCTGGAAGTAAAATGAATTAGCAACACTTTCCAATAGGTAATGCAGAGATGCTGCCCTGAACGACCTCCTCTGGTGCAATATGATAAAGTAACTATCGATATTGCTGGATTATTGCAGTCAATTGCTTTTCCTGGTCTAGCCTAGAGGTATTTCAGATAAATAGATATCTATGAAATGAGCTGGCAGAGGAAGTGGTGGAGGCTGGTACAATTGCAACATTTAAGAGGCATCTGGATGGGTATATGAATCGGAAGGGTTTGGAGGGATAGGGGCCGGGTGCTGGCAGGTGGGACTAGATTGTGTTGGGATATCTGGTCAGCATGGACGGGTTGGACTGAAGGGTCTGTTTCCATACTGTACATCTCTATGACTCTATGATTCTATAACTAACTGTGAGCTATAACAATCCATCTCAGCTGCTTTTGTTCTTCGAATAGTGCCAAACATTTTTTACTTTAGCTACAATGCACCCCTGCGATCTTCTACTTTGTCGCTTTACATCCTCTTTTACCTGCACTATCAATTTATGGTCCAAAGTCAGATCTACTGATATCAAAATTTGTCAGCCATGTGTTCTCAAAGGCAATTATACAGGAGCAGTGAGTTAATAAGCACAATGTATGGAGAACACACTAACCCCAACCTTTGAAAAGTCATTAAAGTCCATGTGCTCAGGAGTATGGTCATTGTCCTTGGAGGTCAACTATTATTTTAAATTATCAAAGTGAATAATGATATTTAGAACATCAACAATTCTGCATTTTATGCCACCTTGGACTGATTAAATATAGTGAAACGATAGGGTGGTAAATGTATGAAATCAGCTGCCAGAGCAAGTGCTGGAGGCTGATGCAATTACAACATTTAAAAGTTAAAAATCACACAACACCAGGTTTATTCGGAAGCACTAGCTTTCGCATCGCTGCTCCTTCATCAGATAGCTGTGGAGCAGGACCATAAGACACAGAATTTATAGCAAAAGATCACAGTGTCATGGAACTGAAACGATATATTGAACACATCTAGATTATTGTTAAGTCTTTCATCTTTTAGAATGGGCTGCAGGTTTCGGTTTATTGATATGTAAATCCCAGAACTTCTTTTAAGTCACATTCTCAAGATAACTTAAGGTTTTATTTTAAAGAAAAGGTGACATCTCAGCTCAGACAATGCATTAAAAGTGTGAGGTTAGCATCTGTCTGTATCCCAATCTTGAGTCAGACTGGTTCTATTTCCAAAGTAGAAATTATAAAATATTACATGGTTTGACTGCCTGCCGAGTGTGTGCTTATTGAGCAAAGTAGAATGTATCTGCAAATATAATTCTGCAAATGCAAATTCATCCCATAGACTTATATGTGTGTGTGTATGTAAGAGAGAGAGAGAGGGAGTGAGTGTCTGCATGTTATTGTGTGTGAGTGTGTGTGTTTGCATATGTGCATGCTTAGTAAAGAGTGTGATGGAGTATAAACCTGTGAGAGGGTGTGTATGTGGGTGTGAGTGTGGGAGCTGTATGTGTGCGTATGAAAGAGCATGTGTGTATGAGAGAAGGTCTGCATGAGTATGTAAGTGTGTGTGTATGTGTGTGTGTGCGAGAGAGAGAGAGCATAGTGTAGTGGGCTCACCTGTAGCATGACATGAACCCAAGATCCTAGTTGAGGCCATCCTCATGGGTACTGGTCTTGGCTATCAGCCTCTGCTCAGCCACTCTGCGTTACTGTATATTAGATTAGATTAGATTAGATTACTTACAGTGTGGAAACAGGCCCTTCGGCCCAACAAGTCCACACCGCCCCGCCGAAGCGTAACCCACCCATACCCCTACATCTACACCTACCCCTTACCTAACACTATGGGCAATTTAACATGGCCAATCCACCTGACCTGCACATCTTTGGACTGTGGGAGGAAACCGGAGCACCCGGAGGAAACCCACGCAGACACGGGGAGAATGTGCAAACTCCACACAGTCAGTCGCCTGAGGCGGGAATTGAACCCGGGTCTCAGGCGCTGTGAGGCAGCAGTGCTAACCACTGTGCCACCTGAAGTCCGCCTTGGAGGATGGTCACCCAAAGATCCAATGTTGAATGTCCCTGACTGCTGAAGTGTTCCCTGATTGGGAGGGAACACTCCTGTCTGGCGATCGTTGCACGGTGTCTATTCATCCGTTGTTGCAGCATCTGCCTGGTCTCACCAATGTACCTTGCCTCAGGGTATCCATGCCTGCAGCGTATAAAATAGACAACGTTGGTCGAGTCACATGAGTACCTGTTGCATCCCCACATGTAACGGTGGTATCCATGACAACACTGTGACACATCTTGCAGTGGTTGCCATGACAGGGTTGTACAGTGTTGTGGTTGATGTTGTCCTGAAGGCTGGGCAGTTTGCTGCGAAGAATGGTCTGTTTAAGGTTTGGTCATTGTTTAAAGGTGAGAAGTGTAGGTGTGGGGAAGGTCTTGACGAGGTGCTTATCCTCATCGATATGTTCTGCAGGCTGCAAAGTACATGACATAGTTTCTCCGCTCCTGGGAAGTACTGGACAATGAAGGGTATCCTATCGATTGCATCCCGTGATTGTCTCCTGAGGAGGTCATTACAGTTTCTCGCTATGGCATGTCGGAACTGGCGATCAAAGAGATGAGCATCGCATCCTGTTCTTATGAGGGCATCCTGGAGTATCTTCAGGTGTCTGTCACAGTCCTCCTCATCAGACCAAATCCTGTGTATGCATAGGCCTTGTCTGGAGAGGGTGGCTGTTTTGATATATTTAGGGTGGAAGCTGGAGAAGTGCAGCATCCTGAGGTTATCCGTGGGTTTGTGGTAGAGTGAGGTACTAAGGCGCCTGTCCTTGATGGAGGTGCTTGTGTCCAAGAATGAGATAGATAATGAAGTTCATGGTAAGTCTGATGATGGGTTGAAACTTGTTGATATCACCGTATAGCTGTTTCAGTGACTGCTCACCATGGGTCCAGAGGAAGAAAATGTCGTCAGTATATCTGGTGTATAGTGCTGGTTGGAGGTCCTGTGCAACAAAGACATCTTGATCGAACTTGCGCATGAAGATGTTTGCATATTGGGGTGCAAAGTTGCTCCCTATGCTCACAGCAAACTGCCCAGCCTTCAGGACAACAACACTCACATGCACACATTCACACTCTCTCATGTACGCACACACACATTTCAGTCCATGGGGTGAATTTGCATTTGCAGAATTATATTTGCAGATACATTCTATTTTGCTCAAAAAGTGCACAATCTTCAGGCGGTCAATGCAAACAGTCAATTTATGTAATATTTTAAGAATTCCATCTTGAAAATAGAACCAGTCTGACTCAAGATTGGGATACAGATAAACTCTAACCTCCCACCTTTAATGCATTGTCTGAGCTGAGATGTCACCTCCTCAAAACCATCCCCAGACATCTGTTGGAATAAGTGGCTGAGACAGTCAACTCTCAGATTCTGGAACACAAGACATGGCAGCCCTGCCACAAGAGGCTGAGAAACCTCAAACAGGTAGTTACGGTCAGCTGTGTCTTCCCAGGACACCTCCTACTCACTGAAGCACCAGATTCTCACCCTGCCCAACATATGACACCCCAATCATTCACTAAAAACTGATCTCTGCACCAATGACAATGTTACCACTATATTTTCCAGTTACTCAACCCAAGTAGTTAATAGGCACCTCTATCATGTCTGTTCCATTTCATGCACTTCTGCTCTCAACCTTCCCCTTTTTTATTCATTCACGGGATGAGGATGTCACTGGCTCGGCCTTTATTGCCCATTCTTCCTTCCATAACAAGGAAAGAGTTCCCCTTATCATCACGTTCCATCCTTTCAGCTTCCATATCCAATTATGACCCTCCATTGGTTCCACCAACTTCAACATAATGCCATCCCATCAAACACATTGTCACCTCCAATTTCAGCATTCCAAATGGACAGTTCCTTCGACGTAACTCCCATTCATCCCCACATAAACATATGACTACACATACACGTCAGACTCTCAGAATATTAGAGCACGCCACTCAATTAAATCGAACTGCTACAATGTCTGACTAAAGGAATGAAAATGGAAGGATCATTCAGCTTCAATCAAGGCACACAAACCCTGTTGACAGTACAAAGTCTTTTGAAAGAAAAATTCAAGTATGGGATGTGAGCATCACTGGCAAAGCCAGAAATGATTGCCCAATCTGAATTGCCCATGTTTCTGTAGGTCTGAAGCCACATGAAGATCAGACAAGCTAAGGGCAGGAGAATTCCTTTCCTAAACGGCATGATTAAAGAAGATGGCTTTCTAACAATAATTGACAGTGGTTACATGATCACCATTAGATTAGCTTTTATTTTATAATTCCAGAGTTTTATTGAAGATCACCAAGACATTAGTCTTGGGTTCTGGATTATTAGCCTGGTGGTATTACCACCATGCCAACACCTCCCACCTTTATTACTTTCTGAGGCCTTGTGTCAAAATTAACACAATTGTCTCACACACTAATTAAGCAACTGTCTGAGACAGTCATACTCACCGAATCATACCTTACAATGTCCCAGAAAGCACCCTCACTAACTCTGTGCATGCCCTGTTCCACTGAGGGGATAAACTCATCAGGGAAGGGGTCTCACTGTTATGCAGTTGGAAATAAGTGGTCCTTCGTATTCTCAATATTGATTTTGGGCCTCAAGATGACATATGGCACTCAGGCAATAAAACTCATCAATAACCTCATGCTTAACCAATCCCTCCTCTCCACCATCAGAGTCAGATTCTTCATGCTGAATACCACTTTTGGACAATTAGATGATGCCTGGAAGGTGACAAGGACACAAAATATTCTCTGGTGGAATATTTCAATGTCCATCACCAAGTATGACTCAGTACTACTAACGCTACTGGCTGAGCTGGCCGAGTCCTAAGAGGCAGCTGTTAGACTGAGTCTGCAAAGATTGTAAGGGAACTATCATGAGGGAATAAATATAGTTGACTTCATCCTCACTAATTTAGCTGTAGTAGATGCATGTTCCATGAAAGCGTTGGTAAGGTGACAACTGCACAGTTCATATTGAGACGAAGTCTCACCTTCACATTGAAGGTACCTCTAATCATGTTGCATAGTACTAGCTCTGTGCTAAATGGGTTAGATGTTGACTTTTCAAAATGGTGGCACTGGCACAGTAGGCAGTGTTCAGAATCCTGAGCTTGTCTGCTCCAGGCTTGTGGTATCCTTTTCTCTCTCTCATTTTTGACCTTTTTTTTCCCCTTTTTCTTTTCTTTCTTAAACTTTTCAGCATCTGTGGGGTGGCGGCTGCAGCGTCAAGTGGCGTGGATCGGGACTCCTGGTGATAGCAGCAGTAGACTCAGAGCCTGGACTCTTGGCATTGGTGGCAGGGTGAGGGCCGCGGTAATGGTGATGCACAAAACGAGGACTTTTGGCAGTGTCAGTGAGGCGGCTGCGGAGTCAGGGTCTCCTGGGGCATTGCTGTCATTATTTCTGTACCCGGGGTGGCCCTGAACACCTTGCAGAAGCCCGAGAGCTAAGCTTGAGACTCATTTTGAAAGAAGATGAACTTTATTTAAATAATTCTTTTGTTGATGCTTTTATTGCAACTCAAAATGGCACCAGGTTGTGGCAGCAAAATATATCTGCCCAAACAATAAAATGTTTAATTCATTCAGATCTAGCAGCTCAAAAATAGACATCAAGAGATGCTGAATGTCATCACCCATGGCAAAACTGCATTTATCCATAATTTGATAAATCAGTACATGATCCTGCAAACAATGGATCAGATCAAAACTCTGCTGTCCTGCTACTCCTAGTCGTGAAGGGTGGTGGACAGTGAAACCACTCACCAGATAGGAAGCACCACAAATATGCTCTCACTCAATGATGGGGGTGCCTACAATATCAGTGCCAAATTCAAGGTTTAAATTGCAACCATTTCCAAGTATCTTCAAATGGGTAATCCATCCCAGCCAACTCCTGAGGTCCCAACATTGTAGTTGCATTCAAGCCAAATCAATACACTTTACATGATGTAAAGAAACAGCTGCAGACATTGGATATTGCGAATCCTATGAGCTTGGAAACATACCCGCAATAGTACTGAAGGTTTCTTTTCTGGAAGTAGCTATTCCCCTAACAAAGCTATTCTGCTACAGTTACAAAACTAACATCTGTCCAGTTATATGGAAAATTGACCAGACCTGTCTTCTCCACAAAAAGCAGGACAAATCCAACCCATCTAATTACCAGCCTGTCAATCTGCCACAATATCAGAGTCGAGAGTGTGGTGCTGGAAAAGCACAGCAGGTCAGGCAGTGTCCAAGGAACAGGAAAGTCGGGCATAAGCCCTTCATCAGGAATTTCTCCTGCTCCTTGGATGCTGCCTGACCTGCTGTGTTTTTCCAGCACCACACTCTCGACTCTGATCTCCAGCATCTGCAGTCCTCACTTTCTCCTCCCACAAATATCAGTAAAGTGGTGGAAGATATCACTGACAGTGCTACCAAGCAGCTCCTACTCACCAACAATCTGCTCACTGACACTGTTTGGTTCTGCCAGGCCCCAAGAGCTCCTGCCCTCATTAAATCCTTATTCAAACATGGATATAAAAGTTAAACTCAAAGAGTGGAGTAAGGGTAAGTGCCCTTGACAACAAGGTAGCGTTTGACTGAGGTTGGCACTAAGAAGTCAAAGTTGAAGTCAATGAGAATTAATGAGAAAATATTCAACTGGTTGTAGTCTTACCGAACACAAATGAAGATATTTCTGGTAGTTGAACATCAGTCATCTCAGTGACAAACAACTCTGCAGAACTTCTTCGATGTCATGTTCTATAACCATCTTGAGCTGCTTCTTCAGCAACCTTCCTTCCATCATAAGGTCAGAAGTGGGGTTATCTACTATGATATGTTCAGCACCATTCACAATTCCACAAATACTGAAGCAGCCTGTGTCCAAATGCAGCAACATCTGAACAGTGTTCATACTTGGGGTAGGAAATGGTAAACAATATTCATGTCACACAAACGCCAAGGAATGACCATCTTCAACATGAGTGAAACTAACCATCACCCCTCGACGTTCAGTCGCATTATCATCACTGAATTACCCCACTGTCAACATCCTGGAGATTGCTATTGACCAGAAACTGAATTGGACCTACCACATAAATATAGTAGTTTTCAGAGCAGGTCAAATGCTGGGAATTCTATGGCATGTAATTTACCTAGTCATAGCGTTGTAGAGTCATAGAGATATACAGCATGGAAATAGACACTTTGGTCCAACCCATCCATGCCGATCAGATATCCCAACCCAATCTAATCCCACCTGCCAGCACCCGGCCAATATCCCTCCAAACCCTTCCTGTTCATATACCCATCCAAACGCCTCTTAAATGTTGCAATTGTACCAGCCTCCACCACTTCTTCTGGCAGCTCAATCTATACACGTACCACCCTCTGTGTGGAAAAAGTTGCCCCTTAGGTCTCTTTTATATTTTTCACCCCTCACCCTATACCTATGCCCTCTAGTTCTGGACTCCCCGACCCCAAGGAAAATACTTTGTCCATTTATCCTATCCATGCCCCTCATAATTTTGTAAACCTCAATAAGGTCACCCCTCAGCCTCAGACACTCCAGGGAAAACAGCCCCAGCCTGTTCAGCCTCTCCCTATAGCTCAAATCCTCCAACCCAGGCAACATCCTTATAAATCTTTTCTAAACCCTTTCAAGTTTCACAACATCTTTCTGATGCAATATTCCAACAGTGGCCTAACCAATGTCCTGTACAGCTGCAACATGACCTCTCAACTCCTGTACTCAATACTTGGACCAATAAAAGAAAGCATACTAAACACCTTCTTCACTATCCTATCTACCTTCGACTCCAATTTCAAGGAGCTATGAACCTGCACTCCAAGGTCTCTTTGTTCAGCAATACTCTCTAGGACCTTTCCATTAGGTGTATAAGTCCTGCTAAGATTTGCTTTCCCAAAAATGCAGCACCTTGCATTTATCTGAGTTAAACTCCATCTGCCACTTCTTGGCCCATTAGCCCATCTGGTCAAGATCCTGTTGTAATCTGAGGTAACCTTCTTCACTGTCCACTACACCTCCAATTTTGGTGTCATCTGCAAACTTACTAACTGTACCTCTTATGCTCGCATCCAAATCATTTCTGTAAATGACAAAAAGTAGAGGACCCAGCACCGATCCTTGTGGTACTCCACTGGTCACAGGCCTCCAGTCTGAAAAACAACACTCCACCACCACTCTCTGTCTTCTACCTTTGAGCCAGTTCTGTATCCAAATGGCTACTTCTCCCTTTATTCTGTGAGACCTAACCTTGTTAACCAGTCTCCCATGGGAACCTTGTCGAGCACCTTACTGAAGTCTATATAGATCACATCGACCGCTTTGCCCTCATCAATCCTCTTTGTTACTTCTTCAAAAAACTCAATCAGGTTTGTGAGACATGATTTCCCATGCACAAAGCCATGTTGACTATCCCTAATCAGTCCTTGCCTTTCCAAATACATGTACATCCTGTCCCGCATGATTCCCTCCAACAACTTGCCCACCACCGACGTCAGGCTCACTGGTCTATAGTTCCCTGGCTTGTCCTTACCACCCTTCTTAAATAGTGGCATCATGTTAGCCAACGTCGAGTCTTCCAGCACCTCACCTGTGACTATTGATGATACAAATATCTCAGCAAGAGGCCCAGCAATCACTTCTCTAGCTTCCCACAGAGTTCTAGGGAACACCTGATCAGGTCCTGGGGATTTATCCACCTTTATGCATTTCAAGACATCCAGCACTTCCTCCTCTGTAATATGGACATTTTGCCAGGTGTCACTGTCTATTTCGCTACTTTCTATATCATCCATATCCTTTTCCACAGTAAATACCGATGCAAAATACTCGTTTAATATCTCTCCCATTTTCTGCAGCTTCACACATTGCACAAAGCCTGTCCACAAGTTAAAAATCAAGAGTATAATGGAATACTCTCGATTTTTCTGAATGTCTGCATTAACAAGATTTGATAAGTTAAACACCTAAACCAGCCTGCTCAATCAGCACTCTGTTTACTGTTGCTTTTGCAGAGGCTTGTGATCAGAGATACCTAATATAGGAAATTGACAATTGGTAGCATTTCCGATAGTCTGTTGAGTTTGTTAAGAGCAGCAGTTTATGTATGATACCTTACATATTTAGATAAAGAAAATATACAGCTGTGACAATTGGGGATAGTTCACTGATACGAGAAGGCAAACAACTATTGGTGCAGAATGTTTTGATCTTATTAAAGTAGTTGTAATAACTCAGGAAGTCCAACCAGAAAGGAACATCATTTATTGTTGAACACCAAAATAGAGCCACTACGCATGGCATACATAGGCTAGTCCCAACCTGAGACAAACAGTTCTGCAGACCCACCCCTGCGTTTGCACTTGATGTCTGGAAGTGCTTTTACATGCACCAAATGGCATGCCCACCACCAAATCACTGTGACTTTGTTTGTATTTAACTTGCAACCACCATTTGAGTGAGTTTTACAAAGGGCTCAGATGATGAGTTCCAGCTGGGCAGGCCATTTCCTGTTACTCAGGGAATCCATATTCAAGGAGCTCCAAAACGATATTAATTAGTGATTCCTTAAAGGGTCTTTAAAGAGCAATCATCCTGCTCTCTAGCTGAAGGCAACATCCTGCTCTCTAATGGAGGAGTTAGAAAACTCTCTCCTTGGTCTTCTTTCTCTTTTCTGGCCAGCTTCCATCTGGTGAACACAGTTGTTTGAGAACCACCTGATAAGGACCCCTACCTACAATGTCTGCCTGTTGAGGCCCGGCCTTAAAAACACTCCTCTGCGCCTCAGCAATTGTTAATTACCCAATGGCTAGGGGCTAGTAGTCTCAATCTCAATCCTTTTGGTCAGTAACCATGTATTAGCTACTCGTGACATCAGATGAGTCTTTGAAAAGGTGACCAAACAGGTAGATGAGTGTAAACCGATTGATGTGGTGTATATGGATTTCAGCAAGGGGATCAATAAGGTTCCCCACAGCAGGCTATTGTACAAAATGCAGAGGAATGGGATAGTGGGAGATATAGCAGTTTGGATCAGTAATTGGCTTGCTGAAAGAAGACAAGAGGGTGGTGGTTGATGGGAAATGTTCATCCTGGAGTCTAGTTACTAGTGGTGAACCGCAAGGGTTGGTGTTGGGTCCACTGCTGTTTGTCATTTTTATAAATGACCTGGATGAGGGCATAGAAGGGTGGGTTAGTAAATTTGCAGACGACACTAAGGTCGGTGGAGTTGTGGATAGTGACAAAGGATGTTGTAGGTTACAGAGAGACATAGATAAGCTGCAGAGCTGGGCTGAGTTTAATGGAGTTTAATGTGGACAAGTGTGAGGTGATTCACTTTGGTCGGAGTAACTGGAATGCAAAGTACTGGGTTAATGGTAAGATTCTTGGTAGTGTAGTTGAGCAGAGAGATCTCGGTGTCCAGGTACACAGATCCTTGAAAGTTACCACCCAGGTTGACAGGGTTGTTAAGAAGGCATACAGTGTTTTAGCTTTTATTAATAGAGGGATCGAGCTCCGGAACCATAAGGTTATGCTACAGCTGTACAAAACTCTGGTGCGGCCGCACTTGGAGTATTGTGTACAGTTCTGGTCACCGCATTATAAGAAGGATGTGGAAGCTTTGGAAAGGGTGCAGAGGAGATTTACTAGGATGTTGCCTAGTATGGAGGGAAGGTCTTACGAGGAAAGGCTGAGGGACTTGAGGCTGTTTTTGTTAGAGAGAAGAAGGTTGAGAGGTGACAATGGATACATACAAGATAATCAGAGGGTTAGATAGGGTGGACAGGGAGAGCCTTTTTCCAAGTATGGTGACGGTGAGCACGAGGGGGCATAGCTTTAAATTGAGGGGTGATAGATCCAGGACAGATGTCAGAGGTAGTTTCTTTACTCAGAGAGTAGTAACGGTAGTAGATTTTCCAACTTTAAGTACATTTAAGTCGTCATTGGACAAGCATATGGACATACGTGGAATAGTTTAGGTTAGAAGAGCTTCAGATTAGTATGACAGGTCGGTGCAACATCGAGGGCTGAAGGGCCTGTACTGCGCTGTAATGTTCTATGTTCTATGACTATCGTCCCCTTGCCCACTTCCATTGAAGATTAGTCTTCATTCCTTCCAAGGGTAAAACTTTCTTAATTTTGACACCTGATCAAGCTTTCTGTCATACTGTGGAAGACTAGTTTCTGCTGTAACACAGTTACATGGAGCCTGATGTTACATATGTAGTACTGAATATGAAACACTGAAAGAAGTTTAAAGAGGATCCTAATTCTAACGCCACAATTTTGAACATTCAAGCTCTTCCTGCAATGACCTGCAGTAGAAACACTATATATCAACTCCAAGATGCATCAAAAGAACTCCCCAGGGCTCCATAGGCAGCATTTTTCAAACAAATGAAATTTACCTTCTAAAATGCGAAATGCAAGAGATACATGGAAACACCGTCACCTGCAAATTCCTCTCCAAGCCACATGCCATCCAGAAACTATACTGTCCCTCCTTCATTTTTACTGGGTCACAATCCTGGAAGTTTCTCCCTCACAGCACTCTGTGTGTGTATAACTTGAGACTGAGGATGATTTCATTCCACTTCAAATTGTGGGTCTCAAAGCGACTAAATCACACAAACCACAGTGGTTCAAGAAGGAAGGAACCACCAAGAACCACCACTTTCTTAAGGGCAACTCGGGATGGATGATAAATGCTGCCCCAGCCAGTGATGCCCACATGCTGCAAATGAATGTAAGTAAATAAAGTTAGTATGCTGTTTGAACAGTATTATGTTGCGGGTTGCTCTTGGTTAATCTAGCCAATAGCTATTATCTAACATCTATGAACTAAACAATAAAATCCCCAACAGAATATTATCCAAGACAAAAATAAGAGTCAAAATATTTTATTTTAAATTATTTACACCCTTCAACTGTTTGATAATATTATTTGTATAATATTATCATTTCATCATTTTTGTGAAAACAATTTTTTGAAAAACCTGCATTCAGGTGCCTGAAATTCTTTGGCTCTAAATGGCCAAAAATAGCTCTGTAATAGCTGAAGCAAATTTGTTCAAGGAAGATTTAACGTCATGTGAATTGTAGAATCTCCAGAACATTACAGCAGTAATGTTTGGCCTGTTGTGACTGTTTGAAAAAGTTAATTTCACATCCCAACATTTCCCCTTAATCTTGTTCATTGATATTTTTAAAATTGTAAACAATTAAGCTACATTAATGAGCTTTTAATAAAAATAAGTGATACAATTAATCCAGTTTTGTTTCTGTTTCCATATTACTGGCTTTATGGCAACCACAATTAAGTTTATACTGATTTCAACTGAATTAGTAATTTCCTATGACTCACTCCTGCACCTGGTGTTGCAGAAGCTCCTCAACTATCTGCCAAATTAAAATTACTTAACAGATTTATAATTAACAACTATTGCTTGTCATAATATAGCTCAAGTTTTGCAATTCTGCTATCTAAGCCCCTAATTGAGTTGGTATTTCATTGCGAACCATTGTCCTGCTAATTATAAGGATTAAAGTACTCAATGGTATTCTCTATACGTTTGAGTTTATGATGATTTTTCTTTGCTTCACTCATAATATATATCTTCACAGATAAAGGTTGGACCTTATATGTCCAACTAAGTCCACTTTCACATAAAATAGCACAGGTGTCCAGCTTCCCAACTACCCCTGAATTGACTCCTGATAGATGGCACAGAAATCAACAGCCCACCAATCATAAGGGTTATTTTGGCACATGCGAGCAGTCAGAGTGAGCAGCTTGATTTTTAGAAATACTTTTTAATATGATGTGAAGGAAGGGGGTGGTTACTACCTTTGGAGAGATATGCTCTTCACACATCACGGACACACTCCAGCGATGCTATGCCTCCCTTCCTTTCGATCTACCTATTCTCCAAAACCTACAGTTACCCTCCACATCCCGACCTAAGTTGGTCAAACCTGCCCTGCCAAATAACTCCAAAGGAGCAGGTTGCACAGCTACTTTCCTTGTGGGTGTGCTTGAAGTACCTAGCTGCTTGTCAGCTCCAGAAGATGCGATTTCCTTCCTGCCAAAGGGCTGATGCCCTGGTTAAAGTTGCCTACGGTATGTAATTACTGCCAGGCAAACGTTGTCTCATTACAAATAACTTTTTTACTTGGGGTGAACAAGCAGTCTTGTCATTTTTACCCCAAAGAGTCTCTTGAGATAAATACTGTCAACACATTGCTCAGATAAAACAGTAATAACTTGGACATTTGGTATACTATGGTGCAGGCTAGATGGATTAGCTTGCCTTTTATTGTCCATTGATTTTCCATGTTAAAGAGTTTGTACTTCAGCACCATTAATGTAATATGTAAGTCATTCAGTTTTCCTTTGTATGATTAATATTTTTATATTGCATTACATTTTATTTGCCAGTGTTCTTCCCATTGATATATTTTTACAGAATCATAGAATCCCTACAGTGTGGAAACAGGCCATTTGGACCAACAAGTCCACACAGATCCTCCAAAGAGGAACCCACCCAGACCCATTTCCCCTACCCTATTACTCTACATTTACCCTTGTAATGGAAAAATAACAGGAAAAACCCTACTCATCTCTGTATTAAAAGGGAGATCTCCTATTCTTAAACAATGTACCTAACCCACACATCCCTGAACACCATGGGCAACTTAGCACTGGCAATTCATTTAACCTGCACATCTTTGGATTGTGGGTGAAAACTAGAGCACCTGGAGGAAATCCACGCAGTCACAGGGAGAATGTGTAAACTCCACACAGACAGTTGCCCAAGACCGGAATCGAACCTGGGTCCCTGGTATTGTGAGGCAGAAGTGCTAACTACTGAGGCACCATGCCACCCATTTTGTCTACCTCATTCTATAATTTTTCTGCAGTATCTTCAGATTCCATTTCCTTTTACTGTTGACATCATCTCCAAATTGACTCCAAGCCATTCATTCTTACCTTTCCTGAGTCTTTGTGGGCGGCACGGTGGCTCAGTGGCTCAGTGGTTAGCACTGCTGCCTCACAGCGCCAGAGACCTGGGTTCAATTCCCGCCTCAGGCGACTGACTGTGTGTAGTTTGCACGTTCTCCCCGTGTCTGCGTGGGTTTCCTCCGGGTGCTCCGGTTCCCTCCCACAGTCCAAAGATGTGCAGGCCAGGTGAATTGGCCATGCTAAATTGCCTGTAGTGTTAGGTAAGGGGTAGATGTAGGGGTATGGGTGGGTTGCGCTTCGGCAGGGCGGTGTGGACTTGTTGGGCCGAAGGGCCTGTTTCCACACTGTAAGTAATCTAATCTAATCTTTTTCAACACTCTGCAGACAATACCACCTACAACAGAGATTTCTTTATCATGAGTCCCTGCAGCCAATCAACAACTTTTGACTTAATTGTCACTTAGTTAGTGATTTTCCTTGGGATATCCTTTCATAGATATCTTGTTATTAGGATTTAAAGTAGTTGGAGTATTTGCTATTTTGCAAACAACCTGAATTTCAAGCCTGCCTGCTCTGAATTATAAATAATTTCTTATCATTTATAATTATGTCAAGCTGAAATTAAGAACCTTATATTATTGTACCTGCTGTGGAAAATTTATGTAGCGAACTGCACAAACATGAAAATAAATTTAAAACTTTTTTTTAAATAAAGAAATTATGTGCAAAACCCTGTCAGGGGTGTAGGTGTGTCAGGGAAGATGATGGAGTATCATCATTGAAAACATACAGCCTGACATTGAGAGCTGTGTTTTAAACATATAGTCCAAATTGTCAACAAAAGTGAAATATAGCATTTTTTAATATATAGACTAAAAGTAGGAAACTTTTTTATTGAACTTAAGGCTGCTCTTCAAGCACTTTGGAGTAAGTGAGCTTCAAACTCTCTGATGCTTTATTTTATTCTACAAATGAATCACTATAAATCCTGATAGCAATGGAAAAAAGTACACATATCAGCTTTACCATGTATACACAAAGCATCAGCCATGATCTGTGTCATTAATAAAATTTAGATTTAGATCCTACTGCAGTTTTGTAGGGAAACTGCTGTCAAAGTATACCCTGAGGATAAACTTACAAATATTAAAAACATTCTTAAAGCATTGATCAGTGGAGTTGAGTGATTCAGTCACAGTAATAGCGATATAACTGACTAGAATGAGAGTTTATAATATTAATTTATAATAAGAAACTCAAACTGATTTAGAGGCCGATACCATGTCAAATTGCTAGAGTTATACAAGATGCTGACTAACTAGAGGTAAGAAAACTGAACAATTCTTAACGTACCCTCACAACTATCTCGCGAAGCAATTTTTACAATACTACAGCATGCCAAATGGCATAGCAACACAGGACATAGGAGAACTAGTCATTTCAAATCAGCTCCATCATTCAATAAAACAATGGCTGATCTGGTCATAATTTCAGCTTTACTTTTCTGCCTGCACCCATAACACTTGATTCTTTTGTCAACCAAAATTCTATTTGATTCACCCTTGAATTAATTCACAGATCCAGCCTCTACTACTTTCTGGGGAGAGAATTCCACGCTCCAGTCTCTGTCTGGGACAGGAAGAACCCTACTCATCTCTGTCTTAAAAGGGAGATCTCCTATTCTTAAACAATGTCCCTCAGTTTTAGACTCCCCTCCCAACAGATGAAACAACCTCCCAGATCCACCCATTATTCTTAAATAAAAGCAAAAACAAAGTATAGCGGATGCTGGAGATCTGAAATAAAAACTGAAAGTACTGGAGAAACGGAGCATATGTGCCAGCATCTGTGAATACAGAAATAGAGTTATAATTTTGAGTCCAGAATGACTCTTTTTTGGAAGTGAAAGGGATTAGAAAATGGTGGTTTTCAAGCTCTCATCCACCCTCTTCGGTTGGGTAGAAGATACAAAACATTTGAAAACACTTATCAACAGGTTCAAGAACAGCTTTTTCCCATCAGACTTTTGAATGGACCTCTCATATTCTAAAGTTGACCTTTATCTGCACCTTCTTTATTTATAACATTATGTTCTGCGTTCTGTTCTAGTACTCTAATGTATTTATGTAGTTACAAGTTGCCTGGATAGCATGGAAAACAATGCTTTTCACTGTATATTGGCATACGTGACAGTAATAAAGCAAATTAAATCTTCCTACCAAGTGCATAACCTCACACTTTCCCACATTGCATCCCATCTGCCACTTATTTCCCACTCTTATAGCCTGGCAAAGTCCTTCTGCAGCTTTCCTGTTACCTCAACACTACTTGTCCCTCCACTTACCTTTGTGTCATCTGCAAACATAGCAACAATGCCCTCAGTTCCTTCATCCAGATCATTAATGCATAATGTGAATAGTTACAGTTCTAGCATGTCTTGTGAGCAATACAGACAGATCACAAAGTAGCATAGATAGTAAATA
Source organism: Chiloscyllium punctatum (assembly GCF_047496795.1). Lineage (NCBI taxonomy): Eukaryota > Metazoa > Chordata > Chondrichthyes > Orectolobiformes > Hemiscylliidae > Chiloscyllium > Chiloscyllium punctatum. The sequence continues at coordinate 34,583,833 of NC_092741.1, forward strand.
ATAGGTAAACAGTGGCAAAAGCAAAAACACAGGTCCAGGCGAATGTCAAGGGTTTGTGAGTCCATTCAGTATTCTAACAACAGTAAGGTATAAACCATTTCGAAACCGGCTGGTGCGTGTATTCAGGCTTCTGTACCTTCTCCCCGATGGTAGAGGTTGTAAAAAAACATTGCTGGGTTGGGATGGATCTTTGAGAATGTTGGCAGCCTTTCTTTGACAGCGGGCCTGGTAGATGGATTCTATAGATGGGAGGTTGGCCTTTGTGATTTTCCAGACTGAGTTCACCACTCTCTGTAACTGTCTCCAATCTTGAATGATACAGTTGCCATATCAGGTAGTGATACATCCAGACAGAATGGTCTCAATGGTGCAACTATAAAGGTTGGCAAGGGTATTCACCATCATGCCAAATTTCCTCAGCTGCCTGAGGAAGAAGAGATGTTGTTGGGCCTTTGTAACCAGTGCTTCCACATGAAGGGTCCAAGAAAGCTTGTTGTGGATGACCACTCCCAGGAGCTTGACACTCTCCACTCATTCCCCCACTGTGCTGTTAATGTAAAGCCAATGATAGGTGCATTATTTCGTAAAGAGACAAGCAACTTTGATATATCTTGTGTGAGAATGGTTCCTTGGATTTTATGCTTGGTTAGGATAGCTTAGTTAAAAGTTCATCACTTCAGAATGTTCCAAACAACCTTATAGTCAATGAAGTACTTTTGAAGAGTTGTCACAGTTGTAACTTAGAAGACATGGCAGTCAATTTGCTCACAGTAAGGACTTGCAAACAGTGGTGAGACAGTTGCCTTTATTTAGTTAATGAGTATAGAATAAATATTGTCCAGAATGCCATAGCAAATTCTCCCCTTTGACAGGATAACAAAGAAACCCACTTTAAAAATGTTTAGGAACAAGCAAAGAATTTTGGCTCAAAATTTCATCGTGGTTCAAATAGAATTCCGTATTATTAGAAATGCAATTAGATGACTGGTGTTGATGGTTTGAAGCCATTAGAATGAGTGCCACTTTCTACTCCCATGAGTGGCATGGGCAATGCTGAGAAAGGAAAAAAAAAGATTCTCAATGTTAAGAAAAAAGTCAGATCTTCCTCTTCAGATTTAAACTGACAATTCTGGATCTTACTAATGACTTGCAACTATCTTATTTCCATACATTTCCACCTCATTACTCATCCAAATCACCACATCTCCATGCAGCTCACAATTCACTTCTACTTCCATGAGAAATGAAGACAGGGTCAATTCCTAACTATTAAGTCAGAGCAGTTATGGTGGTAGCAGCTCAATGCTAGCTTCTCTGAGCCATCAGACAATTCAACCTTCACCTGCATTTTCCTACATGCTCTATGGACACTGACTTCATTCACGGAAATGGCCAAAACTAGCAGCCTCAACATCATCAAACTAGCAGCCTTACCATCATGATGACTGTTTTTGAATCAATTCATTTGTCACTTCAGGACTTCATCTTGGACTTTATCTGATGTGCATGTTTATACCAGCTCGCTTTGCCTGCAGGAACACATATGCATCTATGCATCTGCACCGAATGCATCTGATGGTTCTCAGCTTAATTTCTTGGTGCTAACTCACTTAACATCTCACTGACAAACAATGCTTTTTAGCACAGAAGGAGAAGCAAGTAGCTTGTCACAGTTTCAAGTATTAGACATTCTAGGAATTAGACATGTCTCTGTCTCGTATCAATCTATATCAATGTCACACTTACAGCATGTGCCAGCAGTAAACATGGGAGTCGGTTTAACTCAGTTGGCTAAATGGTTGGTTTGTGAATCAGAATGATGCCAACAGCCTGAGTTCAATTCCCACATCAGCTGAGGTTACTATGAAAGACTGTCCTTCTCAACCTCTCCTCTTGCCTGAAGTGTGGTGGACCTCAGGTTAAATCATCACTGATTGTCTCTTTCTAATGAGAGTGCAGCCCTATGGTTTGGTAAGATAATGGAAACTTGACTTTGCAGTAAACACACTTCACGTCCTTCAACCAGCTTTGGGGAGGTTGGTACATAGTGGTAGTGTCAATGGACTAGTAATCCTGAACCCCAAGCTAATGTTCTGTGGACATTGGTTCAAATCTCAATATGGCAGATGGCGAGGGTAATGGACATCAACAAAAATCCAGAATTTAAAAAAAAGTCCAATAGTTATCAATTCTCATTTAGAAAAACACTTGGTTCACTAATGCTTTTTAGAGAAGGAAATCTGCCGTCCTTACCCAGTCTCACCTACATATGGCTCCAGACTCTCAGTAATGTGGCTGACTCTTAACTGCCCTCCAAGTAGTTTTGGACCTCCCCCCCTCCCCCCCCCCCCCCCCACCCCCACCCCCAAACTCCCCGCCACCCCAGAACAAAATACCATGGCTATTCACCCTATCCATGTCCCTCATGATTTAATGAACCACAACAATATTTGCCCATAGCCTCCGACACTCCAGAGAAAAAAAGCCCCAGCCTATTCAGCTTCTCCTTATTACTCAAACCCTCCAGTCCCAACAACATCCTTGTAAATCTTGTCTGCACCCTCTTAAGTTTAGCAACATCCATCCTTTAACAAGATGACCAGACTTGTACACAGTATTCCAAAAGTGACCTCACCAATGTCCTATACAGCTGCAACATGACATCCCAACTCTTATATTCAATGTTCTAACTGATGAAGGGAAGCATGCCAAATGCCTCCTTTACAACATTATCTCCTTGCAACTTCCCTTTCAAGGAACTTGCACCCTTACATCTCTTTGTTCGGCAACAAGCCCGAGGGCCTGAATATTAAATGTATAAGTCCTGCCCTGGTTTGCCTTACCAAATGCAATACCTCACACTTATCTAAATTAAACTCCATCTGCCACTCAGATGATTGCATTTACATTTGCGGAGCCCAGACAATCATTAACCTCTCAGTACCACTGTGCATTGCATTTCACCGAAGGCACAGTTCTCTCTTGGATCAATTTTCTGTCAACTTTAATGACTTTCCTTTGAAGTGTATTGTATAATTATTCTACAATATAATACTCTTCAAATAAAGAAAAAATAAAGTTATCTTGCCTCCCACTCATTCCTAGTGTTTTCATTTTTAACCTGTGTCTCTGGATAATCCTTTGACACCATGGATTATCCAGCCCCTTAATGCGTTGGAAATTTCAGTTGGCTTACCTCAAAATTCTTTTTCCCAATGAGTAAACAAATTACTTATTTAAATTCTTCTTCCAATTTAAGTTCCTGAAATCTGGAGTCATTTTTGTTCTTGGCTTTCTCAAGCCCAAGGTATTCCTTAGAAGCCAAACTGCTGCTTTCTCTGTGAAATTCTTGTTAATATAATGTTGCACTCATTGTCAAAGTCTACCCTCAGGACACAACCAGCAATACCTGAGACTATAATTAGCCCTAAAGAAAATCTCTTAATTTGCAAAGAATTTTTGTACCAACTTGTAATAAAGGTGAGATTTAATTTAATCTCAGGCGTTCTCATTGTTCTGTGGTTGTGAAATCATGAGATTCACAGACAGTAAGTGATGTAAACTTATCATTAGAAAAAGATACTCATAATCCTATGTTAGGTTAGGAATGTGTGATCTCTTTTGATGCGAAGAATCATCATTGATAAGCATAGGCCTACATTTCTTCCAACATCATACCATAAACAACAGGATAGTTGAAGACATTACAAGTAAACAGAGCAAAAAGAATATTTTCTTCACTTTTGACAAGCAAACAGCAGAGCATCATGATGCAGTTCAGTTGAGACCTCAGGATTAGCCTGTGGCACCCAGTGATAACGATCTGTTAGAACCAACAATAGAGAAAAATCCATATTTATGTGAAGATTGGAGCATCAAGAAGGATAAAGAAAGGAGAATCTAATGCTTCAAAATGTGGAGTTTAAGAAGTGTCTGAAGGTAAGCTGGTAGGAGAAAAGCACTAATAAAGAGACATCGATTGAGACTGGAACAGGAGAACTCTTAACAGAAGAAGTTGAATGAAGTTCTTCAGACACGATATCCATGCTGCAGGGTTAGAGCTTAATCATCACAGAAGGGATTAATAGAAAAGGAGCAAGAGGCTGATAGCGAAGGAAGCATCTGAACAACATTAAAAATTTGCTTAAACAGAAGTTCATAATCAAGATCATCCAAGGTTACCTTCTGGCAAATTTGGAAGACTGTGGTCACCTACAGCCCTTGTCATGGCACTTAGACAACAACAACCTCTGATTAGTCTCTTCAGTTTATCCAAAGAGCTGCTGGAATGTTCTTGCATAAGTACGTTATGTGCTCACTGATACATTTCACAATTGTGCACTTCGGAAATCTCTCATTTTGAAACTGTTGATTCTCTTTTCTTTATCCTTCCCAATGCTCCATATTTCACAATAATGTGGATTTTTTTCTGTTGTGGGTCCTAGAAGTCCTTATCAGTGGGCTAATTCTGAGGCCTCAATCTAATGAGGTGCATCTGATGCCCCACTGTTTGTTTGTTAAAAGTACTGCTTCATGTGTACACTGGTATATCGTACAAATACTCATGGATAATGCAACACTGCTTCATTTATCCATTTGCATGATGCTTTCCTCAAAGTCAGCATAATTTTAGCAAAGTTAAAAATCACACAACACCAGGTTATAGTCCAACAGGTTTACTTAGAAGCACTAGCTTTCGGAGCGCCACTCCTTCATCAGGTGGCTGATGCCCGATGAAGGAGCGGCGCTCCTTAAGCCAGTGCTTCCAAATAAACCTGTTGGACTATAACCTGGTGTTGTGTGATTTTTAACTATGTCCAACACTGGCACCTTCAAGTCATAACTTTAGCAAGTAATGACCCAACTCCACTCTCTAATCCTGTCCCCAGACCCAGATTATAAGCAATTTCATGCCAGCAATAGAGGGGAAATTGGAAGTTTGTTGCTGAGATGATGATCACGGGTTCTATTCCTATTCTCACATCATGTCCTGTACAGACCAAGCTGCATAGATGAGCTGTGTTGACACCGGCTATGTGACCCTTTTAATTGCCTGAATTTTGAAAGTCTTAGTCAATATTCTTCACTGAATTGTCTTATTTAATATCTTTCCTTCAATCAATATCAGAAAAACAGATATGTAGGTATTACATATGCTGATAGTCGAGGGACTTTGCTGTATACACATTTATTACTGCATTTCCTACATCACAACAGTGTCTACTTTATTGACTGTGAAATGCCTTCAAATATCTTCAGATTGCGAGAAGTGCTAAGGAAATGTAATTCTTGAATTTTAATTGAACACTTCCCATTTCAGTCTGTTCACATTAGAAATGTTCCTGATATTGGTTAAATGCTCACTCAATCTGCAGTATAGATAACAGATTAAAAGATATTGTTCCATCTAATGCAGAGCACCACAGGTTTGTAACCTGCACAAGCAATCGTGAATGCTATGTGCCCTCAGGGTGGTTTTGTTCTCCCTTTGCTAAACAACATCACCTGATTACGTGACTTCAAGACAAAAATATGTTTTACAATCATATTGCTCACACTTTCCCCACCTCCTTTTCTTATGTCATCAAGAAAAATTAGAGAGGATTGCTGTGGTTTCAAGGAGCTTTGTGAGAAGTCTCAGTCACGATCTGTCCGTACAATAAAGAAAAAAATTCCAAAAGGATGTCATCATTTCCTCTGTAGGTCTCAATGCCAATCATGCTGTTTAGCATCACCCCTGGGTCAATGGTAGCAATCTCATCTCTGAATCAGAAAGCTGTAGTTTCAAATCCATTTAAGGAACTTGAGCATATATCATAGGTTGAAAGATTATTAGAGATGCTGTTTTTAGGTGAGATGTTTAATGCCTGCCCTTTTAGATGAATTCAAATATCCCATGGCAATAATTCAAAGAAAAGGAGGGAAGTTTTCTCAAGTGTGCTGGCCAATATTTATACCCTTCTATACCTCGCTGTCAGTACTAAGATCCAGGCAAACAGAACTGCAACCCAAGATCTCATCCAAAGGCTATATCAGGGAGACTAAACATTATCCATGTACTAAATCTATCTCCAGGCAATTCTTATGAAAGAAAATGTAATATATAAGTAAATCCACTACACCCTGCAAGTATTTTTTTATGTTGTAGTCCTCTATTATGACCTTTTAATATTTTGTGGAGTTGTAAAATGGTGTAAAGCACTGTAATATTAAATTATATATACATGATAAAAATGTAAGTCATAATTCTCAAAAAAGGTCAAGAAATATTCACAGGTAATAGGAGACTCTATTTTGTTTCTCAGAAATATCTCAAGGCATAATCAAATTCTTTTCTCACAATTTGTATAATCTGTTTATAGGTCTATTTTAACTTATGTATTATCACCAACTAATAGATTCTTAAAGACATTAGGAATATGCAATTTATTCCTCTGAAGCTGGTTTGTCATTCAATTCAATGATCAATGGTGTATTAAATGGTAGAGCCCTGAG